>NC_050596.1:29450986-30070986 GCF_013368585.1 Megalops cyprinoides | reverse complement strand
TCATCGTAGCTCCTTCAAATAAGAAAGGTTACGGTGGCACTGAACCATATGTAGCATTGTGCTGCCTGAGTGGAATGCCTAATACCAGGGTGGACTCTCCGGCTGCGTGTTTATATAGCGGTGCTGGTGCTGAATTCACAGCCCATTCACAGCTGCATCTCTGCCACATTATGATGTCATGGTATTACAGTAAACAAGTCAAAATAATCCGCTACTGTAGCAATGTATCCGCTTTAGAAATTCCACCCAGAGCCACTTGTGAAGCGCCTCAAAAGATGAACAATTAGATGCTTATTTTGAAGCCCAGTTGACTGTTATTCTGTCATTGTTGTGACTCTAGCTGTGTTCAGTCAATACTACAATGCAAAAACTGTTGTTGTGAGCTACCTCATGCGCATTTAAATTCTTTAACTCAAAGAGATGTGTTTTTCCTTTATTCAGATGACACAACAGCTTCTGTAAGGTATACAAGCATTAATCTCATCCAGAAAGCTGAAGAAGACTTAATATTATAGTTCATCCATTTGCATTTTCCACATTTGTTTTTTTTCCACTAGATAAAAGTTCATTCACATGGGTCTATGCACCTGCTTACTGTACCTGAGAATTCTAGTATGCACTGGGTTTCTTTCTGCAAAGTCAATAGCCTCAAGGGTTTGTTTTCCAGCTTTATGCAACGATGGTAAGCATGAAGACATGGAGAGCGAAATCACCAGGAGGCACTATCTTCTCAGACCGTGCGGCACAACTTGTATAAAATTTCCAATAATTTCTCCACGGAGAGTAAAATTGTGCCATCTTAGAAAATATATACAAAACGAGGCAATGTTTATCGAATATCCCCGCTCCCAGGAGGAGATGTATTAATCTCAGAGATAGCTCTTTTGTTGAGAGCAAAGGAGAGCTATTATGCATTGGTTTGACATTCAAAACATACATGCAGTCAGACCAGCAAGTCAAGTGTAAATTATCATAAGACAGTTTTTATTTCAGATAAATGGGACAATTTCACGCAATTGAACAACCTCATGTGGAACTATTTTTTCATTTATGTAGAAAATAGGTTTGATGAAGCAGAACATTGGCTTGTAAACACCTTCATTACCTTCTTCAGTCCTGAAGAGACTCTTAATCTCTGCCTTTGTATCTCTGAGTGTCTCATACCCAGACTTTATACGGAAAGGTTGTTTAGCAGGAAAAGATTCATCTTCTGAAAGAGCACTGTTATTCACATATAGATGTTAGGAATTAAAGAGCTATTGAACAATTTCATAAAAATATGTCCTGCAAATATCTAACACATGCGTTCTGGGACTCTGGCTTTTGAAGTGCCCATTGATATTAATAAAAGTAACAAATTCAACATCATTCATGCGCTTACCTGCTCTGAATAGGAGAAAACTGTAAAACTGTGACATTACTGCTAATGTAGAGAAGGAGAGGAGGTGGATGTTTGCTAACAATAAAGAGTTTCTTTCTGAGCAAACTGTTATTGAAAAGGGGAGTTTTTGAAATTCATCTGGCATGAAATATTCAAGAAGTTGTGTTCGAGCTGTGGAATGATGTGGCAAATGAACTGAAATGATTTTAATGTTGTATTTATGTTGAACTAGTGTTGTAAAGCCTAGACATGAACCAGTTAGCCAGCAGTGGTCTGTTAACAGAAGTAGACAACCATGTATCTTGCTAGCCAGGACAAATGTATGCGATTACAGTGAACTACTTCTACTACTACTAAGTGGCTGGAAAATGACAGAAACGGGTTAGCTACTTGCACAATATGAACAAGCTTTCTAGGTTGTCAGTCCACAGCTACTAAGCTAAAAGTTACAGTTGTTCTTACTGCAATAGGTCATTGTCTCTTCAAACACTGTAATATAATACAAACATAAATATCTGAGACATAAAATTTAAAGTCATTGAGCTCAGCACTCTCATCGTCTCAATTCCACCATCAAGTAACACCATCAGGGTGCCTCTGGTTTCACCCTCCCCTGGGCTTTCAGTGAGAGGGAGGCTGTTCTCACCATCCTTAACAGGCTGCTGGAACTTTCTCTCACCTGCTGTGATGCAAAAGACATCGAGCATTCCAATCAGGAAGTAAAACGAATCAGTGCAAATATCTGTGTTCATATATATGCATTACTACTCCACAGAGGAAAATATTTATGATTCAGGAATATCAAGCACGAGTGTGACCTATATTATTTCGGGCAGTACTGTAAGTAAATTCAAAGCGACATGTTTCCTCGTAGAGTTTGATCCGAGTCATCCATCTGAGTGGAGGAGATGCGTAAGTCATGTCCTATCTCTCTCTGGCAGAGGCTGAAAGAGCTGAAACAGAGGGAGTTTGCCCGCAATGTAGCTTCAAAATCCAGGAAGGATGTTAAGAAGCAGGAGCGGGCCCTCAGACGTCTGCATGAGCTGGCGGAGCAACGCAGGGAGGTGCAATGGTGGGTGTGGCTTAACTGCATAATTATCACATGTGCTGCAGGAAAATCGTGATCAACCACTTTTTTTTTTTTCAACCATACAGAACCACCTTCCTCATTAATTAAGCCACACGGGTCAATCTGTGTGTCAATGTGTTTAACCCTTTCACGCATACGGACAAACCGGTGTGATTAGAACACTGGATTGGAAAAATCGTAGCTAACGCTGACTTTGAGGAAACGGTGATTAAACATTACAAAGTATAGCAAACGCAGCGGTGAAAACTATGAGGAGCTTAGTAACGCTAATGAAAGCATATCGAGCCCTGTAACATAACACACTTGCTGCATAGCATAAAATAGGAAGCAGTTAATGCAGAGCTTCTCACCTGGCTGTCCATGACAGATGTGCGTCGCTGCGTTTCAGAGGCACTGATTACAGTCTTTTGTGTTGTGTGTTTCAGTGCCCCCGGAAGTGGCCCCATGTTCAAGTCCACCACAGTGGCGGTGGAGGGCGACTCCAGGGAAGCCTGCTGTGAGGGTAATACAGGGGGATCCCAGCCCGCCGCAGGCCTGGACCTGGGCACCCCCACTGACACGCCCAACAGCAGCGGCGGCAAGCTGACCCTGTGGCCCCACGCGGGCAAAGCCAAAAAGCAAACGCACAGGCAGAAGATCGCCTTCTCCTTCTCCCTCCCGAAGAAGGCGTCGGTGCGGCTGGAGTCGTCGGCCGCCGTGTTCTGCGAGAGCGCGGAGGACGGGTCGAAGGAGCGGGGATCTAGGCTGGGGCTCCGCACCCTCGCCGCCGAGCTCGACCTCCTCTCCCCCCCCACCCTGCAGTGCGGGGAGGACGATCACAGCACCCCAGCACAGCAGGACCAGACCGTCCCCGAAAACGCGCAGGGGTCAGCTGATCCGTCCTTGAATCAAGACAGCACGGCCGCCGCTTCGGATCTGTGCACGCTGCTCGTCTACTCGACGGATGCTCCCAGCCCCACCCCCTCCCAATCATCCACTCCCCCCTCCAATTTGGATAATACAGATGTGGGGCTGAATGTGGAGATCTCATCTGTGAAATGCGAAACGACAGAAGGCAAGGTCGATACAAGGGAGGGGTTTGGTGGTGAGCTGAACACAGAGGAGGGCGTGGCAGATAAGAGTGTGACGGAAGAGGGCGTGGCAAATGAGGGCGTGGCGGATGCGGGTGCGGAAGTGGAGAGTGACCCCCTCGTCAGTGGCTCCCCACTCGAGAACCACGCTGACGCTTCCCAGGAGACAGGCCCGTCCCGGGCCCCGGGAAATGAGGCGAACGCAGCCGCGAGGACAGCGCCCTCTTTCACGAAACCCAGCCAGCCCTTCTGCTCGGTGCTGAGCCGAGACGGGGGCACCGTGCTGCTGTGGCCCTCTGAGATGCTGACATTCACCAGGGCGGAGCCGCCGCTGTCCTACAGCTGCAACCCCCTGCACTTCGACTTCAGGGCGTCCTGCAGCCGAACGGACCGAGAGGGGGGTAAGAGCAGGGGCGGGGGCCGGGACGGGACGGGCGACATGCATGTCGAGGGGCCAACCCGTGATTCTGACCACAACCACAACCACTCTCAGAGAGCCTCTGATTGGCTGGGCGAGCTGACCAATCAGGTTCTGAACTCAACAGGAAAGGCGGACCGTCACACGAACGGCAGGAGGAGCTGTCCCAGGCTGAAAAGGCATAAAAGGTGCAGACATCATTCGGAAGAGCGGACTCACTGCAGCAGACGGACCTCAGACAAACTGCGGGACAGACACCGGCGAGAGTACCGCAGCCACAAAAGGAGGAGGCGGAGGAGGAGGTGGAGGAGGGAGACGCACAGGGACGCAGGCAGACACAGTGGCGACACGGAGAAACCGGCAAATTTCTCCAAACGAGCTGAGTGCTGGGACGGATTTGATAGCCACTTTGGCAGCGACACTCCACAACAAGTGCAGCCATTACAGGACTCGGAGCAATCACCTCAGAATCAAGACGAGATGAGCATCCCGGCTACCAAAGCAGAGGCCGCGGGGAGCGGTAAGCAGGAAGCAGCAGGTGGCGTAAACGACGCCGCGGGCAGCCCGCCTCTCTCCGGCAGAGGCTGCGGTGACGGCAAAGTAATGCAGGGACGTGACGGGGGAGGTCTGTGTGACCAATCAGCGGAGCGAGCAGACATCACCATGCCCAGTCAGCATGGCAGCAGCCCACCTCCGACAGAGGGACCCAGCAGCCCTGTCGACACAAGGCCGAGTCTGATTGCGCCACCAAATTGCGGCGACACTTCCCGACAGAACCTGCCCATGAAGAGAAGGCGCGGGTCCCTCAGCGACGAGGAAGAGCAGGGATGTCCACAACAACATTGCACTACCTGCCCTTTGCCAGCGGGTGGCGCTGGTGAGCAAGCCCAATCCCTTGAGGAAGGATCGCCCTGCTGCAGGCAGGCCAGGAGACGGAAACGACGGAGGTCATGGGTCGCCGATCGCAGCCCAGGCACTGATCTGGAGACAGCCAGCGATGAGCCGGATGGCCGCGGTATGGCGGTAGACAATCTCTCCCTCAATGCAGGCACTGAACAGCCTGCAGTCCAGAGTGCTTTGGCTAATGTACTACAGAAAGATGTGAATGAAAGGCCAAAAAATCCTGATAAAGTCTTAAATGGTGATGGTGGGACCAAACGCAATGTGCTCGATTCTCCGACACGGGGTCTTCCAGCGGAGACGCGCAGGGAGTGCACTGGCGGCCTCTCTCCTGCCCGGCTCAGTGCTGGATGCGATACCCGCAGTCCTTTATATGAAACTCTAGTCATGAGGGACAATCCGACAGGGCATACAAGCATCAGAGGTGAGACCAAGAATGCCAGTCCTTGTGACAGTGTTGAAGTGAGCGCAGAAATAGCTGACGCACAGGAGTGTGATAAGCCTTCGGCAGTTGCCAGCTGTTGCCAGACAGAGGTGAGGCAAATTGCACAGGAGAAGTTGGAGAGAACGAGTCACGACAGACTGTTTCAGCACAACCCCCCGAGCCAGCCTCCGAAGGCTCATCCAGGCCTCACGGGTCAGGAGACCAAACTAAACCGGGAAAGCTTGAGGTTGGGGAACACGAGCATCTCCTTCCACGCAGGCCAGCAAGGCTTTCAGCAGACCTCCAACGGTGTTGAGAAGCACCACTTCCTCCAGATCCCGGCCCACAGGCAGCCATCACACCAGCAGACCTTCACCGGCAAGCCGAAACCTGCCATGCCACACCCGCCCCTCCCCGTGCCCTCCCCGATCCTGCACCCCATCCACCTGGCCCCGCCCATGTCCTCTGCCTCCATCACCATCCGCCACACCATCCTCCAGCACCACGCCACCTTCATCCAGCCCCAGCCCCCCATCTTCTCCCAGGTCTTCCCCAT
Organism: Megalops cyprinoides; assembly: GCF_013368585.1. Taxonomy (NCBI): domain Eukaryota; kingdom Metazoa; phylum Chordata; class Actinopteri; order Elopiformes; family Megalopidae; genus Megalops; species Megalops cyprinoides. Next base: position 30,065,147 of record NC_050596.1, on the reverse strand, counting down.
CGCCCCTCCGCCCCTGGGGGCGGAGATGTGCCCCCCGGGGCCACCTCCCTTCATTCCCCCGCCCGAGGTGTCCGTGGTGGCCCCGCCTGGCCTGCACCCTGTGGCCATGACCTTCCACGCCCTGCCCCGCCCGGCCGTGTTCCCGCCCATGCTCCCGCCCCCACCGACCATCTTCCCCCTCCAGCCTCTGTTCTGAGGGACGTGACATCACAAGGGACTGTCTGTGACATCATCCTTTATGTAAGATTCCATTCCGTGTGAAGCATTCAGCCGCAGTCATCACAACACCTTGCTTTTTTTTGTACTTAGTAATTATTTTAAAGTAGTGAACCAAAAGGGTTGAGGGGTAAGCCGAAATGCCTCCCTTTTTTCATCCTTGCACTTTGAGAGAGACAGCTTACAGAACATTTTGTTTTATGAAGGAAGATAAATGTTTCCTGTCATTCAGCTGAAACTTAATGAATATTTTTTTTCCTTTAAGAAGACAATCATACATCAGAGCAGTTCATAAAAATCCACCCAGTTTTTATATTCATAACCAGATATTAATGGTAGTGTACTGCGTATTTTTACTTGTCAAGTGCTACAGTAAATTCATTTAAGAACACAGCGCAATATTATTGTAGTTTTTTTTTGTACAACAGTGCAGCCATTATCAAATGCAATGTCTGCAAAAATACAATCAATTTCTATTTTCTTTATATTTTCAAAATTCACGGCTAATTAATACATTATCAGTATTACGTTCATTCTCACAAGAAGAAATGTGGGCTTGCATACATTTTATGCCTTTGGACATGAAATCCAACCCTCGTTCATGTTCTTTAAATGTGTCTTTGTCAAGGTTTGCTTGCTAGACTATAAAAGCACTTGACCACTAAGAATGATGGGAATTCAAATCAAGGTCCTTTTATACTACTGCCCGTCTGCATATCCTTTGCTGGATATCATACCGATGTGAGAAGCAATGACACATGCATCAAAGCTCAGATTGTAGGCTTATACTGTCCACACAGTAAACTGCTGTAGTTATTAGAAGAGTGGCAAGTGGCCAAGTGTCTTTATAATCTGTCTGTGAACCTGGTTACAAGTGCCAGCCTCTTTATGGATCCGGTGACCTTCTACTCGACATAGAGAACTGTCTGAATGCACAACGCCGACTTACTCTGCAACAAACTCAACCTGCTGTTAATACGAGAAACTGTACATGTTGTACATTAGACATCTTTATAACCCGCTTGTAAGATTTATTGTAAAATATGTTTGCCGTTTTTATTGTGTAAGGTACCCAGTATGTATTAAATATTTAGATAAAACAAAACAACTATGTTTTTTACCCCAATTTGCCAACAGAATAATAATTATTATTATAATTGTAATGATAATAATAATAAAAATAATAAAGGAAATCATTCAATAATAAATTAAACCCACAGAGAGTGTTTTGTGTTGTCTTTTGTACTGCTTCCTATCTGAAAATAGCTTGTAGGGTGAATGTTCCTACCTCCTCCACAGTTTAAACTGTTGTACCTGTCAGGAGGCTTCTGTACCCACAGGAAACCAGTCCCTTCTGGTGAAACACACTGAATGAACTAATATTTGGGAGGTGAGCAGACATACCATTGGGGAGCAATTTGTCTTTGTACTGAAGAATCACTACCTTATTTTTGTGTGTGTGCCTAGGAGGTTACGGCAAAGGTGCGATTTTGAAAGGCACAAATGGAATTCCTCCATTTTAACTGAGATGCTCCAGAATTTCTTGATAAATTGCACTCCTTGCAATGATTTCCAAGGTCTACGGTGTTAGGCCGGCAGATATCGCCAGGTGTCAGCAGCGCCTCCTACTGGCGCGCTGTGCAAATCACCTCTGAAAAAAAGCCGGAGTGTTGAATGATTCCGGAATGCTGAATAACGCCGGAGTGTTGTGTACTTTCGAACGCACAAACAGAAGCCGAGACTAGTGACAGCGTTCCTTCACACGTGCGCTGTCTGCGAGGGTAGGGAGATGGGGTGTTCGCCGCCCGCTCCGACTCGGAGGCATTGTCTCCGTGCTTTCAGCGGACGGCGCCGCTCCGTTCGTGCCCCCCCCGCAGCCCCTTTCAGCAGAGCTCCTCTCAGCCAGCTCTCTCTGCGTGTGAGGTTTTTAATTCACACGGAAACAGCCCGCCCTCGCTATTATTAGTCACAGTTAGGGAGGTGACTCACGCTCCCGTTCGCTCTCTTGCCTTTTTTTTTTTTTGGTCGTTATGCTGGCCCACAAATGAGGTGCTGGACCATGTTTGTAGAAAACTGAACCTCAAGAGACTCCACTGACAAACCCCCAGATCCCCGCCTAACCCCACCCACTTCCCCGCTCTCTGCTGGTTCTTTAAGGATGTGGAGCAGCAGTACAGAACAGGTCTCATAACCCAAACGCTGCCGGTTCAGTTCCAAAGTGGCCACTGCTTTTGTTCTGGGCATCACACTTAACCCCATTTGCCTCTGGCTGTGTAGACATGTAAAACTGTAAGCTAAATCATTCTAGATAAGAGCATCTGCTGAACAAATGTCATATCATAATTTAATACATCAACAAGGTTTGTGGACCAGGTGAAGTGGAACCGAGCCTCACCCCTCGCAGTGTAGCAGTGCAGCCCTGCCTGATTCTCGCAGGGTCTCTGGTTCCCACAGCAGACTACGTGTCGGGCTCCACACTCGGTTTGGAACACCCGTGGTCTGCATCTCGCCAAGGAAACCCGGCCACAGAACTGTAAACTGCATCTAATCATTTACATTTTTCCCTTGTTATGTAATGCGGAATTAATATGCAATGTTTTGTAAGCTGGCATGTCTTCATGCATCTTGCCTGCAGACTCTTGGACGGTCTCATTTCAAACACCCACAGACAGCATTGTCCTATACCGGCAGCGCAACGCTATGACAAATTACTGAATGCATAGGTAAAGAAATAAACGTTCACATTTCCAGCATCTGTAGCTGCACAGCTTGTAGAATGCGGATTACCCAGAGCTCCCTGAGTCATCCTGTTTGTTCATTAAAAGTCACCATTTACTCTTTCCTTTATTTGCTTTTCTAGTTGCTGTGTTTTGTTTTTCTTCAAGGTCGAGGAAACTGATGAAATAGTGTGGCTGAAATATAAGCAAAATTGTACATTTCTGTCAAGCTATTAATTTAAAAGGCTTACTGCTATGGTTCTTTTTTTCTGAGGGTAGGATTTTATTATATCAAGAGAGCGCTCAGGGTGATATCGGAACGATCTTACAGGGACAGCAACATTTGTCTTTGTATGAATTATATTTTGAAGGAGCTCTATGAGTTGCAGCAGTACACCAATAAAATCACTCCAGTAACATGTCAAAATGTCAAAAAAATTATGTTTTCTGAGCATGAATGAAGTACTAGTATGAAACGTTTCAGGGCTGGGTCATATGGCCATCACAGATTATGGAAACCACAGAGATCTTAATACACAATGGCATAAAAGTATAAAATCTTACAAACAAAAATGAAAACAGTCTCTCCTACACACAGATCCACAGACAGTGCTCTATTGTATGTATTCATACTAAGTAATTATGTAATAAGTTTTTGTTTCAATATATATTATCTAAATTCTAATATCTGGGACTTTTAATATTGGCATGTCCCGCAGTGCCTCTCACACTGACGTTTGACTCACCCCCATGTATTTACTTACTGACATTTGGGCGATGGTAACGAATTGGTGAGCCATGTAACATACTCCCACAAGGCGCCGAGACACGTCAAGATCTCAAAGTTGAAAAAGTCTTCTGCCAGAGGCGACCGACATCACACAGTGTGTAAACAGGGCGCATATGAAATCTCCCTCTTATGTTTCTTGAGGTGCATTAAAAAAAAAAAACACACAAACCCAGATGACTTGTAAAGTGGTGTTTGCACATACGCTATAAATGCAGTTACCTACATCGACCTCACACTGGGTCTGCTGAAAACGCTTTCCCCCTCAGGGCTGAAGCTGATAAAACCCAGCCAGCAGCCTGCATGTTGGGGCCAGCAAAGGAGTCCTGCACTGTGGTCGTGGCTGAGGAGATACAGGTGGGAACTCTGACTCTGTCATGGGTTCCAGGTTGGAGATAATGCTGTGGATGAGGAGCTGTTGTGTTTGACCTCCTCAGCACTCTGAGCTGAGGAGGTGAGGGCTGGATCTCAGAGTGATGATCTGGCAACCCCCTTCACAATGCCTTTACAGTGCCTGACCCTCTGTTCCACTTCCTGCTTATTTCACACCGGGGGCCGGGGCCTCCTGCTGGTGACGAGTGCCTCCTCTTCCTCTGCGCCGTGATGCTGGAAAGGGCAAGGAAGGGGTGGAGGCGATTCCCGCCTGCTTTTTAAAACTAAGCCAGCGAGGCCTCAGATTCTTGAGGCTCAACACAGATGTTTTCCCAACGTGAGCGCAACAGCATGTCAGCTCCAGATGGCACACGCCGACATGCCACTAGCTCCATGATGGCGGTCAATCCTCCACTGTAACAAGCACCCAATTATCTACAGTGGGATACACCTAAACACGTACATAGCCACTCCTTTTTCATTTAGACAGGCTTGCTTACACGTGGTCAGGTGGGAACTAACTCTGTAGCAGGATGGATTGGTGAATGGATGTAAACTAATTTGAATATAAGTAAACACATTAAAAAATTTCTATACAATAAAACACAAAATGTCTGGAAGAGAGAGTGGAGCACATCCACAGCTTACTCGCGTGCAAATGTGACTAACAGGTAAATGGACGGGAGAAATCCATTACGTGTTTTAAATGAACGTAGCAAACCATGAAATTCACTCAGCATAGAGATTTAGTGTATATACTGTTTATACCAGATATGCGCTAGCTGGTGTTCAGAAGCCACAGTTATGCGTCTAAGGGATAAGCAGTATGGTGAGCAGTGATAGCTAAGAATAAACCTATCACAGTAAACCACACACATCCTCAGCAGACATGGAAAGGGTTATGCCTTCTGTCTCACTAATCACTGGGAGATTGTATTATGTGTTCATGACAGACAATGCAGGCCTTGTCTCCACTAAATGGACTTAATTTCAATACCTCTAATGTGTTTAAAGACTCATTGTGATTTTAATTTGTGCACGCAGGCTTGTCTTACCAGTCACCAAAGTGTTGCTATTCAAAACCCGTGACCATTCTATTCTTGCCTGCAAATAATCAGATCCGCCTGAAACAGTGCAATTGTAAGTCCTTGTCTGTGATTGGGAACGGCAAGCAGTAATTGGCTCATTGTTCCACACCTGACTCTGATTGCATTATCCACAGTATAAAAGCAGGTGTGTTAGAAGGTGAAGGTATATTCTGTGCTGTGAGTGAGTGAGGGGTTGGGTTGGAGTGTTTGATGGTAGAGTGACATAAAATGCCTTTGCCCTTTCTTAGAGGCTGGGTTTTAGGAAAAAAAAAACTTTCATATGATCCCCTGGATCTTGCTTTTTAAAAAGGCTTTTCAATTAGAGAAGTATTAGCTAGTTATTCCAGACATGGCACAAGACTGGGATCCAGCCCTTTGCCACTTTAGGGAACCCCCGCTGGGGAGGGTGTTATCTGAGACTGAGTGGTGCTAACAGAAAGTGTGCGTGCAGCAGAACAGACACGTGAAGGTTAGGGACGGGCTGCTACAGGCGAATGCTCCAGCGTGCAGCATCCTCAGATGAGGGCCTAACAGCAGTGCAGACTGGAGCCTAATCTGTGTGAGGAATGGCCTGAGTTAAGATGGAGGAGCTCTCAGTCCCTGATGAGAGCCAGTGGCGGGGCTCCTACTAAGAAATCAGACCTGATTTCTTTGGGGCTGTATGGCATAGCATAATGCTATGTGTCAGCACTCTGCTCCTGGCGTGTGGCGGTAAATAGAGCTTAGAATCAGGCCTATGTGCAGCCTGAATGAGGGAGCCCACTGTGACAGAGATGGGGAGTGGGGCTTGTGAAATTCAGCAGGAGGAGGGGGGTTTGGCTGCAGCCCCAGGTTGCAGGGAGATGCAGTTAGGTGGTTAACCATGGCCCCTGATTGCTGTGAAGGTGGGAGAGGGAAAATGGATCACCTTTTTACCATCAGTAACACGGGCACAAGCAAAGCCTCCACTTATTGCTATAGTACCATTCTGGAGTCAGGCCCAACCTGTATTACCCTTTCCAAATCTGACATGTGTCAGCTTCTGCTGTAGACACAGAAAGCTCATACATTCATTAAGCAGTCAAGGAAGTAAGGGCAAATTGTGATGTTTTATATGGTATGGGACTTCTCATTGTATTTCAGTCTGCAGGTAGTTACACTGAAATACATTTTTATGGACATGCTTTCATTTTTTTGTGAAATGCTTTAAGAGTAAATGGTATACCCTCCATTAAAGTGTCATGTAAAACTTTAAGGTCGAATTCAGTTTTAATTAGCTGCACTTACCATAGCTCGGGTTTGCACAAGTGTGCAGAGCAAGAGATCTGGGCTGTCGCGACTGTTCGCCGTTTTGAGAAACATATTTGAAACACATTTGAATTCGGGGAGAGGTATTTCTTATCCTTAACCGTATGAGAAATGCAACAGTGCATTACATGTTTGACATACGAATGTGACAGAATCAAACCATCCGCTCAAAGCACAGCCCACAGAGCCGCAGTGGTGAATAAAACTTCGCCTTCCGGCACATAAGAGTAAAAAGTCGTTATTACTGTCACTCAGCTCCTTCCATCCGGCTGCGCGCTTTCCCTCCCAGTTCCGATCCCTTCGCGCACAGAACGGGTCACGGACTCTTAACGTTCTTTTGTTTCTCTCGATAACTTCTGATGGATGTGAATTGCCCTGCCACCGCTGTGCAGCAGATTGCTTCCATGCCGACAGTTTACCGCTGCGCCGCCGTCCCCTTCGCTTTCTCTTATTGATTCAGTTGTCATTGAATTACAGACCTTACATCTTAGATGGCTTCTGTCAAAAAACAGGGAATTGCGGGCCGGCGGTATTTTCGGCCACATTCCGAGAACTAAACTTTTGTAAAGAGGAGGTGACAAGGGCTTTAAATTACGGCACAAAAGTACCATATTAACTTTTAACTGCTTTTGATCCGTGCCAACTCGTCAGAGGGCGCGGTGACCAGTGACAGTGCGCGCTCTGGACATCAGAAAGTTTGGTCAGAATTACCTTACCCCGCTATGAATTTATCCCTCACATCCTTAGCCCATAACAGTTTATATCTATACCCATAAATGGGTGTATAAAATATGCTTACATTTAATTCAATTAAACTAAATAATCAATTAGACTGTTTTCAGGAGTATTCACTCGGGTGCTGCCACTGTATGCGTAAGCAAAAAGTGTTACGATCAGTAGATTTTTTTTTTTTTTACGTTAATTCTCTAAAAACAGTTTTCGAACAAACAAGTAGAATCATGTCAATTTCGGTTGGATCCGTGAAATTAAATGAACATAATTATTAAAGGCTTTCATAATTTTAAAAGTAAAACTCCTCCAATTCATGATTTCTCCTGTTTGAGTTGTCACACAAGTACTAAAATCAGCTTACTCAACAAAGGATATATTGATTAGTATTGTTCATAACTGGACACACTGCGATGCTTTCATCCGTTGTCATCTTACCCGTCAGCGCGCATGGAGCTCGCGTACATGCGCTTGTGTGGCTTCCCGGTGTGCCACACACCACCCTCTATTGCGACACCACAGGCGCTGCTCAAAATTCATAATTTTATGTTCGTTTCACTGTTGTTGTTCAGATAAATTCAATATTTAATTACAATGAATTATGAGAATTGAATCCTGCCAAGTATGAATTAATTGGGCTGCAAAAGACCAACTTCAAGTAGGCCTAAGCCTCTTTCAAGGATCCAAGTTATATTTGCTTATTTTACTGGTAATTTGATTCTCTGGTGTTATTCTGATACCATTAGTGTAACATTATTATATTCATAGCAACGTTGGCTCGCCATGAAAACAGGACAAATGGTTGTAACACAAATGGAAATAGTGAAAGGATAATTGCCATAATTGCAGTAATTTATATTGCATTAGAGGGACTTTAATAACACACTACTTTGATATCATTCAAGTGATAAAATGGTTTTGCAGTACAAGTGTAATTGATTATAATTGGTTGGCACTCATTCTGAATGTTAATGACAGATGTGATCTGACTTTTCCTGTTTTTGGAAATCGTGAATGGTAGAAACTGAACTGATTTACTTTTTGTTGTATAGTAGACAGTAGATCTGATACTTAGACATCAAATTAAACATGTATGTCTGACTCCTAAAACAATTAAGTCAAATCCATGTTACTTGCTCCATATTAATGGACAAAATGCTTCATCCTACATAGACCCTACGTAGGCATTTAGATGTTATTCAGTTTATTCATTTCCATTACTACACATCATAGCCCTCATCTAATATTATTTTACATGTGTACATTCTAGTATGTTTGAGTAAGGCACTTCACTGTTTAGGCTGTTGATCCAGTTTAAAGGGGGGTATTAAAATAATTTGTTCCAGACTCACTCCGGGCTCTGTGGCTTTGACAGTTTCCCCGCCAGCAGAACCAGCGGCTCCTTCTAATTAAAAATAACAATAATAAGTCCTTGCAGTGGAGAGGAATGTGTGTGGCGGGTGAGCCGCAACCTGCAGCCACAGCCTTCAAGGACCTCACGCTCTTCATAAAATGCGTCCTTGATGAACATGCGACCACGCTCCCCCCCCCCCCCCCCCCCCCCCAAAAAAAAGAACAGGGGTGCCGGGGAGAGCAATGCCACACAATTGAATTCCTGCAGTAGTCATTTAAAAAACGAAACCCCAAGAACTGAAGTGGCCTTGGACGGAGTTTCTTTTTTTCTCCTTCAAAAGGCTCGTTACGATTGGTGAGGCGCATTCTTTCAGAGTCCTTGAGGATACAGCCGCCTCTTTCCCGTGACTGAAGCTGCACTCCTGACCCGCTAACAGGGACGCGGACAATGACAGAACGCCGCTGAGGCCTCCCGTTTACGCGGTGTTCTATTTTCATACGTCTCGGGAGGTGAAAGGTGCGAGAATTCCAGCCGTTGCAGGAGCACAGCTCCTTGCAGCAAGTGCATCAACGCTTCTAAATGATAACTAAGGCCGCAGGAAGGTTACACATGTGCTTTGAAGAGTGGAATGACAGAGGCACAGGATGGACTATCAACAGAATACAAATACATGTGCAAAGATCTTACTATTGGTATTCACACATTCCCATCGGTGCCGACACACATTTTTGAACAATTTTGATCTTAACTTACACAGTATAAATTGCAACCTATGTAAGTTTCTGTGGATTAGAGCACCTGCTAAATGCCAATAATGTAATGTAATGTAATGTAATGTAAATTATTTAAAGTTGTAAGGCAGTCCAAACAATCACACATTTCTTTTGTAGCAGGATCTATCAAATATCAACTGGTTATGCACCTCAAGTGTATTTATTGATTACTGAGAAAGTCAATCGATGGAATATAATGCGCTACGTTAATACCTCCATGAGCGTTTTAATACCTGCGGATTTTCGATTTGTATGGGTGGGAATGATTGTGTAATCGCAGCTGTGCTTTGACATCTGTTTCCATTTTTCCGAGATCAAAAACAATTAATGTGAGAGCATCATAAGGCTATTAAATACGGCTTTGTTCTGACACCTCAGTATGGGGTGTGGGTAATTAAACATTGAAGGTGCTGTTTGGATTCTGTCAAACCACTTGTTTATTTAATGGGACTCGCAGTGGAACTTGGCAGTCACAAATGTGATGAAATAAAAGCTTTTGAAGACAGTGGACAAGAAGGAATCGGTAAAGCCGCGGCTAGTTTCTGTCAGAAATGATGGTTTTATCAACAACAAACTGCAATTTGTTTCTTCATTCACACATGCCTGAGTTGACCGTACTCCAGGAACTGAAATGAAATGTAACTACTGATGGCAGTTTATGTAGTGATGATGTCAGTGTTAGTATGCATACCTTTAACAATGCTCCTTATTTACTTCATGTTGAAGCACTGCACCGTAATCATTTGAATCAGATATTGACAGCTTTGAATGATACCAACTACTGTTAATATTGTTAATATTATTATTATTATTATTATTATTATTACAATCATTAATTATACTGGCCTATATGAGTAATCTTCACTGGTGATGATGATCATATTTGGTCCTCTGTTAATCCCCCTGTGTGACAAATGCTAATTCTGCGTCCCGATAAATCGTAGAGCACTGCGGCGGCAGCATTTAGCAGTAGCAAATGCATGCAGTGTGAGCGCTGCCGATGTCATGATTCCACGGTCTTAATGCAGGAATTTCAACCGATGACCCCAATTTTGCTGCCAAATTGTATTCGCCGTTCCGAGAGCGAGAACCCGACGGAAGCACGGTCCCGGCTGTGTGTTCCAGCTTGATAAAACCGCGAGTGTGAAGAGTTGGCCTCTCGTCCCTCATCCTCCCTCCAGCGTGAAGTGCCCAAGCAGCCAAAACGCGGGGTTTAATCGGTAGTCAGATCACCTGTGATTCCGAGTCTAAATTAAGTACTCAGTAATAGAAGCTGCAGAAGGGGGAAAAAAACAGACCAATTATGCTCCTCGGGGGTACGGTTCCTTACCCCTGAATTATTCTGCCGCAGATAAGTGGCTTCGCCTGTGGGAGATGCTTCCGGCTTCTATAATGCTTTCCACTTTATGGCCAGAAACTTCGATGGAATTTCAGTCTTCCTGTGTTGTAAGTACCACCTAGGTGAGGCAATTTGATCAAGCTGAATTCACCTGCTGCAAAACCCTGGCCCACCTGCTCGGTTTGCTCCACTGCATTTCCTCCACTGCAAAGCAAAGAGGACACTGCACTGTGGCATAGCCACACAGAAAAAGGGGCACAAGCTAAAGGTTGCCAGTTCAATTCCACATTGAGGCACTTCTGTTGCAAGAAAGGTACATTTTCCTGACTCGCTTAGTTAAAACATAAAGCTGTATAAATGGATAGCATGTAAAAACTCTAGATAAAGGTGTGTGCAAAACAAATGCAATGTCAGTCTAATGGTTTAATGGTTACCCTCACCCATGATTTCCTTTCTACAGAAGAATGAGATCACATATTGTTACTGCCAGCATTACATGAAGTAACGCAATAGGCTGTGTAAGTATGTGCACCTTTCTCATGGGGGGGAAAAAAAAACCTTATTTGTACAGCCTGAAAGGCAGAGTAGCCTCTAAGATTCAGGCGCAGTCAGGCAGTGCTTAAGACAGAAACGTGATGGTTACTATGAAAAACACTGCGTGCAAATGGCGTCCACTCCTGGCAGCTCAATTCATTTCCCACCGGCAGCGTGAATGATGGAAGCTGTCTGCTACAGAAACACATTTTATTAAACTTGACGCCCGCAACGGCACAGGGAAAAAGAGTGAGAAATCCTCTTCTTTTATGTCCTCTTGCCTTTTCTGTCATTGTGCTCAAATATTGGATTGGGATAAACTATTGTTAACCGGTGTATGATGAGGCAAGGGGCAAGAGGTACCTATTAAGTGGGGATTGGCCGTTATCTCCCAGCCTTGCAAAACAGCTGCTGCTGATAGGAAAATGGCTGTGTGGCACACTGTAAAAGAGAGCCTGGGGCCTGAAAAGGCTTAATATTCCCTAATAGAGTCAATCCCATTTTAATGGAGTCATTCAATGGGATTGACAAGAGATTGTCTATTGTTGCCATTTCTGTGGAAAGAATGTCAGCGTGTGTGTGTGTGTGTGTGTGTGTGTGTGTGTGTGAAGGCGGGGGGGGGGGGGGGGGGGGTGCTCGGGCTGCTGAAACAGACCTATCAACTGCATCTCAAATGAGATTCTTTTAATTCGTGTTGTCGTTTTTTGTCACAGTGCGGGTTCTTCATATTTTCCAGGTGACTGTCTTTAATCGAGGAGAGAGGAAGAAAGGCTCAGAGCATCACATGAATTTCTCTCTGTGTCTGACCTGCCACGTCGTAGATATTTCCCATTCAGGTAACGTGGTGTGCGGTCGGAGCTGCTTTTTATATTTCCATTGTCATGACATGCTCGTAGCTTGTAGCAGGACGTCCATGACATGCAGTTTGTTTAGCATGAGAAGTAATAGGAGTTAGCAGTGTGGGTTGGGTGCATGAATTATCAGCAAACATATCCTTCTCTCTTCGTCTCTTCCAGGAAAAGTCCACTGTCTTTTGTGCCGAAGGGTTCCATTCCTCTCTAAGGCAACAGCACCTTTAACCCAGCTGCCTAATGCAAATCCTGCACTACAACAAGGATCAAAATGCCAAAGCTAGAAACCTGCCTGCGGTTCTTTTTTCTTTTTCTTTTTCTTTTTCTTTTTCTTTTTCTTTATCATCATCTTTTTTTTTTTTGCTTTCCACCTATACAATATTAATTTAATGAGCTTTACAATTCTCTTCGCAGTTTTCACCTGTAGGTACAACTTAGGCATATAATGCAAAGTTATTTTTACCACCTAAAAACCCTAATTAGCACCTAAAAGCTTGATGTTGTTTAAAGGACTGTCATAATGGCTTAAAGCAAGAGATAGTTCTTTAAGGCTTTTAAACTTGGTGTATGACTGAACACCTATAGAGAAATTGCAGCTATTGTAGAACCTAAAGAAGAGAGGCAAACACATTAGCTATCTAAAAGTCAAGCCCTACAAGGGTGTCTGTGCTGCTCATGCACTTTAAACCAGTCAAATTGCTCTTGACAGCTGTTAAGTAAGATGGAACACTATTGCAAGCCATTAAACCAAAACATTATGAGACATTAGCCCTCCGAAGGGATAATTTCATGTGTGCAAGAATCTAAACGACAGGCCGTCAATGGAACAGGAAACCATTTTGCCTAAATACAAATGATATAATTAATGAGTGAAACAAAAAAAAAAATTATGTGTTATGTGTCAAACAATTTTTACTTTTGTGAAAACAAAAAGAAGTTCTCTGTTTTTGGGGATGGCTACCCTTCTGTAGCGATTTCCTGTCGTGTTACGTAAACCCTGGAGATTTATAAAACCGGTTCAGTCGATGCCAAAATCGATGGCGTTTCCTCTCTCGGTGTAACGCTTCTGCGGGGCAACAACCAATAGGCTAACGTCTGCGCTGCACTGAACATCAATTATTCAGACCTTGGGGGGGGGGAGTGGGGGTGAGCTGGATTAAGGAGAAAGTCCGTGTTTGTCGGGACCGGCGTCTGCGTCACCCCCAGCCAGGGTCAGCCGGGTACAGAGGCAGCATTTCCCCGGAACACGGCCGCCGGCCATCTGCAGCCCAGGGGTTTCTGGGAGTTTAATTACTTGTGGAAAAGGGCAAGCACTCCTCTTCTCTCTGGGGGGGGAGGGGGTGTCCGCTGCACAGCGCAGGAGAGAGGCCTGCAATCAGGGTGCCTTCGATAAAACTAATTATATGGAATCAACCCAAAATCAATGGCAGGGGACTAAAAAGAGGGTGTTCATCGCTGCCTGGTAAACTCACAGCGGGTGGCCTGCACCATCTTAGCCCCCTGCACATTGAACGAAACGTAATCCTTCCTGTGCCCAAATTTTGGTGGTTTAAAAGCATCGTGGCAAGCAAACGACACACACACAGTGCACACGGGAATCAGTTATGCCTCTGTGGTTAAGTCTTTATCGGTGGTAAAAATCTGAAGCTGGCTCACCTTTCCCCCTCCACCTGCTACAACTGAGAATCAGTACTTATGAGGTGTCCTCATTTTTACCAATGTCTCTGTAAGGGGGGAAAAAAAACATGACCTCTGCCGATTCGCTCCGTGCAGCCCCAGATATAAAGCGTGGATCAAGTAAAATGGCAGTCAGAAGACACCACCTGCCGCTCTGAGCTCGAATCATTTGGGAGTTCTCAGTGCAAATCCTCCCTTATCTCTGTTCTTTTCTCAGCACTATTGCGCTGTGACAGGGTAATCTCTACATTTTGAGAAGGGATCTTCCCTCTTGCGCCTGGAGCAAAATCACCAGACCTTTTTCTTTTTTTTTTTTTCCCCCTGTTTCATCTAAAAAAGAGAGCGCACGTTTGAGGTCGTCGGTTCTCACCGTATCCAGGCAGCAGACCCGACACTGCGTCCGACGCCAGCACGTGGTAACCAGTGAAGCCATAGATAATCCATTGGCTAATGCGTCTCCCTCCCCAGAACAGCACTCATTGCCCATTAATGCCGTTAAATCAGATCATTATGGCCGTTTTTGCAGATTACCTTTTGCGTTTTTGCCCTTGATCCCGTTTTTCCTTTTTACTCGCACCGATACGCACTGGAGTGCTGTGGGAAACGAGGCCTTTTAATAACACTTAAAACGCTGAATGCTTGTGTTTGTGGGGAACCGCCCACTGCAATGAAGGAAAAAAAAAAACAGCATGGCTGTCCACGTTTGTGCAGGAAGTGTATTATCAGTTTTGGACGCGGTCTTCTCTCAGTGCATGACGCTAAAGCTTTGTAGCGTGAGGAAACCATACCTTTCTCATTGTTCACAAACAAAACAGTTTTTAGGGCCGCCTCGGCCAGACAAAAAAGTGCCATCACCGTGGCAACCAACAAGCGAAAGGTCAGCTTTTTTCTGTCTCTCACTAAGATGTACCGTTACACGCATACTTTCATTCCCGCGGTCTCACATTGTAGGTGAAAGACGACCTTTATCCCTTAATGTAGTGAGCCTTTAACATTTTACTCAGGGCAGAGTCTTCTGTTGGATCTGTCGCACTTTGATAACGCCGTCAACACGCAACGCGAGGCGAGGACTGTTGCCACGGACCTCTGCAGCATTTTTCAAAGGGATTCTTTGTTGCATTTCGCTCATGATAATGAAAAAGAAGTGTGCAAAATCATTCAAGTTATTCAAAAAGGGAAGGCTGGAGGGCAAATTTAGAATGTAGTTAATCATGTTGATGCAGGAGGGGAATTCGATGTCTGTGCAAATCATGTATTCATACATCAAATGATGACTGGAATTAACCACAGCTGGCTGCTTTTATATCTTCTGATATTACTTAAATAATTCTAAAAATATTCTGGATGGGAGATATATCAGGCCATTCTACAATTATTGACTTTCATAGCTGTACAAAGTAAATGACTTATGGGCTGGGGTACTACTGGGTTCTAATTAGATTGTGTCCAAAATGTAATACTGTCAAATGCCAGACAAAATGTCGCGGGGGGGGGTGGTTAGAAGAATTAATTACAGTATTTTGAATTCTTATTCAATTACACCAAACTTGGTTGAAATACATTATTCTTCTCATCAACTCTTTCAACCACCTTTGATCCAATAGGTCATTACACAAGTGGTGATTCAGATGTATCTAACCTGTTAGCCTGGGTAGACTGCAAATATAAACCAGTGCATCCATATGTTTTAATATTTGATAGCCAAAAGTGCTCACAGTAGCCAAATACCAGGCAGTACTCAGTGCTTACATTTTTAATCGTCGAGATTCCTTAGCCTTCTACATTGACAAGGTAGAAGTCATCCCTAGAGAGGAAGGGGGGGGGGGGGGGGGGCTTCAAATCTCGACCACAGAATGTACTGATTCTACCCGGGGCGTTATGGGTTTACACTGCTTCCCGGTGGAGGATGTACAGAAAGCTCATGCATGGCACCACCGTGTCGGTTTCATATGTCAATGTCTGCCAGCTGCACCCCCGGATGGCACGGCTCTCACTCCCCCTCCGCTTTAAAACAAACCTCCGAACTCATCCCGCGCGCATCTTTTTCGGGTAGAACAAAGAGCAATGCTCTCTGGCTGTCTGCGCCTCAGAGCACCCAAGAAGAGGAGCCGTCATATCAGAGCTGCATGACTCCCCTTGTCACTTTGGGCCTCCGTGTCAGCAGATAAGATGCTATCTGCCTGCCAATTTATTCGACATGAAATGGGAGTCTCGAGGCAGAATGGCTTTTCCACAGATCCCCATTATCAGCCCGCGCCGGTCACTTGCCCTGTAATCGGATCAGTCAAGATAAAGAGTACCGTCGTTGCCGTCTTTCTGCTTTCCGATGCCTGATACGGCCCGGGTCTTCCGCCGACGCCGTTTCTGCGGCCCAGATAAAGTCCGCCAAGAGTGAAACCCATTTCCCTTTGTCAACAAACTGCCCTGAGTTTGTTTAGTTTCCACTAATTCAAAATAAAGCGTCACCCTGGGCGGGAATTCATTTGTTGTGTATGAGGTGAGCTTACCGCTGAAGGAGCATATTACAGAAGGTGTTAGCGCATATGTCATCTTGATATGCCGCATCACAAATGTATTTGAACATACAGTATGTACATGCTGCCATATTCTCACACTCCACCATAGTCACAAAATGTTTCAAAAATAAGGCATTGTAACATAGCAGTAAGCAGCAGGGCTCGTAACTGAAAGGTTGCTGGTTAAATTCCCTACTGGAGCACTGCTGTTGTACCTTTAGGCATGAGACTTAACCCACAATTGCCTCAGTAAACATCCAGCTGTGTGAATGGATTACATGTAAAAATTGTTTAAGTAAGCCTCTCTGGATAGTGTGTCTGCTAAATGGCAATAATGTAATGTAAAATAGACAGACACAACGCTAAAAATTACCATATAGTGTATGCTTACAGAGCAGATGGTGGTAAAATCTCTTATTTATACATTTTATAAATTAACTGATCCCCTGCATTGCAGAAATACCTGAAGACAATTTTAGTATAATGTTTTGGAGTATAGATTTTTCCTTTTGTTAAGGAGTGTTAAATATGTGTAGTCATCACTCATCATTATTGAGCAGGCTGAAACTCATATAAGAATACAATTTCCAAAATTTAAAGCTAAATATTTCTCCACTTTCATAATGCACCCAGCTGAGTGAAACATTCACCCTTCAATAGTGCCTTGGATATGTTTCATGGTGTTTTTATATTCAAGAAATGGTGCCCTGTGACTGCAGCCACTTTTCCTGTTAAGCTGTGTGGACACAAACTAAAATTACAGTGCTGATCTAACACCTTTGGTGAATTTTTTTTTAACATAAAAAGCATTAAAAATACAGCCCACAACTGTATTTTATGCTGTTGAGAGAGGGTTGCGTAGACTAAGATCCAGGGAAGAAATGGAGGAAATAAACAGTGCTCTCTGTAGCATGACCCTCCATCGGAATTCAAAATGTCATTTACAAATGGGCCAATTAGGACAGACCGAGACATTTTCATCAAAGCCGTAAAAAATCTCAAAGCAACTTGAAACAATTATGCCCTTTCTTCCGGCGGTCTCTCTCTCCTTTTTCCCCCCCTCTCCTCTCTTTAAAATGGGCCAGGTTATTAGAATTTGTAATTGCATTGGGTACATTATTTCACGTTAATGCAGTTCAATAGGTACTGTAATTGTTTGCTCCCAGGCAATGGAAGGAAACCAAACACAGGAGACAGATCAGCTGAGGAGAGAATTAGAGATGCTGCGCGGAGCGGTGAGCGCTGAGGGAAACCTGGGTGTCTGAGCCCCTGGTCCGGTTGTTTCAGCCCGCTTCAGTGCCGCGCGGTCCTAATGGGATTTGGTAATGATCACACAAATGGCCCCGATTATGGAAATGCCCCTGTACAATCCACGTGTTTTTGTTCTCTTTTTTTTTTTTTTTTTTTTTTTCTTTCTTTCCCCCTGCGTTCCCTGCGGTTCAGGGCATGTTCATGTGTACTGGGGAGGAAAACGCTCCTCATTCGCTGACCATAAAGGCCCCAGCTGTCAACGCTGCTCCCGGCGGAAAGCGTTGAAATTCGCGGTGCGATACTTCCAGGGTCTGATTTCCCCCTGGGCTTGGGGACGGTTGGGAGATTCGAGACAAGTGAGGCGCCCCCCCCCCCCCCCCCCCCCCACACTCGAGATATTATTAAGCGGTGCGGTGCAAGCTCGTCGGCGAGGCACAGATCATATGCAGCGATGGAGAACACCGGAACTTAGGCGGAAAGGTCCCAGATGACCCGCATCAGGCTCTCGCATCTTATTCTAGTGTGACGGATGAGGTGGCTGTGCCTGAACAAAGATGGAACGTGGCAAAACGATGGAAATCCCCTGCGGGATTCTACACTGCGGGGTTCTCGCCATCCGCACAACACAAGATGTGTGATTGCTTGATTTAGCTGGGGTCCTGGGTCTGTAGCTCAAGACAATCATATTCCACAGTAGGAATGACATCACCACCTTCTGTGGTGGTCTCCCTGCTACAGGAGGTGAATTTCAGCAGAGCTCAACTACACTCTTCCCCTTGGCCAACGCTTTGGTCTGCAGCCTTAAAGTTACAGGGGAGCAGGCATCAAAACAGGCAAACCTATATGTCACGAAGACATGGAACAGCATTTTTTTATGTTTCTTTGCCTCAGGCACATTGTAAAGTTTCAAATGTGGGGAAAAAAGCCCTCTGCTAGAATGATGTATGTGAGAACAAACATTGGTATGGATTTTACCTGTACACACAGGAGAATAGAATCTAGTTAGACAGCGCACTCTTGAACTGAGAATGGGAGGTGTCATCACCCTGCTGCGGTGGACTCATGCGCTCTTTTGAGCTCTGCTACATTTAGCCCCCACGCCAGACATTTTCATTCCGCGGGAACTAGCAGGAAACTCATAACCGAAAGTGACTTTTTATTTAAACATTTTCATAGTTCAAGCCCTGAACCGCTGTGATCCTTTGTCTGAACCGTTTCCCCTTAATGCCTCTTGCATGGTATTTGCACCGGGGGAGAACGGAGAGCCATTCTGACAGAAGGCCCCTCAGGTGAAAAAAAGGCCCCTCGGCTTTCTTCCATGTTAACACTGCAGATCATCAGATTGTAGCATGTTGGTCTATCAGCTCGGCTTAAAAAGAAAAAAAAAACTGGAATTTTTTTCCATGTCATCTCAGTTGTTTGTTTTATATTTAGAGCTTTAGAATGACACAAAATTCTCCTTCACTAATCAAGCTGTTGACATGAATATTAAAATGCATGATATTTCACATGCTCTGGATCATTATTTGATCATTATTTTTGAGGGCATTATGAGTTATGAATTTGAAGAGCCTTTTATGTGTTTTTTTTTTTTAATTTAGCTTCAAACCACTCAAAGGCACAAATTCAAGTATGAATAATTAACAGCGTGCTGGGTGCTCAGTAGAAAATGCGAATTCATTGCAGTCCTAAGCAGCAGTTGGATGAAATTATTGTCAATCAAGCAGAAACACAAGTCTTCTCAGTGGAATACCTGATTTCTGATGTGCCACTGGCTTCAAGTCAATCATGTTTCAAGATCCAATCAACCGAAAGAACTTTCTTGGCTGTTCATTAAACCCATTCTCTGCAGTGCTTTCAAGGCAAAGTGCAAGTAGAAGTTTGCATTTTAAGTATCTCTGGTTAGTAAGATACGTATTAGACAAGGGCAATAGTTGTTAAAAGTAGGGCTGTCAACATTAACGCGTTAACGCTCTTTTGCGATTAATCGTAAAACTTTAACACGTTAATGTTTTAACACAAATTAATCATATTATCAAGTTTGACCGCAAATTCCCTCCGTAATTCCAGCGCGGATATTTACCTGGCTGAATTACTGAAAGGCGTGGCAAACACAGATGTGCTGAAGGGCAAATTTCGTAAATATCCGCGCTGGAATTACGGAAGGAAGTTGCGGCCAAACTTGATATGATTAATTTGCATTAAAACATTAACGTGTTAAAGTTTCACGATTAATCGCGAAGGAACGTTAACGCGTTAGCGGTGACAGCCCTAGTTAAAAGTATTATAATATTTTTGCACAGTTTTTCGCATTCAATGCAGGTGAAATGTCCAGAGAAGCTGGTGCTACTGGAAGAAAAATGATTTCTTTATTTTGCAGACACACTCATCCAGAGTGACTTTCAAGGTTAATATGGTGTGATATATTAATTACTGAAGATATTAGGCTTGGATCACCAGTGTGACATGATGTTGGTGGAGAAAAACATTTCAGCCCTCTCTTTAAACATTGCATAGTTTGCGGAACAAATGGATAACGATATCAACGGCAGCACTAACCTTTCCCAGAGATTAAGTGCCTGCTTAGATTCTTTAAGCTTCCTGTCTTAAAGCAAAAGTAAACATCATGATGCAAACATGCAGGTCCCCTGCGAATATCTGCAGATTTGATATGGTGTCAGACGCCATGTACTCCATACAGTTACAGCTAGCTACCACAGAAGCGACTGAACTATGATGCAGATTGCGTGACTTCAAAAGAACTGTCAGGAAACATTAATTCACTACACAATTCACAACATTATTCCTGTTGGTTACAGCCTGGTTCAAAAACAATCTGAGCCAACTGCCATATAATATCATAAGATTAGCATGTTGTGTTTCACAACAAAATTTAATACTGCTTGGTTGTTCGGCTCACCCATCAGATGCTATTTATTTGAGAATAACCGCTTGTCTAGTAGACACCCTCAGTGTTGCTCTTTAAAGGGCAGAATGGCACTCCATGCCTATCTGCCCGGCACACAGCATTATGGATAAAAATTGGGGTCAATGACCCTGTGAAACGATTACGTTCTATCCTCGCGGCTTACTTGTTTTGTCTTCCACCGCAGAAATTAAGCTAAGCTCTAACGGCTCCTCGGCAACACCTAAATATTTACCAATTTATTTCATTATATGATGAGCTCAATGAGAAATGCTCTGCAACGATGAGTGATGTGTGTGTAGCTGCCAACTCAATTATTCATTGAGAAACATGTGGCATAACAAAAGCTCGTTAATACACTGAGTTACAGACTGACTCACTCTCACCAGAATGACTGCTGAATAAAGAAATGGCATTAATTAACTGTGCCTGTGTGGTATTTTCATCAGATAGCAAAGCATTTCATGCCAAGAGGGAGACTCACCTCAATCCAAACACTATGCAGGGCTCTCCTAGGTTAGGTAAAATGCATTTTCAGCGCATCATTCAAATCACAACAGGAAGAATTTCTTTAGCCAATTAAAGTGGGTTTTGTGGTTAAACTGGAAAGGCACATCATAGTTTTTAGCAGGTTCAGCATCCCCATCATTGCACTGAAGCATGCACCATGTACTTCCACTTGCTCAAGAGGCAACCGCCCAAGCATGTGGTTCGAAAAGGTGACTCAATTGCTGGGTGGATTGGCTCTACATGCTATTATTGATTCTACTGTTATCATGAATAGGTCAGGTGGCCTGTGGGGGGGGGGAATGGTTATAAATATAAGGGTCTGTTCCACGTGGGTAAAATTATCGGGGAAGGCACTGAGCTGTTGGCAACACTGTTAAACGGGCACATCAGCATGACGAAATGGTGTGTATAAGAATATATTGTATGCATGAATGCGGTTTGGCTGAAACAAACACATGCATAAACAAAAAAAGATGTGGCTTGAGGCGCTGGGCTGCGGTGATTGGAGCAGTTTCAGCCTACATTCATTTTGCAACATTTTCCAAGATGGGAGCTGCAAGGCCATTAATATTACGGTCACGCCATAGAATAACGGCTATTTTCAGCCACGGCTGTGTGTTTCCTGTTCTTTGGTGACAGCTTGCTGCACACTCCACAAATTCTTCAGATGCTCCAAAATAATAAGGACCGAGACACATTTGGCTTCCTCAAAAAAAAAAAAAAAAAGAAAAAAAGGAGAAATGACTCTGGGAATGGCTTAGAATTTGCCAAGGTCTATACGGCAAACAGCAACTCTTCCGATATCAAACTTCAATCTCACGGAAAGATCTGCATGTAATCTGTATTAGAAGGCTGTTTTTTTTTTTTTTTTTCCTGAATGCGGAGTCAGGCAAATGGTGCTTTTAGTCTGTGTGTGTGGTTTTGCTCAATGCACAGGCTGTAACGAATGGAAATTCAGCGCTTTGGACCGAGTAGCCCCTCTGCCTCACTGCCTCCCATTTGTAATGACGCTATGATGTGCTAATTCTCAAGCAAGCTCCAGGCTCTATGCATTTGTTTAGAGTCATGTTCATTTCAATGTGAAAGAGCGGTGTTTTTTCGTCTCCTCCAAAAGCCCTTTTAAAGAGAACAAATCAGAATTTCTAGTACATGTACATGTTTTTCATATGCACGTTATTTCTTTTGTGAATGTTATTGATCATACTGTATCTGTATGTGGTGTGTCTGGTGGTCAGGAGGTAATTTCTCATGCATTTCAGACAACTCTCATGATCAAGCCCCTTCATACAGCTGACTTCTGTTGGTTAAATATTAACTTAAACAAGCCTGTTTCCAATGAGAAAAAAAATGTTTCATTTAAAAGGTTTCTACATGAGCCCCATTATTTTGCCAATAATTAAGGTGAATGTGAACCCATATAAATGCCTGAGGTGTCCTGATGGTTTACCTTAGCCAAATCAGATACTTTAAAATCCATGCCACCTTTGTGACGTAATAGATTAATCCATCATTATTGTAATTTAGCAGATGCTCTTATCCAGAGCCATCTCAATTCACTTGATATGAATTTCCATGTTTACATACATCTCCATTTCCATGGTTATATCTGTGCTTATATTTGGATAGGAGGCTGACAAAAGAATCACGCCTGGCCATTGACTAAGGTTGTTGACCCCCCCATTTGGGCATCATAAACAGGGAAAAGACAGGGAGGAAGGAGGCATAACACGAACAGCTGAGGTGGAAAGGCAGTGGTCAGTGGGAAAGGAAGTTTTATAGCTGTGGATAAGACCAGTTCGTCTAGGTTTGGTTAATTGCACAGGCCTGAAAATTCTCCTCAAAAATTTTCCTTTGGAACTTCAATTAATCAAGCTCACCCAATGAAGACCCTGCTTCTTTCTGGATTTTATATTATGGAGTACTGAGACTTTGTGATTGTGTGTATCCAGTAATTTTGCATATAACATACTTCGGAAGCATGAAAACATGATTACAATCTCAGCCATGTCAGTCAGTTTGTTTGCTATGACTATTAGATCCTGTGAAAAAAAATCTTAATTTGAGTTCCACCCAGTTAATAGAGAACAGAATAAGAGTGTGCTTATAGATTACTAATTTTTTTTCTCCCAATGAACCATTGAATGAAGTACGTGCCGCATGTGAGGAAAAAGTCAGCCCCATGCTTATCATCAGTACTGTAGTGTTGAATATGAAATATGAAAATGCAAATATTTCCATCAGCTTCCTTGACACCACGGAGAAAGTACATCTACTGCTTAACTCCATCATAAAAGAAGACTGATTCAAATTCAGATTAATACATTTCTGCTACAATAACTTTTCCCATTTTGATTAGTTTATAGCATTTTATTGCTGAGATTCATCTGAAAGTGCTGGTTCTCTTTGGGCCTATTTTAATTTTTATGAACTTTCATTTATATGAACATAATCAATGGACGGAGCCATCATAATCATTCATTAAAAAACTAAAATGCAAAAAAAAACTTACCAAAGCAGAGAACAAATTATAGATAATACTTTATTTTTTATTCTTTCCCCCTATGTTGGGTGCAAAAGATGAAATTGTCTACATTTTTCTCACCCATGAAATGTTGCAATGTTATGTAATATCATGACATTTAGTTGTTACTAATGTTAACTAATGTGTCTTAAACAAGATTTTGACCTTGCCATAATTCAATTCCCAATTTAAATACAAAGGGGAGATAACAACAGAATTTAGAAGGAACATGGATCTTGCAACCACAGGCAAGTAAGAGGAGGCAGTAGGTGGTTACAGTAGATTGTTTGTTTGTTTGTTTGTTTGTTTGTTTCTTTCTTTCTTTCTTTCTTTTTTCCCATTTTCCATTTTCTCCCCAGTTTGGAATGGCCAATTCCCCAAATTCTGGAATGGCCAATTTCAGCCACTGCTTCTTTTTGCACTGCGGTCCACAAGCTAAGCTAGCACAGAGATGAGTCAGAGAAAGACATTTCATATCCAGCTTTGGCACGTGGACCACAGGCGCCTGATCGATCAGCAGGGGTCGCTGCTGCTAATGGGACCGAAGCCCCTGCCGACGTACCCACCCCTATCCATGGCAGAACAAGGCCAATGTGTTCCACCTGTGAGCTCCCAATCACTGTCGGCTAGTGACACAGTCGGGTTCAAGCGGGCTGTGGCACTCAGTCTACACTCAGAACGAGTGCTTTTACCAACTGAGCCACTTGGGAGCCCCCCAGCAGTAGATTCTGTTTCTATTCTTCACAAATACATATATATGAGAACTTGCAAAATCAGGTGTAGCAGACACAACAGAGTTCAGGGCAAACGGCTCAAAATGGATATCAGTAATATTTAAACACTCCACAAGATTTAGCACTTAACTGCATTCCAATTACTGCACTCCAGTGGACGGTATCAACAGCACCAGTAAGGCCTGAACTCTTGTCAGTGTTTGAATAATGAAACGGCAGCAGTTATTAAATGATGAACTTCAGGGGTGGGGGGAAGGGAGGGGGGGATGAGAGGGGGGGGCATCGCTTGCAACAGTCTCTTGTCTGCCAGCACATGTGCTTATTGTGCTTGTCACATGTCTGTGTGTGTCCGTTTCGCCCAGTGGACAATTTTGAACTGTAACAAGCCAATCAGTTCGGTTATTTAGAAATTATTATATTGACTGGAGGCTTAATATATTATTTCAATTAAGTCTGACTTGTGTCAGAATGGTATGTAATTAAAAACTGAACTGCTGAGCACCAGCATTTAATTAAAAACGAGGATATTAACACCAGTGGGAATTTTCAATTTCAGATCGTGCTTTTCTGTAAGCTTGTGGGTCCTCTGTCAGCATTTTAAATGTAGAGATGAAGCTTTCCTTTAAATTATGTAACAATACTGTATTAATTCAAACGTCATTCCTCGACATATTCCAATCATTCCTTCCACTGTGAGAAGATGCTAATGAGATTTATTCTTACTTCACAGAACAGCGAGTGTGGACTGGGCGGTTCTGTGTGATCCATAACGATGATGTAACACACTCATGTATATATTATGTATGTATAGCTATGTAATTGCGTAAAATTGCATCAGTTAGCTACAGATACTTTTAATTAGTTTTTACTTTACATGCAGTGGACACACTGACCAACAAAACCTTGAAGATATCGCACATCCAGATACTTTGGATTTGATGAATATTAATCTGTTAAACCAGACAAGCAACATTCGAGCATAATTGCTTCACGTCTTGGCTATTGCCGGTAGAATTGAGCTGTGGTTGGAATCGTTCTTAAATGGGTGGGCTGATTAGGGTCGTATCACTGTGGTGGAGTGGGAGGCAGTAATGAGCAATATTCTGAGCCGCCCGATAGCAATGCTCGTCTGTAAAGAGGAGTAACGGTATTTCGACGAGATCAAATGAATGATGTCATTTCATTACCACGGAAGGAGAACCGATTACCGCAGCATTACGGCAGCTGTCTTCATTGCACGCATCAATATTTAACTGTGGGCATCAAAGGGGACAATGGACAAACACCAGCTGGTTGATGAGGGATTTTGTAGGCCCGTTAAACGTCTTGAGACACCGTGATTGTACAGACGTCAATGCAGAATAAGTGAAACCAACCTCAAGAGACCAACAACCTCATAAAACACACCATTAGGATCGAATTAAAAAGGCCAAAGTTACCCTGTTTAATTCAAACAGCGAACGGAACCCCCATTTTATTCAAACTTAGCCCTCCTTGCCGATAAACTCTCAGCATTTACATTTATTCATTTGGCAGACGCTTTTATCCAAAGCGACTTACATAGGTTACAGTTCTTTACAATGCTATCCATTTATACAGCTGGATATTTACTGAGGCAACTGTGGGTTAAGTACCTTTCCCAAGGGTACAGCAGCAGTGTCCCAGCGGGGATTGAACCGGCAACCTTTCGGTTACGAGTCCTGCTCCTTAACCACTATGCTACACTGCCGCCCCACTCAGCAACATGGGTGCACACCATTAGACCACATGAACAACAGTGCACATTCGAACCAAAATGATAATGCATACCGGTCCCTAAAAGGACTTAAAACATACAGTAACACAACAACAATAAAATATCAATGTCCAAAGAACAAAAATAAAAAGAAATCCATATTTAAAACACTTCCCCCAATAATTATGAACTACCACATGCAAAACTAATTATGAATGCAAGGTATGGCCCTCCCTGTCATGCCAGCACATTGGTTATGCATTTTGGAGTCCAGCAGTGCTGTGTGGACGTGATTCACTTTGATTTGAGCAGTGTTATTTTATGAGCGGGGGGTCACGGGGTGGGGTGAGATGGGGGGGGGGGAGAAAAGTGATTTGACGAGGTTATGTATTTACTGTCAGATATTATTAAGTGCAGGACGTGTGGTCAGCAGAGATAGGGAGCATATGTTTGTGTCACTAAACGGCGCCCTCCTAAGGAGGCTGAGTGAGCCAGGGCCGACAAGGACAAATTCTCCTTCCTTGTCATTTTCTTTTCTCTTCTCAGTCCCCCCCCCCCCCCCCCCTCAACTGCTGATAATGGGAAAATGTGGGAAATGCTGGAAACTGCTGACATCAAAGGGCCATAGCCAATAGGCTTACTTAGATTATATAAAAAAAACAATAATGCTTTTAGATTACGGCTGACTAAAGTCAATTTATTTTTACTTTCCCATTTTGTTTTTTTTTTTCTTTTTCTTTTTTTATCTTCAGCAAACCTTGACGTCGGGTGGTGTTTTAGTTGGAGAGATTATACGCACAATATTCCATTTTCTTCTTGATATATATTATCTCGTTTTGCTCCCAACACAAGTGCGCGCGCGCACACACACACACACACACATGGCAAAATAAGTCTTGTCTGCAGCCAAAGCCGCAGGCTGAGGCAGTGTTGACTAATGAAACTTCTAGAAAGTTCAGTGATAAGAGCCGAGTGGGCTGAAAATTAGACACTAAAATGCTAATTACCGAATATCTCAGCTGATCGTTCCTCATTAAATGCCGAAAACAGTGTTTGAATGTGCTGTGAATTTGGGGGGCCATTATGTGTGTTTTTACCCGTCAGCCATTTCCAAAATACAAATGGCCATTTCAATGGGAAGGGAAACACAGAGACACAGGCGGCCCCAGAAAAGTCTGAGGAAAAAAGTCAGATTGTTTTTTTTTTCAAATAACCTTGAAAGCGTGTCAGCATGAAGTGTACTTTGAACCATGCAGTGCCAACATTACCACAATACAACAAAGAGACCAGCAAATTGTCAAAACATGGCTGTTTGCATTCGGTAACAAGTCATTATCAGGGGCCATAATTCAAACAGTTTTTATTCTCAGTTTTAAAAAAATAAAGGCTACACAGCACAGCTTATGAAATTCAGGGTTTTTTTCCTTGCAGGGGGAAAAGTATTTGTTTCTGAGGAAATTTAAAGTGGCTATTACATGGTTAGGTCTAAATGACTTAGACAAATACGATTCCCTTCACTGAATACCCTTGAATTGACTAATTAAAAAAGATTTAATTTGTAATAATTAGCTGGGAGTTCAGTGGCGTCCCTTCTGGTACGTTGCCCCGAATCACGACTCGCCATCCAGAAAAGCTGAATATCAACCGATCTTCTCTCTTAGCTAAAAAAGAATCTTCTTGAATTTCTGGCCACACTTTTCACATCGAGTGCCTGCATCCTGTGAGACGTGCACCAGTACAAACAGCAAGGCATGGAGCTGGACAGCAAACACACACAACACCAGAGCTCCTCGTGAACACACCTTACCGAAGAACAGGTCACCTCTGAGACAGCCTCGCTCCCGGGGGACCAGAGGGGTGACAGAAAAAACACAGACATCAGTCTGTCTGACACAGCAAGCGGTGATTTTAATAATATGAGGCACAAACTCAGCCTGCCTCAGATGAGGAGCTGTGCCAGTCCTTCGGGTGCCGAGGAGTAGGGAGCTGTTGACGTCCCTGGTCTTTTTAATCTCGCGGTCTGTGGGTCCGCTGAACGCCGTGCGTGAGGGTGGTGGGAGACTGCCTCGCGAACGGGCCCGGACTCCTCAGCGCTGACATCTGAGCAATGACGGCAATTAAGAGGTAAAAGGCTGCCGGGTGCTCGCTAATGACTCGCTACCAGGATCTCGGGAGCGACACCTTTTTTAAGGAAGGGAACTCTCCTCTCGGTCTGAGCCTTCATTTCGCCCCAGTTCTCTCGCCTGGGAGAGAGAGTTCTTTGATGTTGACCTAGTTTGGCAGTGTAAAATTATTTATTTTGCTGTTGACTCTGGCAAGGTGTTTGACAGCAGCTAGTGCTCTCTGACATGCACTCCACCTCTCCGCCGCACTGGCTATTAGGGCGGACAGTCTATCACCAAACTGCGGCCGATGGAGATTTTAACACCAGCCGAATTCAGTCTCAACGGTACATGCAAGCCTACTTGCACGTAGGTACATGGCAGTGCAATAGTTCCTATGTTGGTAGAATGTAAATATCAGTATCAGGGTCACCTAAATGTAAAGTTGAATGGAACAGCTTATTGCATTTACACCCAACAGGGAGGAAATTTGTTTGCTTCTGGTAGGAAAACGATGTGAGCAAAAACCAAAGGGGAAGGAAAAATGTGATTATGGCACTGTAATAGCTCAAGCCTGCCTGCATCTGCAGAGCCGGCGCGTTCATTTGAAAGGGCTGGTTTTGCAGGGAAAACAAAAGAAATCCCTCTTATTTGGAGGTCAGGGCGAACACGAGCCGAGACGCGGCGGAGATCAATGCGGGCGATTCTTCGGGGAGCTGCGGCGCGGTCGGGTCAGAGAGAGGGGAACAGCACGAGGCCCTTTTCACTGCCACAGAAGTCCCTCCCGCCCCCATTCAGGAGAGGACAATAGCGCCATGCTCTCATTCTCCGGCTGCCGCATGCTAAGGAATGGATTCCGTCCTGATATTTATCAACCATTGTTTGCGCATTCACACGGCCCCTGAGCTGAGCGTGCTCCCAAAAAAAAAAGGCTTACTGACAGGAAGGGGGAAAGGAAAGTGTGAATGAGTGTCGCGTTGCAGAAGGATCTGCTTAACCGCACATCTTGTGTTTAAAGTTTAATCAACAATTCTGTTCGATTCAACCAGCCCTAGCTGCATGGCAAGATATTTCAAGTGTTACCAAAGCACTACAATAATGGACAATACTATTATACATTTACTAAATAAATTCAAGGAATAATACAACAAATAAAATATTATCATAGTAAAGTAATAGATTATTTATTAAAATGATTACATTCAAAGTAACGAATAAATACAACTGAATGTAAAAAGTAATTGAATTAAATCACTTAAATTGTAGTGAAACGTACAAGATTATCACACTGTGAAGTTGTGAGCTCTCAGGACTTAAGATAATTATTTAAATTCACTATCACTCTTAGCATCATGAAAGAGGAGATGAGCATTAGGGTTTGATATCAATTAAAAAGCTTCAACACTGATCTCTGCATTATGACTTACTAGCAGAACAATGAGTGCCCGGTCATCAATGGCAGAAGAGAGTTCTGGCATACATTCTTCCAGATCTGTGGCAAATATGCACTTAGTTGCTGCCCTTTCTTACACATTTCTTAGGGCTTACTACTATGGCCCTTATTACAAGTTCATTGTCGGTTGTGTTTTTTGGGGTAACTCTTTTACCAAAAAAAATGTACTATACCATTGTTTTAATAGCATACTCATCACTGATTTGGTGAGAGTCATGAACAGTTGTATTTTTTTTTTTTTCTTTTCGAAATTTACTCTTGAAGTTTAGCATAAAGCACTGGCTGAAACAATGCAGTTTAGTCTTATGCGTCTTGAATCATATCTCTTAATGCGCCAAGCCTTTATTACCTGTGAGAAATATGGAGCAATCAAGGAAAAAATGATTTCTCCAAAGAGTCCAAAGTGGAGATCATTGTGTCCGAGGTATACAAAGAAAATAAAAAGCATATTGTGGAGAGGCATTGAAACTGGGAAACACAATTCAGTCACTTGAAAGACTTTACATTTTCCAAACCCTGTTAGAGGAACAGCGAGAATGTCCTTTCCCTCATACACAGCCTGCATTTATTGTCCCTCCTCCTCCTTACACATAAATGTGTTGCCAGATATATTCCCAGATGCTATCTGTCCCTATTCTAAAAATGCATTTTACCACTGTAGTTTCCCGTTTGTTCTGCAATATCTGCATAATGCGAAACTCAGGATTAAGGACCTATTTTCCACGCAGAAGCAGAAAAATATACGATTTTACATATGAGTTCCACAAACTCTCAGACAGATTGAGTGTGTGCAACCAGCATCGCAAGCCATCTGTCAGGAGACAATGATTTTCTTTGCAAATTACCCATCCTGCATGAGCGGGAGAGTACAGGACATGCTGTTCGTACCTGTATGAATGGTCCATAAACGGGGCCTCTGCGTTATTGAAACGAGCTCGTAATAAGGGTTTGAAAGTGCAGGAGCGTTGCTGAGGAGTGCCAAACAGGAAATGACACCACCAGTCATGCCATGAGGAGAAAAGTGAGGCTTACTCATGTCAACAGGCAGGTTCCCCGAACCTAATAACGGAACCCTTTAAAAGCACGTAGTTGCCACAAACGTGGGAAGACGTTTACTCATCTAGATGACGGTAGATGTGACACGTTTCTTTCTGAGGCTCCAACCGTAAGGAAAACGGCACAGTTACTGAAATTCCGGTTGCCAGATGCTGCTATCATCCCATATTCCCTACCACGGAGCACGGCGCACCTCTGACGCGAGGAAAATCAAGTGAAATTCCCAGTTTGCACTTGCCGAGGCCGTCACAACAGTTAGAAGAACAAGCAGCCTTATATAACAGAGGGGAAGAGGTGGGGGGCTGCGCTCGGATTTGTTTCTATAATGCAAATGCTCCGCAGTGTCAGATATTACATTTGAGATATGGAGACTCTGCCGTGGGCAGATGGCTGCTCCCTCCGACCTTGGAGTGAGCCTGTTAACAGAACAGCCTTCAGTTTTGCACTAAGACATTGTTTATTTTGCCTATTAACAGCATCTAAATATCATTCATACAAAAAAAATTCCAGTGCAAAAAAACCATCACCGAAAACAGCACCATTTTCATCATTTTCAAACTGTTAAAATGTGCAAAGGCAGATGGTATTAAAGTTTTTAGAGTTTTTTCACCTGATAAAACTTAAAAACTGAATTCCTATGGAGACTGCAAAGCCAATAGAAAGCTCCGGGCCCTGTTTTAGGAAGCGCGCTAAATTGCCCGGCTTCCTGGGATATGAATAAATGCATTATGCATATTTGCTCTTTGAGCTCCAAACGGATCAATACTCTTTTCCCTGGCCTGTTTGTTTTTCGGTCACATTTCATTTCTCACCCATGACTTCAAACAGGCAGGTGAACTTTGAGGGAGTCCAGGGAATGAGAGCCCCCCATCCCCCCCCCCACCCCCCCAGGGCCCCTGACAGATTGGACAACAATGCTAATGGCGTCATCTTCTCAGAGCAACTGGGAGCTAAAAGTGTTCGGATTTCGCGCGGGCAGTGTCCTCTTTTCACCAGACACCGGCTGGTGATGAGGTGTCCACTCTGCCTGCTCACGTCAGAGAGCGTCCCTCACGGCCCTGCGGGCTCAAAAAGAGAAGCAAGGGACCTCTGCCTTTTTTCCGTTGTTTTGAATTCATTTGTGAGGAATTCTGGGATAGGGCTCAGGTTAGTCAACAACGACTCCTCAATACCTCATTTACTTGTCCACAGTCTGTATTGGAATTTCATTGCGAAACACGGTTGGGAGTTAATACCGCTGTTGTGGAGTGGAAAGAGGCATAAATGGAAAAAATAAAGCAATGCTTTTAAGGAGCCTTTTAACAGCCTCCCTGATGCAATCTATATTGGGGTTGGATTGAGAAACACAGCTGGAGGTTAATACCATTGCTGTGGAATAGAAAGTGGTGTAAATGAAAGCAATAGATCAGTTTCCTCCATTCTAATGAAAGCCATAGACATTTTACCCACTGTATGATGCCTAATATGTTATATTTGGGGGGGAAAAAAAAGACATTAAAAAATATTTGAAAATCTTTGAATGCCAGCGGTATCACAGTTTGTTGCCATATAAAAGCTTCATTTCATTGTTACTTTAAACTTGTCCTGATTGGCTGTTTTTGGTTTAACCTGTTGTAATTAAGTGTTTTTTGACAGGGCCAAGTGCCTTTCCCTGAGCTTCCAGAATATGCTAGAGATTCTTTCCGGAAGTTCAATACTAAAGGGACAGTTTTTTCAGCAGACACTTTTAATTGTAATTAATGGATATCTGATATTTGTGATGGCTTAACAGTGCTCTTTGGTTGATTGTCATTATATTCTAAGTGGAATGTGAATGTTATTTTCACTGTGCTTAACGAGCTATGCATTTTGATGCTAGCATAAAAGCTTTGGAGACACACTTAGTGCAAGCTCCAGACATGATCAGACACATCAAATTAAGAAAAAACTAACAAAAACACTAATCCTCACTACCCAGCTCTATTTCCTGTCATAGAGCAAAGTGCTGTACTTGTTGCATCTGTTAAACGCCGTAAAGCAGCTGATCTTTGACTCGTTTTGTTGTATTTTAACACTATGATTATTATTATTATATTATTATTATCAGTAGTCATACTAGAAGTGATATTATCATTATTAGGATTATTAACATGATTACTGAGTTCTACATGACTGAAGATATGATAAATATAGGAATACAAAAAATACATGTAGTACAACACAAACAAAAAATAAAGCAATGTTAGATACCAACTGCCATTCATCTCAAACACCATACCAACAAACTATTATTAAATGCTGCTAACAGCTAATTACTGGGGTGGTATGGGTACTGTGTTAATTACTAACAAGTGAGGCCTGCTATCTTTATAAAGCAGTGCCTGGGTTACAGCACAGTAGACACATACATCCTGTCTGTTTCAGTAGCAGTCGGTTTCCCAACAGGAGCATTAAGCTGCATGATGTAGATACAGGGTTTTTATCCGCAGCTAGCTGGTTAGTATTGAATCATGAATGAAACTGTGTGGGGCGCTGATGTAAATGCTGCCTGCTATTACTGCTATTACTGTACCTGTGCCGGAGCCGTGAGGCCTCTTTCATTCAGACGCGGCCCGGGTTCATCCCGCAGTCGCTGAATGCTGAATGAGTCTGCGTCGCGGCCGAGGAGCCCCCCGCCTGCTATTTCAGCGCTTTGCTTCACTCCCGTTTCGCCTCAGACGCGCCGGCAGCGACTGATCGTGTTTCAGGCTGGGTCTGCTGTATTTTTTTAGGGGTTTGTATTCGAAATTTGTATTTGCTCGGGAGGGGTATTTTTAGCATTTGTTTGCGAGTGTTTGTGTACTCAAAAAGTTCAACTGCAGTTCAGCAGTCTCCCCAAATCAGGACTGATATGGGCAGGGGGGAGCAGGAGCATATGTGCTTAAATAGCTATATCATATATATATATATATATATATATATATATATATATATAATCTCATCATAGCAACCATATATATATTATTTATATTATTTATAGTTGCTATGATGAAACACCATTGGCACAGGTACGACTTCCCCCCCGCTCTGGTGGTGGCTTGGGGAGGAAACATGCCATGTATCTAATGGGACACCTTCCTGCAACATGAAAGAAAGTGTACAAACCTCAGGGTTGGAGCGGGCTTGATGGGTGAAGGCCTGCATGGATGCCCACAGCCACGCAGTCACGTTGATTTCAGGAGTCAATAAGGAGCTGGCGCCAGGGTAAGAGCATTCGAAGAGGATGATACGTGGGTGATTCTGCTTCAGTGGAGACGCCGTCCCCCGGATCCCTGTGGCAAACGGAAAGTCAAATACACAGAGAGAGACAGGATGAACTTTGACAGGTCAAAATGCAGGACGTTTTCAGCAAATGAACAGATTACATGGTTTGCCAGGGAAATGGTATGTATTATTCGGGTAAGGAGCTTTTGGAGGGGTGGAATGTGCGTTTTCCCCGCCATGTCTCTTCCTGTTTCTCATCTGTGTGCCTGGGTGATTCACTGTCTCTCCTGCTTGCAACGCCCCCTAGTGTTCTGGAGAGCTTGTTTCTCTTGCCTCCAAGGCTGTGTGATGCTTGATGCTGGTTTTTGTAAGGGGTTGGCACAGTATTTTGCATGCTGAAGTGTGTGATTGTACTAGAGTACAACATATCGATGGCTAATTGGGTTTGGGGATATTATGACCTGACAGACTGGCAAGGGACGAGTAAGGCCAGTTGTTTGAGATCAAGAGGAAGAATCCCATGAGTGCATGGATCT
This sequence comes from Megalops cyprinoides, assembly GCF_013368585.1. Taxonomy (NCBI): domain Eukaryota; kingdom Metazoa; phylum Chordata; class Actinopteri; order Elopiformes; family Megalopidae; genus Megalops; species Megalops cyprinoides. Next base: position 30,030,861 of record NC_050596.1, on the reverse strand, counting down.
ATGTTTCTATGTCAGTTTCCCATTTTGTTGTATTTATACGATCTAAAGAGAAATCAGAGTGTACCGGTTGTTGTATTAACCAGAGTGTGGCTTTTTGTTGTATTTATTTGTTTACCTCCACATGCTGGCATTTAATACATATGTAACAGTCTGGTGATAAATTTACAGGTCCAAGGTTTGAACTGCTAACCTGTATTCTGATGTTTTTTGCGATGTGGCTTCAGGGAATAAAAGTCAACCTGTGAGGGACGGAGATAGAGCCATTAATATTGGTCACGTAGGTCCCTTTTAACCATGGCATAAGGAAGGTTAAGGTGACATATTCTCTGGTGAAACCATATGCTAAGCAGAAACATCTCCCTACCAGCTTTGATATGCAGTGCTGTTGCTGGGATTAGAATTGCACAAGGAGGGTTTTTTTTCTGAAATGGTATCAATGATTTCAACCCTTTTCAAATCATTTGTCACAGTGATTTCCACAGATGTCCTCAGGAATGATTTCAGGTGAAAAAAAAACATTATATTTTTAACCAAACTCGGATGTCCTTGGGTAATACTGGTGCCTTGCAAATCAACCTCAGTGTCAAGTATCCTATCTGGGCACCCGTACAGCAAGCACTTGGCCTAGACAATTCCCCAGTTAAAAAAGGACCTTGTTATAACATTGTGTTTGTGCAAAAACTCCTGGTTATGTGTCAAAAATATTTTGGCAGCGGTTTGAAGGCTTTGAACTCTTGTTTATGTAGATGGGAGCATCGTGTGTTTCAGTGAAAGACGGTTTCGCAACACAACCACACTGCAACCACAGTTATGAGACATTGAACCTCACTCCATTAGAAACCACTGAGCACTGACAAAATGCCAAATTGGGTTTTAAGACAAACAAAAGTGATGGAACTTGTGGGAAAGCAGGTCCAGCTCAGTTAACAGCACAAAAAATACACCAGATTTGACCCAGAGAAGATAATCGCATCACAGTGGAGTGGGAGCTGTGGCACACCTTGTAAACCTTATCGCCATAAATGAGACATGAGCTGGGGGCTAGCTGTAAAAACATGCCCTCATCTGGCCCAAAAAAAAAAAAAAATCTGTTCAATCTAGCGAAACTCATAGGCGGCTGTTAATGGCTGCTTCCTGCGAACAGCAGGAGAAAAGAAAGGGTGTCAGCTGGAGGCAGAAATCAGTCTGAGACACTTCTGCAGGGAGATGCCGGCTGGGTATTTACACTACAAACATGAGAACCATTTAGACTGAATGAGGGCAGATTTCATAAAAAAAAAAAATCACCCTCACCTTCAACAGGACGGAACGGCAGCATGTCCTCGACGATCCCTCATCATACCCTCCCGGTGCAGGGTCAGGGGGCCTGTGAGTGGCTACGCTGGTCAAAGCATGTTGGCATGGCAGGCATGGACAGGCATGTTGCTTCCCCAGACTTTTGCCAGCTGTAATGCTTTGTCTTTGTTTTCATGTTTCCTGCAGTCACATGTAGTGAGGTATTGAGCTGGTGGAATTGTGGTACGTCAGCCTCGGTCCAAAAAAACTGTTTTGCTTCTTTTTGTTTTGTTCTACATTGGAATGGCCAGTTGTAGCATAAAGATGCTGCTCATTACTACAGTCCCTGTAAGCAATCGGGGAGAGCAGATCGTGTGCTGTGCGTGCTCTTCCCAAACACCTGATGTCAGCCATCGTTTCTTTTCAGACTACAGTCCCCATGTCAAGTTCAAGCCCGGACATGAGTCAGAGGAAGGCACTTCATGCACATTTTTTACAGGCAGGCTGTGGGTACATGACTGGGGTCTCTAGTATGTGACAGGACAAACCACAGGCCAACCTACTGACACAGAGGGGATCAAACCATGGCTATAGAGTTCACTTTACATTCAAAGTGAACGCCTTAGCCGCTGACCTACTCGGGAACCCTGAAAATCATGCTAATGTTTTTCAGCTGTAAAAATATTTATAAATACAATACATGCAAGGGACCCCATGCCTACACGCCTCACAACCTCTCAAAACTACCAAACCCACCCACTTTCACTTGTAAGAAATACCTCTGAAAGTGCCTAAAATTATAGCTTTTAAAAAAAGCTTTACAAACATTTATAAAACACCGTTAAATCATAGCATTTATCATTATATATCTTGGCAGGGGACCAGCTTTGAAGAGGGAATATTTATGCCAGAGAGCACTTCGGAAAGAATCAGTAAATTTTATTTGCCAGACTATTTACTTAACATATTCTGAGCAACTGAGCACTATTTTTTCATTTTGAGAATTAAAACACTTCTACCCACCCATTGTGTGCATACAGTTCTGCTGTAGATTAGTTATGAAGATTCCTGCTCTGCTAGTGGCAGCCAACTTGTTCATTTGAATATTTGCATTCTGCACCTACTGCTCTGTACTGTGGGTATTCCTGGACAAGGACGTCTGGCAGACAAACAAATAATCAATGATGACCGTCAACGGCGAGGCGATCCTTGTCAAAACTCCCGAAAAGTGTTTGCTGATGGACGTTAATTTATTCGGCTGTTGCGCTGATGATTCCGTGCAGCGAGCTCCGAAAACCTCGCTGTCGGCGGGACGATTTTACGCCAGCTGCCATTTATTAGATCGCGCAGATTGAAAATGGCATTACCATGGGAACGAGGCAGTGCCACATATTATGTGACCCATCGGCGATATTAATCGTGGCACCCCCATATTGAATGCTGTTTCTGATAACTCTTTTTAGATTTAGATGAAACAAGTTATGAATTAACATGAATTGGCTATGCATAGCTTGCAAAGTTATGCATTGACACGGATGAGGGAAAAATCCATATCGGTCAGCTTGAAGAGTGGGCTGGCTTTTGGCTCATCTGAAATATCAATAAAGACAAACACCTCTGGTCCATTCCTCATATTGTCAACCTTCATATTTTCACACCTGAATATATTCTATGGGTAGGGAATTAAATATGCTTGGCAATTTACATCTTAATTGGGCAAGCTCGAAACTCTTATCAGTTGACGTGTACCACTAAGACCTCAATCTGGAACACCAGATACGTAGACATCTGACCTGCGAATAAAGCCATCCTCATCATCTTCAGCCTTTCAGAGATTCTTCCTGGTAATATGCAAGAAGAATCTCAATATTTCACGCTTTCTTTCCCGGCCTGTGCAAGGCCTGCTCCCTTTGATCTCCACACATGTTTTTGAATTCAGCCCACAGAAGACTTGTTATAAATAAGCTGCATCTCTTATTCTGACATGATCTCCAAGATGATAGGGGATTTCTGCTTAATTTCTACATATATTTGTATAAATATGAGAGGAGATGAAGTGCACTTTTCCTCAGAAGACCCTGTCTCGTTTAATTAAGGGTGGGTGGTTGTTAAGACACTTACGAACCACAAAGTTGCGAACTTTGAAGTGCGTCTTTGACTTGAAAGCCCAACTAAGTTTATAACACGGAAACCTCCAGAGTTTCGAGTTAGAGATGTTAACCTGGGCCAAAGGGTGTGGAGGTATGGGCACTGATGCTTCAATTTGTCATGACACCATAGGACTGGGTGACTTTGGCCTTTATGCCCTATTAAACAATTGTAGCTTCACCTCACCTCTTTGCTGACCATGTGATCAGCACTGTGGAGACTTTCAGCTCACTGTGAGGTTGGGAATACAGATGCTGCAGGTGACCTACGCCCCCCCGTGCCTTCTGCATTTACCAACTGGTGTGCGTTAATGGATGGGCAAACACGAGGCACCGCCTACCAAACTTTACATTGCCGCAAAGGCGGAGTGGGAGGAAGACACGCCTCTCCGCCCTCTTGCAAACACCACTCCTCAGAATTACCCCCTCGTTGCAGTCAATGCTCTCGCCGGGGCCTGTCGGGGTACAATGTAATATCCGAGTCCATTAGCTGTAAAATTATATTACGACCCTTCGCAGCTGTAGTGTGACGGGATTTTCCGCTTTCCCGCTTGTTCGGGGGTCTCCGAGGAGGAGGCATTAAATGACTCGCTGCTTACTTTCACGAGGGTGGAAATTAAAACGGAAAAACACCTCCCGCGGCCGCGGCAGACCGAGCCAGAGCAGCAGAGTGGGCCCTCAGACGGACGGCCTCGCGGCCGAGGTTTAATCAAACACTGAACCCCGCTAATCACTAATCAACGGTAATCAATGGCTACACAACATTCGTGGGGGAAAAAAAAGGAAAAAGCCTAATTCCCCCGAGTTAGAGCCAGCTGCCCTTTGACTGGATTGGGAGGGGAAAAAAGCCTCTATTAGTTTTATTAGTGCTTTTTGATTTAATTCCAGCCAGTTTCTCATTAAAGCCATTGATTGAGGGAAAGATTAATGCGGAGATCATGCGGCCCCTCATGCTCCAGGTCTGCCCCGGCTCGCCAGACTCCGCCGGTGTCATTTTATCCAGACCCCGAATCGCTGTCAGCTCAGATAGGAACTTTCCCTTCAATGCACACCCATGCTCCCGGTCTCCAGTCAGGGGTTCGATGGACGTGGCAGGATTGCTAATGAGCAGGGCTCCTGGACATGGGACACGGACAGCACTCAATATTCTCCTCTCCACACCTGCGCTCTCGAAAAAGAAACATTTTCTCTGAAATAAAGTTGGAAAAAAATTTTATATATATATATTATAATATAATAATATAGCATGTATATATGTATGTATGTGTATGTGTATATATATATATAAAATATATAACTGCAAGCCAGAATATGAAATCAAAATGGAAAGACATGCAATTTATTCAATGAGAGCAAGTTAAATATCTGAGAGGGAATTAAATATTTTAAGTTTGGGTTTCCAAAGGAATATCTCTCACTGCGTTTGATTCCACGAGTAATGTCCGCGCTGTGCACCACGCTGTGTGCACTGTTCCACTCACCTGGTCTGTTCACATCTTTAAGATGGATATTGTAAACACTAAGCACTAATGTAAACGCATTCTAAAACATTGTGCCGACAGAGTTCTCAGTCATTTTAAAAAGCTTGTTTCTGTCACAGGACACAGGAGAGATATTCACTCTGTCTTTTGCAGTTTTTAGCGTCATTTGTTAGTATTTGTAGTTTCCATCAAAAAAAATTATTTATACCTCAATTTTCATCCAAATTCTCTACTCCCCCCCCCCCCCCCCCCCTCTCTCTCTCTCTCTCTCTCTCTCTCTCTCTCTCTCTCTCTCTCTCTCTCTCTCTCTCTCTCTCTCTCTCACACACACTCACACACACACACACACACACACACACACACACACATATATTTCTAATCTTGTGGGAAGATGAGCCAGCTTGGTGTGATGCTGAATGAATGTGTCTGGATGCAGTGTGCTTGACTGAAGGCCATGCTCTAGTTAGAGAATAATCCTGTGTGTTTAGGCCCCAGGTGAGTCCACAGCTAGGGGCCACAGTGCTCAGGACTGATTGAGGGATTACTTAACCCATGTTAAGTCTGCGTGATATCGAGGAGAAAACTCATTTAAACACAATTTATTTTAAGATCCTCCTGGAATTTAAACATACGAGGAGGGATTTTCCAGTTGGAGGGAAAGCCGAAAAAATTTGATGGGTGGGAAAAGTAGCCCCCCCACCCACCCACCATTCGATTATATTTACAATATTGAGGAGTTTCTTGTATATATTTGAAATGGAAATTTATGGAAAGCATTTTATTTTGAGAGATACCAAGAAGTAGTGCAGTTGCTTTGAGTTATTCTGGCCAAATGAACACTGTAAACAGAGATGTAAAAAGCCATAGCAATTGAGTGATTATGTTGGAGGCAGTCACTGAAAAATGGGACGGGGTGACTGGGTTGCCAGCCTTACCATTTTGCTCTCACCGCAGCTAAATCGGCATTTTTGACTGGACAGCAGCTATTTTATATGCATATCTATAAAACAAAAAAATCAACAACTAAAAAGTCTGCTTAAAGCATTTTTGTATGCATTTGCACACACAAGCCCTGATCATTTGGCAAGTCATATTTAACATTTCACAAAATCATGTGGCATTGAAAATCCTTTCATAGGAAGAATGGTGTAATCTTTCACTGTTTCTTAGTATTGCTTAAATTGCTCAAAAAGAGTAAAAACTGCAGCAGCAGTCGTTTGCATACAGGTATAAGAACCCAATGAGGGTGTTTGAAGTTTGCTGGAAGTTTGGAATTGCCTGTGAAGCAGGAAATTTGATTGCTGGTTAATGCACTGTAGCTGTATCTCATATTTCCGGACTGCCAGTGAATATACACAATTACACAGGTCTTTATTTCTGTTCCAATTTTTGGAAGGCTTTCCCGATTTTCTGATTTATGAGCCAAGATAAAGTGACTCACTGCAATAAGGAGGCTCCATGAACTCATGAACAGTTGCCAAGCCCCACCAGAAAGTCATACAGCAAGCGAGAGGATACAGTTAAGGCACGGCCTTAAAACTGAGAAGACGGGAGCACGTTCGTCCTCCCCAAGCTTCATGTTTCTCCAGTCGCAGAAGCTCTCCCTCTCCCGTTTCTCCATCCCTCGGGCAGCCGAGCGGAGCAGTTAATTGCAGACCGTTTGTAACGTCATTATTTCCTTTGGCCGTTTCCTCAGTACCCTCACCGCCTGGCAGGCAGCGCCAACTCGGGAGGAAAGATCGGACTCTGGGCTTGATTTATAGACGCGAAGCAGTGCCATTCATCACGCTAAACATAGATGTGCTCCGCAATATTGTTCCCAATGCCCTCCCTGCCAAAGTCCGACGCTCTCGAAGAGCCTAGACCTCAGGGTTCTCCTGTGCTGAGAAGAACACAAGTGCTGAAGACAAAAAAAAAAAAACAGCCAATTTCGAGTTGACACGTGGACAGCTGAATTGCGGCGGGCGCGGGGGTCATTTTGGAAGGCATTTGTCAAGGTTCGACACCTTGAGCCCTGTTCAGTGCCTAGCTCTCTTCCTCAGTGCCAAAGCACAAAAAAGAGAGGGGGGGGGGGGAATCGTCACTTGTTTCCCCGGGGGCCCCCGCGGATCCATTAAGTTTCCCCTTCAGCGCCCGTACCTGTTGAGCCGCTGCGGCATGCACGGTAATTGAAAGTATTGCTGCACCTGTTCGCCGCGGGAGGCGGAGACGCCGATGACAGCTCGCGCCGCAAACACAATTTCCGAGCCGCCCCGCGTTCCGGCCTTCGCCGCGGCGCTGTCAGCCGCGCGGGGAGGGCAAAGAGGAGCTGTCACCCGGAACATGCCACTGCGCGCGGACTCTGCGGGGAACTCCGCCACAAAGCGCGGTAATGAACTAATAAAGCCCCCGCGCTTGATGAATACATCACCACGGGCTGGCCCATGCCGTCAGAGAATGTTTGCTCCTTCCTGTTTGACTTCCTCGTCAGCTTACCTCCGGAGACAAATCGTTTGTCCACAACTTTGGAAAAAAAATGACATGCAAATTTAACCGTGAGTCAGTCTCCCACAAACGTAGCTCAGTAAGTTTAACCATCACTGACAGAAACTGAAAAGATATGTGCCTTTGTGCTTTTTAAATTGTTTCTTGTTGCCGCCTTTACCCTGACGCTCATTGCGCCGTTTGAAGTTGTTGAAGTTTACCGTTTGAAAGTGTATCGTTTTAGTTGCCCTATAGGCTGTAATTGTACAAATCTAATAGTACTGTGTCCTCAAACAGACCTTGCTCTCAGCTGAGAACTGTCTCATTGTGGAACTGTACACATCCTGTCCCCGTACTGTCGCTATACTTGCCGTATGCACTTTTGTAAGTCGCTTTGGATAAAAGCGTCTGCTAAATAAATAAATGTAAATGTAAATGTAAATATGTGTTTGCATTGAAGAAAGGGAAAAAGGAATACTCGCATTCATGTGTTCACAGTTAAGCACCAATATTTCACTACAGGGGTTAATCTTTCTTTCATCACCTCACCAAACCAGAACGTATGGGTAACATTCACTCGTGTTAAAGGCTATGAAGAACGAATTCATATTTCAGTCACATAACTAGATGCTCCAGCACAGCATCCATGAAAAAAGGTTCATGTCACTTCCACAATAGATCAGGGGTTCTTTCAATGATAAATGCAGTGTGTATATGTACAGTATGTGTGTGTGTGTGTGTGTGTGTGTGTGTGTGTGTGTGTGTGTGTGTGTGTGTGTGTGTGCGTGTGCGTGCGCACACGCGCGTGTGCATGTGTCAGAAGAATACCGCAGTGTTATCTGGCCTACATAAAAATGTGTCTGGCTCATCCTTTTAAACGTCGGTGCAAAACCAGAGAAGTTAAGAGCCGGGGACCTCATTGCTTTCCAGACTGGATTATTTATGCTCCCCTCGCCCGTGACGCTCGGAGGGTGATGGGGAAACGAGCTGCCATTTTTCCGTTTCATTCGCTGCCACTGAGGGGAAACGCAACCGCGCGGCATCGCAATATCCGAAAAGCAGCACCCCATGCTCGCATTTTTACTGCCTGCCTTTTTTATTCTTCTTTTTTATTTCACCCGAACACAGTCCTTTACTAAAAATAATGTAGCGGGATGGTGTCAGCTACCTTTCCTTTCATGAGGGGTACAATAAAAACCAGTGCATTAAAATATATTCTGTTACCCTTACATTAAATAATAATAATTATTCACAGCTAAAAATACAGTAGGCCTATGTGTGTTAAAATGTATTTTAGCTAAAAATAAGGTACAGTAATACAAATACAGATATGCTGTATTCAACAAGGTTGCTGGCTGATTCCAGTGTGACTAACTGCAGTTGCATTGTAAGACAGTGTACTTACCCAAACCGCTTCAGTAACACTGCAGCAGCATGAACGGAAAACATGTTAAAATTGCAGGCGATCTAAGTCGCTCTGCATAAGAGCATCTACAACTGTAATGTAAGGAGCAGACTTTTAATCAGATAAGTGGATTTAATTTGCCCCACTGTGTTTGTTTCCTTGCTCCAAGTTCTGACGCTCTGAAAGATCGTGGATTTTAAACAACGGTGACTTTTATTTTATTTATTACCCAGAACCAAAGATGGGCGAAGCTCTTTGACATCATCTGTGCAGCTCTTAGTTAGTGAGCAGCTCCAGTGATTCAGAGCACGCCAAGAGAGCACTGCAAAAAGTGACACTGGCTCCAGAAACCACTTCACCCCTGGCAGAACGAGGCCAGTTCTGTTCTGTTCCGCTGCTACGGACTCCCTGTCATTGTCTGTGAATGGCATGGCTCAGACTCGAACCTGGGTCTGAGCCATGGCACTCGGCCTTCAATGAGTGCATTAACTGGCTGAGCCGCTCAGGAGTGGAAATGAACATCTTCTGCCATTGGTTAATTTCAGTAAAGACATTCTTATATGGCTTCCCTAAGAACTGTTTGGGACTGGAATCAATGGAGGTGACAACAGGTACCATCATTTTAAGTTACTGTAGTCCCAGGTGAATCCACCATACTGGTCATTTTTACAGAGCACATCTTGGATAATTACAGGCCAAAAAAATGAGCATTTTTGTCAAACTAAGGTATCACATGTTAATACCGGTCCTGTGTAAATCAGGGGTTTTGAGTTAATGCACAAATGTAGCCAGTTGTCGCCGCTGGGTTAGATGGAGAAGAGAGAGGAAATTGGAAATGGTTGCCTTCCAGGTGGGTTTTACTGTTTCTTTATGTGGGAAATCAGTCCAAACTGACAACCTTAACTCTGCCACTCAGAGACGAGTTGGGAGGAGAAAATGATGAACAATAAGATGAACTACTTCAGTGCATTCTGTATGTTTCACACAGTCTCTAACTGGTTCATTTAATGTTTCTCAATTCACGGTGGTAGGTATACGACGCTATGCTAATAGTACCACAGTGTTATTACACTGACACATTGTCTTGTCACTGTAATTTCTGTATCTTTACAGTTGTTTGAAAGCTGCTATATACTGTACATTTAGTATATTTGAGTTGAGTTGCTCTGGTGACTGCTAACTAAACACATCTACATGTACATACTTTGGACATTGGCCTTCTATTGTAGACACAGACAATGAACATACTACCAAGAAAGCAAATCTGGTCAAAGAGACAATGCCTTTTCAGCTGCTGTTGGACACAATCAAGGCTAACAGGAGGAAAATGGAGGAAGCTGTTTTGGCAGAAAATGGAGGAAATTACAGGGGACCCTGTAAGGGTCTGGTTCACACAATACCAGCCTACTGAACTTAGACATGCTCTGGTAATCTTACATCACCTGATATCCTTTGGTGGCGGTGGTCCCATCTGAGCAGTGCTCAAACCGCAGTCCGTGACAGAGCACTGTCACAGTGACGAGGACTGACAGCCAAAAACCCGCTGAAGCCGCAGTATCGACCCTGCCCCACGGGGGAAAGTACGTCACCCTCCCACCCTTAAAGCCATCCTGATTGTCTGGAAAAACATCGGACCAACGGGGGATTCCTTTCAAAGGCATATCTAAAACCGCCGTGTGTCGTTTACAGTTTAAACTGTGATGAATAATGCGTATGGCCTTGTTCCCCTGGCCATGCCACATGAAGACGGGTCATGTGACAGAAAGCCCGCTGTGTTGCCAGCGATGTTGGCCAGCATTGCATGTTAGCAAATTCACTCTCTGAAGCAGCTCATTGGCAGGGGTTATTATTTATGTGCGTCTTGCATAACAGCGAGAAATGTTTTGGACATGTGAAATTGTTCATTATAAATTTGGACAGCGGCTCTGTGGATATTGTTTTGTATCTGTCTGCATGAATTATTTAGCCGTTATCAGTGTGTTTATGGAAATTGGAATTCATTGATGGATTTTGTGTGGTTTACTGGCATGGAGGTCCTCTTAGGTAAGGCCTTGTCTTAGTAGTTGTCTCCTGGTGATAAACATTAATTATACAGCAAATGTGGAATGGGAACCCTTATCTGCGTTTTAAACCACCCAGCGTTTGTCTATACGATATGTATATAGAATATGTGATGAGGTTATCTGCAAGACACAGCTGTTATTCTCACACATAGGGTGTCCTGGAATAATTGAAAAATGTTTATTTTCATTAGATTGTCCACTTTGTGTGTTTCTTGCACTCATGCAAGTGAATCAGCCTTTCATGCCTAAATGCATGCGGTGGAAATTTGTACAAGTTTTATCACTCGAGTATATGTTATCAAAAGAGAGTCTTTTGTTTCAAATATTTGCAATGTTTTTTTAACAAAGCAATTAAACAAGTACTGTTTTTTTAACAGTATCTTTACAGTTATAGAATTACAAATGTCCTTGAATAGACGGATGTCTGCCTCCACCGCAAGGATGTAGCAATTTAGCGCTCACAGTGTGGGTCTAAAAAACAATTAAATGGACTTTGCACCCTAATTACATGTGTGAAAAGGGTCTCGCAATATGTGCTGCTTGACACTCATATTCAGCTGTCACACCCTAATCGAGACATGCTAGAAACTGTAAACTGTCACACAAAATCACCATGAAATAATTAGACAAGCTATTTTTGGCCATGGCGTTAATTTTTAATATTTTCTCATTAAAAAGGTGGTTTCCCAGCTGGGTTAGAAATTACATTACCCCTTTGCACAGTTTTTACAAGTGTAAAGCATGCCTTAATGAGAACAAGAATGACGAAGAATGACGAAGAACAAGTATGTAAGAAAAATAGTCTGCATGCTTTCTCTCAAATACTTCATGTGCATCTGCAAACTGTCTATTCAGATTTACTGAATTATTTGGCACTAAATCATAATTATTATATTCAAACTGTAAGTCATATATTGTGCATGGCTGCAGGCTACATGCTGTGTCTTTGGTCCATGTTGAATTTGTTGAGCTCGTGCCTGTTATCGTTTATTGGAGCTAACCATAGCCCAAGTTCTGCTCAGTTCCTGAAATGAAATCCATTATAGCCGCAAAGTAACAATTTAAACGATTTCAATTGTCCAGAAAGCAAAACAGTACTTATCCTAGTTGCTGATTTAGTTTATTTATTTATTTATTTATTTTTGGGTAACGGTTTGAAAAAACGAGTATTTTCAGTGGGAGGGATGATCCCTGCATTTGTCAAAATACTTTAAGTTCTGATGTCCCAATAGGCAGGCTCATCCAGACTTCCTCACAGGTGTGGAAGCTGTCTGGTTTATGAGTCTTACTGGACCGTCACAGCTGGTTCATATGGTTCATGTGAAATGGTACAATGTGAAATGGCTGAAGTATCAGCCAACCATATAGTGATCAGTTCATGCTGTACTGAAGTACAATAAATATGAGCTACACAATGCAGAGAAACATGGAAACGGAATAAGTTTAAGAACATTTTTCTCCCCTTGACTCTCCAACAAAGTCAGAAATCCCTTATGTATCATAAAAAATGAGCTTCCCATACTTACAGGGTATCTGTAAGCGAGGGCCTGGTTTTATAAATGACTCTGTGGAAGAAAATATTGGAAAAGAAACAATTACTTGGTTTCTAAACCATTCACAGTTGGGCCAAACCCTCAATTCAGAACAGTGTTTTTAGGAACGACCCCACAGCAGTAGGGTAATAGGCAGTGGCAGTTACCCCAGCTGAACGTGTAATTACCCCAATGCAGGGGACGAACGTGTTTAAACTGGGAGGGTATTCGGAAAAGGGGTCCACACTCTGTTGCATCTACTGAAGCTAATGTTACCCAAGATGTTTAAGTGTTGTGGGCCTTCTGTGCAAATCTACACTAGCTGGATAGTAAAGGTAAATAGTACAACACAGACCTGTCCTGACTCGACCAGAAATCGTTATCTCAACGTGAACTGACTATGCATTAACTGAGCAATTTGACAAACTGTTGCTCTTTTTTTTTGACGATTACACAGCAAGGATCCCAGAAGCAATGCCCGCTTAAATGTGTTGTTCAGACTAAATTTGCCATTCAGACTCATTCTATCACGCCTTGATTGAGTGTGGGCCTCAGAGTCTGCACAGGCGTATTCAGATTGCCTGGCTCTCTGATGGTTAGGTTACTCTGGCTGCTCCGGGGACATGATTGGTTGCTGTGTCGCTGGGGGGGGCAAGTTAATAGCAAAACAGCTTTCAGGTGGATGGGGCCATTCAATGCATAATTTTTTTTTCTGTTGTGATAACCTGGACTGCCCGCTTGCTGCGGAATAAGTAAACGCTTGTAAAATGATAGCTTAGGGACTCTATGACTCCCTGGGGCTCGGGGGGAGGGGGGGGGGGGGGGTTTGGGGGAGAGAAGGGGGAGGTGCATTCTGGGAAACACAGGAGTCAGCGTGACAGACAGAGACCTCGAGCGGTGATCTCATTGCGTTTAAAAGATGCCACGCTGGAGCCCCCCAGGGACGTGCCACCATGTTCATTTCCAATGTACATGTAATGCAATTTTTTTTTTTCCTCTATCCATCCTGTGACAGGTATGAAATGAAACCTGTCCCACCTCAGTGAGCTCGTGTAATGTTACGGTGAGGCAACTGTGTTTGAATTACACTGAAAAGGCCTTGGTTGTGTTGCACACAGAGGGAGCCTCGTTACTTCTTGCAATATCACAGGATCCCTGGACTTGCCTACATTGGTTACACCTGTCGGTTATTCTTATTGTATTTGTACAGTGTACTATGATCTGTATAGTCAGCTGCTGATTATTCCCCCATTATGTTTCACCTGGACAAGACATCTGAAATGACTTCTATGAAGAAAGACAAAAACTTGAAAATAAATTACTTTAAATGGTTGAGGGGTGTGAAGCTTGTATTCAAATTGTATTTTTTTTAAATTCCTCAGGATTTAACCGCTTTTCTCCTGTGACCTCCTGGAATAAACACTCACAGAATAACAGCGTATTGTGATTTTACACAATACCAGATCCCCATAAAGCCCTCTCTGTTAGAAACCCATAATATACCAGCCATGCCTGACTCCTTCAATCGCATTAGCCTTTGTGCTGCCATCCACTGTTTGGATTTTGGGGATTTTTTTTTTCATAATGGCCTTGGCAGTAAATTTCCCACTATCCCTCTCCTGTGCTCGTACAGTACGATGCAGTACAAGGGGCCAGCACAGATAACCCCAGTTTGTATTTAATTTTCTGACGACAGTGCATACCTCCCAACAGACAGATGTGTTGCTTCTGGTGCACACAGGTGCGTACTTCCATACAGGACAACAGGGACGGGAGATTGGGAACATCCGAGGAGGCCGTTACTGATGATGTGGGCTGCAGCACGAGGCGAGAGGACCTTAATCTCCAATTAATAACCCCCGCCTGCGGCTACGCGCGCTGTCCCCACGTCCCAGCACGGGGTGTCACACTCTCACCTCCCCGTCCCTAACGAGTCCCTCCTGTCCTCTCAGCCAGCAGCCCATTCCCAAATCCCAGACCCCGCCGAGCGCACGTGCTGCAAACAGCGCAGAGATTGCGCTAACGTGACCATCCCACGGCTACGCTCGCTACGCTGCCGAGTCTTTCTGTTTTTATTTTCATTTTACAGAGTGCGCCAAGTTCTTCTTAAATAAGAAGGGCTCTTTTTTTTTTTTAAGATCCATACTTAAGAAAATACCTACCTATGTAAGAGGAGTGGCAGGACAGCATGGAGGTAATGAGCAGAGCTTGTAAGCGAAAGCCTGCTGGTTCAATTCCCTGCTGGGGAATTGCTTGCTGTACCCTTGGGCAAGGTACTTAACCCAGAACTGCCTCGGTGAATATACAGCTGTATAAATGGATAATATGTTAAAATGGTAACCTATGTAAGCCGCTCTGGATAAGAGGTGTCTGCTCAATGACAACAATGTAATGTAATGTAAGATGCATCATATCAGGTGTATGCAGCACAGGAATTTATTATCAGAGTGAAAGCCAGGCTATGCATAACTGAATAACTTTTTTCTACGACAGTCAGACAAAAGCATCGTCCGCGGCGGTGACGTTTTCTGGCAGTTGTACCCAATCTGGGCTCTGTGTCAGCTTCAAATTAGGGGACGCAAAGCGGGATTGATCGGACAGCTGTCAGGGAGGCCCTTCCAGGAGCCCTTCATCGGCGAGGCCTGGCCTCTCTGCTCCGCGACGCCCCCCCCCCCCCCCCCCCCCCCCCCTTGCTCGGAGCCGCGCCTGGGACGCGCCAGGCAAGCAGCCCGTGACAAACGAGAGAGGAGAGTTGGCGAGACAGATGGTGCAGGATGGAGGCTAATGCTGATGCATCCTCATACATAAACAAATAACTTCCCCGACAATTCCTGTAAGGTCTCATCTGGGGCCAGCCATCATGCACACGCTACAGTTTTTCTTTTTTTTTTTTTTAAACAGTCTTTTGTCCTTTTTATCTTATTTCCTTTGTTTTATTTATTGAAGACGAAAAGAAAAAAATCCATACCATTTGGCTGAGGGGGAACAGCATGCCAAAGGAAAGTCCTTTAGCTGAGAAAATCATCTTTGTTGTTCGTTTTGTAAGCGTCGTGTAAAAAGTGCGTTGCAGTGCTCGAGAGACCAGATGAAAGCAGCAGCTTTCAGTCCGAGCACTCCTGAGTGTTTTGTCACAAACTGCTGTTTTTTTGATGCCTCTTTTCAAATCCGACACACCCACATCAAGTATCTATGAACATTTGAGATTAAGGCGCAGAAATAAAAATGTTCTAATCTTATTTTATCTGTTTCTCATTTGCATGCATTTCCTGTATCTTACAATGTGCTTACAAAGAAAGTTCTGAAGTTGTGTCGGGCACACCTATTCTTCTGAATGAGTTTTTTAAGGATATCTATACTGTAAGTGTCAAAATTCTGCATTCGATTCTGTCTCTGAAATATCCATTATACTCCCATTTCTATTACATAGTAATAAATGCTTAGTGACATAGTTATAAATCATTTATGGATATCTTTCAACAAATTATATTTCTGTGTTTGTCAGGGACTAAAATGATGTACAAATATTAAAGGCTCTGCTCGATATAGCATATATAAATGACGATTTTGACAGGAAATAGTTTATTGCAAACAAATTAACCTTATTGCATCATAAATTCGATCACAGAACCTGCTGTGAAGTTGTTTATATTACTTGTAAAACATTTTACAGCACAGCAATATTGATTTTCAATTGTTTTGCAAGTGCATTCATTTTCTGAAATGGAAGCTGGGTTTGCTGTCGTTCTCTTTCCCCCCAAAGGCATTTGCAAGATGACAAGGCAAAAGATGCACAATGCCAGTGTCCATGGTAACAGGTTGTTTCAAATATTTGAAGTTGAGGATGGCGTACAAGAGGTTCATCGAATGCAATGACGTTGTGTACTTTCATCTGAGGCCTTCTCTCTATTTCTTTTTTTTTTAATTTCAGTGACTTCACGGAGAGTTTGCGCAAACGCATCGAAACTCCGTCAGTTTCTCTGCATGTTTACATTTTTTGCCTGGCAGTCAGCTGCGTTTCCCCGGGGAGCTTCTTAATTTCGGACTGCGGAGTTTAATCACAGCTGAGAAATTACGGTTATAATAACTGCTTTTATTTGCATTTTCTTAATTGCGTCTTAATTTAATTCCGCTTTGTCGTTTCTGTGGCAGAAATAACCTCTGCTGAAATATCTGAAAAGATTAGCAGTGGCATAAAAATGTATTCCTTCTAAATTTTGAAATGAAACAAACAAAAGGAGATTGTACTGTGATTCGGTGTATGCACCCTGACTGTTTCAGTTAAAAGACCCACCCTCTCCAAGACATTTTAGGATATTTTACACATTCAGGTTTGTCCATAGGGATAATGTAGCAAAACATTTTTAAAGAAGTAATGACTTTAGCATTTCTAGGAAGAGCTAGCCCTGTAGTTTGTGGTAGACGCACAGGACTAGCTGCAGCTTTTTCAGGGCCCCGTGTGAGATCACGTGCCGTGTACATTTACTTTCAGATGTGCAGACTCTTTCCGTCCGTCACGTTCCATCATCATAAGAGCTGAATATGGAGCGTTTTGACAGATTAAACATGGCGTGCACAGCTCATGCGTTTAACAGAACAGCCAATGACAGCCATGATGAGTCGGCCTTAACATTTTTGGAATGTTCTGGTAGAGTGCACTATACATGATGTATAGCGGTGCCACTTGGGTGACCCCAGAACATAACACACATGATAACATATACATATACGCATACACAACATATGATGAGATGTGCACACAAAAATTCTGCTGTGCTGTTATCTTTGGAACTTGGCTCAAAATCGGGTTTAAAGTGTCACAGAGGCGTGCCCTCTGGTTTAACCACGTTTATACATTAGAGAGGGGAAAAGATTGGGTCTGTCCAAATGCTCAAAGAGGCAGCATACTTTCATGCAAATAGCAGTCTATCTGTGATACCTCTCCCTCTGTGTGCTGTCTCTGGGGAGATACAGGCTGACTTTACTGCAATAAATGTTTATTAAATATCACAGATGGCTCCCTCTTTCCTCTTTGCTTTCACAGTTGTCATATTTTATTTTGATATTTACTGTGTCACGAGGTCTATTAAATGTCCCTTTCCACCTGCAGCACCGGTATTTCGACACTATATATTCTGTACTGTTAGCAGTGTCTCTGTATTCATCAGTATGTACTGTTATTGCCCTACAACCCAACAGACTCAAGCATTCAAGATCATCCGTTGGATTGCATTAACTCTGAGATAGCATACTGGTATGCGCATGCAAAATCTGAAATGTATGAAATGTCTGTTATGCATCGCTACCTAGACATGTAAATCCACTCCTTACATAATGAACTAATGTTATCTGAAGAATGTGAACCAGGCAGTAAATCCTACAGTTTGGGACAGACTGGAGATATGCACAGCCTGCTCGCGGGTAAAATCTAGCTTTGCTACCACCCACCACATAATTCACCAGCTATTCAACGATCAATTTATCTCTGCAGATATGGGGCAGCATATAAATACCACAGTAATGGGTCACTGAAATCCATGTACCAATAAAAGTGAGGAGATATAGATTACCTGTTTTACTAGGAGTGTTTATACTAGGGCTTCACCCGTGGTGGGGTGGAGTTGGGGGGGGGGGTACTTTCTCTCCACGCAAAAACTAACCCTTAGCACTGCATGTTAGGTATTTGATACATGGAGGCAACCTGACAAATATCAAAGGGCCTGACAGTCGGAAACCGTTACTTGGAGAAACTCAGGCCTTTTGAATATTCCTCCCCCTTGAATTTATTTCATTGCTTGGTAGCCTGTGAGGAACCATAAGCCCTGAGGATGAGCCGAATGTCTACGATTTCCCTGCAACACTGGTAACTTTTTTTGCGCCTCGAACAGTTTGCAGTACTTGCTGTCTAAGCAGTGGCCCTGACCGCATAATTCAGACCAGTGGAGAATGAAATCTGGAGGAACGCTCTCCACTCCACAAACTGGATTTGCCAAATCCCTCTGGGCACAGGGGTAACAGCCATGTTGGGGTGTGGATCTGCAACGTCGCTGGTCTTTGGAGGACAGATGGGGTGTTGCACCGGCCCCCCGGTCAGCTGTAATCCAGGCCTAAGATGACCGTTCGAACAGGGAATGCATTTGGGTCGAGGAGCGAGCCGGGTCACGGCACGCCAAACGCCCTCGGAGGGCAGCTGAAGGTGGGGAGCAGTCAGCGGCCGAGCAGATGAGCGCGGGGGACAGCTCGGTGACACTGCTGGGACTGCGAGACAACGCCACCTGACAGGTCAGCGCTCCCAAGCTCCCGGGGCTCTGGCATTTCGGGAGAGAAACACCACACAAACAGACAGGGAGCGCGTCCGCTCGGGGGGTTTTGGCGGGGGTGGGGGCGGGGGACAGATGGGCCGGTGTCACAGGGGTCGGCGTCCGCATAATTCAGCCGTGGACTCCTCAACCCCAGCGCCACCGCTGCAGAAAGGGCTGGCAAGCGTTCAGGTGCTGGAGCTGTCCGGGTTTACTGTTCTGTGTGCTCCTGTGTCCGCGGCAGGCCAGGGGCAGAGAGCAGGCCAGGGTCGCAGGGGGAATACGAGAGAGCCAGCTGGGGCATGAGGCAGAGGGACAGAGACAGAGAGGGAGAGACAGTTATTGTGAGCACTTATTTTTGCTCAAAATATACAAATTTGCATGACAAATATTTTCCCATGATCCGAGAACAAAGTTACTTACTCTTCCTAACATCCAAACGTCCAAAAAAAAAAATCAGTGTTGTATTGGGAGATGATAAAAAAAACTGTTCATCTGACAGTGCAATATGTTTTGTCCTGCTTCACCTGAGGGACATTGGGTAGACAAACAAATTATATATATATATATATATATATATATATATATATATATATACACACATTCGTTTATGTGTGTCAGTTTAACTAGATGCTTCGGCAACACATCGTGATTGTTATGGTTATAAAAACTCTGCTCGAATTTGCATTGCACAAAGAGGGAGAGGGAGACGCAGGGAAAGAGAGAGAGAGAGAGAGAGAGAGACCCGAGGGGGTAAGAGAGAAAGAAAGAGGAAGGCAGAGAGTGATTGAGCGCACTGATCACGCTCAGTCAGACCCATGTCTGAATCAGCATCACCACCCCACGCACCGCTCCACCTCGCACTCTCAGACAGTCATCGGAGTGGATGAGTGCAGCTGGCCTTGCTGGAAGGCACCGCAGAGATGCAATCTGTCCAAAGTTTAAGGCGATGAGCAGCTGGGCACAGTGCACATGGTGAGGGGCTGTGGGGCCCGTGTCAGGCTTTCAGGGCAACAGGCAGTATTGCACAACTGAACCTGTGCCAAAAGCCTACGTTGTCAAAGAAAACAGAAAAAAAAATTTAACAGCTTTTTTTTTCACCCAGTTGCTTTTTAAGCATTCAGTGTAACAACAAAGAAGAGTGTGGTGTCTGTGACAGTTCACTGCGGCAAACTTATCTTACACTGGCAGAGGTTTTTGGCCTGAAACTCCGGAAGGTGGCGGGATGCAGCGCTGAGATGTCCGGCTCTGGTGGCACTTGAGGCCTTTCTCTCCTGACAGATGGCACCTCACGCCGATCTGTCTTGCTGCTCGAGGGGCAAAGAGACAGGTAAAGCAGACGTGAAGCTATGATATGGCAGCAGCCGAAGATCAGTACATTACGGTCGCTGATCTTCCCTTTGCCTTGTCCTTATGCCGCTTCTCCTCAATCTTTTTTTCTCTTTTTTTGTTTTAGCTGTTCCTGAAACTGAACCTATACATAACAGAAATATTTTAATACACTGACAAATACTGTTCAGCCCATGAACACATTGCAAATACATTTGAACTACATAAATTCAAAGCAGAATTATACTGCTTCTATTACAGAATTTTATATTGCTCCTATTACTTTTTTACTACTATTCTAATACTATTCTCCAAACTGTTAGGCAGACACCTTCAGCGTATGCCATCTGGCGGAGAGGATGACTACAGGCATGAAGAATGAGCAGTCAGATTGTTCCGATTGTCCCATGAGCCTCTGGGTGTCAGCTGCCTTTTCCCGGGAGAGTAATTACGCTGCCAGTGCGAATAATGTCTGTAACTTCAGTGGGACTTGCTCTGTCATCCGGCAGTCCCTAAGTGATACAAACAGCCCGGGCCCTTCTCCCCACAGACCCCCTTCATCTCTCCCAGGTGGGCGCTGTCCTGTCTCGTTCAGTTTCCGTCTTCGTGATCATCATCGGCCGACCGTGACGCCTGTCATGCAGCAGGTGTCCGCCATCAGTCCTAACTCTTCAGCCACGTCTTTCACCGGCCTCCTTTTCAGGAAGTTTTGATTTCATCAACCAGCATGTAGCACAATCTTTCCAAAAGTCGATCAATCAGAACTGTCACAGCACATTTTCACAAGTGAACACTGGACAGAATTATTTTTCCTAGAGGGAATTAAAAAAAAAAAAACAAAAAGAAAAAAACTCAAACCAGCCTGATAAAAAAACCACATGAGAATAAGTATGTCCTTCTTTTTTTGTCTTTCCCTTTTTTCCTTACGCAACCCTATTTTTGAGGAATCGCCAATTGTACACTAGGTTTGTCTTACAGTGACAACCACTGCATTTGTTCAGGAGCACTGAGGCAAGACAAATATAGCCCTCCGATACACTCGCATGCAGCTAACAGATATTTTCCACAATGCAAATCACACAGCCCACTACAGCAAAGTGGGCTCTAACTGGAGGACAGGCGCTACTTTGCTGGCATCACCTGAGAAACCTGCAGGAGCCTGACAACTGGGTGCCTGAGAGCAATGAGACGAGGAAAACCCTGATCAAACTAACCACCCTTGTCCCCTGCAGAACAAAGCCAACTGCTGGAGATTGTTGGCGAATGACACCACTGGGATCAAACCAGAGCCGTAGAGTTCAGCTTGTGTTCAAAGCAAAACGCAACCACTGAGTTACTCATCAGCCCAGAATTTCCTTGTTCAGATAAGCGTTTATGTAGGAGAGTTATGTATGAATGAAAGGGTTGGCTTTGCAGTAGTACAGCGTACTGATGAAAGTGTTGTCTCAGATGGTTAACATGACATACTTCGCACAGTCCATACGTATTCTAATATCTGTCTCAATGGTAAAAGCAGGGAATTAAGTGAGGTTTTCTAAAGTCTAAATATTGGCCCTGCATCAGAACCCCTGAGTCCTGTGTTCTAGCACATTCTGATGATAGGTCATCCATTGATTGCTTTGTAATTATCAGTGGTAATTAATCTGTCATAATTTATATGTTGTGATTTGAGCTGCATTTCCACAGCATTCGCCCAGCTGCACAAAGGCTGAATATTGATTGCCCTCAGTTTTGCTCAATATATACTGTAAATGAAAAGAGCTTAATCCTGCTCTTTCTTGCTAATGGAAGTTGGTGTAATTACATAACCAGATCTTAAAAAATGGGCAAGCTTTCTGTCAATGCAATGCTACCACTATTCCATTTAACATCCAAATGGACAACCGAGCAACTGTATTTTGAATGTTTTATTGAATGTTTCTATATTTTTAATTTTAATGAAAGTGTGCTTTGGGCAGTTCAGATATTGATGGCAATCAATAATCCTCATAAGTGAGTGAAGGCAAAATATATGTATGAAGAGTCACTGTGCTGTAAAATTACACATTAAAATGGTCGCCATGCCTCAAATGGCAAAGTACACTTGATTATCATATAATTTTTACATGTTCATGTGTCGTTAAGCCAATAGCTAAACATGCTCAATCCATCACATTTGTAAAAGTGTCCCGAGGACAACTGAGACTCAGACAGAGCTAAAAGAAAATAAGATTTACTCAAATACACAGGATCATTTTCTTGCATGAATGACAGGTCTCATAAGAAGATTTCATGGAATATTTTTCTAATACACATATGACCTACATATTCCCCGGGCTATTTTGGGACATTAAAGACCCTGTAAAATGAATCCTAGTTTGACGTTTTGTGAAGTACATTCAATTCATTATATACTTCTGTGTTTTGGTATGTATGTGATTGGCATCCATTGCCCTCAGAATTTAAAAAAGAAACTAAAGTAAAATTCATTCTTTTGGACAACTATCACAGCAATGAACAGACACCTCAATGACAGCCAACAGTACTATGGTGAAATTCAAGCTGATCATGAGAGAATCATTACATTGGCATGAACTAAATGCATAATGCTGTGCAATCCTCTACTGATTTGATCTGAACAATGCAGTTCATATTTTGTCAGTGAAATATGAACTTGCTTAATATCACAACACATTATTATTATTATTATTATTATTATTACTACTAGTAGTATTACTATTATTATTATTCTTAACTTAAGGAAAGCATTTTTCATTTTGAAAAATTTCATGGTGCTGTACAGTGATTGCATAAAAAACAACAACAGACAATAAAACGCATAATACAGACAGAAGTTATTATAAAACTCAACAGATGATGATAGGCTGATGGCGAGGTGGGATGAAACAAAATAGAACATTTGCGGATCTGTAAAGGTTATGTGGTAGAGGTAGGGTTTTTATACCGGTGTCTGGAAAGGTCTGGTTGATCTGGTTGAGAATTCCATCAGCAGAGCCCAACAGCGCAGAATGCATGGTCTCCCATTGTGTGGGGCCTTGCCTTGGGAGTGGAAGACTGGGACATGACTCTGGGCCTCAGATCACGGGAGGAGTCATGGAGGTGGCTGGGGGCGTCACCATGTGTACACCTGAAAGCAGGAGAGCAGGAGCATTTTTGACATGAATTGTTTGTTGAAGCAGAAGCCAGTGAACGGTTACCAGAATGGGAGGGATGTGCTGATGCTTACAGATCCTCATGAGAGGATTCTGGCTACATTTCAGTCTCTTTTGTAATACCTGCAAACAGGGAAATCCAGTAGTCAATTGCAGTAGTCAAATTAGAGATTGAACTGAAGACCCAGTTATGACTCATTGTTTTATATAATGAACATGCATATGCAAAAAAGGAGGAAAAATCTTTTCAGACGGTACCTCTGTATCATAGTGACAACTCTAATGCGAATGCAGACGTGTTATGTTCTACATATTGCGAGGCTTCAGATTATACCTGCATAATCCGTTACACCTCCATAATCCCATGCAGAAAAACTAAATTTTCTTCAGCACCACAGCACATTATCTCAGAAGCTCGCTGTCTGAAACCGGGCTCTAACGTTCACGCTGCATCTCCTCCTTTTCCCGTTGCTTTTAGTGTTACCATTTTGATTAATCTCGTGTCACCGCTCCGATGGCGAGTTGGGTACTGATATATGTGATGTATGCTAATATCACACACTCAGGGAGCAGGGCCGCACAGAGTCTCGTCAATCCATCAAAATTAAAACATCCCATAAAAACCAACTGGGAGGGCCATTAAGTACCAATAAACTGCATTAAAGCATTAGAGAAAGGCCAGTGTGGGCGTTCCTTATTTAAAGTGCCTTCAGAGAAGGAATAAAAGCGATTCTCTTCCTCTCTGGCTTGTGGAGTGGCCTGCACTCTGCCATGTTAAGCACCATTGGGTTTGGTCAATTCTGTCCCACAGCTGCAGATCGCAGCAGTTCTGTTGAGTACCGTGCGCCCTCAGTCTTCACAAGCTAACCTTCTGCACATAGAGGGAGAGCTTGGTGAGGCACAGCTACGCCCACTGGTTTGGAAGCTAAGACCCATGCAGTTCCATTGTATGGGATCTTTAAATGTGAGTTCTATTCAGGGTGCAGTGGGTACGCGCACTTTGCACGGTGTCAGAGTGCTTATTGTGTGCATTTGAAAGCTTATCAGATTCAAGAGGCATGGCTACCATAATGGCTTCCTGATTGATTCCTTTCAAGGCTTTCAAGCGTGTGGAGAAGCCATTGTGCATGCCATTGTTGGGTTTCTGGGAACTGCAGTCTTTGTTCATATGACTGTATAGCTAAGTGTATTATTTTACCTAATCCAATGACTCGATAACCACTTGGTATTACCCACTCAGGAGATCGAAGTTAAATTCGATACAAACACTACCAAGGTGGGTTTAATCCTTTTAACCATGACAAAGAGACATGCACTGTAACATGGAAAATGTATTTAATTGAGTCAGTGCTCCTTTTTTTTTTTTTTACATACCCGTCTACATTCATTCAAATAGGTAAGCTCTTTACACTGTAATCCAGGAGTAACACCTCTGTGGGTGCCCTGATAATTGAGCTGAAATGATAATCACGTTAGACACGGTACCTCTTCCCTCGGTGCATTGTGGGAGATTGTTCCTGCCTAATATCTGCTCAAATGGGAGGCATGATTCCTGCCCCCTCAGACATACCCTGTCGAGAGTGTCATGGTGATTGGTGCAATTAAACATGTCTGAATAACAGTATATACATACTATAAAAATTCCTTTATACATACTCTCATTATTTTTATACGTTATTTTAGTTCGTAATTACGTATCTGTATTTTCTGTATTTTCACTCTGCTGTGTTGCCCACCTCTATCCATTCAACCCTTGTTTGTGAGAAAGAGGATGAGTAGAACATTGTAAAAACGTTGTAAGAATAATAGCTCCTATTAACATGTTCAGGGTTGCTGTTGGACCAGATAAAATGTCCTAATGAAGGCTTGAACAATTAGGAGAATGGATTGAGCACCAATAATTGTTTACATGGTTGCCTCTTGTTAATGAAATTGCTATTGTAAGAAGCTGCAATTACCGTTTCTCCTCATAATCTCAGCAGAATCAGAGCTGAGACATGAGTGTGCTCAAATCTCATATCGCATAATTATACGGAATCACTGATGGGTTAGCTAAATATGGAAAACGGTGATTGGCAGCATGTTTAAAGTTCAATCAAATCACAATGTATAGAACATTGCATGCTTTACTTATCTGTCACTCGCATTTAATTACAGTTTGTATCTGGGAAAGGTACCATTACGCAAGGACGTGATTGCACTGATAATGTCAACAGACTGGAAATATTTCAATTATCGGGATATTAGGCTTATTGGACAGGCCAAAACCTTGTTCTGTCGATTTATATTTGAGACTGTTCCACAAATGGGGTTATTCCTAATCATTACTTTCAGAATTACAAT
Organism: Megalops cyprinoides; assembly: GCF_013368585.1. Classification (NCBI taxonomy): domain Eukaryota; kingdom Metazoa; phylum Chordata; class Actinopteri; order Elopiformes; family Megalopidae; genus Megalops; species Megalops cyprinoides. The sequence continues at coordinate 30,005,375 of NC_050596.1, read as the reverse complement.
AAAACATTCATAAAAATGTCAGGGATCCGAATTCATATTTTTAGGCTAAGGTCAAACACTGATTCCAACAAAAAACATTCACCCACATTTTTGGCATCCAAGAAGCCCAGTCAGTCATGGTGGCAATTCTAAGCACAGGCTCTCCATAGGTCCAGCACAGCCCTTGCTGTGTTCAAGTCTAGACTTGATACAGTTTTGGATACGCTTTAATTAAGAAATGGCGAGCTTAGTTGGGCCAAATGGCCTGTTCTCGTCATAATATGTTCTTATGTTCTTATGAGACAAGCCTAAAGTGTGATCAGAGATTCCTGACATTAGCAGATTTATAGGAGGAAAATACAAAAACAAAAAGAATAATGGAAGAACGCTTGCATAATGGAGAAGCACCCCTCACCACAAAAAAAATACAGGCCTTTTGCCAAATCTATGATAGCTCACTGCCATCAAGAGTCTCACCACGTAAGAACAGGACCTGTATGATTGTAATCATTATCCATCCGGTGTGAAGTTGTGCTGATGTCAGGGTCGGCTACCAGCTGCCATTTTATCATTCTCACCGTTATTTTCTCCACTCTGATCGCTATCCACTGCTCAGTCATTTTAGATGTAATGCGATATTTTCCAGCAATTCAGTCTATACACAATTTTTTCTCGTGCCAGCGCCAACGCTTGCATCAAACCAAACTCAAACCGGCACAAGGCTATGTAGTATGCTTTGGTATTGCCGCAGTGTTAAAGTCAACATGTTAGACATTTTATTTTCCTTATTGCTCCAGTTATTACAGCATGTCAGGTATTATTCTGTCAGACAATAAATGGAAATATGGGATTTTGTACCCTGTTTGACGCAGCTGCAGCAGCTGAATGAGTGGCACCTCCTCCACAACAACAGAGCCAGGCTGCACGTCCCTTATTATCACCTCCTCCCATAGACGAGTGAATCTCTACGGACTGAGAGTTCACAGCTGCTGGAGGGATGCAAAGTCCAATATTGATGTCTGAATCAGGCTTGAGTTTACTTTTGTTTTTTTTTTTTTGTTTTTTGTCTGACAGGCGGACAGAATTACCAATACTATCAATCATTTTGCAGCGGCTGTCCCTGCTAAGCCACATTGCTGCTCTCAAAAGATGCTTCAGTCACAGCTGTTATAACAACGGTGAGTGCAACCCCACCATCTCACTGACCATGCTGACTTTCATGCTACTTTATTGTCTTCTCTCAATGGGCACTTTTAATGTACTGGATTTTCTTTAGCTGCTCTTCCATCCTGAAAATGACAGCATTCAGCATTTTGACCATTGGACCTTGGATTAGGCTACATGCGGACCAACAAGCATCATGGCAGAGAGAAATAGAGGTGGATAAAGAGGCTCACAATCATTTACCTCGAAACAGAGATGCTATGCCATGCCTTAGCTGTCACAGAAATAACAGCTTGGTTAAAGAAGGAACAATAATGAAATACAGTGAGAACATTCAGAGACCAGACACAAAACTGTGTAATACAAAAAGACTGGAGAGAAGCCATTAAGACTTTCGGTAAATTTCCACTCTGAAAACCCAAAAGAAAAAAGCAGTATAGTAGCATGTTTTATTACCTTGCCCCCTTAAATTTTTTTTATAACTTTTAAGTCCCATTTTTTTGTGCAACAAGTCACCATAGAGGTGAAAGACCTTCCTCCTGAATGAGGTGGCTGATGAAAAGGTAGATTGCATTCATTAAAGAAATAAGGTTCCAATGCCTTATGTACCGTGATCCCAGGGAGTTTTGCCCCCACCGGCCACCAATTACAGATGAGCGCCCTGCCTCTGAGCGATTGCGCTCTGACTCAGGGTTTTTCCGTGCGCATGCAAGTGTGAAAGAAAGACACAATTTGCGATGATTAACACAGCGACCGTTATTCCCGCGCACAATGAGACTCCCTTTGTCTTCTTGCCAGGCTCCTATTGCGGGGGTCTTAATCACGCCTTATCAGCGCCGCCCAGCTCCTCCCCCGCCCTCGGCGTCACCGGCGGCCCGGCGGTTCGCGCTCGTAGATCACCGAGGCTCGGTGACGGCAGAAACGTGACCCCCGCGCCGCTCAGTCCCCGGGATCGCTGCGCCGGGCCCTTCCTCCGGATCCCTCCGACGGCCTCGCGGCCCGCATCTCTCCGCTGCATCCCTCCTCCTCAGACAGCAGGCCGCCTGCCACAGGCCTCACCTTAAACAATAACTGGATCTGCAGAAGCAACTGCACATCAACATGGGGGTTGGAGGACCCTGGGAAATATTTCAGTCTTGGACTGTACAAAAGACGAGATGTTGAAAGCTGCACAGAAATTAAATTAAGTCCAGCCATTTTTAGACCACTGTTGAAGTATAAGAGAAAGATTCTACATATGAAATGCATTAATATGCTTTTGATGTCACAGAAAGCCCCCATGTTCAGACGCCTGTCTCTAAATATGGTTATATCAAAGAATTGAACTGATTTTCTTTAAAAAAAAAAAGTCTAACAGAATAACTCTTTCTAAAAAGAATGTGGCTCTATGTCAGCAACTTGTCACTTCAAAAAGTGTTGTCTGTAGTTTTTGGTAAATATGGCCAAATCCTTATTGTTTCTAACATGGGGCCCTCAGTTATTAAACATGACAGAGTGACATTTTAAGTATTTTTTTTCATTAAAATACTCTGGCCCAATCAAAACCTATATGTAGCGTGCATCTTGCAGTATGTAAGATTATTCGGCCTATTTCAATGTGTATCACAATGTTCCATTATATTCTTATTATTCCTCTCACCTTTGACCTATGATCCCATAAGGTCAGTAACCGGGTGTTTATCTTCTTTATATGGGTGGGAGCCACAAATGCAAAACATACACAAATGGGAGGAAGACATTTGCAGTGATATGTGGACAAAAGGGAATTCAAGCTGTGTTGTACTGTCTAAAATTAAACACTATGTAGCGATGTAGTTGTGTTATTGTAATTACTATTAAATACTGTATCTTGGCGATAAAAATAGTCCATAGTTTTTCATCCGTTTTCAGTAATTTGTGGCTGCGTGGAGCAAATAAGCAAATTAATTCAGGACAAAACACATTCTGTGATAGGATAGGTAGATATCCAACTACAGAGTTTATCAATGTTTACATATGTTGGTATAAATAGAAGCTGCAATTTTCAATGGCTTACAGTTATTCAACTCTTTTTTTGGTACATCTGGTTCGAGTAAAAACTACTGTTTCAATTTTTTTGCACAGATGCAGAGGGCTCCATCAGACCTGTCAGCTATGGTTGAATAAATGAAACTTGACAACAGATACAGTTAGTAGAGTAAAGATCCCCAACCTAGGGAAATAACTGTACATTTGTTTGGGCTTTATGGGGGAGGGACATCACCTCCTGTATCAAACATCCACATACTCACTCATGGTACTGCCCACTACACTTGCTATCTCTCTATACTGCGTGATGTGTCACAGAAACAACAAGATTCATGATTATGTTACTATCCAAGTCCAATGAGTATCACTGATTTCCCATAAAACAGCTGTCTAAGATGAAAAAAAAATAACAAAGACTTAGATCAGTAAAGTCTCATTGCCTCAGAGGAAAACAAACATTACCAGAGGGAGTGTACAACATTTGCTTATATTCAGTTACTCTGTACCACTCCCTTGGTGCTCCAATGGAGAATAAATAACAGACTGATAAAAATTTTGTCAGCTAAAGTGACCTAACTAAATGACCTTAATCCATCCACAACCTAGCTAGCTACTGTGCTACAGATGATATTGTACTGGCTACTGTACAGACAGCTGTTTATAAATAACACACTGCATATGGGTATCATCAAATGATATCCATTCACTTGTATCCACGCAAGGGGAAAATTCACTGGTTATTCACTATATGGCTATTTTCTCTGCAACAATTATCCTGCTTCCTGATTCAAACCAAGGCTGGCCATGGTTCTTGCACATGCACCTCTCCAGGCTATTAGAGCCGCCCCTCAGCACCAGTTTCATACTCTGAAGTGACCGCGCCCTCTTCCCGCACTCATCTTTACTCGGACCGGTAAAGCCGAAGGCAGCCTGAATTAGCATGCACGGTATTCCACCTCCCCTTCCCTGGAAATCTCATCAGAATGTGTCCCGCTTTGCTAGTGTAGTGTGTCTGAGATCGGCTGCAGCTGCCAAACTGCGGGTCTCCTGGCTGGCACACCTGCCTTTGTGAAACCCCTAATGTGACGGTATTTCCGGCTTCTCGACCACAGAAGGCCGGAGGCCTGCTTCTAATCACAACAAAGTTCCCCTCAGTACATCAACAAGCTATCTTACAGAGATACAATGACCACCCCTTCACAGCCCTGTCTATTCAGCGAACATATACATATCCTTTTCTCTCATCTTACTCATTACTGATGCTCCTTTAGGGGGTGGTGTTGGTGCTTAACAAGGAGTGACCGTGACTGTCAAACCATACCAGCATGTGCAATCTGTGTCATATTTCAGGGCTGAACTAAGCCATGGTTTAAAAAAAAATATCTGCTTAATATAACAGACATAAAAATGGCCGAGACACGTAGGGAGATGGTGAGGAAACCCAAATTGTTTCTGCCATCTGGTATCCTGAGTGATTCATGTCTGCTGCTGAAGGACTAATAACGAAGAACATGTAAAGCTCCGCATCCATGAATAGATGAAAATTTCACAAGAACACTTTGCTGTAAAAGCTACTTGACTTTTTGATTTCTCGCCCTGAAAAAAAATCTCTCCATTCATTTGAACAATGGAAAAAAACGACTCCCGTGGAAAAAAAAATTCAGGTTGGTTATCATTAGTATTAATGTTTAATTATTGAGTTAATTATTCAACACTTTTTCATTGATGCTGTAGCGTAATCAAGCTGACAAGATTATACCCTTGACACTGATACATAAATTTGGCTTAATGCATCTCTTGGAGATTATCATAATCGCATAAAATCAGCTTATTAGCACTCAAAAAATAATTAACCTGAGGCGTATAATTAATTTCTTGGTATATTTTGATTGTTCTATCAAACAGGAGTCAAGCCTGAGTGAATGTTTTCGTACGTGAATAAATCACAGAAAAGGACAAACGGAAAGTAGTTGTCATCCCGGAAATGGAATGCTTTTTAAGTGCTGCTGATCCAGTATTGCAGTAGTCTGCAATTACAGTTAATTATGTCCCAGGAATCCTTGCTGGGTGTAATTAAATTTTGTTTGGAGTTTAATTTGGATTCCGCAATCAGGATTTTGATTAAGTTTGATATATCTCGGGCAATTAAGATGTTGCATGTTATGAACGAGGCAGAACGGGGGGAAAAAAGTTGCATTCAAGAAAACCTATCCCCTCCATTTCAGGGGGCCTGCAATCAAGGAAATTCCCCGGCTGGCTTTTCGCTCAATTCGACGCGGGTATTTTATTCAACAAAGTACGATCCTGCGAAAGAAAACTTCGCGTTTGACGGGCAGTGGGGAAACAGTGGGGAGGCAAGAAAATTGTTTTTAGATTACATTTGGGCCGAGCTGGTTTCAATCGAGGCCTCTGTTCGCTTTCTGAGGTGAGACTGTCGTCACTTTCAATTAGCAATGGGCTCCTTCATGCAGAAAGTGTGCTGGGAGGGAAAATGTACACCGCGGTTATTCTCTCGCGGGCTATAAAATGGAACCAATTCCCCTTTTAAAGAAGTGGATTTTCCCGAATATTAAGTTTTGCAGTAGACCGACTCCTGAAGGATTTCATAAGCTTGATAAAATTGTGTCGCAGTAAAGTGCATCATGCACGCGATACCTATTCGCAGATCAATATACACCCATTAGCGGGGAGCTTTCCAATTAGTTACCAAAACATTTGTCTATTAGATTCCGTAATGCATTTGAGGTCCCGTGTATAATGTGACCCTAATACAGAATGTGGTCCATGAAGCGAGGGGGGACACAGGCCACTCTGGGTATTACTGTTACAATATTGATGCCGAGTTATGAACGTTTAACTGTTGCATATTTTATTGTTTTTGCTCACCAAGGGCTCCCTCATATTTCATTTAGCCTGTGACTATCACATGATCTCTTAGCAACGGTTCCACCAAAAGAAAAAATCTATAATCCATTAGCTGTAACCCACAGATTCTCACCAGTGTCTCAGTCGTACAGAACCCTTCAAATGAGCACAATACATTTTGCTTAGCTCTTATCCAGAATACACTGCTCTGCAAGTCTTTTATATGTTTTTTAAGTAAGACGTTTTTATGTTTTTGTAGTCTGATGTATAATGCAACTAAGACTTTGTGCATATTTTAGCCTTTTAGTCGCGTCTCTTTTTCCTAACATAATGTTTTTCTCAGTGCAAGACACAGACACACATACACAGACATCTTTTCTTTAATGATTTCGGGAATGACCTTCATATCGTTGATGGATAGACAATGACACTTGACTCTCTTGCCAGTTGTGTTGTCAATTCACCGCTTGTCTTCATTCCGCTCCGAGAGGATATCATCTTCAAGCATTGCTCATCCCTCTTAGACAGCATTTTGGGTCCTCGAGTCCTGGGTTTGTCAATTACAGATGATGTTTCTCTGTGTTTCTCTGCGATTACGCTCCGGATACGGTACCTTGAAAATTGAGTGATGTGAGCAATTTTTGCTCAATGCTTTTTCTTATTCATGCAGCAACAGGGTTCTAAAACAATATTTTTATTCATATTAGAAGGCGTACACAGCCAGTCCCCATTTTACCTCAATCGCTTTACAACAATCCCCCTTTATGACACTCATAAAACTGCCACTGTAATTGTTTTACGGAGCAAAATACACATTTATGACACATCTTGTAAAAGAGCTCTGAAGAAACGCACAGCCATTTAGGTTTGCTTAAACTTGACATCTTTTAAGCGATTTCTCATGCATTAAAACGGCAGATAAAAAGGCAAAAACACACCCTGAAGACTGATGTTTCCGCACTGAAACAAAGTAGGAAGTCTGTAAATTTTGAAGCGTAAAGTAATTCAGCTATCCAGACAAGGAGCTGTAGGGATGTTGACACGGGCTGCACCTGCACTGAGGGCTGCTATGAAGTCCACATACATTCTCTGGAGAAACTTTCTCAAAAGTACAGATTAATCAGCAAACTTGCAGCTGTGTCCCCGTTACTGTTGTGTCATTACAGGCTAAAGCGAAAAGTTTGAATGGCCGAAAGAAAGTCACGGTGAAGAGGAAGAGCCGAAGTTCATCGTCTAGTTTGTTGATTTGTTTCAGTGGACCCGTGAGGCAGAGATGAAGATGATTTATTTTAGCCTTTGTGCGCGCTGTCTCGCTCGGCCTGTAATTAAACACCTGTCCGGAGAGCGCCATTTGCATATTGCTGTTCACCATGTCCTGTCATTCCCGGAGCATAACGCGGTGTGTGTCACAATGCTGAATATTTATACCGTGCTGTATTAAAATAAATAAATATTCATACGGTATTTTAATATTGCATGAATATTTGATTTAATGTCACATTTATCTAAGCTTTTTCATGAAGAAACGCATTTCTAGCCTATGCTTAGGAATGCAACTGCCACTTATAACATTGTATATTGGGAAAACAGGATCCGGTTCCCAATGATCCGGACGGTCTGTACTTCTATGTCCCACTCCCTCTTGTGTGTAACGCTTTAAGACAGCAGCGTGTGCTGTGGTTCATGTTAAGTATGATGGCTGTTAAGACCACTTAAAGAAATCAGTATTGCTCGAAGGTACAACAGTAGGGTCTCTATGCGCACTACACCATGCTGCTGTTCCTCAGGCAATGAGGAGGCATGGTCAGTGCAAAGCCGGAGACGGTGAGCGCAGGGTGTGAATCTTAAAGCGGTCTTTACGGTAAGCAAGAGACCGATAAATCGTCCGACCGTGCATCAGGCCCGAGGGATCCCTCACGCGCTGACCGTGTCCCTCACTCGAACACGGCAGCAGATCGCTGCGGGATCGCCGTCCCCTGTCCGTCATGTCCGTATGGCGACCGTACGGCGACCGTACGGCGAAGGAGGGCGAGCGCTAAACACGCCGGAGCCATCCCGTGGTAGCGGCTTCTGTCTTTCCGAGGGCACGCACGGTTCCCTCACCGAGGAGCGGGGGGGGATCCGAGTGCAGAGACTACTCGGGACGCAATAGGCTTGGCTCAGAGAAAATAACGTTTCTGGTACTGGTGACTCGAGGAGACGCAAACTGGGCTTGCCACAAGAGTTCACGCGCTACAAGCATGGCGACTCAAGACTGAGCAAATGAGTGGAGGGCAGGGCGTAAATAACACAAAACTAATGACTAATCAACATGGGCGGAAGACATTAACGAAATGAGACACAGAACACAGAAAGCTATGAGGCCACCTGGTGGTCATCTCAGGAAGCAGCAGCTGAATCCCTGACAGCAGGATGACGGGCCCTGGAGCATGACATGCGTGCGTCAGCTGCATCGTAGTTCACCCGGTTTCCCCTGGTTTCCTGTCACGTACAGAGCGGCGTGCCTCATATTTCAGTCCCGCTTTGCGATAGGCCCCTCCTCCCCGCAGGGCACTTCACTGATAGGATAAAGGATGTCTTTTCCGGCCCCTCGGCGCTCATCCTGACGACTGATCACCCTATCAAAAGAATCTGGCGTGGGGGGGGGGTCGGCAGTGAGAGAGACTTGTCATTGGTTGTGGGCTTATTGTAATGTGCGCCACACGGTAATGCAGTAGAAAGTGCAAGAGACTTTTTTTGGCCACTGTGTTGACTTTGCCTGGAAGCTGTATTGCAGAAAGTTGTTGTCCAGAAAGCGGTGCGTATTCAGATCGATACATTGAGTCATGCACGTCAGGAAATGTGAAGCTGCTTGTCAAGCGGTTGCTCAAATTGGGAGCGAAAGCCCTATCTTGCAGACAGATCACACTTGAAGACAGGCTTGTACTGCTCTGCCCAGCATAGGTGGAGCTCCTGTGTACTAATAGGCAATTCGGCAAGCCTCTGAGATTAACGCTGACAGTCAACTTTCATTTCAATGAAGTAAACAGCAGGCAACATCTACACATACTTTATGACCGTGGAAAACATGCTACTTCAGCAACTTGGGCTATTTCCTCAACAAGCAATTGTTTCTTAATTGTCCCATTGAGAGATTTCTGTCAAGCAAATTATTTTTTTTTTTGAGCAACACGCTCAGATATATGAACACTGCAGTTGTGCCATGTGTAATACTCTAAATACCCAGTCAGCCTGACAAACACATTGTTCTGCACCTAGTGCAACGTAATGGGCACACAGGGATGTACAGTAACAGTCTAATCTCATTCTGGGACTGCTTCAATCCCAATTAATTCTCCAGTTAACACAAAAGTACAAAGTACTCAATAAGAGGCGGACGCTTTAACAGGGCAGGGCATTACTCATTCTGTCGTAGGACGTCAGGAGATGGTTTCATTTCATTTATCCTTGTAACAGCAGAGGCACTGAACTGGGATCTATCTTTAAAAGGTATTGAGCTGACAGGCCTGTTTCACACATGACCAAGGAATTAGAGTCACTGTTGGAGTTTTCTCCTGAACGTGTTTTCCACCAGAGACACCTTCATCTAGTGAATGTTTTCTCCTCCTTCTGTTGAAGTCGGTGTCCCCTTGTTAGGGCAGCGGTGTGCTTTAATGGATGAGGAGGTGGCATGCAACCCCAGGGATTCAGCTTTGAAGGTTGCCACTACTGTACCCTTGAGCTGGGGCTCTTAAAATGAATTGTTTCTGGAAATATCCAGCCATAAAAAGTGGACCGCATGTAAAAATGCAAGCTGTGTGAGTCACTTTGGATAAGGGCCTCTGGAAAGAAGATTTAAAGTAACTGAAGTTGTGTCTCACACACACACACACACACACACACACACACACACACACAGAGCATATGCACATGACAGTCATCGCACCACCAGTGGTTTGGTTTCTTCTCTCCAAACGCCACAAGAAAAACAAGTGCTCCTCGAGATGACAGCTTCCACTACAGCAGGACAATCCACCGGCGCAGAGTATTTTTGCAGCATGCAGGCCGGGTGTTACTGGGAAACGCTGGGGGCGGGGGCGGGGTCTGCGGGGGGGCACCCATCATTCCCAGTGAAAGAAGCCTGGATCGCAGCTGCTCCGCTGGCATTATGCTGGATGCCTCGGCAGAATTAACCTGACGCCAACAACAATCTACCTCACCACACTGACAACTAAATCCCCCCACACAACCGCTCCTGGAACGGGCTGATCATGTCAGCGCTCTCCAAGGCTCCCAGCCCTGTAATGCATTCTAACCCAGTGGCTAACATCTGTGCAGAATTCCAACAGGCACCTACAGTGTTATCAATTAGTGCACCCTTCAGACAGTCAGCCAGCGCGTTGTGACGAAGTCACAAGAAAGGGTTTTTAAAAAAAGGCGTCGTTGAATGAACAGTGGATTGCTCTCCTCGATAGCTTGCGACTTAAGGCCAATCAATACAACCGCAAGGGCAGAGATGTGAACAATGACATCCCGTGGCAACTGTAGATTTTTTTTTTTCTTTTTAAGTTCCTCCTCACTGGCTCGCGCCACAAGATGCAAAGTCATATATAACTCCACACCAACACACTCCCCCCTGAATGAGACACTGCCGAGGCCTTTGTTCTCCGAGAGGACGCGGTATCGATCCAAGGCCATGTCAGAACAAACCCGCTTGCAATGCCTCAGCGTAAGAGTATGCTTTACAAAGTCAACACTTTTTTTTTTTTTTCTTTTTTTGTGCACGGCTCAGGTGAAACTTTAGGATTTATTTCAGGGGCAGTGCAGACGTCTGGGGAGCAAATCAATCGCACCCCAGGCAGGTTTGTTAAATGGCAAAAAATAACGCTCTCCCCCCACCCCGCCCCCCTCCTGTTGTGGGAAAGGTGATCATTATTTCAGTGGCAAAGAAACAATCATCTTTTTCCCGGGTCGCTCCTCTGATGCTGGTCATTCCTGCAGCGTGGCGTAAACGCTTCTCGAGGCCCCAGAAAGAGGTTTTCACTCTGGGGATCAGCAGCTGATTCTTTCTGTGACACAACTCCTTTCTCTTTTTTCCCGCTCAGCTTTTTTTTGGGAGGAGTGGGGGGGGGGGGGGGGGGGGGTTGGGGAGGGTTGTTCTGTTCGCAAGATAAGGTTTCAAAGAACTCATTTCCAGAGGCCCCATAGTCTTGATTGACATATCAATGTGCTTGCATGCCATTTGATGTGTATTATGGCGATGAAAAATTCATCAGTGCTGTACGGCACAAGTCTAAATGAATGAATTTCCATAATTTACTGAATCACATGGATCCCAGCTCCTTTAATGTGCACACTGTGGGCGCATGTCATAGTCTTTGCACTAAAACACTGCCTACTCTGCACAGAAAACGGGGAAGTTGTAGTCATGTACCATAATACATGTCAAAATGACAACATATTAGACATAAATGTTTTCAGAATAGTCATTATGGGCAGCAGTGTAGCATAGTGGTTAAGGAGCAGGACTCGTAACCGAAAGGTTGCCAGTTCAATCCCCGCTCGGACACTGCTGCTGTACCCTTGGGCAAGGTACTTAACCCACAGTTGCCTCAGTAAAATATCTAGCTGTATAAATGGATAACATTGTAAAGAACTGTAACCTATGTAAGTCGCTTTGGATAAAAGCGTCTGCCAAATGAATACATGTACATTATGTTCGCATTTCAGGATTTTTTCATCACTGTAGTAATTATGTAAAGGAGCAGTTTTTTTTCTCTTTAGTTTTTGCTGACAAGGGCATTATATGTCTGTACCCCCATCTGTTTCCTAGTTAATGCTCCACTATGTCACTCCTGTAGCAACTTCAGTGGGAATTAAAAGTTCACATCAAATGAATTGGAAATGGGGGCTGGAGGAGTAGAGCTGACATTTTTGCCCAGGCCACTGAAAGACCAGTTGTCATCCAACAGAGGGATACAACTGTCCCAGCTCTGGTGAATCGCCTCTTTTGAGGTCTCGAGTGGCCCAGTCAGCAAAGTGTTCGCTTTGAGCGCAGCCTGAGCAATACAGCCTGGGTTTGAAACTGGCTGTGTCATTGGCTGATAATAAGCAGGATCCCACAGCAGTAGACCAAATTGATTGCGTTCCTTAGGGAAAGGGGTGGGTAAGACAGCCCAGGCCTTTTCACCTCTGCGTTCTTAAGTCCCCCTGCGAGTCATCAGGTGCCTGCGAGTTGTATGGATGGCATCAGTAGAGCTGTGCCTATCTTCCAATGGGTGCCCACTCCATTGTACTGTGCAGTGTGATTCCTAGGTGTTTTGTGAGTGGGGCTGCTAGAAATCCATTGAAATGAGAGCCCTCACCATGTCCACAAAATAAACACACCCCCTACTTAAGGAATTTTAAATCTTTCCTCCAGGTATTGTTTTAGACCACCTATGAACAGACATCACACCAGTTCTTCCCAGCTTAAATAGATCTCATAAATGGTTGTTACATATTTTATTTTATCTGCTTGTTAAAATTTCTTTTTAACAGTTTTATCTGCTTTTAAATTCTAAACCTTTTCATTTGCTTTAAACATAGTTCCAATGTGTGTTTTCAGGACCAGCGGGCTGGTCTACAGCTAACAGTACTGTTTCTTTCATTTTATTTACTGTATGTCATGTGTGGTGTATATTGTAAATTGTGTATAATATTTCATTTAAGACACTGCAAATAAAAAAAAATCCCTTACGAAGTAAATAGAAACAGCTTGCTGTGTTATATTTACAAAGCTACAAAATACAGGGTAAGCAAAAAGTGTGTCACACTGGAGAGAAAAGTGTGCTGTGCATTGCAGCTAGCTAGAGATACAACCGTCATTGTTGAAGGAGAGAGAGTGAAAGGAGAAGGAAGCAACAGTAGATGAGTTTGGTATCAGCCTTCAATCCCACAAATACAATTCTCACAACTATCCATCCCCATTGAAATCCCCATACACCATGCAGAAAAGAAGGTTTGGTGCTTTGGTGGTTGATGTTTTCCATTTCCTCCTTTTTTATGACATATACACACACACACACACATAGATCTCAGCTAACCTCCCCACCTAATGATGCTATACAAGAGATTCCTTGTGCAATTTCTTTAATTTTTTTTTTTTTTTATACAAAAGCTTGTGCGTGACTAGCACCTTTCATCTCTGGCTGTGCTGTCACTCTCTGCCCTGCTGCCAAACATTTGCTGTGCCCCATCGGACTCACGGCGTTTTTCAGCTGCGGTCTGAAATCTGTCCTCCACAGAGGGCCCAGGCAGGAGGAGAGCAGCAGCCAACGCCGCATTCCCAGCAACCAGTCTCATGAATATCACAGGGCGCGCTGGCCTTTTGAATGATCGCAGATAACAAGTCAATCCATTTCCTTCCCTGCAAGCCACAAAATAAAATACCGTCTATTCTTTTCTCTCTCTCTCTCTCTCTCTCTGTCTCTCTCTCTCTCTACCGCAGGAATCACGGCAGGACAAGGGAAAGACACGTAATCCTCTGGGTCTGTTTCCCTTTGTGATACACGCTGTTCGGCAAATTTTAGTCCGAGCCCAGCGTTTTAAAGACGCAGCAAACAAATGCGGCAGTCGGGCCGTCTGGGCCTCGGTTCAGGGACGGGGCATTTTCCTCAGCTCTCGCAGAGCGTAATTCCTCATTATTTCCCAGACGCGCCGACGTTAAAATTTGTTCCCTTTTTCTTTAACATCTAACGCGACTTCTCTCGGGGGTTCGGAGAAGTTCATGGCCAAATTGTCAGAAGACGCGGAGACCGCCGTTCACGCCACAGCTCCCTGGACTTCAGTTAAAGGCAGAATGTGGAAAAAAAAAGTGTTGAATGCTAAGCCGTCTGTGCCGCCCAAATGCCAAGCGTGCCTTCAAGCACAGGAGCTAGCGCAACATTAAAAAAAACTTAATTGGTTTGTGCAGGCACTTTTCCTGATCTCTGCCACACAGCCTTTTAACTTGTATAAAGCTGCTGAAGCCAATTCATTATGCTTATAAAAGGCTATGGCAGATTGATGAATGAGAGCCTGTGACCCTCCACTCCCGCCGTATCACTTTCCCAAGATAAAGCAAATTATGTCATAAATTATTAACAGGAATCCAATACACAGGACTAATGATCTCAACGTCTTTCTGTGCTGGACGGAGAGTGTGTTCACCACAGGCGGGGGGGAAGGAATCAATGTTCTGTTACAAAGATGCGGACGTGTTTTCGGTGGGATTGTGGGTATTCAGGAAATCATAGTCGCACAAATAACACTTTTTAATCATCGTGGATAGCTGTGAACGTGTTCAGGCCGAGGGTCCTGCATCACCTGTTGGGTGTGTTTCAGAGCAGCAAACGCAAAATGTAATTGAGAAAAAGCATGACTAAAACTGTCACTTTTCAATTCTTGTCTGAATCAAAGCTGATGCAAAAAAACAAATATGACCATTCAGCTGAAAATCATTCATTTCAATGCGAGAGATTGTGCACTACCTTCGCAGGCCGAGATATCAAAGCGGGTGTCAGGCATTTTTACAGCTATTTAAAATGATCACCTTTACGCATCCCTGTTTTGGAGGGAATAGTTCATTTCTTTAAAAGCTTGAGAACTGTTATTTAGCATGTCATTTGGAGAGCTACTGAAGCTTGGAGTCACATGGCATGTGCAGGGAAGAGGTGAGAAGAAAACAACAGAATTACCGTGCAGATCTGAGTGCATTTCTAAAATGTTTGTTTGTTTCACCTTTGAAACCATTACAGCTTATCAAACAGAAAGCACATGGTGTGTGCAATGCCAGCAGTAATGGTGATGACTTTTGCAATGGAAAGATAACATTAGCATTACCCAGATGGCTAATTACAGTCACAACATCCATTTATTAAATACAAATTACTAACACAATAGCATCACATTTCAGCTACTGTATGTTGCAGGTCAAACTGTAGGACGTATGAGAGCGAAAATAAGATTTTTTTACATAAGATTTTGCCATGATTATTTCCTCCTAAGCGTGCATGTTTCCTGTTTCCTGTTGTATTGACAAAGGGGCTCAGCCCTCCCACGCCACCCCTTCCCTCTCTCTCTCTCTCTCTCTCTCTCTCTCTCTCTCTCTCTCTCACACACACACACACGCTCAACCTGTGTAATCGTTGAAAGAAAAAAAAATTGGCAAAGTTGCTAAAAATACGCAAAGTCCAAAACGAGCAGTAAAGGCACATTTTTCTCTTCCAAATATTATAAGTATGCAGGGATTCATAATTCATGGGGGGGGGGGGGCTGAGAGATGGAGGAAGCATATGGCGTGCGCGGCGTGTGGTGAAATATTAAAAAGCTGTGTCAGCGCGCGGGCCAGCTTCCCGTAGGGCAAGGAGACCTGCCGGACAAAGACCGCTCGCCGTGACAACCGCGCTCCGCAGATGCGCGCCCTCCACGTCGTCCGGCCGAAGACGAGAGACGGGGGAAGAGCGTAAGGCTGTGTTTCCATCACCGCGTTTGCACCGTGATTAATGGTTCAGAGCGAGGTCTGGCTGCGTGGGGCAGCTGGCCCGGCCGGCAGTGAGGAGCCGAACGGGTCCTGGAATACATCAGCATCGCGTTACTGCTCCAAACCTGTGAGCGCGGGTGCGTCAGGTTAACATAGCCACGCTCTTGCAAGAGGCTCTGGATCTACATCTTTATCCTTGTACAAACACTGTTCTCAGTATTGTGTGTGGATGTAACATGACATTCACTTTACTCCTTAGACTACTTTACTCTGGTAGATGATATGTTTCATGCCTGTGAGTGCTTACAGGTGACACCCGAGGGTCCAGGGAAAAGTACAGGCACCACTAATATCTTTCTGCTGTGGCAAAGATTTATATTCAGTGAATGTATTCGCAATGATTAAATCTGTCTCGTTTAGTTCCATACAATCCTGACAGTCTGCACTTTTGATAAATCTACTATTTGCACATCTGTGAGAGTAAAGTGTCATTCACTCCAGCTTTGGATGTGACGAGAAGGTTTATTTTATCTGGGTTTTCGTCTGTCAAGAAAACCGAGCCCCTCTTCATTCACTGTTAGTGGCTGCCCTCCGCGCCGCTTCACAAAGCGAAGGACGCCGGACGTTAAAATGACAGAGGCAGCGAAAGTGGCGCTTGGTCGGGTCCGAGGCGACGAGTGAAGAGAACTCATCCTTCGTTACCGCTCGGACTTTTCTCTGGCGCAGGTAAAAGACGTGGGAGGTGTCGGGGAGCAGCGCCGGTGTCACCTGCATCATCTGTCAAAAAAAAAAAAGCCCTCAACCTTCCTTTTCCCACCTCCCGCCATCACTCACAGGTTGCATTAATATCGCCCTTCGCGGCTTTGACTTTCAGAGCGTCGGGGGGGTGGTGCCGGCAGTAACGGGCCTGACAAAGCCACGACCTTGTCTGAGGCCGGCCTCCTGGCCCGGGCGCCGCGGTAACCACCGTTAAGCAGAGAGGACGGCGCGGGAGCCCCGGGCTTGATGGATAAGCCTGGCGGTAATGGGTGATTAGGAAGGACAGGAGGGCACGGCGGGCACGTGCACATGCACACGTGCACGCTCTGGTGTAACCGCCCAGCCTCGTTTCGGCACGGGAAACTGCCCACCAGAAGAAAATACAGAGGGGTGCGATTACAATCCACGGGCTGGCACAAAAAGTCATAAATACTATGTAGACATTAGGATGTAAGGAGACAACTGGGGGTGCATTGAGGTCCGTCTGGCACCCCCATAGCACCAGGCCTGGGGATGGCGCTTGCTGTTCGGACGACAGCACTCTCGCTGACACACCAGAGAAAGAGGAATGAGGTCATCATTAGTTTGTTACCGCGCACCACCTACGGGAGTCGAGGAGGGCGTTACTTGAACTTTAATAAGCGGCAGGAGAGAGGAGAGCTCTCTCAAACTAATTGGACAGATTAGACAGGACTGACTTTTTCTCTACAGGTATGCCTAGTGAGCTTTGCTTTTTATTAGTTATATTATGCCGGTATGCTTTTTGAAGCATCTCAGAACCTTGCTATTTTTTTAACAGGGTTAGATTTCAAAAGCTTTTACATATGTATATCAGTTCCCCCCAAATGTTAGCTTTTGGTGTTATGCAAGGGCGTTCATCTGAGGGTTGCGGACCCCTATAGGTCTGTGATGGTATTGCAGGAGATCTTCGGGAGAAATGTGTCAGCAAAATAATACTGGAGCCCCAGAGGTCACAAGAGAAAGGGCATAAATTCTTTTTCCCTGGCATTTCTGTACTGTATTATTGGTGAACAGCCCAAACCTTTTTCAGCGTTAAAGCAATTCGTGGTGGAAATTAAGTATTACGCTGTCACTGTTTTTAAATGACAAAGGGATTGTAGTTGCTGTCTGTTCTGACAAGCAAATATCAATGAAAATGAATACTGAGATGACCCAACACTCTCTGTGTCATCTGCTTGAGATGACAAACTCTTTCCTCTTGTCAAGTCCAAGATTCTCTCTAAAATAAGTTACATATTGTAAGTCCCATGAATGGACTTCACTTATAATGGCCGTAGGTTTTTTAAAAGTGGTCTGATGGATAGCTGTTGCTACAGGTGTCCGATAAGCTTCTGATTGTCCCACAGGACCAGCAAGCATGTTGTGTAATCACCATTTCACCCTGTGAACTTGGCCATAGAGAGCCAGTCTACGTTCATATAAATGGTATTACTTGCTTAAAATCCCACATCACAAACAAGAGAAGCTAAGAAATATTTTGTGTGCATGTTATTTTAAGCTGACCTTACACCAGTGCAAAACATTGTAATTGCTATAGAACCAATGTGTTACAACACAGTAATACATAACAACCGCAAACAATGTGAAGAGTTTCGCTAATGAAATGAAACATTAAATACTAAAAAAGGATATAGTCACCACAAATTAAACTTCCAATTCAATTGTTCAATGATCCTCAATATTGTCATGGTCACTCTTTCCAGTACAGGATGCTAAAGTATAGATAGACTGGAAAGCGTGGTTTAGCTGACTATGAGTAGTTGAATAGGCATCACCTGAGGCTAGCTACCAAGCTAAGTGAGGAAGAGAATAAGGAGTAGGCAAAGCTGTTTGTTAAACTGAAAATGGCTGACATTCCCAGGCATATCAGTTCTCCAGCACACACAATCCTTTGTTTTCTTTGGAAAATGCTCTAGCCTGAGTCTATCTGTATAATTCTGCTTGTGAAAGAAACAATACAGAGATTCAGCAATTTGCTTCAAGGAGCTTCTACAGATGTTGCAGCGGGAGAGTCAGATGATATTCACTGCGGTGGGGACTCAGTTCATAACACTTACAGATATATTATGGGATAATGTCTATTTCTCTGCAAAGATACTCTAAGAGGGTTCAGTTAAAATAGTAGTTTTCTTGTGTATTAAAGAATAAATGAGACAAAAAACAAAAAATGAATATGTTTCTCCAACCAAAACAAACATTACCTTCCCACATATTTAAGTGCTTTGTATTTTAACAGCAAAATGTAAAATGTTTCCTGTTATTGCTAACAAGTCAGAAAACTAAATGCAACCGAATGTTTAAAAACATGGCATTACTGGCATAGGGAAATTGTGTCAAGATATAGTAATTTAGTTCCAAATTAAATTGCATATCTTTACGGCGTACACATGTACAGGAAATAAAAACCGTAATGTCAAAAGAATGGCTGTCAGCTGCTGGAAAGGTGAGCTGAGTTCTGCTGGAAAATGCCATCAGTATCACCACCAGTTGTCATCACTGAAAATGTCTCCTTGAGGTACGGAGCCCAGTTAGATGAAGTGCCCCACTTTGAAACATACATTACATCCAAGTTCAATTTATGCTTCATTTATCTCTCCTAACTACCTCTTCAGAGCCCATTAGGAGCCCTGTTCACTTATTTCATTTATTCGCCGTATACCGCGTCTCCAGATATATCCGTATGAAAAACTGAGCCCCCTCTATACAGTCGATTCTCTTTCCAGGATGCCATTGACATACCCACTGGCTCAATAAGTGAATAATTAAGGTCTTGAAATTGTTTTGAGATGAGGGTTATTTTAACAAACATGAATGCTTTTACCTTGCTCTCAGAAGACTGAATGAATGCACAGTTAATTCAAAGTGCATGTCCATGTGTTCCCTATATTTGATCTCAAGGTCTCTCTGTGTTGACTTATCTGATTATTACACTGGGGAGCCGAGATAAGCACGAAGGAAAAGCAAGCATTTGAGTAAAATCCATGTCAAAGGTCACAATTTAGACTACAAGGGCAATCCATGTGCCAGTATTTATGCGTTACAGTTTATTTGAATTTGTTTTTTTATTCAAAACACGTAATTTATCACTTGTGTAACAGAATTTATTTTTCAAGATGCATTTAATGCTCTAGCTGCAGTGCTGAAAGCATTTAAGAAGGTGTGGAGTGGGTGGTTTCAGGCCAGAGCTGAAGGTCAACCAGAAGGTCATAGGTTTTACCCCTGGTTGGATACTACTGTTGTGCCTTGGAAGAAAATATTTAACCTGCGCTGCTTCAGTAAATATCCACTTTGAAAGCCTCCCTGATTGGCGGAGGTGGCTGTTATGCAAACAATAATAATCTTTCTGTTCATCTGAATATTTCCTACTCTTAAACCGTTATCAATGGAGGAGAGTCAACAATACGTACAATGTAAATAAACAATGTACATATGTGGAGAAAATGTATTAAAAGTACTCATACCCCTTCAAGCTCACGAAAACAATGTTTCCATGCAAACATACAGCTGAGTCAAAATCACCAAAAGCAAACAAGAAAAATAATGATAATGCATTTCATTTATATGGTGTCTTGAGGATGTTCAGGGTTGTGAAGTAAAATAAAATTTGCAAAGAGTTGAAATTAAGATGGTAACTGCAACGGAAACAAAACAATCGCACCACAAATCACATCTCATTGAGTGAAGCAGAAAAAAGGAGGCAGTCTGGGAGAGAAAACAGGGCAGCCGAACACTGAGGAGTGGGAAATATTAGTAGCAAAAACCCATGGATGTGAGTTACAGCTCCCTGCTGTTGCTCAGCTCGGGAAAGACAGTAAGGGGTTAACAGAATCAAGGGCAAGATTTCTGAAGCAACAGCCACGGAACTTTTTTCAAAACACTCTGTGAAAGTCCTTTCTGCTTTGGGTGCGCTGGCGAGACCCCGGAGGAGAGCGTGCAGGCAGCGGGCGAGCCGTCACGCACAGCGGCTCGCAGGGAAGGTCCATCAGCACTACAGAGGAGGCGCGGCCGCTTCAGAAAGCGGGCCAGAACCAGCGGGGCACGTGGTGGACGAGGCACAAAGCAGGGAAACAGCAGAATGTAAATATATGATAAATAAATAAATAAATACACATATATATATATATATATATATATATATATATATATATATATATATATATATATATATATATATAATGAGAGAGAGAGAGAGAGAGAGAGTTCTGCACACAGAGTTTGAAGTTTTTTCAGGCAGAATGGCAAGACAGGCCCTGTGTGTTTGATGTTGCAGTGTGGTGCAGTTTGGTGCCCAAATCTCGCTGGTCCTGTCATGCAGTGGCCAACGCCAACGCCGCACGGCAGAGACGGGTGGGGGTGCTGCTGCCAGAGGTCCAGCCTGTGTTGGTGTGGGGTCCACAGCACGGCTGTCTGGGCTCAACATGCGGACAACAGGCAGAAACTGTGACGGGGGCTTCAAGATGGCAGGAAGTGGCAGGGCGTGCAGAATAAAGGGGAGGGTCAAGGGGGGAGGACAAGGAGGGACCGCTCGCCTAGGTGCCACTTAAAGAGCGTTCCGCTACAGCAACATCAGAGGTGCCCACTCAGAACACCACGTGGAGGACACAATTTTCCTGCCTGCAATTTGTGTGGAAAAAAGCAGCGGGCCCTTTGTCTGGGAGTCTTCATTAGCATGTGTGTGATTGCAGCCAGTGACAACCTCCTGGTGGCATTGTCAGAGCTGTCACGCGTGGCGCGGGGAGCGCAGATTTCGGATTTAGACGTGAAAAGAAGTGACAGGTCGCGGAGGAGTCGGTTCAAGGACACCAGCCCTGACGTCGGCCGGGTGCCGAGCGCAGCGCGGAGCTGGTGGAATCTCTCCCGCTCTTTCACAAACATTGCCAAGAAATAACCCTCGCTTTGATCCCCGGGGGAGAGGGCCATGAATTTAAATGAATCACTCAAAACTCTAATTGATAAATTGATCTCTGCTTGATTTTTTTTTTTCTTTTTTTGGTTTGCTATTTCAGTGGTGTTGTGTGATGATTAGCTATCCCCTTAATGCTCAGGGTTCGATATGCAGACGTCAATAAGCAGCTAAGCAGGCCTGCTTCTATTAGCGCCAGCCGGCAGTGCTGGGCAAAGTTAAGGCCTGAGCCCCGTGGCAGATAAGGCTGGCTTCACTGCTGCGGCTTGATATGCGGCATCACTGTAACAGGCTTTTCCTTCACAGCTCCTCCAAACCACTTTGGAGACGGAGCTGTCAGGGGACGTCACCGCGGACTCCCCAAATTGATCAGCCACTGGAAGATTACGGGACAGATGACAGCATCCCCTCCTTCCCTTATAAACACTGCCTCCTCTCCGCAGAGTAACGGCGGGCCTCAGATCTGACACAAACGTATGTGCCGCCTCGCAGCCTGTTTGAAATGTGTCGCTCTCCTCAGTGCCGGAACAGTGACACCTTGAAACTCCTTTATTTTCATGAAACACGGGTAGTCGGGGTGCTCCGCTTCAAAACTGCAAGAAAAAATTTGAAAAAAATAGAGAATCACACATGCCAGACACCTTTTTCGTTTTTCTGAAACTGAAAATTCACTGCAGTATTTGTTTGACAACAGAAAAAAAAATGTTTAGTCATGTTAACTCCAAATAGAGGTCTTATTAACACTGATTTGATGATGTGTACAGATAATGAAGGCTTACTTTCAAAACTCAAAATCTTTTTCGATTTCAGATTTCTTCCCAGTCCATTTCTTTGGCCACACACCTGAATGAATACGCAAGCACTGAAAGAGAACTCTGATTCAAGAGTGACCTTGGGAAGTCCTTGGAAGTTGCTGTCCAACTCAGTTGTTTAATAATCACCTTTGTCCAGGCCCAGTCCTTTCAAATGTTAATAAAAATGCCTACTTGTGGCATCGGCGCTTCACAGGTTACACGTTTTTGGGCGTGTTTACCGCCAGTGCACTGCGCGTCCTCCCTGACAGACTGTTTCATGCTAACGTGAGCCAAATGCCCTACTGTGCCTTTCACAGGCAGCTCTGAATCCCATGTTGCCTTTCCATTTGATAGCACTGAAAGGCAAGGAAATTATGCCCGAATCAGTGGCAAATGGTTGTTTGCTTTTACGGAATAATTTCATTAGAAGGTCGTGTTGATTAAGAGGTGCAGTATAATTTGTATTATAATGCACAAATGTGTAGATGGCACAGTAAAGGAAACCTACCACACCTGCTGCTCAGTGGAATTATCTAACCAAAGTACTGAAATCTGAATTAATTTGCCATTAATGAGACTGTATATATATGCGTTTATACTGACTCTTCCATAGTTAGACAAATTGGATATTATAATGTCTGAGGTATGTCTGCAAAAGATTAATGAGTGTCTCTCATTGTATTCATGTATTTCTCATATGCATTCATATGTGCTTGTGCATATCATACATTAACCAAGTAAAATCATGCATACTAGCAGTGAATGAAAAATTAAAGGAAACTGATATAAAATCATTAATTGAAATAATTTGTTTAGTTCACTCTAAAACAACAAGGATGATATTTGCTTAAAAAATGTTTTCATGGATTTTAAAATAGATGTTTTGTTTTATGTTATTCAGACAAAGCATAAACTGATATGGTTTTCTGTATTTTATTGCCAAGTGTGTACGGATGGTTAGATTTTTTTGGCAAGCCACTTTTTAAATATTGCAGGCATGAGAGAGCCATCGTAAGTACCCATTTAAAATGTATTCGATTAGCCAGTGTTCTTATCCAGAACGGATAAAAGAATAATGCAGAATACTTTCACATCAAATATATAAGATTTCTTCATTTTCTGTGCAGCTTTTATTCTAAAGGTCATAATGATGTCCAGAAGGTCCGAACTGAAACAAAAACACAATTCATGCTGTCAAGAAGTCGAGTGAGGCTTACATTGAAAAGCCGTCACCAGGGGAGTTCGCTTATCAAGCGCAGTCCCAGAGATTAGACTGCCCTCTGTTGGTTGCCAAACGCACATAAAACGGCTCAACGAACTTAACAGGAACAGGACACTGGCACTGACGACAGTAAAATATATGTCACTGCAGAAACAGTTTAAACTTCATTTAAAGCGGTTATAATAATATCAGTTCTGCTCTGTCGCAATGGCTGAAATACGTTACTCGTCTGTAATGTACGCACTATACTGTAGGAGGATTGTAGGTTTGTCATTTGCTGCATGAGCTACTGCGCCATCGGCCCCCTTCATCACAACTCCCTTTCGGAAAGTGGTTCAGACTGTCGAGCGGCAGGTAACAAACGTGTTGCGTGTAACGATCGGGTTAAACTGGTGATCCTGGCGGGTGGCTACAGCTGTCCTCATTGTCCGTTCTACATCAATCGGACAAGATCGTTTTCATCTGCATGCATCACAATACATTCATGTCGCGATTTAAAAGGGAGGAAAAACATTTCTTGACTGGCGTTGCAGGTGGTTTATTGAGTATATGCATATATGCATACACCCCCCCCCCCCCCCCCCCCCCCCCCCCCACACACACACACACACACACAATCATCAACATTCATTTGAGAAATGAAGGTAAGTGGAAGCCATCTGGGTGTTTGTTCCCGCGTCGCCTCGAGCATCACGGAATTCAAATTGCCTAAAAGAATTTGCGCTCATAATCCGGCTCGCAGAATACGCATCGCGGACAGCGCGTATTAAATTTTGTAATGAGCCCAATTTCCGGTAATCTTGGTTTTAAAGGGTGAAAACATATTCCACTTTGAAACTATGTTTTTATTGCTTTTATTATTGATGCGGGTCTGTAACGTTTTTAACGTCATTTTTACTGCGGTTAATGCCTTATATGCATAACCGACACTAGAGACTTAAGCACATGCGTTTCAGCACTGTTGGAGTCTCTCTCCGCTGACACTCATCAAATGTAATTGACCTCTTATTTGTGTTGCATGGCAACCTATAATCAAATAGGAAATAATGTGTCAATTATGGAAAATTACACGATTCGAGGCAATTACGGCTTGTGTTTAGCTGCTGTTTGATTCAAATGTCAAATTAGCTGTCAGTCCATTGCCATAAATGCTGATATACAGTGTTTTCCTCATTTGAAAAACTGGCATTAAAGTAGCTTTTTCCCCACAGCAGATTGAGGTCTGCTTGGCTGCTTGTACCATGATGCTCAATTTTTCGGTTTTGCCAGAGAGGTGGAGAAGATGCAGAGAAGACTATATCAGACACCAAACAGATTCGTTTTTTCCTGAGGGCATGATTTCACCTTCCTAAATAGTCACTGAAGACCACAGTCCTCAGCTCTCTGGTTGGCTGAGAAACAGATATGGGTAGGCCATTCCCCTCAATCAGTAGTGCCAGAGTCCGCCAGCTGTTGCTGCTGGTTTTTGTTCTAGTCTAATAGTGACACTTTACGCCAGTGACACTTGACTAAGGGGAATTTTTCTGTCTGTTCCTTCCAGTCTACTGAAATAGACCTGCAGCATGTCAGAAATATGCAGATATATCAGAGAAATTCAGCCCCTCATGTGTGCTTAACATAACACTCTTGATCATATTGTCTTCAACATGGGATGCACAGTACACATATGGTTATTCTGTTAGTTAATAACTGATTCTGTTAGTATCTTTAGCATTAGTGTTTTTGGAAGCAAATGCCAAAAACGTGGTTCAGAAAACAAGCCAAATCTCAGCATGCAGCTTACTGCTCCGATAGCGTTTCCAGACATTTGATTCAACATAATTTATAACGTCAGGATATGATGGATGAAATTTGGCTTGCCATACTGAATGATCATAGTCAGTGTAGTCCACGGCTCCATTACAGATAGGGTATCTGATTACAGGTATCATCCAAAAATGTCTTTTGAGTCAGAGGAGGGGTGCAATTTTGGAATCATTTGGAATCAAAAATATGGGAAATAAAACTATTTTATGCGTCATTTATTTATGTTCATTACTCCCTTCAAGTCCTTAGCACCAGATTACCACTTGCTGTAAAAGGGATAAGAGTCTCCTGTCTGGTCTTTGAGTACCTTTACTCCTCCTGAAGCACTTAGCCTCCTGTTCGGACGGCTATTAATTGAAGTCCTGCTGTAATTGCAGGGTAGTGGGGTGTAATGGAAGCGGCTGATGTTAAATCATAAGAGCCGATTGCAATCTTTGACTCCGCCGCTAACCTGAGCACTCTGCGAAGTAGTCAGGGTGGAAAACCTTCCCGCTCAAGTGTCAGAGATTTAAACTGACAGTCAAGAGCGGTTTCCCATCTCCTCTGAATGATTTCAGTTCAATGCATAATGGATTCCTGTTCAATAACTTGTTCAGTGTTTTTTTCTGTTTCTGTTTTTTTCTGTTTGTCGCCGCTGTTCCAATTTTCCTAACACAGGAATTCAGTCCTCCTGCCGTTCTGAAATGAGCAGCGGGGATCCATGAGATTGACTCGCTCGTTCAATTGCAGTCGGCTGAGTTTCGCTGGCAACAAATTCGAAATGACAATGATGAACAGGGATGAGATGACAGGACCGTGAGCGATATTTTGAAGAACATGAGCAGGTTAGATGGCTTCATTTCAACTCTGCCGAGGTGCTCTGTCTCCAGGAATATCGAGTGTGTGCATTTGTTTGTGTTATTACCAGGCGCTGTAATCTTTCTGAGAGCACTATATGTATATCTGTGACAGGGAGACCCATTACCAGCATCTGTTCAGACCCCCACAAGTGACTGTTTCCTCTCCTGGAAATTCAAAAAAGACGCCTGAGGGAAAGGGAAAGCAATAAACAGATACAAAAACGTCCCTCGATTTGGATGAAAAAATCTCCTAATGGTTACTTTTAAAATTCAATTGTGTGCTGAGGAGTTTAATGATGTGGTTTCAGCTATTACAACGCAGCCAAAGGCTAAGTGTAATCACATTAAGTTTTAATGTTTATTTCATTTCAGATGATTACAATGCAGCTCAGTGCTACTGTGATATGTCTGCCCATAGATAAAAAGATAAGATTTTGCACAGCTGTGGCTCTTTCCTCTAGCCTCATTGCACCCTTAAGCCGACTTGGTTCGGGTAACAAACGCAAACACTATCAAAATACAGTACATGCCCTCTTTTGCAATCTTGTTTGATTCTCTCTTTGATAAATGCAATAGAAGGGTTATGAACTCAGAACAATCCATCCGAGTGCAATAAAACACTATGTTTGTTGCAGTAAAACAGCCTGGGTAATTGATTTTATTGTATTGCCGCGATAAATCAAATGTTTTCCTGGCTGGGGTCCGTTGTCCATTGTGTACCGTTTGTCCATCACCCCTATCCCTCTTGTGCATTTATCTGGCTCTAACTGTCTGCAGACTCTTTGGCTCTCAGACCTCAACCTGACAGGAGAGTTCTCTGATAAAGGCCAAAACTGTGCTGAACTAGCTTCAAGTTTTATGGCGTGTCACAAGAATTAGAAAACGTAACTCACGGTTTTGCGTTTTCCCCGCAGAACCGGAGTCGTGTAAGTGAAATGTTAAATTACCCAGTTAAAATGCTGATTAAATATTAGCCCATTTCCCTCAAAGGCCATTAATCTTGCACAAAATGTGATTTAGAGAGAAAGAGACTCTAAAAGGCAGAGGCGCAGTAATATTAACGCTTGTTTAAAACTTTTAGATGGTTTATGTCGCTGTTATATTTCTACCAGGAGACTCTTAGAGTTCTGTTATGGGGCCTATGTACCTGCGATTTGATTCCTCTAATTTTCTCAACAGAAGCCAGGAACAAGGGTGAGATGCCCACTTTGATCCACACATAGTCTCCATGCCTTCCTAGCACGAGAAAATGTGCTCTCCAAAGGGATATACATTTCAAAACCTGCATCAAAAGGCAGTGTTCTTCAGAATCCAACTTGGAAACCACAAGGAGTATCACTGGAAAAATGATCTCACAAGATACAGCCAAATAACACATGCCAAAGGTCTTTCAGACAACCAGAGTAATTGTTACATGTTTATAACATATTTATTTCACTTATTATACATTATTTCAGAAGGAAATCCTTTGAGGTTGTGTTTCTTCGGGGAAATGTGCAGCGATGGATATTTAAAATGAACAGCGAGTGCTGGCTGTCTCCGTAATTAAAGCAGCTGTTTACAGCTGGGGTTAGCGTTATAGCGCGGTAAGGCAGCACATTCTCCCATTAAGGAAGGCTTTCTTCTCTGTGTGCTTCCCAACCCACATACACAGGGACTGGATAGGAGTCATGCATAAATAATCTTCTCCCTTCTCACCGCGCTCGTCTTTTATTCATGGCACTAAGCTCCAAGATTGTTGAATATCTGTCTGGGTGTCTCTCGGCAGCCGAGGTCTATTTTTAACCCCAGAAACACCTTTGGCAGGGAGCTGCACATTTTTCTAATGAATCATGTAACACCCTTCTCAGGGATGCTGTGCAATTGAGATGTTCCCCTTCTCTGGTATGTGCTTATTGCCTCTGTGCCGGGGTCATCCTCACTATTGCCGTGATTATCGTGTACCATTGCCAGTTGAAAACTCCCTCTGTATGAAGTCCCATTGGTTTGTTCAGGTTAAATACAGATGCACCGCTATGCATTGTAATGTAACGTAAATGCTCTACAGGTGAATTTAGGCGTCACGTGTGTCTAATTCGCTACATTGTATCCAGGATGCTGGCTGCACCCTGGGTGTTCAAACAAAGCACAGCCTAAAATACTGTACCCTAGACCAGCAAGGCTAATTAGCTTTGCATTCAGGGGGAAATTATCTTTTGTGTTGGCTTGTTCTCTTGCGTTTAAATGCATTATGCGGTCTCTCTGAGGGAATTTGCCTTTTTGTGCTGCAGTGCACTTCTGATAAAAAACCCTGCTTTTTCTAATCTGAAACAGAATAATAAATGGTACCAAATACTGCAGAGTGTTACAATCAGGCGACTTTTAAGTCCAAGTCTTGCTCAGAAGTTCTCGAGATTTGAGAGGTTTATATTTTGGGTTTGTCACTGCAGTTGCTAGGATACGTGCAGGGGCTCAAATCAAGGTCTCCATACCTTTAATTAAAAAGACACAAAATAAAAACACAGCCAGATAGAAGGTACAGGAAAAAAAAAACATCTTCATTTCATTTCTTTTTGCATATCCAAACACGCCGCTGACAGGAGGCAAACTAATCAGCTGAGAACAAGCTTTCGCCGTCCAGACCAGGCCCGTTGCTGTGGGGGTGCACCCCTAGACAGACCTCAGTGCACCCCCAGTTGTCTCCTTATGTCCCGATGTCTACATCGTATTAATTACATTTTTTTAAGATATGATCTTTTGTGCCCCCCGGGGGGGGATGGCAATTGTACCCCACCCCTCTGTATTGTCTCCTCATTCAGGCCTGGTCCAGACCCCGGCAAAGTCGGGCCTGTCTCTGTGCTTGCATTGGTGGAGCTGTCACTGTGGCGTGGAGGGGGCTCCTCCCAGCGAGTCAGGGGTTTAAGTGCGGCGTATTGACCGTGATGCTTTTGAAGTATCTGGGAAGAGAGAGGAGGGCAGGGCGGCCGGGACCGCGACCCCTGGATGGGATCCGACAGCTCCTCTGAAGGATGGCCCCGGGGGAAATTGTGGAAGTGCCACTAGCTGTGCGTTTGATAAATCAGGGGGGCCTCGGTCCGACGCGGGGCCGAGGTCCCCGCGGCCGCCGCTGTCAGAGCCCATTCAGACGGAGATTAAAGAGAGTGATTACAGAGAGGACACGAGCAAACTTTAATTAGGAGTACAGGGCCGCCTCGCACCACGCCGCGCTGCCGGGAGCCCGCGAGCAGTCGCCATCTCGGGGACGTGCTCCTGTCCTTTTTAAAAACCTGCACACCAGGCCCTCCAGACATGCATCAGGCATTTTTTTATCGCTGTGTTGGGTCATTTTTTTTTTTCTTCTCTGTTCTTTATTTGTCGGGTTGAGCAAGGAGGCAGGGGGGATGGTGTGTGTTTAGTTGATTTCAGAGAAGCTGCTGTGATTTCCACTGCTTAAAACCACACCTGTGTCATGACTGCCCCAGTGACAGAGGCCTTGTAATCAAAAATACTGAGTGATGGATGACAAGCCGACTCACTAAATGACTAATGTATACCCATGGAAATGTGGAAAGATTGTATTGATTGGCATAAGAGGCTTATGGAAATAATCACGCTCTCATTGGTCTTAATGTACATTCTCCTATTATATTACATTATTTTCATTTAGCAGGTGCTCATAGATTCCAAATTTATCATTTTGTATAGCTGGATATTTACTCTGGCAATTCTGGGATGAGTACTTCGCCCAATAGTTCAACAGCAGTGCTCCAGTGGGGAATCGAATCGACAGCTTTTTAGTTATGAGCCCCATTCCTTACCACTATGCCACACGGCTTCCCACCAAACCAGGACAAACCCTACTCCTGGAGGTTAGCATTCCAGCGCTGTGAAATCAGTAACACACTCAGGCTAAAAAACCATAAATGGGTTGGGCTTCTCAACACAGTAATGAGTTAAATAGGATGGACTGGTTCCGCGTTGGTTTAGTAGGTTGAAATGGTTATTTTCTTTACACGTAAACCAACCTGAGATCGGTGGCAGCGTTGCCAAGCGTAGCGAGGATTCCCTTGCATTCACGGCGACATGAGGTGAAGCACATGAACTCCATTATCCTTCAAAACAATGACATTTCATCAGTGAGCGTCTTCCACTCGAACACCTCCTGTCAGTTTTGGGGTAAACACACAGGCACCGCAGCTGCATCGAGACAGAGCGGTACAGACACCGAAGTTAACCTTTCGCTCTCATAAAGCTAGAGTAAAACTGGGGTTAGCACAGATCATAGATTCAATTCTCTTCAATTATGCCAGAGGATTGCTGACATCGCTGAGGTTAAGCAGGCCCTCGCTCTCTTTATATTATACTCTACTACCTCAGAGGCTGCGTGTACAGTATGTGAGAATCAGGAGTGAATAGTTTTTCCCATCATATATATGATGGGGAATATGATTTTATATCTATCTATCTATCTATATATATATATATATATATATATATATATATATATATATATATATATATATATATACTGTGTGTAATTGAAAATCTGTACATGGACCCAAAAAAATGAGAATAAAGGGAAAAACTGATGCAAGTCAATTAAAAATGTGTCTTTTCCCTGCTCTCAATTCAAAAAGGCGCCACCGAACACCGCGTATCGAATGAAAAGGTTAGAACAATTCAATTACAGTCACATCAAGAGATAAAAATAGTCGGCATTTCAACAAGTTTTTCAAAGCCGGCCAAATTTTCAATTTTTTCCCCTTGACTGATCATTGATTTACCGAGATTAAAAAGCATTGCACAGAGACAGAGGCCCAGAGCTGCCTGATATGAAACTGATATCACAAAAAGTGCTTGTGGCTTCCCATCTTAGACAATGTGCGAGCACGCTTGAACGCATGTAAATGGAGGAAACAAATATGGCCTACCGCAGACTGCTCCTTACAATTATTGGATCAAGCAAATGACACTCTTTTTAATTACAGGAATTAGTACCTGGGGAAAGCTTTTGATTGGGTGAATATTGATAAAAAAAAAAACGGTAGAGGCAGAGGAGTGGAAGAGAGAAGGAACAAGACGTCTTGAATGATGTGGAAACAGTGGTGCTGATTAGTCCCTAGTGGCTCCCAGAGGGAATCAGTCTACACCACTGTTCCCTTGTTTCGGAGTTGTTAGCCCCCTGTGAAAAAATGTTATTTTTCATGGTGGAACTGTGAAACTGAGTTTTTGACCCTAAAAAATTCTCCCGGCCATGAAAGGGGCCGTACAGAAATACATTGGATTGAACTTTCCTCACATGATCTAGACACATTGACTAAATACAGAAGCCGCTGACAGAACGGCACTTTACTTTTTAATCTCCGACCTTGTGATTCCTTCACGGTCCCCGAAAGCTGTAAGACGGGCCTGCAAAGCTTGTCACTGTGGCATGTGCCTCACACCTCATTGTCGACATCCAAAACGGGCCATTAAGATTGATGCCACGTCCTGTCACAGCTACGGTGGCTGATTTGATGTAATCGACAAATGGTTGGGTGACATCACCAAGAGCACTTCCAGCATAATGCCAACCTGACTTTCTCCTCCACATTCAATTTAAGAACGGTCAACTCGTCACAATGGTTACCGTGGTGATCGCCTGTCCATTCCGAAAACCTTTTAGCCTCTTCTCTTTTTTTTCCATGCCATATTATTTAGTAAGGTATGCTCTGCAAAAGCCAGTCAGCACACACTATATATATAGACATTTGCAGGACAACTTTCACATTGGGTCTGTAAAAGTGGGATTGTTCCTGGGGTATATTTGCCTTTGTGCAGTTTGACCCATGCCATTTTTTTTCTGGGTGCAGTGTTGATTTTATTGCACCTAGCATTGTTTATCTGGCAGTATTTCCCCTGTGTGGCACTGTGGAAATGACATAATATAATCCTCTGTCATCGATTTTCACTCAAGTGCCTAAACTCTGTTTAAACACAAGGCAAATGAAGACCCTTTCTGTCCTTATACAGTACAGCTACCTTCAGTAGTGGTAAGGAGCAGGCCTCATTGCTGGTTTGATTCCCACAGGGGACACTGCTGTTGTACCCTTGGGCAAGGCACTGAGTACCCTGAGTTACCCTGAGTTACTCAGTAAAACTGTGTAAATTGCTAAATTTATTTGTTTGTAAAAATAAAGGATAAGTAGAAATAAAACAAAGAAAAGCTTCACTTCACTTGTAAAAGCGTGTCTGTGAGGGAATCCGGGCTAAGAAAGATGCAGTATCAAACGATCAGCAATAAACATTGCTTTCAGACAGAATACATATTAAAATATATACATACATACACACAATGCATACTTGGAGAGCATGGATTTAAACTTAAATTCTGGATTTAAACACAAACTGAAACATTCCTCAGTTACAATATGGATCGTGCTATTAAATTCTATATCCCTTTTTAGTTATTTTTGCAACATATCCCAGGTCCAGAGCTCATTGCAATGAAAAGCAAACTTTCCAAGCTCTCAGTCTAGACGGGGTATTTCAAAGTGAAACCGTAAACTGGAACACATACTGCAAGTGTTACTGTGAACAGATACTGCGCTTGTTACTCTTCCAAGATAAGTGAGTGCAGAGAGAAGATGGAAGATTAACTACAAAAACCTTGTATATAAAAACGGAGTAGACGGTCTTTTTTAATGACTATAAACCCACCTTCTCGTAAAGGAGGCAATAATGTGTGTGACCTTGCATTTGAAACAATGCACAGAGCACCCTGACACTCTGCAGTCTAAAGCTTGTAAAACTGCAGAAGAGGCATTCCATGCATATAACATGAGCAGAGTCGTTCATGTTTTTTGAAAAAGTGGCTAAACCCCGTTTTCTCTTTTTTCGCTTGGAAAAAAGAAGCAGGGCCTTGTTACAGAAACCAGAAACCCAGTTTCACTTTGAGTTTCTTTACAAGGTTATCTATAAGGGTTTCAAAATAGCACTTCATCAATCCATAGTCCAAGGTAATTGCAGGTTGGAACATGGTCGATAGATTTCCTGATTGGAGTAGAGGTGCTCAGATCAGTGTGTCTGCAAGCATGCTCTTCGAAAACACATACATTGTGTTTGTCTGCATTCACTACAGGTTTTAGCTGACAAAAGGCAGACTGAATGGAATTAAAAACCTGTTGCAGATCAAATTCAGCCTGCCTCAATGTGGGTGCACAGGTACACACGACTGTATCATCAGCATGTAAATGAATTTTATAGTTATTGAATTATGCATATTCTCACTAATGTTCATATAAATTGTAAACAATTCTGGACCCAGGATGGAACCTTGAGGAACCTCTTTAGAAACATTAAAAAAAAAATGTTTCCTAAAATCACTCTGGATAAAGGCACTTGCAAAAGAAGTATCATTTAAATGCAATGACCTTGACAAATTTCTTAGTTCAAGAGCTATGCAGGAGGTTCATCACTGACGGGTACTGCAGTAAATTGAGTCCAGCAGAATTAGCAGTGGTATTTTGACTCCATGACAGGCCCTTATTGACCCAACATTGTCAAGATCCCATTTGAACAGTATAGTATGAACAAGAGGGCATTGCGCATTTTGTTGGTGTCAGTTTAGACGAAACGTGCAACATGTGCTTTGTTTCTCAGGTGCCAGGTAAATGTGACAGTATGCAAATGAGAAAGGATGAACTCATTCTGATCCATAGCTCCCAATGCCCGCTTTATTTGCGTGTGAAAGTCAGAAGTCAAAATGTCACTTTGCAAGTTTGTTCGCAGATAAATCCCACCAAATCAGTGTGGGTATCTTTTCTCACTTGTACGTTGTACATTAGCATAAAATGTTCTGGGACACTTTCTTAAATATTAAGAGATATACAATATTAATTTCATGGTATGAAATGGCTCATAAATTCCTTTGATTTCATATAAATGCTGGTCAAGGGAACCTCAGTTGCAGGACCGTACTATTGCACATTACTTGTGTTACTATAACACAATTAGGAAGTAATATATCTCAAAATCATGAAAGTAATTACCGTACTTATAGCGCATGCTGTTAACACAAAACCTCATTAAAGGCATCACTGAGTTCAGAGGTGATGTGAAACCCAAGTCAGTAAATACATTCCTGTGCTCATGGCGTGGTCCCCCGCCAAAGGCATCATTACAGTCGTGCCTCCCACACAAATCATGCCCAAGCCCCTGTTATAAATCATATAGCCAATTAAGCTTGGTTCTACAAAAGAGTAAAACAGGCCCACCATCTCAATATAGCACACCTTAATTAGAGCTTGCTAATAGGAAGTGGTACATCACACAGAAATGCGCACATTACCTACATTAAAAACCCGTTTCCAGCATGCCATTCACACCGCTGACTGCTGCACACGTTTAACCCAGCCTGCCCCAGAATTATTACCTGCTGCTTTAACTATTGCCAATTAACTACTGCTCCGATGGTATTATGCCTCCTAATGAAAGTGATGAAAAAAAAAAAAAAAATTAACCATGGAGTATTATCAAGACGTGGACGTCTTCCGTGAACTTGATAGAATTCTGTGCAATTGTTTTAATATTATCAGTTCATGAAGAGAACATGTACTCCGTTGAGATACAGCGTGTAACAATCACAACTTGATGTGTCTGTTTTAATATTGTGGTGTATCAAAACCTTGAGAACTCCACTGTCCTCCATAGACATATGTGACTTGATGTGTCGCTTTTAATACTGGGAACTGTCCCACAGTCTGCGGAGGTGTGTGACTTGATGTGCCTATTCTAACATTGTGATGTTTTCTCTTCTATATGGTGATGTGAGCCCTCATTAGGGCTGCCTCCCTTTTGCTGCTGGGTCATTTCCAAGGGAACCGAACAACCGAAACCCCATGACATGCAACAGATTATACATTTCAGGTGACAGCATCCCAGGCTGGGGGGAAGTAAAGAGAGATCAAGAACAGAGATACCAAGGAAGACCTTGATTTAGTTATGTGACAACACCCAAGGGATGCTGGGATTGACACAGAAAGGATAAATATCTATGACTGAATTTTGTTTTTTCTGGGTTCACCAAAGTCAGCTGCTTGCACTGTGAACATTCAGTGTTTCTCACACATCCTTTGGGTTGATATTTTTACTTTATATTTATATTTATACTATATTTTAACTATTTTGATCACAACGTCTCAGCATCAGAACGTTATGTGTAACCACACTCATAAGCAATGGGTGGATATATAATACTTTGTGTTTTTTATTTTGTATTATATAATCCAAAATATTTGCATTTGTTTTGTTTTTTTATTTATTGGAGGACAGCTACAGTTTTATTTTTGGGAGCCATATTTTCACAACAACTATGTCATATTTGGCTACATTTGTAATCATATATTAATAGGGAGCTTCACTGGCTCAGTGGCATACATACATACACACACACACAAACACACACAAGTTGTACCTGTTTACAACAGACACGTGAGAAGACTGATAGTATGCCTTCATCATCTCAGATGCCTTCACTTAAAGAAGGACTAAAAGATTTATTAGCCCGGTCGCTGTTCACCCTGGAGTAGGAAAGGCTATGTGAGAATGCCCCAGGCAAATCCTGGAGAAAATAAACTCTGGGCGAAGAGTGGGAGGTAAGGAAACATGGAGAGAGAGTTAGAGAGAGTGAGAGAGAGCAAATGAGGAAGAGTTAGTGAAGGAGAAAAAGACCAAGCAAGCAAATAGGAGAAGAGAGAGAAAAAGAGAGAGAATGTGAGGGAGAAAGAGTCCATGGAGGAGAGACAGAATGAGCAAAGGAGAGAGAGAAAGGGAGAGAGGCAGGGAGAAACAGTCCGTGAAGGAGGGAAATTGTGATAAAACGAGAGATGAAAAGAGATTAAAAGAGAGAGAGCAAGGGAGAGAGATGGAGTGAGGAAGAGAGAGCGAGGGAGAAAGCCAGCAAAGGGAAGAGAGAGTGATAGAAGGAGAGAGATGGAGGGAGAGAGAGAAAGAGGTAGAAAGTGCAAGGGAGAAACAGTCAGCGAAGGAGAGAAAGAGTGAGTGAAGAAGAGAGAGAAAGGGAGAGAGAGCAATCGTTGCAGGACCAGTGCTAGCGCTCAGGAGGGCCCTGCGCGTCGCTGTGTTTTTATGCTGATGGGAAATGCGTCCCCACCATCTGCTTCTCCCCGACTCCAGGGACGCCTGTCAGATCAGATGCGTTCAGCAAGCAGAGAGGGAGAAACTGCAGCAATGCTCCCACCCCCACCCCTGTCACCACTAGCCCCCCTCCCGCCACCACCCTTACCCTCACGCTCACCCCCACCCCCGCTGTCACCCCCACCGTCACCCTCATCCTCACCCCCACCCCACCCTCACCCTTACCCTCACCCTCGGCCCTCACGCCTGGCCCAGCCAACTTGACATAACCGCTCCGGATAAGCCCCTTGCCCAGGGATCGCGCAGCTGGGGATGAGCGCCACCGTGGCACCACGCCAACGGCTGTCCGCCTCGCCCTGGCGAGACTCCTCCCGCGAACCCCGCAGCCAAATCGCCAGCACGAGGCCGTGTCCCTGCGTTCCTCCCCCCCCGGCTCTGCAGCCTTACAGCCGGGGCGTCGGCACGCCAGCGTCCACAACGAAAAACTCATCAGTACACAGCGCCTGCCCTGCCTCTGCCGTGTCAGTGTCCTCACCGCGCGGCGTCTTTGTCTCACGCCAGCGCTCCCGGTCCCGGGTCCCGGGACCCGGGTCTCAGGCTGCAAACAGAGGAGGCCGCTCACAGTTGGCGCTTCTGGGAACCTCTCGAATTCAGCTTCCGCGCTGCCACTGCAGGAAGCAATAACGGGCACACCGGTCATCTTTTCCTCTAATAAAGCAAAGGAATGCACATTGCATTCCATTACATTATCTCACCTCTCATGCATCTGTAACATTACATTACATTACATTCATTTAGCAGACGTTATTCAGAGCGACTTCCAGCACAAGTATTCACCCAAGTTAAATGAGCAACAATGATAGGCCAGATGAGCAACGCTCCCAGTCCAGTTAGAGTGAGTATAACACCACTCCAGCACTACCACAAGGTAACTTGTGCTAATCTTAAACTAGACCGGCTAGAAAACTATGGGATGTCTTGTACATACACTACCACATACAGTGTCATTAGATCACAGTATCCATAACTCATAGTGGCACTACAAGTAAATAAGCAGCAAGTAACACAGTATGAATGTTTTTAGTTTACACGTACAGATCATCCTGTTGTGTTTTTTCTTCAGGGTTTTGAATTTTGCAGAGCAGAAGGTAATGGCTTCACAGCATTCCTCTTTGCTTGAGGTGAACGTTTTGGTCGGGCTGCTGATCTGAGGCAACCTGTCATGTCTCAGCGAAGGGGGAAAAATGCTGTGTCATTCCGGACCGCTTTAAGGCCTTACTCTGCAGTCGCACTCCGGGAAAAGGCTTCTTGCTGGGCTCATCAGACTGAACTGCATTAGGGCTGCATATAAAATAACCGGTATGAAATAAATATGCGACAGGGGCCTATTTCAGTTTTAAAGTGACAACATCATGCGGCTCCTGAGCAGCGCTGTGGTCAAGGCGTTCGCTTTGAATGCAAGCTCAGCTCCGTGGCCCAGGTTTGATCCCGACCGTGTCATCAGTCGACGATGATTGGGAACCCTCAGGAGCAGAGTGTATTGGCTTTGTTCCACCAGGGATAGGGGTGGGGAGGTCGGCTGGTGTTTGTCCGTCTCATCGCACACCAGCGACCCCCACTGGTCAGTTGAGGACCCACCGTCTGCTTGCATAAATTTGCACACAAAGTGGCTTCTTTGGACTCAGGCCTGTGCAGGCTTGATATGGGGACTGCAATA
The DNA here is from genome assembly GCF_013368585.1 of Megalops cyprinoides. Classification (NCBI taxonomy): domain Eukaryota; kingdom Metazoa; phylum Chordata; class Actinopteri; order Elopiformes; family Megalopidae; genus Megalops; species Megalops cyprinoides. Next base: position 29,967,702 of record NC_050596.1, on the reverse strand, counting down.
AAGTGGAGTTTGACATCACATGTTTCAGAGGAGAGCACGTGTTCGTCTGCGCTCTGCCTGATTGTCAGCAGGGGTTGTAGTGGCGAGTGGTATCTCTATGAATTCATTTCTCTATGAAGGCATTTCAAATTGGGAGGAAAAGGGGGGGAGCATTGGGTATTCCAAATGTATTTTTTTTTTTTATTGATTTAAAATAATAACGTCGTGATGGCCGAAATTCATACCTTTCCTCTTTTTTTGGACATTTGTCGTTTGCTAAAAACCCATTTGCTCTGCTATCAATTACTATTAGGGAGTTTGGTAAGTGAATTAGACAGCTGGAGTGGCTTTAGGGTATTCAACATCTGTTCCACCTCAGAGGGTCCAAGTGCTTTTCAAACTCCACACTCAGCTTGTTAAATAATGATGCAGAACAGCTCCGGAAATGATTACCGAGCAGTATGGTGCACGAGCCAGGTAAGGCGAGTCATCAAAGGGATTAAAAGCTGATAAGGATTTTCTTGCTTTTGCGTAACAGGAGGCTTGCGTCCCGTTACGATCCCTTCCAAGTGTTTAGCTTAGCGTCTTGACCCCGCAGCAATTTTGCCCCAGTGGTCCGGGCTGTGGAGAGATTTCTGTGTCTGAGGCCGCAGATAAGGATGTCTCTTTTTTTTGCGTTTTTCTATTCCATCTTTTTCATACTGCCACCTTTGCTGCCTGCCGTTCAATCCGTCTCGTATTCCCTGTCGTCTGAGCGACGGCCTGGGTCTCTTCACTTTGGGTTCTTCTGCACACTAGTCTGTCATGTTTCAGCAATGACACACCCAGGCACAAGCTTCATCTCTCCCCCTCCATAAAAAAATAAAAAAAATACTCATTCACCAGAAAGAAAAAGCCGCTACTTTGCCCATAGCCATCACCCACGTTTTTTAAACAGAACGCCAGGAATGATTGACAGTCACGGGGAGATTGCCTGTTATTAAACATTGCGCTGTACAGAGCGATGGGACAATGACAGCAGGATCAAAGAGATATATGAGGGCTGCAATGACTGGCATCTGCACTGCCAGCCTGCACCGGCTCACTCAGAGAGGAGCTGGTGTCAGTGCGCAGGCACGGGATACATCATCGCTAATTTTATCTGTCAGTCTCCGAGTAAGAACGGCTCTTTATCTCCGCCCGGGCTCCGTCGTATTGGAAAACTCCTCCTCGCGGTAATAAGTTCCATTTTCACTAAGGGATGATGATGATGTTATTGGGAGGAAGAGCAGCGGGCAGCTCTGTGTTTGTAAACACCCGACCCGGCCGAACGCGGTACACAGCATGCATACTCCGAGGCTCCCATCGCAACTGGGCGGATCAATGCCGTGATGAATATTTACGCTCCTGTTTCTACAAACCGCTGCATGGATTTGCTTTTGATTTATGAAGCTCACATTCGCTCTCCTCTGCATTAACAAATCGTAGCCATCTGCAGTTTTGTTACCAAGGTCAATGAACTTTTTTTTTTTTTTTTTTGCCAACCAACCAAAGTGTAATTTTGCTTTTATAAAGGCAGTGGTATGACATTTCTATGGTTTAACTAAAAACGTCCTGTTTTGTACCTATACAAACAAAGATGTTTGAAATATTATTTCCCACTAACTCATTTAACGATTATGAAGACTGATTACACCAATATGTCATAACCATCCACGTTCCTAGTGTTACGTGATCTTCAGAACGCCTACAGGGGTGAACCACATGGCAGATGTAAACATCATTGCAAGAGACCTCTGGCCTCATTGACAGACAGAGATCAATAGGGGTCAAGCTTTTGCGGAAAAAGAGGCAGATAAACTATGGCAGAGGACACAGCACAGCAGCCGCGTACAGAAATACGACCAGAACACGACACCGATGGGCTGCCAATAGAACGGGGTTTGGCAATGCGCTCATCGCTTTCGAGCGATTAGAATCCCTGCATCTCACCGAGGTCCTCTAAACGAGGAGGAGGAGGAGGAGGGGGAGGGGGGAGGAGGGGGGAGGGGGGATTATCAAACAAAGAACAAAAGTTCTCTTATCTCGCTGTTGTTGTTTTTGCCTCTTTTCTTTCCTAAAGAGACAGGCTGATAAGCTCACGCTGGGAAAATGCATAGCCTGCCCGGCTGTGATCAGCGGCGCGGCAGTACGCCGCTGGGTGCTCCTGCTGCAGACGGGGGAGCAAATTAAGCGTGCGCCATTTAAATTTGGAAGGTGGAACCCTGTCCTTTCGTATCGCACACACTCCAGCGGCGCACTCGGGCGAGCAACGGCGGGGCCCGGCAACCGGAGAGCCGCGCAGCGGGGGGCCCTAATGACTTTGGAAGTTGATCTGAACTTTTAATGAAAACGAGACGATCTCTAATCAGTTGCCATGGTTTTCTGTCGCTATCACGCACAGAGCCCGAGCGCGAAAGTTCAGAGATTATTATTGTTATTATTATTACCATTATCAAGAGGAGGCGGTCGTAATTTTGAGTCCATAATAACATCTTCGATTATGATATCTTAAACTTTGACATCCTTATTGAGAAGAGTAATATCTTCATAGCGCCATCTCATGATACTCCACTCTGTGATTCCGTGGCCTGTATAAATAGTTTGAAACAGTCAGGTAACTACATGTACATAAGAGTTTTCTATTGTAATAACATTATTAAAAAGCCACATTGCATTACCCCTAGTAGTATTTCTCCAGACATCTTTTTCTAAGCCTTTATCCATTAACCTTAGAGCATCACCCGAGGCCTTTGAACAACTGCGGGGGACACAAAGCTCTTTATTGTCAGATAATATCAATATAATCCATCTAAATCTATTATGAATAATGGAGGCACGGCCTTGTCTTCCAAACGGCTTCACGCAACCTCTGGCACATCACTAAGGCCAGTGCTGTGCATTCAATATTACACCTTCAGCCCATAAATCATTTCAAGCTTGAAAAAAAAAAAAAAAATCATTTTTATTTAGAATTCAGCGTGAGTCACGCTTGGGTGATGTGATGTCATAAAGTCCTAAGCAGGAAGCAGGAGGGCAGAAGGCAGCCAAATGACCTCAGCTCCAGCGTTAGGAGAATGTCAGTCCCCAGCCCCCTGCTTGTCCCTGGGCTGCAGGGAATTCTTGTTGTTTCCCTTTTCTGAACTGTCCTTCGCTGAGACAAAGAGGGCCTCTCATACAAAAATGTATATGCTATAAAATATGTTGTCAAGAATACATTTTAGCTCAATCACTATAGTTAAAATATATAAATTACTGCCATTTTGTTATATTGCAATATATTTCTGATTTGTATTAATATATTTTAATTGCATTTGCAATATAGTCTTGGGCAGAACAGCATAATATATTGCACTATAATATTACATATTATATATTACAGTACATTACAGTATATTTCATTTTCTTATTGGCTTCCTATTTCTCCTCAAGGTGTCCCCATAGGTTATGGAGAGGTTCTGGATAAGCCCCTCCCACCCCCAGCAATTGATAGGATCTGACGGATGGGAAGAGAGGCGGCCTATTACTGAAGCTGCTAAAGCCGGTTATGTGTGTGGTACCCCGAAGTTCAGGAAGTGAATGAGAAGGTGCTTATCTTCCTGTGAAAGCAACATGATTTTGACCTAGCTGACATGGGAAGGTCCAATGTTCCGGTTTGACTGACAGGAAGTCAAGAGAGGTGGCCTGCACTCTGAGCGTTAACGTCACGGCTGTCCCACCTGTCCAGCTCTCAGACACACATTGTGCTTTACCCCGCCTTCCTCTGTGTCTGCTGGCCCGCCAGCGTGTTTTGGTGTTCTGTAAATTGTTGCTGCACAGGAGACAGTCCCCAGTTCCAGGCTTCATACTCTGTTCCCAAGCCACAGAGAACCTCGCCAGCGCACACAGTCTCACAGTAACAGTGTAAATTCCACATAATTATGGCATAATCGTATCAACATACTTGAATCAGTTGCTTACTGCAACACTTTACTCTCCTCTGGAATATATCCTCGGTGAATGGCAATGGACGTCAGAACAAGTTTTTTTTTTTTACAGTTTTAGTCTCAGACCAGTAGGGGGCACTGTGTGAGCCTGCCTGCAAGTGAGGAACAAGACTTTGAGCCGAACTGAAGCGACAAGCAGTTCTCCCTCACAAGGCAAACAGACTCTGCTTATGATGGTGTGTGAAGCCAATCCGGTGCTGGGACCGTGCATGCAGACCGCCACATTCAGACGAGCCTTAGACTGATGCGCTGTCTTGGGTTGTCCATGAACATCACAGTAAATAAAGACACATTTGGAAGGCTGACAGACACATAACCAATGTGTTACTGTCAAATAACTTCCCATATTCACTTAAACGAGACGCAGTAGGAGGACAAAAACAAACAAGGTATGATCAGGACTATCTTCACATAAAAAAAGTAACATATTGAGAATATATTTTAGAGAATATATTTTTAGCTCAATCAATATATAAAAAATGTATTATATATGTATTATAAATTATTTCAATAACCTTGCTATATTGCAATATATTTCTGCTTTGCATTTACATACATTTTAAATGCGTCTGCAATATATTCCTGGGGTGAAGAACATACTTCTCAGTACATTACAATATATTTCATCTCTATACAGGTTTTGCCCAGGGACTTTGCCATCTAATATAAATGAAATCTCTGAGTGGTTAAATGTTCCATTTTGGAGAGCTAGTTAGGGATTTCTCTTGCGCTCCCCCTCCCCCCGCCCCAGCTTTTGAGATCCTCAGTCAGACATTGAGCTCATCTCACTGTGACTGCCCCCCTGCTCCCATGAGAGCACAGGGTGTGGTGCAAGTAATCCTCTGACAGACACGCACACCAACACAGCTATTTTTCCACACTACATGTCCCACGGTGCACCAGGGAGCAGATGTCGTTTGGAGGATAGCAGCATCTTCCCGACACCCTCTTGGTAACTCATGGGTGTTCAAGCAAGTGGGGTGTCAGGGGTGGTACAGTGGGGGAGCCCTGGCCAACTTGCCCACCTCTGCCCACTACTGGGTGAAGGCAGTTTTTCACCACTGTGGGTTTCTGGGTACTGTCAAACTGACAGTGCTGTCAATAGTCCTACAATAGTGCTACATTTTATATATGGCACCAATGACTCAGTATTTCTACAGCTACACGGCTAACCCTATTGACACTTCTCTTTGAATTTCGCTCTGGATGGGAGTGTTTGCCAAATGAATAAATGTAAATATTGCCCCACTGAAAGTTCAGTGCAAACTGCAGAGCAAAGTCAACACTGAGGCAGAGTATTTAAGCATTCAACAGACCTGATCGGATTAAATTAATATAATGAGGCCCTTTCATTAACTACACACCATTACATTATTATTATTTTTTTTTTTAATCAGGCACTCCATAACACCCCACACCACATGCTCCCTCGCATACACAGACATACACACACACATGCGTGCACACACACACACACACACTCACACACACACCGACATCCCCCTCCCACAGAGACCTCCCCACTCTGGCCTTCTCGAAGCCTCTAGGGCAGTGTGCTTCTCCTGACACATCACTGAAACGTCAAAACTGCACCGCCTTTCCTCCTTTGTAAGTGGAACCAGCCTTTCAGATACCATTTGAATGCCAAATGGACCATGATTGCAATAAAAGAGTCGGTTCTACATTTTGCCAGGACACGTTGGCACTGTGATTATCAGAAAAGTTTTATATAAATGTTTTTTTAAGTCTGCGAGTAGAAACATTTCAATAAATCGCCGACGCCCGCTCAAATGCCAGGTCTGCCTCCGAGCGTGTACGGGGGGACAAGTGTGAGGACGGAATTTTAAAGAGTTTCTACATGTGCTCTCCAAAATCTCAGATGCACCTATTGCATTTTGATGAGCCTTGCCTCTCTGGTAGATGGTGATAATAGCACACTTTGCTGAGTGAAGCCCAGTTAAAATGGCTTTTTCCCCTGACTTGCGCAGTACACCGTACACGCTTGGGGGACTCGAGATCCTTTACTGCACCATGAAAACAGAAAAAAACAAGATTTTCCTCCTTATTTATTGCCTCCATTGAATGATTGTCCCGCTCCCCTCCTTGACTTTATAGTCTTATGTTAATGGAAAAAACTCAAATCAAGCCCCATTTATTTATTTATTTGACTGTTGGTTTGGCCGCTGATTTATTGGGCGGAGTGATTGGCTGAGAGGAGCCTTTAGCATAAGTGAATTTTATATTCACCGTGATATTACGGTATATGATTTACTCGTGTGTGACTTGTACGGGAAATATTCTCTTAATGCATCCCCGCCTCGCGCACAAGCGCAGCTTATGTTTGGACCGCGCCACCACAGGACCGTTTTGATTGTTTTTATTCACTGGAATCAATTAGATTAGAAGACCAGCATGACCAAAGTCATAACTGAATGGGACTGGATCATTTTGACCATGGGTGCTATGCATGGTAGCAGTGTTGTTTTGGTTTGTTTTTGTTTGCTTTTTGGTATAAGCGGTGCAATGATATTTGAATTTATACACGTGTTGTGTGTGTGTGTGTGTGTGTGTGTGTGTGTGTGTGTGTGTGAGAGAGAGAGAGAGAGAGAGAGAGAGAGAGTATGTTTGTGTATTCATACACATCTCTACTCCTCCGCTTTAAAGCCAATCAGTCACGCTTGAATTGACTCGGTAATGGTAATTATTAAAAGAGGAGTCATTTCTTCTGTGAAAGTTTAAATCACATTTCCGTGTCCAAGGTTCAGGACCCGGTGACCGCCGCAGTAAAAATAAACGCACCGGGTCCCTCTGCGTCAAGCTCCAACATTGCTGCTGTCCCATTAGCTTAAAGAATGCTGGCACTGACAGATATGTGTGCAGGTAATGGGTGATTAAAGGGACTTGTAGATAACTCAGCCGAGCGCTCAGTCAAGGTAAGCGCTGATTCATTGCTCCGTTAGCGGTTCTGCAGACGGCAGCCGCAGTAGGGGCTTTACGCGTCTGAGAAAGGCGCCGGTCTGCTGGGGCACAAATACAGATTAAAAGGCACTTTCCTCACTATTAAAGAATGCAGAGTTCAACAGAATACATACACACGGCGCACTGTGGAGATACACGATGCATTCTGCTTCCATTCAAATGGCGGCGTAGCCATTACTGTATTCATGAGATAGAGATTCATTTCATTTGCTTGTAATCACACCTCTCATTCTTCATAAACAGATGCAACAGAAAAAAAGGGAAATGCTTTTTTATTTACAAAAGCAAGGTAAACATCTCAAGTTTATTGTGATCAAATTGGATTATCAGTGACGGTTATTTGGGCCAGACGATATTTTCAGAAGAAACATTTGTAAATACTGCCCTCTAGTGGCCATGCAACGAGACGTTTTGGTTTGTGACATTTTTTCCTATAGGCCTTAGGAAAGGCGTTCCATGAATAATTTACATGAACGCTTTACATTTTCACAGAAATTAACCTTGTCAGTTTAGAGGGCATGTGCAAGTATTGTCATCAGCAGTAGCCTATGCCTCTGAAGGCCGTACATGGAAATGCCACTAAGCATCCAACACAACCACATGGAAAAATACAGTCATTGTTAGCAATTAAACAGGCCTATATCTAGCCAATCCCATTTCACTTTGCGCAACAAAAATAAAGCAACATAGGCCTACTGTCAAATAAAAACGTCAACAACACAATGGTTTCATCTCTCTAGTGGGACAGAAATACGTTTCAATTTATATGAAATACCCAGCAGCCCAGTCCTAAGATGTGATTAGTCCTGGGCAGAATGATTGCGTTTTTGCCGGTCTCTACACCTCAGTCAAAAATCCTTCGCAAAACACTTCAGATAAAGATTCTTCAGATAAAGATTTGCTAATCAGGGAGATTACCTCTGCGGCTCCACAAGTGCAATCATTCATCTTAATTCATTGTCACAAGCCGAGATGAATGAGAGACTTTTTATTACTGAGCGTTTCTTTTTTTTTCCTCATCGTGAGCGCATGAGTTTAGCGGGAGTAATGCTTTGCTTGCGCGTCAAAAACGCTGCGTCAGCTAAAGAGGCTTTGGAATTCAAAAAGAAACACTCCCCATAATGTAATATTTAACACTCTGGGTCCAGTGGTATTCGCAAGCCCTTTACTGTGCAACATTTTCCCAACAGTCATTAACATTTCTGGAATGGATATTAACCTTCCCCGATTATGAAACGGCCCCTGCTGCTAATCATGTCATTCAACTGACTTATTTATTTATTTTCTCACTTATTTACTTATTAATATAAAATATAGGAATGACAGGCGACACAGTGCAACAAAGGGCTGAGAACAGCGCAGTGCTAGTGATACATAGCAAGATATAACTGGTTCAAGGTTTGGTGGGGTTTTTTTTGTTTGTTTGTTCATGAATCGTGCTCATTTCACCCCCATGAATGGCAAGTTGCCAGGGCCTTACATCTTTGCAGTAGACCGTCCTGCCTCATGTTGTTAAACAGAAACCTATTCTATGCTTTCAGATCTCTGTATCTGGTAAATCTACAGGTGACTTTTTGTAGCTATAGGGTAATATAACAAATTACAGGTTACTTTGGACATAAATATATCAGAATGGCTTCAGTGGTTGCTCTTTTTGTACCCATCGATTTTGTCATAATCCAGAAGGTTTTTGCATTTGCTATTTTTTATCTATACGCATTTGTCTGAACAGCACGCAGTCCGATGAAAGAGCACGGTGTTAAATATTTAATAGGACTGTGAGTATTATTGAGTTGCAAACCCCAGAGAAACTAAAGCGCCGTTGGGTCTTAAGAGGACGATGTTTTTTTCTAAACCCCTCACTTAAAACACCGCTTTGAATATGTGGAAGTACAACTTGCTTATAAGACAGACATCCGGGCTCCGCGATCATTTATTCCCAACCAGCCGCGAGGCAGTTAGCTGAGAGGAGCCATCAACGGCAGCCCATTTGCCGTGGACCGGCGGAGTTGATATGCCCAGAGAGAGCGCATTCACTTGTGAAAAACGCTGCCGTTAATGACGGCTACCTACAGCGGGGTGTCCATTTGTGACTAGGCGCTATCAATCACTCTGACAGGCAGAACATATTTAGCTTGTGTTGATAAATCAAATCACTTCCAAATGATATTGCTCAGTGGGTCTGCCTTTTAATTTACACATGCGTTTATTTCTCAGCGAAGGCGACATGACAAATTAAAAACGACCAGGAGATGTTCGGCGGCTGCGCCACTACGCGAAAAGTGAAAGGGAGGTCGCCTGCACTCCCGACACGGTGGTGCAAAAACCGCGGTGTCCTGAATTGATAAACAGGGCAATCTGCAGGACTGAGAAAGAGGACTTCCTCTCTTTCAGCCACGAAAGCATTTTAGAGCATTTCTTCTTCATTCATTCATTCATTTTTTTTCCTATTAGATCTATACGTTTATAGAATCCCCCAATTTACAAAACATGTGAAGATGACAATGATGATGATAATGTTGTTATTATTATTATTATTATTATTATCATCATCATCATCATCATCATCATCATCATCATCATCATCCTATTATATGGTCTGTTCACACTTTCTCAGACAGTATGAATTGGCATATCCCATAAAATTGTAAAATTGTTGTCCATTTGATTCAGTCACAGTATTGAGTTGGTGTTGCTATGCCCCTTGTTTGTTGTCTAAATAATGTATTCCTTATAGATTTTCCAGTGCAGATACATTGTTATATTGTTGTGTCTGGATATTCTGTTTTTTGCCAATTCCGGGCAGCCTGAAATAATGTGATCGATGGTTTCCTCAAATTTACCACAGTTCATGCTTAACAGATCTGTTGCATCTTTGATTATTCGATGGTGGTAGGATCTGGTGGCAAGACTCTGGTCTTGGGCAGCAATGATCAATCCTTCTGTTCCTATTTTCAGTCCATAGTTTTTGATTCAATAATTGTTTTTTTGCTTGTCCATGTCTACTTCCTTTATTCTTTTTGGGCATTTCCCATGCATTGCTTTCTCCTCTCAGGTTTCTTGTTGTTGTTGCTGCCCAAGTAACTTTGCTTTCTTTCTGACTCTTCAGGTGTAGCTGTTTGCTGCCTCATTAATGATTGGTATAGTATCAGAGATTTTGAGTTCAGTTTTGTACTTGGCAGCTTCTTTTTGTGGAATATAACTTCTTCTCACTATCATTTCACTATTTCAGTATTTGGAGAAGTACAGCCAGCGGCTGTAGTTTTATGAGTCAGTTCCATTTGGTATAAGCCACGTCCTCCTTCTGATCTTAGCATATAGCGTCTGTCAGCATCAGCTTTCAGGTGTTGAATTTTTTCCACAGACAGCTTTTTATCTTGTTTTGGTGTCAATCCTTTTGATGTCATTAAGGCTCCAGTTGATGATGTTAGAACTATATGTCACTACTGGTATAGCTAATGTATTAATGGCCTCAAACTTGTTAGCTGCATTAAGCTCACTTTTCACAGTACCATCCTGACTCTAATGGATTTTTTTTTTTTTTTGAATTTTCTCCTTCATGGCTGAGTGTTGAATGCCACCTCCTTCATCAATTCCTACGTACTTGTAAGTACCCTCCTGATCTAGCTCTTTGATTGTGGTGTTCATGGCAAGGTTGATGTCACAGGTATTGGTGATGACCCACAGAGGCAGGAAAATGTGACAGAATCTCTTCTCAGGGGCCACAAGCGCTGTCATTTAGGATTCAGTTCCTCTCCTCACAACAATGACTCTGTTGCAGTTTACAGAACTGAAAACATATAGAACAGCAAAATCTGTCAGAAGATGACTTATAAGAATTCTTATCCTATAATTCATTAAAAATTATTAATCATAATAGCTCATAATGATCATAATGTAAATGAAATAATTGCTTCATGTATTCATTTATTTTAGTTTTAGAGCCTATTTGTTTTTGAGTAAGTCTAACTGTACACGCTTATCCAAAATGGTAAAGGGTAGTAGTGGCAACTATCTTTTTTCTTCACCTCACTGATCTGTGTGAGCCGTTGTCAAGTACTTCACTGTGTGCGTCATTTTTACTCCCACGCCGGTGGTTCTGGGAAGTTTTGTTTTGATTTGGAGAGAATGCCCGCTTCCAGTGGAAGCCACAAGATGGCGATCGAGCAGCAGCGATCCTAGAACCTGTGAAACGGCAGGACAGTTTTCGATTTCTTTCTCTTTTTTTTCTTTTTTTGAAGTTTAAATATGTTATTGTAATGTACAAATGTAAAACATAATTAGTCAAGAATCTTTGTTTTCTTACTGACATTGTCTTTGGTGTAGAGGACAGCTTCAGTCATGTATGGATTTTGCTGAAACTTTTTGCCTGTGCTATTCTCCAGGACGCTTCTGATTTTCTAGTTACAGGGTCAAAGGCCAAAGTTTCTTATGTTTGTTTTTGAATTCCAATTGCCACTTCAGCCAAGTGTATGTGAATTCCGATGATTCAAATGTTGACCGTAAAAATGTTGTTTTGACTCCCCCCCCCCAAATCTTATCAAATTTCAAGAGATAGCATGAGACGTTAAGGTCACTGTCTCACTAAAGTGCCTTCAAATTCCAGTCCTTGAAAGTTTTAGTAAAACTTTAGATGACAGTGATGGCACACATATGCATCCTATCGGCAGCGTCCATTTTCTACATTACATTAATAGCACATTCAGGGAATATTTTCTAAAAGGCCTATTTTGCAATCTGTACTTTTCATACAGGTAAATATCAACTACCTCATACCTGGTGGGGCATCATGACACACCTTTCAACCGTCATTACACAGCCCAGAGCAATGTACATTAAGTCTGTAATGCCGGGTGTGTGTACCTTAAAGGCTGTAAGATGAATTAGAGAAAAAGGGAAAAAGAAGACATTTTTTACATGCAGATGTATTATATACTTTTAAAATCTTGCTGAGATAGGGGGAAAACCATGGCTGAATCTCATGTGCCCCTCACAGGGAATTTCTTACCCACAGTGCTTTGCGGTTCTGTCATTCGGCCCCGGACGGAGACCAACAGCGCGTCACAGCTGTGGATAGAGACGCTCGTGTTTTAATCTTGCGCATTTTATATCGATAATGCCTCCGAAGAAACCAGCTCAAGCGGCATCCGGTAGTAAGAAAACACAAGAAAAGAAGAAGGAAAAAATTATCGAGGTAAGGGAGTTTATGCCAAAAAAAAAAAACGGAAACATCCGCTAGCTGGCTACGGTGGTTATCGGAGCTACAAAGAGGTGTGCATCTGGCCATGCTGCATTCACGGCCTGGTGTAACCGGCTGTAACGCTGATTTCCCTGTATTAGCTATTAGCCACCAGCTATTACTCAGTTAGCTGGCACTGAGACGTGTCAGGTAAATGACAGCACTCGGATGTTTGTCTATGTAGCTTGCTAACTAACCAGAAATTTCAGCTTGCGTCAGCGTTACTTAATACTTTCAGTATTGATTTTGGTGTAGTTTTCCTGTTAGCCAGGTATTTAGCTAGCCGACGTTAATTCCAGAAAGTAGCTCACTGCAGGTTAGCTGTCCAGCTAACCTATGAGCGAAAATATCGCTTACGCTCGTATCTGCGAGGCCTGGACTGATAGCAGGATAACTAGCTAGCTGTGCTGTGTCCGCTCAGACAGGTTTTCTAAAGACAGTTAACCTTGCAAATTGTCGATAGGGTTGTTGGTTAGCTAACCTGACTCCCGAAGGTGGCTTGCTGAAACCACGTCCATGTTTTATGACTTAGTTTTGGTCACAGTCATCTTGGCAGCCTGTTAGCGTTAGCCTGTGTATTCCCTAGTTAGCTATGTGATTGCCGCAGACACAATGAACTTTATTGTGTTTGTGTGTCAGAATAACAGTAGCTAGGAAGCTACAATATTCCAGGATATTCTCATATTGACGTGGAGCTGTTGTCAGGAATGTCATTTGCTGTCTTTACGTTAAATTACGTTGCTGTCATTTCGCAGACCGTCTTATCCACAGCGACTTACATTGGTTGCTGTTTTTACAAGCTGTCTGTTTATATAGGTGGATATTTAATAAAGCATTTCTGAGTTGTCGTTTATATAAGTGGATATTTAATAAGGCATTTCTGAGTTAAGTACCTTGCCCAAGGGTACAATAGCCGTGCCCCAGTGGGGAATCAAACCAGCAACCTTTCGGTTACAAGCCGTGCTCTTTACAGCTACACCACACTGCTGCCTTGCCACTGCTGTCTTGTAGCTAAGACACAATTTTATAATTTCAGGACAAGACATTTGGTTTGAAGAACAAGAAGGGCGCCAAGCAGCAGAAGTTCATTAAGGCTGTCACGCACCAAGTCAAGTATGGCCAGCAAAACGCCCGACAGGTAGGTGCAGTTACACCACTTTGGATTGTTGAGTTTGATATTGTGGTATCTGCGTGCGAGATACTTGTGTAATTGGTCGTCTCCTCTAAAAATATATCCTGCTGTCACAAGATAAATTATTATAATGGGACGATTTTCTGCCGTTGTAAACATTTTAAAGTTGTAAACAAGACAATTAACTTGGAGAAGAAAATAACTCTTTTTTTTTTTGCCTAATATTGCCCTAGATCGCTGCTGCTGAAAGCGAGAAGAATAAGAAAGTAGACAAGAAGAAGGAGCTGACTGAGCTGAATGAACTTTTTAAACCCGTAGTGGCCGCCCAGAAAGTCAGCAAAGGTACCTTGGGGATGAGCTGCAGGGTTGCTTTGAATCCACAGCAGGTGTTTTGAATGTAGATTTCTGTGGTGGGACAGACACTCGCTGAAATGTACAGCTGCTGTGCTGTGCTCCTGCGTCCTCGGGGCCTGGGGTCTGCGTCCTCGGGGCCTGGGGTCTGCGTCCTCGGGGCCTGGGGTCTGCGTCCTCGGGGCCTGGGGTCTTCGTCCTCGGGGCCTGGGGTCTGCGTCCTCGGGGCCTGGGGTCTTTTTTGTGGATGTATTTACAGAGAGCACATTCAGAGGTATATCCACTTTGGTTTCCCCCTGCACCCCAAATTACAGATGAGCTGGTTAACAGCCTACACAGACAGGTGTAGTGGGTGGTCATTATTCACATGTATTTAATGCGTTTCTCTCAGAATTAGACTTTATTTCAGTGTTAGTATATTGTACATGTAGTTTATTCAAAAGCTATGTGTTTTATTTTTAGATTTGCACCAGTTATCATTGTAATTATGTACTAATAATCATAATCATAATTAATTTGCGATATTTAATTTGTGCTGTGTCTGTTGTGATTGGTATCTTTTTCTGGATATCACCAATGTTTGTGTCTATTGAGAAGATATGAGGAATTAAAATTAATCTCACAGTTACATATTTGCTGTGTGGACCATTGCTGGTTTCACAGATTTTGTGGCCAGGCCAAGGTCTGTGTGAAAACTGCCTTGGTCTCAAAGACAAGTGTGTATTCAGTTTGCTTCTACACATGGTCAGTTTGTCACAACTTTTTTGTAATATATATTTGGGAAGCTGTGTCTGATAAGTTCTGGACTGATATTTTGTTGTGTTATATTTTTCTCTCTCTCTCTCTCCAGGTGTGGACCCCAAGTCGGTGCTGTGCGCCTTCTTCAAGCAAGGCCAGTGCACGAAAGGGGACAAGTGCAAGTTCTCCCACGACCTGTCGCTGGAGCGGAAATGCGAGAAACGCAGCGTCTACGTCGACGGCAGGGATGAGGACCTGGAGAAAGGCAAGAGCTCTCCCCTTCCGTCCACATTCAGCAGTGTCGCAGAGTGGTACCAGAGCAGTGCTAGTCACTGAAACCACTGGTTGCTGGTTCAATTCCCCATGGGGGCACTGCTGTTGTACACTTGGGAAAGGTACTTAACCCACAGTTGCCTCCAAAAATATCAGGCTGTATAAATGGATAAAAATGTAATGTAAAAAAATGTAACATATAAGTGTCTCTGGGTAGGAGCATCTGATAAATGACAATAATGTAATAATGTAAATTTAACCTGCTCTAAGGCGTGTGCAGCTCTCTGTACATTAACTGTCGTGCTTCAGTTCTAGTACTTTATACTGTATAACTGTTTCTAGCTACCTTCACTTATGTGTGAACTGAGTATTAGCTTAGCACTGAGCATTAATGGCATGACATTCAACTCTTCTGTTGCCTGTGGTTACCTTGCCTTGTTATCTGCACTTGTTTCTTGCCATAATGGCCTTATAAGTCACCTTGGATTAAGGTGTCTGCTAAAACAATATACTTAAAATGTACAGTCTGCAAAAAGGAAAGCTCAGTCAGTGTGTGGTGTTTGTCGGATTCTAACTTAACACCAGCAAACTATGGCACGATGGCAGTGGATGTTACATCTCAATGTGGACATTCAGTATATTGGCAGAATTGTGGGCAAGAAGTGAATGTCCAGAGAAACCTCTCTTTCGAGTGTCTCTAACATTCCCCGTTGCTGAACAGACACCATGGAAAACTGGGACGAGAAGAAGCTCGAGGAAGTCGTAAACAAGAAGCATGGAGAGGCGGAGAAGAAGAAGGCGAAAACTCAGATCGTAAGCATTTGCCGCGGGGTTGTGTTTTCCCGTCACTCGTCTCCGAGGCCACAGCAAACATTCACAACAAGCAAAAGCAAATCAGTTACAGGCCTAACTGTCCGCCTGACCGGCAGCTTTGAGCAGCCGGCGTGTCTCTGATGCGGCTTTCCCTCATCCCTCTAGGTTTGCAAGTATTTCCTCGATGCCATTGAGAACAACAAGTACGGCTGGTTTTGGGTTTGCCCTGGAGGGGGGGACAGCTGCATGTACCGCCATGCGCTCCCTCCCGGGTTCGTGCTGAAGAAAGACAAGAAGGAGGAGGAGAAGAAGGAGGAGATCTCCCTGGAAGAGCTGATAGAGAACGAGGTCAGTGCTGATCCATCTGTTGCTATTTCTTAATGGAATTGATTAATCCATTGCAGTTTCTTAATAGAATGGATTCATCTGTTGCGTTGTTCGTGACAGAACAGATTCATCTGTCACGGTCTCTCGATAAAGTAGGTTTCATCTGTTGCGGTTTCCTAATAGAGTAGATTCATCTCTTGCAGTTTCTTAATGGGACAGATCTTTAAGACATGTTTAAAGTGATTTGTGTAAATAATTAAGGCACAGTGCTGCCAAAAGGCCCAGATGCTTCTGTTGAACATTCTTGTCTGATGGAGCACGTGTCCAGTGTTATGTTGTTTCATCCTACCACAGTTAATAATAAGGCTAATTCGCTGTCATACCATATGGGTTTGAAAGTAGACGTCACTGAAAAGTGGTTGACTGTTAATCGATGTATGCAGTGTGGTAGCGTTAATGATGATGTCATAATGTACCAATCAGTTAGGAAGGAAAACGAGCATAAGCATATGTTTTCTACGAAATGGAGACGTTCACATGTGCCAGCAGTTCAGCTTTTGTTGGAGGTATTTGGAATATTGGATTCTGTCTGGTAGAATGCCACCATAAGGTAATCATGCCCAATGAGCTTGAATCTGGCGGCCTGAGAACATTGTTGAGTTCTGATGCAGTATATGATGCTTTTTCTGATGCAAAGAATTAACTGATCATTCGACTGCAATTAACATAAAAAGGCACAGCATGTAGGAAAAAGTCTGGAGAATTATTGCTTGGTGTTAATATTGGAAATTTGCATATTGGTGTTTTAGCAAGTCTGCAGGAGCATTTTAATGTTAGTGTTTTAGTTGTTGTGACTTTACCTAGTTAGTGAGTACAGTTCAGAATTCCTATTCATGATGGTAGAAAAGTGTTTGGACAGTGATGGTGGACAGTGTTTTGGAGTGAAAAGTAATGCCCCGTTCTCCCCTGTCAGATTCTGGTGTTGGTCGTGGGCCTGTTCAAGGTGGCTTGCGGTGGATTGCATTTCCACTGGAGTGTGTCGTACCTGACCCTAACGCCGTGTCCAGCAGTGTCTGCACTCAGCTGTCCCTCAGGTCTCCCCTGTCTGGCAGCCGTTTCTAAAGGGCGGCAGAGTAGTGCATGTCCGTTCCAGAGGGAATTTTGGTGCGTGTTCTGTGTGGTGGCCAGCTTGAAAACGTGGAAACTGAAGAGCATTAGAGCTACTGCTCATCCATATCATTTTGCAGACGACGCTGATTGGTGTTGAAGGTGGGGCAGTAACTGCCTCCGCTCAGGGGAGGCATTTTTATTTTTGTAATGTCTCTCACAGCAGCACAGTGACACGTAAACCAGACCTCTCTTTGCAGCCTGCATTATCTATGGAGAGAAAGCAGGCTGCTGCCATTATCTTTGATGGCTAGTGATGATGACACTTAAGCACCGTGACTTACACAAGGAATTGTTAGCTTGCTTTAGGGAGGTACATGGAACATCTATTACACTGTCTTCCCGTGGTGGTTGTGTGATATGAGTCTGTGTAATCCAAGCCAGGGCCTATACATTATAGAAGACTGTGGATTAAACACAAGCGCAGTGATGTTTCTGGCTGTCAGCGTGTTGTTTTATTTAATGTGACGTGTTGCGGTAGGCATCAGCATTGAGCACACACTGAGGTGCACTGCGCCTGCCCCGGTCTTTCCTCCTCTCTGGGCTGAAGCTCAGAGAGACCTCGGGCACTGGGTGTAATTGGGTGATGCCATGTACCGTTTCAGCGATCTGCCCTGGGACCCAATGTCACCCGCATCACGCTGGAGTCGTTCCTGGCCTGGAAGAAGAGGAAGAGGCAGGAGAAGGCGCAGAAAGCCGAACAGGATATGGAGAGAAAGAGGGCTGACTTCAAAGCCGGCAGGGCGCTGGGGGTGAGTTTGGCCGTGACTCACACAGAGTAACTGTGTAGCTTCCTGAAAGAGGCGATGGTCACAGTGCAACAGTGATCTCTTTCCTTAGCGTTCTGGCTGGCCTCTCCCACTTTCGACCAGAAGGTGGTGCCAAATCTCTGTGTACCTGAGAGCTGCCTGTTGATATGGCGAACAAGCTTGAGTAAATTATGATCTCAGTATACTGTCAGAAAAAAAATAAATCAATGAAGAATACACAGGAGACAAATGTCTTATCATTCTTGTTTACATTTGACTCAGTGTTAGTAAATCTGCTCACGTGGCCCAGTAAAATCCAAAAACGTGCAATATTTTTTGAGTGTTGAGTTATTTTCGTTGCCACGCTTTTCCGACTGTTAGAATAAATGATCAGAATGCTGAAATAGAATATCTTGCTGTTGCTGGGTGTCATGTAAGGACCCGGGACATTGCCACTAACCTGGGTGCGGTTGTATAGGTCAGCGGACGAGAAGTGTTTGAGTTCCGCCCTGATCTGGTGGACGACGACGACGAAGAGGCTGACGACACAAAATACGAGGAGGATGAAGATGACACCATACAAGAGGTGGGGCGGTGTGACCGGTCAAACAGAGATAACGTTTCCTGTGTAAACAGAACCATGTGATCATGCAGAGATAAGTTGTAAAATGACTAACATGCTGCATAAGTCCTTCATGGTGGATCACTTTATTGTGAACAACATATCCCACTATATTAGCTTCCTGTTCTATCTTACAGCACGGATGTAAGCTAGAACAGGAAGCTAATATAGGGAGGGGAGTTTCAGGGATCTCATGTTGAGTTGACACCACTTCATTCTTAGTAGGATGGAATGTAAAATGCATAGGCTTTAAATGCAGTTGGTCTTAGCATTACGATGCTAACGGACGTCCCTCTCGCAGGTGGTAGAAGACGACACTTTTCAGGACATCGATCTGGCCAGGTTTGTTCCGAAGGAGGTGGACTGCGCTGGAATCACAGTGGCCTCAGCGGACAGGTTCACAGCGAAACCTCCGCCAACAAGCGAAACAGACGGTCAGTGTTAGAGCATTGCTTTGAACATACTGTCTCTGATACTGGCTGCGTAGAAACGGAGACACCAGATCAGAGCTGCCTAATCTGCGTTCCAGTCATGTCAGCCTTGTATGGTATCTTTACATGGATGAGGAATCGTTAATCTGCTGTGCATGATCTGTATTTATGGTGCTTTATGTGAGATGCACCTTTGTAAATATTGATTTAACCCTTTTGCGTGCATTGTCAAACCGGTGTGGTTGGAACACTATATTGGAAAAATTCTAGCTAACGTTAGCTTTGAGGAAACAGTGAGTTAACGTTAAGTGTAGCAAATGCGGTGGTGAAAGCGCACTACATGGCATAAAATAAGTCACCTACGAAAGGGTTAAATAATTATAAACTTGATGACAGACCTACTGTGAAAACCATGAAGTGACTGTCTAGTTTAGCATCACCCGCTGCTTTGCGTTATGCCCCTGCGCTAACACTTCTCCCCCCCGTGGGGGGGGGTTTGGTCCTCCTTCAGAGAGCAAACTGGACGAGGCCTCGGGTGGCTCGGATGAAAACGAGGAGGCCCCCGAGGGAAAGGACACGGACGAGGACGAGGACGAGGACGAGGAGGACGTTCCCGTGGATGAGAACCTTTTCACGGGAGAAGACCTGGACGAGCTGGAGGAGGAGCTTAACACACTGGACCTGGAGGAGTAGGTTGGGGCCGTGGGGGGAGAAAAATGACATTGCGGCCTGCACGAGGCGCGGGACGAGGGGGGAAGGACAACGTTGCACAGCGGATCACCTTCATGCTGGAGTCCCGCCACCCCGCCAGGTCCCTGCACACCCAGACTTCCAGAGGAGCCGGCGCGGCAGACCTGCCATCTCTCCATCTCCTGCCCATTTTTGGTTTCTCTGTCCTGCTCAGCTGAATGGTATTTACAAACAATCAGTCCCTCTCTAAGCACAGTCATAGGTTTTGCTCTTCTGGCATTGGGATAGATTTGTCCATTTCTTAGTAATGGCTGGAACATGGTCTGAAATCTCTGGGGGGGGGGAATGTACATAAAACCTTCTTGAGCTATCAGTATGGATCAGGATTTTAAAATATTTCTTGAGGTTTCATAATGCATTACTCAATTGTATTTTGCCAAAGCTTGTATTTGAATTGTCAGATTTACAGCTTCAGTGATCACAGGTTTTTGATTTAAATTATTATCAATTTCTTTTTGTTGCTGCCATGAAATGGATGCTTGAGCACAAAGGAACTGTTTCAGTGATGAAATGAAAAAAAAAAAATCATATGAATTTTGGGGAGGGGGGGGTGTAAAATGTTTCATAGGGGGTGGAACCTGCAGGGAATACATGCCTCTTTGACGTTCACACCAGGAGGACTGGCAGTGGGTGAGACAGACTAACCAGCTGCTGTACGAACCGTTGAGCGTCAGCGAGTGAGGAAGCCTGGGGCGGGCGGGGCCGAGCGTCTGCCGGTCCGCTCATCGGGAGACGCTTTTCCAAGGGAAAAATGGCAGCGCCGCTCCAGCTCGGCTGTTCCTCTGCAGGCTGTTACCGAAAACAACAACAAAAAAACAAGCAGGAAATTTAAATATGTAATGCATTTGTCCTTGTGTATTTTAAATCTTCTTTCACCAGTATGCCAAGATGAGTTGTAAATAAAATTAAAATATTAAATCCATGTTGCTTTTTTTTCATTATATAATTTATATTTAGAGTTATGTTTGAGACAGGAAAAACTTTTGAAATCCATGCATTTGCTCCCCTAAATGCCTCTTACTGAACACACATTTCCTTCATCCAATCGTACTATACAACAGTGTGTTACTGCAGCTCTGACATTTTCAGCTTCCTGGATTTTGGAACACTTACTCTCTTTCCAGCATGACATGTGGAATGAGCTTAAGCTGTACCAGAGCAGTGAACAGCAGTTAAGTTTTCAGAAGGCCTATGTATTAGCACATGTGAGCCTTTCTTCCCCATAGAATATGCAGATCTAAAGAGCCGTTCTGCATTTCAGCATGAAATTTCCGCTCTGTAGAGGCCGGTAATAGAAAAGCTAACCAGAACAAGCGTTTTTGATGCCAGAGATTAATACTCGGTTTCTAGGCGTTGTAACACGTTGAAAAAAAAATGCCTTGGGGTGGTATGATTTTGTCATCACAGAGGCATTTCCTATGATGTGAAGTATAAGAAATGCAGGTTCACGATTTCTGTGCACAGCTTACATCCGTCTACACCCCTGGAAAGTCTTGTTCATGGAAACTGACCACAACACCATATGGCAGTACTGTGGCCGTGGTACCTTGCCGCCATTGACGCAAACGTGATGAACACAAAGCACGGTTGTACAGCCGGCACAAACTAAAGCAAACCACTGTCTCTACTTCAGATCTTCATTTACGTGTGCAGGATGTGTGAACTAATAATGCGAAGTAATTGCTTCTTTGAGCTTTTCCCCCATTTCTGTTTTTGAGAAAATCCTAGTACGCTCAGAAGTTACCACTGCAGCATAAGCTGATTTAATGGTGTGAAACTTACCAACATGAGTGTACAATGTTCTAGTGAAAACAAGTCATTCAGCCCTTGGTGGTTCATCTCTATGCCCATCATAAGCCCACCCAATACGACAGCTGACCCGCCAGCTAATGTAAGGGAGGTGGAACAAGCCCTGTAGAACAAGTGGCAAATTATATGTAATTCAGACCTACGTATTAAAAAACGGGCCACGGGTCTTATCACAGAGAAAACCAATGCCCTGTGTGGTTGCGAAAATCTGATATTGTGGTGAAGGAACTTCCTGTCGTGCCTCCGTACTGCTTGCAGCTGGTCCTTCTGTCCGCACCCGCTGCACGCCGAGGGCGCTAATACGACGCCTGTGGCTTCCAGGGGGTCTAATTATAGCGCCCCCCCCCCCAGACAAAACTGTGGATCAGACACTTCAGTGTGCAATCCGCGCTTGGGCAAGAGACGGCTTTACATTGCGGAAACGTCCTCGGGTCTCTGGAGAGCGTTAATGTCTCGCAGCTGCTTTTTCCCCGGACCGGGGCTGCGGTGTGCTTTCTGTGCGATAGCATGTTGCTACGGTATAGGGTAAAGAGTGTTCTGCTATTCAGACTCCCGCTTTCACTCACATCCCATTCGTGGTTCTGCGTAAAGAGTGAAATTATTCAGCTGCCTCCTGTATCACCTGTTAAACAAAAGAAGCCGGTGAATACTTGAAAGACGAATAAGACGATTGTTCTCTGTTGAAAGAGAAACAGCACTCCAATTACACATTTGGATCGTCACTGTCATTCAGTTTCTGAAATAATCTTTTCAGATCCAATTTAAATCACAAAGGTTTGACAGGAAATAGGCTACAGCGCGGTCAGACGAAGCGCTCATGCACGCTTATCAGTACAAAGGCATTCAAATTATGAGTAACATTTCCAGTTATCTCTGTTTTGAAAATACAGAAATACAAAAGTGCATTAGGCAAAAGGTTGTAGGAATAGATAAATCAAGACAATTTTACAGAAGCAAACACCTGATGAAAATGCTGTCACACTAACGGTCACACGGACACTGTCAAATTACACCTGTCGGTTACTGTCTAGTTCGGTTTAGAGATCAGAAAGACTGCAAAAGTATAGACGTATGACAATCAATCTAATTTTCTTTTAGAAAAATTGTTCTCCATGGCAAAGGATATTTTCTCCTTCGTTGTAATGTAAAGCTTTTCCAAATCTACATCAAGCTGCTTCTTCCTCTTTTGTATGCGAAATTATTTGCTGACACCGTCAAAGCAAGCAACGGCTGCTCAGCGTTTTTCTTTATCGGTTTTTAGTACAGAGGATTTCAGACCCTTAAAATCTGCAACAAATCTTTGAAACTAATTATAAGTCAATTTGTGTGTTAACATGGGAGAACAACGCCGACGATATTGACATTTGAATTTCTTCCCAAAATATCACAAACAAAATATTTTTCTGCTGTCTTAGGTATGTTTTTTTAATATATAAATCTTTGATTGATCACCTGAACTAGCTCTGCCGTTAAACGGCTCTCTGTGAAATGTGCCGTTTTTTAATGGAGGGAGAGCGGTTTGGGGTGTTGAGGTTGTCCTTTCTGTGTCCGCCAAGCAAAACAGAACAGGCATTCCATGCTTTCCCTGTGTGCTGAAACTCAGCTGCCCTTAAAGAGGGAACCCGGGGGAATTACATCTCGCATTCTTTAGACGGTACTTCATCGCCGCCCTTACGGCGGCGAGTCAGCGGCAGAGCCTAATATGACCAAAGTGTCTCTAGCCGGGATAAGTCAGCTGAAATTGTCCAGCACCGTGGGGGCTTTCAGGATGCGACCTTGTTGCAGAGAGAATGAGTCACTGTGGTTGCAGGATGGCTGGGTGTGACTCTAAAAGGCTCTGCGAGAGAATGAGATGTATTCCTGTTGGGTTAAGGATTGACTTACTAGCTAAATACTGGGTCATTC
Organism: Megalops cyprinoides; assembly: GCF_013368585.1. NCBI lineage: Eukaryota > Metazoa > Chordata > Actinopteri > Elopiformes > Megalopidae > Megalops > Megalops cyprinoides. The sequence continues at coordinate 29,944,434 of NC_050596.1, read as the reverse complement.
CGGGAGGGAAAAAAAAAAAACTGACGAGTTCATTGTCGTCATTGTTTGTTCTCGTCATATTAACACGGCAAGGTCGGTGGACTCCACTTGGCTTTGTAATGGATTCTCATAGAATAGCCTATCGGCTATCCCAAAACTTGTGTCAGTTAAAAATCAGAGTGCTTGGTTTACTTTTTGTTGCCCTGATTACCTCTATAACGGACATGAAATTATGACGGTAGCGTCAAATTGTGTTTACATGCGATACGAACTGTATTGGCTGCGCAATGCACCCAAAAAAGGCCGACTCAGCTTTGCGAATCATAGGCAATGACACAGTGCCAATGTGAGGTTTGGAATCAAGGTTCACGGCGTATTTTACGTCCTGTTTCTCCGAGTCGCTGTTCCGTAATCTGACAGACGGTGGAGCTGTTCCCATATCTGTCAAATGGGGAGTTGTGTAAAATAGGGGAGACATGTTAACCTTCCCCCAATTCCTTTTTTATTCAGGTTTCTTTGGGAGTGACTTGACATCAACAGCCTTGTCACACTTTACAATTAACTGTAACTGATTCGTCTTTGCTAGCCAAGCTGGAAAGCTATTGAGAAGAGATTGCCGTTGATTCCGTGGACTACAAACTGTCTCACCGCTGGTTCTCCATAGAGAAAAAGGAGGATTGCGGAAGTGTGCGTTACGTTTGAGGTTCTGTGTGGTTCTCACTTCCTGTACAAGGGGTAGTTGGATGCGTTTGCTGTTCCCCTACTTGTTCACATGAAACCGGAGTATCAAAAAACAGAGCGGCAGTGATTTTTGAAGAGACTGAAGAAAGACGCCGGATTAGGCTACTGTACACACTCTCCTGTTGGCAAATATGTAAATGCTGTGACAATAAATGTCTGTTTGCGGTCTGTCCGTCCGTATGGAAGAATTACTCATCCGTGGGCTGGGAGTGTGAATTCATTGTGGGTCATTAAATGCGTTCGCATGCAGATAGGGACTACATCAAAAGGTGCTGCTCATCGTTTTAGCAGCGGCATTTGCAGATCTAAACACTCCGTTGTGTCGTGTTTGAGGACTACAGTACCGCCCGAGCCAGCATGGAGAAACGCCGCAAATTCTGTTTTTCTTTGGCTCTGATCTTGCAGTGTTTTAAATGGAGCTCTTCTTTTAACTTGGATATCGACAATCCATCAGTTTATTCTGGTCCTCGGGGAAGCTATTTTGGATTTTCCGTTGATTTCTTCAAACCTGACCAAACACAGTAAGTTTTCATTGCCCTATATGACGTATCAGTGTTATTTCGAGCAACATATCAGTTGCTGAGATTTTGATTTCTTGTCTTCAGATAATTCCCTGTCAGCATTTTTTATCGTTTTCGTGTGGAATATTGCAGTTGTTCGAGCGAAGTGGAAGGAGTTCGCTAACTAGGTAGCATGCATTCGTTGCAGTGCCCTGGAAAGATTTTATTTTGCCTACAAAACAAAATGTGACCATTATTGTTGCTGTGTTTCATTCAGTTTCTGTCAGTCATGATAACAGTATATCCAATGGGTCACCGTTTTCCCATCCAATTTACTGTTGCGACCGAGAACATTATTCACTATTTGTCGAAAAGCCAAGCGGTAGCCCTATATTTACTAACGAACTTTTAAAACCGTGTAGGCTAACCATTTCAGGCAAAATGTTACACTTAGTTATTGCGGTAGACGAGATGAGTGTAGACATTTTACCGTAGCGACTCTTTTGAAATGTCATAGCTGGCTGCTAAAGAAGTAAATAATTTAATGCTTTGTGTCCTCTTGAATAAGTAATTCAGGCCTGATTTGTTTCTGTTCATTCCCAGGTTAAATGTTCTAATTGGGGCGCCGAAAGCCAACACATCTGTTTCGGCTGTGGTAGAGAGGGGAGCGGTATACAGCTGTCCTTGGCAAACAAGCACTGCTTGTCAGCAAATACAGTTTGACAACACAGGTGAGATGCGTTTTTTACTTCGTGCAGCAGTTCTGTTATTTGTAAGTTCTGTCAACAGTCTCGTTAACTGTAAAATCGTTTTAGTGTGTACTTAATCACTTTTTCGTTACATTTTAACGTTTGGTCGTTGCTTTTGGGTCCCTGGTGTGGCACCTCATCCATATATGGAAATACTAACCACAATGAGATTTTAACCAGCGAACGTGCTACTAGCGAGTATTGTTGTATCCAGTACAGAGTACCGCGCGTATGTGTGTGTGTGTGTGTGTGTGTGTGAGAGAGACAGACAGACAGACAGACACAGAGACAGTCGCAGTTTAAAACAGTTTTTCAGCAGTCATGCAATAAAATGACATTATAATTGTAAACGTGAGACACACGTCCAGTTTATGAGGGAAATTGTTGCCCGAAGCACCGAATAATGGACGGCGCTGTGAATCAGCTCTGCTCCAAATGTTTTCAATAGGTGTGTTAAAAGTGTTTGCTGCAGAACAAAGAGGCAGCGATCTGTGCTCATGTCAGGACTCATCCAGGAATGCAGCAGATGTACCCCAAACGCATTGCTGCGCAGCTGCGCTCCGTGCCGGAGAAGACAGAAAGAGCGTGGGTTTCGCCATGGTTTAGAAATAAGCCAAGCCTCTGTAAACCAGTCTTTACCGCGTGATGCCACGGGAGCAGGGAGCTGGAAGATGTATGCAGCTGATAAACGTTTTGGTTTTTAAAAGATTTAGTGAATCTCATGACGCAGGGACCGCCGCGCGCACGCTCATGTTCAGACGCACGCACCCGCACTCACTGACGTGCGCACACAAACGCATGCCAACACGCACAGTCTCACACACGCATATGCACGTTCATGCTTTACTCACACCTGTAAACACACACCTATTACTGAAGAACTACATCAATAGTGCTCTTTCATTTTCTAGTAACCGTAAAATCAATATGTCTCCATTGTTTTCTGGATGAAGCTGATTGGCAATCACTAGTTCTCAGGTATGTCTCACAGTGTTTACAAATCTGCATGTTAGCCATGTACCCATCAATAAGTCCTTATTATCAGGGGACAGGGTCGTTCATAGGTGGGGATCTGGCAACCCTGAGCATTAACAGCCACCTCCCTCTGTATCATATGGGCTCCTTGCCACAGTAAGTGGGAGATATTGGGGTGGGGAGCTGGGGGTGGGGGTAACTTTTTTGTCACAGCCCTCATCTGCATTCTGTGGCTGTCAGAGATCAGCGCAACTCAGACTAAATGGTATGAGCCAAGCCAAGATCCTCACAAGACCTCTCCACAAAGGCCTTCATGTGGATTATCTGACTATGCTTAGGGTTCCCACCAGAAACAAACAGCAGTCTTTTTTTTATTTTAATCCTGCATTTCTTATGAGTAGGATTCAGTCAGCTCACCAGGATTTAATTGCATGTTTGCGTATCTTCATTTTAAACTAAAATTTGCGCATATTTAAGGAAGCACTGCTTAATTGCTGGTCTCTGCTCCACTAAGATTTTTTTTTTCTTTGCAAAGGACTAGTATGTGTTTTTCATAGTCAACACATTTCATCAAAGCCACTTCTGCGGATGCGTTTTTTGAAATAAATGCCTGATTTAAAATCCCTTTATTTTGCCAGTGTTTTGAAGGATGACAAACTTAAAGGAGCATGTGCCCAGTGCCTCAGAAAGCTCAGGCTGTCCAAAATAGAAGAGAACAGGAATGGAACTAATGTTCATTTGTTTCCAAGGCTGACCACTGTGTCATAGTCCACGTAGGAAACAATTCCTAAGACGCTACACTGGAGCTTCAAAATCGACCGTCCATCAAGCTGTCTATGGGGAATTTTTTACCCCCAGGCCCTTATATGGCCTTGTTTGCGTCCTGAAACTGGGGAGCCGTGCCCTTGGAGCCGCAGTGGCCTTGGAGCCGCAGCTTGTGTTGTTGTGAAAAGTGACCAAGTCGGGACAATAGCGCCTTTTGTGTTTTGCTGACCCTCTAGATTAATGAGGGAAGGCTGCATCAGTGTAGATTACAGTGAGCAGGAGGAGACTGTAGAGGAAAAGCACTGTAATTACACAGTGCGCACGGAAGCCGAGTTCTCACCCAGAGTCTCTCGGCCTATTGTGAGGTCATAGCCGAAGTGCGATCTGATTGGTTTCCCTGCCCGTGGGATATTGTTATTGCTTCTTGAGGAGAGGCCTGCCAAGGTGCTGGTGAACGGCCGAAAATAAGAACAGTGTTACAGCAGCTGCTTCCTCCCCCTTCCACCGATGCTAAGTGCTTAATTGCAGATAAGCCAGGGTGTGTCACTGAATCAGACATGGGTCTGTGTTGGCACGCTCTTTCCATGAGTGAAATCCACAGAGTCGCACATCGGGAGGTGCGAGAGGTCAGACGATCAGATCACTCCTGCCATGACCAGCTGGCTCCAGTGTGGAGCAGTGAGGCCAGGACAGACGAAAGACTGCAGCAAATATGTGTTGAAATGCAGAGGTCTCTGCACGGGCATGCACACACAGAAGCTCTTCGCCTCGGAATTGCAACATGTATCATTTCACGTTCCGCTCTGTCGCTCAAACCGTGATTAACTGATAACCGTGGACCACCTTTCCTTGCAGTCACTCTGCTCATCTTTCAGTTAGTCAGCAAAGAGTTGCCTTTTTTTTTTTTGTTAACCATTGGCCATATGTGCCATTGAAGATGTACAGAGACAAAGGAGGAAGGAAGAACGACTGTTTTCCAGTCAGGTGTTTCCTGCTAACTTCTGAAAATAAGATGAGTCAAAAATCCTTTTCAGAGAGTTAATTGTCATTGGTATGAATCTTCTAGTCAGTATTGTTGATCACTAGAATAGAGATCAAACTCTGAGGAGCTGAAGGAGGCACGTGTGCGTGTGAACTTTTACCCCTCAGGCTTTGGGTTGGCTGGGTGTGGTGAGGTCTGGTGCCTTGTGCTTTCGTGTGGTGGCGATTCTAAGAGTGTAGCTGAATTGTTTTTGTTTATACATAACACAAAAATCCAAAACCATAACTCCTGAATATGTAACAGATTTCAGTACAAAAATAATCAGGTGAATTATCTGATGATGCCTATTTAAATTGCATTTATCTGAAACGGCTCTCTTTGCAATTGGACTGTTTATGTACTGTCCCTTATTACACTGTTTTTTATCACACACAGTTGACACTCAGGAGCTATATACATATATACTCATCACCACCACACTCTGTAAGTCTCATATTATATATGAATTTCTGTCATTTCTCAGACAATTACTATCCAGAATCATGGTGGCTTATCTGTATAAGCGAACATATCGTAGGAAGCCTCACAGGACACCTGAATATCAGTGTCATGGAGATGATCTAGCCAATAGAAGCAAAGAGAGGAAAGCTACTAAGTGCATGCGACACCATGGCAAACAGGATTGCAGATACAAAAGCCCAGGGTCCAAAAGTGATTAGCAACCAGCCAAATTCTCTAGGTGTGGCAGTGGCCATTTTTGCTGAGGTGTCCTGTTGCCCCTGAACAGGAATAGAACAGACACTGGCTGTGTTTGTAACACCCCTGGGCAGGTTCCTGACAGAGCCCCTCGGCTCGTTCAGGGCTGAACAGGGCTAGGTCAGACGCCGAGCTGTGTTTGTAATACCTGGGTAGGTTCCTGACAGAGCCCCTCGGCTCGTTCAGGGCTGAACAGGGCTAGGTCAGACGCCGAGCTGTGTTTGTAATACCTGGGCAGGTTCCTGACAGAGCCCCTCGGCTCGTTCAGGGCTGAACAGGGCTAGGTCAGACGCCGAGCTGTGTTTGTAACACCCCTGGGCAGGTTCCTGACAGAGCCCCTCGGCTCGTTCAGGGCTGAACAGGGCTAGGTCAGACGCCGGGCTGTGTTTGTAACACCCCTGGGCAGGTTCCTGACAGAGCCCCTCGGCTCGTTCAGGGCTGAACAGGGCTAGGTCAGACGCCGAGCTGTGTTTGTAATACCTGGGCAGGTTCCTGACAGAGCCCCTCGGCTCGTTCAGGGCTGAACAGGGCTAGGTCAGACGCCGAGCTGTGTTTGTAATACCTGGGCAGGTTCCTGACAGAGCCCCTCGGCTCGTTCAGGGCTGAACAGGGCTAGGTCAGATGCCGGGCTGTGTTTGTAATACCTGGGCAGGTTCCTGACAGAGCCCCTTGGCTCGTTCAGGGCTGAACAGGGAGAGGCTTTATGACACGTCTCTTGTTTTATGGATTCGTTTTAAAAAGACGTGCATGCGCAGCTCTAAAGGCGGTGAATAAGCTGTCTGAACAAGCCTTTGCATTTTAAAAGTGAACAGTGCTGGCAGAGAACAAAAAAAGTCTTCATGGCAAACACGTAGCTGTAGGTTTAACGGCTGGGTCGTTAAGAACCAGTATGGGTTTGGGATCAGCATTTGGGTGAGAAGTTTATAGTGTGAGATTAATTGCAGGAGCTGTTAAATAAAAATCTGGTGTTGAGGAGGACAACACTGGAGATGGAGACTTGCTCATGTACAGCTCAGCACACCAACTATCCTTTCCATAAAATGTGCATTTTTCAGAGGTGAAGTTATCATCATTGCTTTACATTATTGTCATTTAGCTGACACTCTTATTCAGAGTGACTTACAGTTCATACAGATGGATATTTACTGAGGCAATTCCAGGTTAAATACCTTGCCCAGCGGTACAGCAGCAATGCCCTAGCAGGGAATTGAACCAGCAACCTTTTGGCTACAAGCCCTGCCCCTTACCACTATGCTACACTGCTGCCCCCTCATCGAACAGCGATAAAGGTGCAGTGTGTGCCAAAGGGATACTTGTGTGGCTTATGAATTAGTTCAGCTGTCTGGGATCATTAGGGCGTGTTTTCACCACACAGGGACTTACAATAGAGGCTGCTGAGGGTGTTGTTTCTGATTAATATCCTGTCTGGGAAAAAAACACCGTTGGGTCTGTGGCCTCACAGGTCAGAGAGGGAGGGAGAAACAAGGTTCTGTTTCCTTTGCTTCAGAAATATTCCAAAAATGCTGCACCGAACTCAGTTGCAAACACTGAACGCAATGGTCATTGTTATTGTTACTGTCACCCGGAAGACTGTGTCAAGTTTGTAAGTATGTTCTAGCCTTCTGTTACTCAGAAAGGGCACCAAGTCACCCATGAACGAAAGTTTTTCTTCCTCAGAGTTCACTACATCGCTTTTTTTTTTCTTCCTTCCCCCTTTCTTCTACAGATGACCGAAGGAACGCCAATGGCATCCCAATGGAGTTCAAGTCCAACCAGTGGTTTGGGGCTTCGGTCCGGTCTGTGGGGGATAACATACTGGTGAGCTTCCTGGCCCAAGCTCTCTTTTCAGTAGCCACTCTGTGAGGCCTGCTACCAAGACCACAGCCAGCCCATCATAGCCTAGTAATCTTTACATTACAGTACATTTTTGGCATTTAGCAGACACTCTTATCCAGAGCAACTTACACCAATTACAGGTTTTTACCATGTTATCCATTTATACAGCTACCAATTGAGGCAATTGTGGATTAAGTACCTTGCTCCAGGGGTACAGCAGCAGTGCCCCCGTGGGAAATCAAACCAACAATCTTTCGGTTACGATTCCTGCTCCTTAATCACTATGCTACGCTGCCAGTCATTGGCCATTGAAGTGACATTACGTTAAACTGTATTATTGTAATGTATCAGACACTCATACCGCTGGACATAAAGATCTGCTTTATTTTGAGTTCATAGAACAATAAAGGACTGTTGGCTCTTTAAAATGGTTTGAGGGTGGATTCAGTTTGCTGGTCCTTTGTCAACTCGAAACGGGCCAGCTGATTCCTGAGGTTCTGTTTCTGTGTGTCCCAGGCTTGCGCACCTCTTTACCAGTGGAGCACGTTCGGGTTGATGGAGAGAGAACCCGTTGGGACGTGCTATCTCAAGAAGGGGGGGAAGATAGTGGAATATTCCCCCTGTCGCACAGGTACGTGGAGCATTCTGGGCTAACTTGTTACATCATGTCTTGTGAAATGGAATGACACACCGCTAGCTCTTGGAGAATCCAGGCCAGCGATTTCTCCCCCTGCAAATGTAGACTCATTCCTCCACCCGCTTCCCGTAAAGCTGTGCCACTCACAATAACAGAGTTAGGGCTTAATCCCGGTGGGTTAATCCCAGGTGTGTGTTTGGCTGGGGACGGGGGAAAGCTGTTGGTTGTGAAACCGAACACGCCCCTGCTGTCTGACAGCGTTCCCTTCCTGTGGTGAAACGCAGTGGTGTAAGAGCTGACTGGGCCCTCTGTGTGAATGACACAGCCGTGTGCGCTGGGCCCGAGCGCAGTCACGTCCCCCCAGCTGAATGACCGGCTGTGTTTCAGGACGTGAGTCAGCACCCTGCCCCGCTGTTGTTCAGCCTTACTCCCTTATCACCGCGGAGGTGTGCTCACGCCCGTGTTGCAGGGACGTGCGTGGGCTCGTCCAGTAAAATTGCACCAGGTCCCGCAGAACTCCAGCTTTGTTGTCAGTGCGATGTCACAATTTTATTGTGTAAATGATGCAGTGTGTGTTTTTTGTAGTTTGTGGATGTTTGTGGGGTTTTGTGCATGCATGTGAGTGTGCGGGGTTTTGTTTTTTTGCATGCAGACGTGTGTGTTTGTTTTGTGTTCTGTGATTTTGTGTGTGTGTGTGTGTGTGTGTGTGTGTGTGTTTTTGTCCATGCATGTGGTTGTGTTTGTTTTTTGTGTGCACTCACGTGTGTGTGTGTGTGTGTGTGTGTGTGTGTGTGTTTCTGTTTGTTCTTCCAGCCTCCAGCACACCAGAAGGACAAGGCTTCTGTCAAGCAGGATTCAGTATTGATTTTGTGAAGGTGAGGAGTGTTTTCATGTTTTTTTAATAGTTTTTAACCCACTGCAGCCAAAACCACAAATTTGCTTTAGCCAGACTCACTGACCCCCGTATCAAAGTGACTTTTGACCTCATGTCTTTGCTCTCAGATAATTTGTATGGTCTAGTTCAAACATATCCTGCTTTATTGTTCATTGTATCCTTTTAGATTTCATTCTTTGTGTTACCTAGTGTCTCTACTTGCCTGACAACAACTCAAAAATCAACTTTTTTCCCTCCCCCAACAGAATAACAGAGTTGTTATTGGAGGACCTGGCAGCTTTTACTGGCAAGGTATGAGTGTAACTGCATAAAAAACCTGCTTGACAGGGTTTGATTTTTTAAAAAACAGGAAGTGGCTGCCACAGATTTCCTTCTTGGTCTGATATGCAGTGTGACGGATTGCATGGCTAAATTACTGCCATTTTGAAACCTTTGTATGGATACTAATTGACATTACATTACATGCTTTTAGCAGAAGCTCTTATCCAGAGCGACTTCCAGCACAATAGAACGTAAGCGCGTCCGTTCAAGTTCACAGCACTCCAAGACCAGAGAGTGTGAGCATAACATCAGTGAGAGTCTAACCAGCCTATCTCACAAGAGGCCAGTTGTGGGAAGGGAGGCTGGTATGACCCTGCTATTTCCATGTAGTGGGTGGGTGTTTGAAAAAATCTGGTCCAAAAGCAGCAAAAAACCCCACAGTCCCCACTGTCCAAGTGTGCAGTGTGACCCTGTTAATGGGTCACTCAGTCCCCCTTTTGGTTTGTTTGGTATTCCCTAATTGCTCTTTCCTGTGGAAAGTCGAGGGTGTGGAGAGCTCTTTTCTGACCTGTAAATGTGTTGCATTGTATCTCGAGAAAAAGGAGGTTGTTCTGAATTTTTGAACGCGACCTTATGCTGGTGGGCGTAGCAGGGTGGTAAAGCTACGTCCTGTTAGGAGGGGTGCTGCTGAATGCTGAAAGGTGTCAGCTTTCCAACAGCTGCCAGGGTTTGCCTCTCTACGGGACAGCGTCAACAGTCAGTAGCAGGGCGCTGTGAGCTTCATCTGTTTGTTTGAAGTGACAGCCATGGGGTATAAAGTGTTTGCTGTGGGTTTTAGTGTGGGGTTTTGGTGCAGATGGGGATAGCATTGGTGTTCTCAGGCTGAGCTATCTCTCTTTTTTATGGAGATGCATTTGAAACACTGATCAAAAATAGTGTTGATTGTTATAGATTTTCTTTTTGTAAAAACTGCCCTTAATTGCTACTATTAAACGTATTTGTAATTCTACTCCAACTGTATTTCCAATTCAGTGACTATAATTATAGTTTACCCTGTTCCATATCAGTCACATCTAGTTCTCGTAGTGTGTGCCAAGTTTTTTTTTATCCATTTCAGATGTCTGCATTTGCTTAACATTCGGCCTGAACTTTGCTGCCTTGTTCTCCCAGGGCAACTGATCTCTGACGATGTTTCCGAAATCATAAGCAAGTACAAAAATGAATTCTTGATCACCTATGGCAACCAGATGGCAACCAAGTCAGCCAGCGCTCAGTATGATGACAGCTACCTAGGTAAGACTATCCGCACTGGTGTTTCTCCTGTGTTCTCAAATGCTTCTTAAACAGTATTTTCAGCTTCAGTCTTCAATCTACCCCTGTGAAAGAGTGCTCTCAGCCATCATTAGAAATCTTGGATCAGATTAGCTCAGATGTTTGGTTTGAAATCAAGCCCAGAGAGCACTGTTCACACAAGCTCAAATATGTTTTGGCCCTTAGCCGTAGAACATGAAACACAGTGGTTTCACTGTTTCACTGTTTTATTGTTACCTTGCTGTTCACCTTTTGAATATTCACACTCTCTGAACCCGTCAGGTTACTCGGTGACTGTTGGTGACTTGAATGGCGATGGAGAAGATGGTGAGGCCTGATTACGTGCACCTCTTTGCATGTCAGCTCTGATGTGTCTGTAATGCTTACCCCATCACACCAGTGTGAGCAAGAGTAGTCCTAAAAGGGCGTTAGTAGTTGGAGTTAAGTCTCTGCTATTAGTATTATGATAGGGCTAGAAAAACAGGAACTGTACAATGTTTTTAATTGTTGACAGTAATTTGCTGCGCTTTTGTGGTGGACCAGGAGCTGCCTACTCAGTCAGTCAATGAGTCAATGAGTCAATGAGTCAGTCAGTCAGTCAGTGAGTCAGTCAGTCAGTCAGTGAGGAACCCAGCAATTCCTAATCCATGCAGGTGCGGTCAAAAACACTACCAGCTTCACCACACAGTGCCATTGGCCATTGTGTCTCACCAAGTTTCCCTCACCTTGCAGTAGAGTAGAGTGTTGTTTCTGTTGGGCGGAAGATGAACAGAAGGAGCAGGAGTGATCCTTTCAGGGTTAGATGTCTGTTAGTCACCAGCCCTTTGGGAGGGGGGGGCTGTGAAGGGCTTGAAAGGGGTGAAAGCCAAGCTGGAAGGAATGCCTCATGACTCACACTTTTTCATGCAGCAGCTACTGTAATGGGGGGGGGGGGGGTTCCGTCTGTCCAAATACAGGTGTCTGGCCTTACAAACCCCTACTGCAGTGTCCCCTAATATGAGTCTCTTTAACCTTTTTTTTTATTGTGCTCTTTAATTTAGCCTCTGAGCTACTATGGTTCAGTTCAGTAAGGCCAAGAGCTTTCAGAGGTACACTATTTCTTGCGATCATGTATTTGCTGGAGGTCAGTGGCTAATGTGCGCTGGGTCATCATTCCTTCTTTCCACAGATTTTATCACAGGAGTTCCCAGAGGGGAAAAGGCCCTTGGCTATGTAAGGCTTCTTTACTTTGGCTTCAGTTCTGCACATACATGGGCTGTCAGCTCCTCTAGAAGCACAGAAGTTAGAGCTCTCTCTCTCTCTCTCTCTGGCTCAACAGGTTAACGTTTTCAATGGGAAAAACATGGAGTCCGTGGTCAACTTCACTGGAGTGCAGGTGAGCTGGTTAAGCCTCGCTCCCGCGCGTTGTCAACGGCACTGCCACTCGGCCCAATCATATTCGTGCGTTTTGGTCACGTGACCAGCATGTGCGGGAGGGAGCCTATCTTGAAGGTTTTGGTACATGCATGCCGTTGGCTAGAGCACAGCACAATGTCCCCAGTGGTCAGCGCCTCGTTTCGCCTGGTATTTGTACACAAGCCAGTAGTTCATGTCCTAAATCTACTTCCACATCTGGAAGTCATTAGTAGGGCTGTCAGCTGAGGCGGTTTAGGAGGATGGGGGGTGAGTGAGTGTATGTGGGGGGGGGGGTCGTTTGCATTGTCAGCACACTGTTTCCCTCAGAGCCTAAGACCTTGCCAGCGCACCCAGGGGAAGGGAATTACATCACAGTACATGTCCACAGCACTCGCTGTCTGATTGGCCGATTACCCCATCAGGGGAGGCGCCCTCGTACCAAAAACCCAAATGGACAGGATTCTTTTTCTGGATTTAGACGCTCCATTGTCCAAAGGAGGGATATAAACACCCCAGTCCACAAAAAGAATGCTGTGGATGAAAAAGCAAAGATTTTTATGTCTAGCAATTCCCAAGGTGAGATGTGCAGCATCCATTAGGGTCAGTAAAGGCATATGCTCTGCATTTTATAGGCAGCATCAGAGGTCATTTTGAACCGTTTGGCTCCGAGGTCAGAAGGGCCCCTTCAACAGTCACTTACATATTTGACTTTTATAGAAAAACAAGCCTCTTAAAATGGTCCTCGTCAAATATGTTGTCACAAACCCGCAAAGCCTCATAAATTTTCCAGTGCTGTTTCGTCCTGTGTTGACAGTAAATGGTTTTCCACAGAAGCTGGCATTGGCCTCAGTTTGGTGATAGCCCCACCCCCGTGCCCTAGCATAGCATATGACCTTCTGAACTCCAGTTTACACGCTCTTCCATTTAAACAAAGACCCATCAGTTTTTAACAGCCCATAAATTTCTAGTGTTTTCTTCTCTGATCCCCCCAGTAAAAACAGTGACACGCGGGACAGAGCTTTTGGTGCAGGAGCCAATGGGAGGCTAAGAATGCTAACAGAGTCGATATGTTTGTAAATGTTATTGTTGCCCTGGGGGCATTCTCATAACCGCTTGGAAAATATGTAAACTATGGACTATAGACCTCAACCATATAAGCCACCATTGTATTCTGTGGCGAAGGGAGAAGGCTTGAAATCTGTGTTGCATTCCAAATCGCCTCCTACTCCACAACTGAGTTCAGGCCCATCCAGCTGATCTCTGACCAGCGCTCAGTGCATCGTACTGAGGCACTTCCATGCTGATTGCTGATGCGGGATCAGCAGGGAGCAGCAATGGTAGTGGCAGGTGTGGTGTAGCGCTATATCTTCTGCACCCCATCTTACTGTGGGTATTCCTCAGCTTGCTGGAGCTGATGATTGCTGCTGAGGTCTTTAAGCCTACAGTTACCCCAGCATTCAGCACGACAGCTCAGTAAATACAGAGCTGAGGGAGTCTGGCACTGAATCACTCTGCTATGTTCCTGCAGGAGATGATATGCTGAGTTTTCATCTCTGTCTGGATTGTTTTTTTTTACTACTGCGTGGGGACTGTGTACAGTAGGCTACGTCATTCAGGCTCGCAGGTTAACCTTTGTCTTCTGATTCATGTTCTCAGATGGCTGCCTATTTTGGTCATTCTGTGGCTGCGACCGACATCAATAAGAATGGGTAAGCAGTTAGGTGTGCACCGCATTGTGAAGTGAAACCCACCCACGTAAACCAGAAAAAAGAGAACTGCCCTGTTTTTATCAGTGACAAGTAGGCTTCTTTCACAGCAGATAAATCCCAGCTTTAGAGAGAGCAGTCTGCTTCTAAAGTCATTATGATCTCTCAAGGGCATCAGAATAGATAGCAACCCCTCTAAACACCAAGATTTTCTGTGTGTGTGTGTGTGTGTGTGTGTGTGTGTGTGTGTGTGTGTGTGTGTGTGTGTGTACGTGTGTGTGTGTGTGTGCGTGTGTGCGTGTGTGTGTGTGTGTATGTATATGGATGTGTGTGTGTGTGTATGTATATGGATGTGTGGTTGTGTGTGTGTGTGTGTGTGTGTGTGTGTGTGTGTGTGTGTGTGTGTGTGTATGTATATGGATGTGTGGTTGTGTGTGTGTCTTTTATTGTGTATATAGATGGATGTGTGGTTGTATGTGTGTGCGTGTGTACGTGTGTGTGTGTGCGTGTGTGCGTGTGTGTGTGTGTGTGTATGTATATGGATGTGTGGTTGTGTGTGTGTGTGTGTGAGTTCTGCACTGTTCTGCTCCACTTCATAACTGGATGGAATGTGTGATCCCTGGAAAGCTGAGATAGTGCTGCTTGAGTGAAAGTGCAAGAGGATATCTCACTGTAGCATCATAACCTTCCTCTTACCCTCTGCCCCCTCCCTGAACACCACATCCTGCAGAATTGTAGATTTGTTTGTGGGTGCGCCCCTCTTCATGGATCGCGAATCGAACGGCAAGCTGCGGGAGGTGGGCCAGGTGTACGTCTACCTGGGGAAGGGGGGCTTTACTTTCGACGACCCCCTGAAGCTGACGGGCTCGGATATCTACTCGCGTTTTGGCAGCTCCATCGCCCCTCTGGGAGACCTGGACATGGACGGCTTCAACGGTATGAGGGGGGGGGGAGGGGGGGGTCGTCGCCATGGCGACAGGCTTTCAGAGCGGGCTAACCCAGCAGAGCTCTGTCATGCTGTCGGTGCAGATCCCTGATGAGTCAGGAACAGTGACACCATCATGACTACGGCAGAGAGAGCAGGGAGGGAAAAGTCCCAGCTCACACCTGCTGCCAGGGCAAATCAGAACAAAGCAAGGAAGGAAAGGCATCTCTCCTGCACCACGGTCAACGCAAGCCTGACGAGGCTTGTCCACTGCTGTGCGATGCTGTGCCCCGAGGGCTTAAAGCTGGGGTCTTACTTCATCTAGATGTACCGTGACTGCGGCTGGCTGGAGGTGTCCCAAACCTAACAAACTGTAAATGCTTGCTTGGAAAAATTGGTCAACTCTGCCAAAAAGCAGGTTTACCTCAAAGGAAACCCGCCTGCGCATGCACACGTCAGCAGCTAGGGGTGGGGCTGGGTGCTGGGGAGCTCTGCATCATGTCTGCAGCCTGGCTGCAGAGCAGTGTAGCATAGCGATAAGGATCGGGGCTTCTAACCAAAAGGTCGCTGGTTCAACTTCCGCTAGAGCATTGCTGTACCCTTGGGAAAGGTGCTTAAACCCGCAATCGTCTCAGTAAAGTAGTAGGTCGCTGTAGATAAGGGCATCTGTTAAGTGCCAATAATGTTACAGTTGCTTGGTTACTGTTGAGTTACTTACTGTTACTTTCTTACTGCGTGTTCTTATTGGCAGTGGGGGAGGATTTTGTAGACTTCTTTTGCTAAGGGCAGTCACTTCTTTTTTCAGACATCGCCATCGCTGCCCCCTACGGTGGCCCAGACCACAAGGGCCTGGTGTACATCTACAACGGGAGGCCCGGTGGGCCCGACCCGGCACCGTCCCAGGTTCTGGAGGGGAAGTGGGCCTCCACCTCCATGCCCCCCAGCTTTGGCTACTCCATGCACGGGGCCACCGACATCGACCTCAACGGGTACCCAGGTAGGAAGCCCCTTCACTTCCTGCCAGGCTGATGTGGGGATTACAGCTTTGTCGCACTGAAGGAGGTGAAACGCTTGGACCTGTCCTAAAAGCAAACTGGAGGACACATTTTTTAAATGAGTGATTAAATGTGAATTTGAAGTGGATGAGAGGGGTTATTCTGACGCTGGGCTTGCTGCCCAGCTCTCCCGCCCTCACGACTACATGAAGGAAGTGACAGGAGCTTTTTCTCGTTTTTGCAGACCTGATCGTCGGCGTCTTCGGGGCGGACAAAGCCGTTCTCTACAGGTACCTGCCTCTTTGAAGTCACACGTGCGTTTGATACACTGTATTTAATCGTTAGCGCTACCTTAACAATAAGCATGTGTTTTATATGCAATTAGCGAGGCGTAAACATGAGTTTTAAGGCTGCTGGTTTGAAAGCAAGCCCAAAACCGCGAGCACCCAGGAGTCGGCTAACAGAGAGCTCTGCTGTGCCTCTCTCAGCTGTGAATGCATGCTGGACGGTATCGACTGACATGAATCCTCACCCATTTCTTTCCATTGCTCTATTGATTTATTGATTGTGACTGTTAAATAGGCCGTCCAGTGACCTCTCTAGTCAGAATAGCCTGGTGCATCTGCTCTGCATTCCAACCGTACCTCTGAAACACGCACTACAGTTTGTGGTCCTCCATTGTGAAGACGCAAATCAATTTGAAGAATTCAGTGCCGAATTCTTAGGGTTGGATCTGCGTGCCGATGGGGGAGAGTTTCCCCCCTCTGCTGCTCTGTTCTCGTGGGAACGCGTTCCACGTTGACCGTCTCTCTGTCTCGGTCTGACCGCAGGGCACGCCCGGTCATCAGCGTGAACGCGACCTTGGAGATCACCCCCCAGATCCTGAACCCGGAGGACCGCAGCTGCACCCTGCCTGGGACCTCCACGACCGTGTCATGGTGAGCGGCCCTCAGACATCAAAGACCATCACACTGAGTGCCGTATATTTGCTGGCTCATGTATTTTGTGGACACTGTCCTCCAGACCAATGCACAAGGCTGGCATGGCCTGATACACGGACTGCATGTCACAGGAGCAGAAGAGCCAGGACTGGCTGTAGCAAACCAGCATCAAGCCGGAAAAACAGTGCTAAAGTAACGCATGGCAGCCAAAACCAAGTGCCCAAGTGTTATCCTCAGGACCAACACGCTTGAACACAGAGCTTAACGATGATCTATTTAAGCCACATGACCTTAAACCATGGTGTGTACATCTGTCATATTCAGAGGTTTAGACTCAGCTAGGTAATTTTAATGAATTAGGTTGTTCTGCAGCTTGTGCATAAAACCAGACACAGGTGCAATAACATAACGGAGTGTATACAGAGGGGCTGTCCGCTCCGTGGCTCTCCACTGCAGCAAAGCTCCAGCAAGATCGTGAATTCAGCTGAGACAGTGTCATTTCCTCCGCAGACAGTCATTTGGAAGCACAGCTCTCGTAAACCCCAGTGTTTTCCACCAATAACCACACATACGTATAAAAACACATTAGGCAACTGTTGTTAATTTCGAAGATGTAGGAATGGGACCGGGTCCGTCCGAATCGCCCTGCTCCGCACGTGTTGGCTCCACCAAGCCCCGTTTAATCCGAAACGGCTCCGCCACCGCTGCCTGTTCCCTGACCCAAGCCAAGCCAGGGGTTCCCCCAGCTGACAGAAAATCAACATGTGTGTTTGCCCTTGCCTGGCCAGGACAGACGAGCCCTCTCTGCTCGGGACACCCCTCTCCCTCTCTCTCTCTTTTGCTCCCTTTCTCTCTCTCCCACTTTCTCTCCCTCTCTCTGTTGTTCTCTCCCTCTCTCTCTCTCTCTCTCTCTCTCTCTCTCTCTGTGTGCTGAAAAATCAATATGTATGTCTGCCCCCGCCCAGACAGACGAGCCTTCTCCGCTCGGGACACCCCCCCCCCCCCCCCCCCCTCTGTGACTGAGGGCCTCTGTTTGCTCTCTGCCGCGCTGTAGAGGTGGAGGCGCTGTGCCATTACTCTCCCTGTGACAGCATCCGGAGCCACCCTTGGTTCAAATAACATAAAGGACGGGGACACAGGGGCATCTGCCCTCCGTTTGCGGTGCCCCCCCCCCCCCCCCAAGCACCACCCAGTTAAACGCCTTGGGACACAGTTTGCAGGTGGTTTAAAGGTGGTTTAGTGGAAAGACCGCCGGAGCGATTCGGGTTTCGTCAGCCTGTCAGTTACAATAAAGAGAAGGTGCCCGTGTGCAAAGGTCTCCACAGTGTGATGTTTGCACAAGATAAGAAATGTTTTCCTCAAGATCCCAGATACTGCTACTTCTATATGTACTTATACCAGCTCCACAGAGGAGGTGAGCTGCTTCCAGAAGCAAGTGCATTATGGGGCTGCACGGACTTAACCATAGTACTGTTATGATTTATGTATAATAACCAGGCAAGTAAAATTCTGCATGACAGTTTGGCATGTCTTTGATATCATGATCGCTGTAGGTTGGTGCAGTGCAAATTTGCCTGATGACTTGAGGTATTTAAAGTGAAAGAAGCAACCGGGTCCCATAGGTCTGAATCAGCTTAGTCATTAACTACAAGCAACAGAGGCCATTCATATAGGACTGACTTATTTACAACAGGGTAAACACAGAGCCTCATCAGACTGTGCTTTTCAGAGTGTTGACCTTGGTGCTTTATTTATGGGAACAGGCTGTGATCACAGGGACTTTTCCAGTATTGTCCAGGTGCTCAGGAAATGAGCAGGTGTCTGGGATTCAAAGTTAATCTCCTTCACATGGCTGTGGCCATGTTTTTAAATCATGTCTGTATAGGTATATGATTAAACCAAGCAAGCCTCTCATGTGCATCTCTGTCTACGCTCGGCAGTGTAGCATAGTGGTAAGGAGCAGAGCTCGTAACCGAAAGGTTGCTGGTTCGATTCCCCACCAGGGCACTGCTTGTTTGTCTTTGGTCAAGGTACTTAACCCCAAAATTGCCTCAGCTTTATAAATGGATAATATGTGAAAACTGTAAGCTATGTAAGTCACACTGGATAAGAGCGTCTGTTAAATGACTATAATGTAACCTCTCTTCCCTCCCTGCAGCTTTAAAGTGAAATACTGCCTACAGGCCCGAGGAAAAGGAAGCCCTTCCTCACTGCGTAAGTGCTGATTGCTTTCAGCTTTGCCTTCAGTACACTTCTCAGCTTTGCTTTCAATGCACTTTTCAGCTTGATCAGTTTGGAGGAACTCGCAAATGTCCTTTCTCAAAAAGACTAAATGTGGTTTTGTGTTTTTTTTTTTTTTCTTTTTTTATTCTTTTAAAAAATGGATTAATTAGTACCACAGGAAAAACACACACTTTGGCTTATTGGGCTTCATCAGACATTACCTAGAAACCAAAATGTCCATTTTTTGACAGTTCTGACAGTTTTCTTGCTGTCCCCCAAGGTCGGCTTGCACCATGTGGGCATGCTCCCTGTCCCTCCGACCACCATAGTCACACTTCCTTAATCCTGTCTTAAACGTGTAAACGAGTAAAAGTGTCACGTGTAAAGTGGTCTGTCACCCAGTGAGTGGAGGCGCCCGGTGCTGTTTTATCCAATGGCAGAGCAGAATGGCTGGGGGGGGATTCTGTGCCGGGCGAGGGAGGCATGCTGTGCGCTACGGTGGCGGTAAAAACAGAGCATCCGGCTCTTATGTGGCGCCATGTTGAGAGCATAATGGCTCCCAGACACAGGTTCTGTGCTTAAAAGACCACAGACGGAGCATCTTATTAATTATTTGTGCAAGACTTGCTGTGAGCAGCCCTTTGAACTTTCTCTCCTGCGCCCCTTACTGAGGGCTACTGTACGAGGGGCCCAGAAAAAAAGACTTGACTTTAACGTTGAAATACAGGGTGCTGGTTTGGATTGTCTATGTTTAACTGTAATGGTGCATTTGAACATGTCAAAGAATGACTTATTTGTTTGTTTGCTTGTGTGTGTTGGGTGTGTGTTGTGTGTGCCTATATTGTCTTTCTGTTTGTTTGCATATAAGTGTGTGTTTCTGTGTTTTGTATGTCTGTGTGAACTTGTACTATGTCTGTTTGCCTTGTTTGCCAGACAGGGTCCTTAGCCATTGGACTGACCCTAACCTGTGTTTATCTGCTATATACAGGTGGCCTTTACAGGTAAGGCTAATGCATTGTCAGCACTCTGACCGAAGCAAAGTCTCACAGGTGTCCCTCCCTTTCCCAGTCTTCCAGGTGGAGCTGGTGCTGGACAGACTCAAACACAAGGGGGCGATAAAGAGAGTGCTGTTCCTACACAGCAGGATGTCCCAGTACTCCAAGAACATGACGGTGACCAACAGCAAAGGGCCGGCATGCGAGGAGCTGGAGGCCTTCCTGATAGTGAGTTACACTGACAAACGCACTACGTCAACACGTCATTACAGATGATGCTCCGACCAATGAAAAAAGCAGATAGGGCAGCTCAGCGGTTAAGGCATTCACTTTGAGGACATGTTTTATTAAATGGTGAAATTATACATTTTGACCATGGAGGATGACTTCACTGAGACCTCCGTGGTCCAAAAATTGTTTGATCAGTTTCAAAAAATTTTCAGTTTCGGATATTACAGTAGTGTGCGTGCATATTAATTTATGTTGTGAATACAGCTGTCCCCTCTTTTTGGGTTAAAAGGCAGAAAGAGAAGGTCTGTGGGGAATGAGAGGGAGACAAAGTGGTTCAATCTGCTGAGCATTTTCTAAATCCGCTTTGTAAGGGCCGATTATGAGGAGCCGATTATGAGGAGTATCACTCCCTGCTGTTATTCAGTTTATGGTACTTACTTACTTTTTCCAGTAAACTTAAAATGAATGTCAAGCCCTAATTAGATTAATACAGAACAGCCCTGGGGGCTTTTTAAAGCATGAAAAGGGTGTTGAATACTGAAAAACCTACATGATGAATGATATGTGTGTGATATTCTTCAGTTAGAACATGTATTAAGTGTCATAGAGATAGATTTAACTCATTCTGCATTAGGAGCTTGTTTTTAGTTACATCAACAGCTTTTAGCTTCTTCTTCTCTGGTAACAGCAGGTGTTGTGCCTTCTTCTGACATGCTGTAATTACATCTGGTTACATAATTACATGCACCTCATCGTCACTGATGGACCACTGCCCCTGTTATTATAGTTTGTGGTTGAGTGGATGTTTTTGTAGCGCAGGGCTTTGAGATGTGCAGATAGGCCGGCTCTAGGCTATAAACGGAGTCCTGGTCTGCATTGAGTGGCAGTTTGGGTGCCCCTCCCATGTCTTAGCTCATGCCGTGGCGCTCTCTCCTGCAGGACGACTCAGAGTTCAGGGATAAGATCACGCCCATCACCATCTTCATGGAGTACAGCCTGGACTACAAAAAGGCTGCAGACAACACCGGCCTCCTGCCCATCCTGGATCAGTTCACACCCGCCAACGTGTCCAAGCAGGTATCGGTCCCACCCTCAAAGCCCCCCCCAACCCCAGCCTCCCCCCCGGATTCCCCCACGTTATTCCCGGATTGTCCCAGTTCTTTCTGGGTGCAGGAAAAACACAAACAGCTGTGATTTGTGCCTGAGGCTTTGTGCTAGCATGCGGTGTGGGTCCGTAGGGGATGGGCGTGTCTGTCTGTCTGGAAGAGTTACAACATGATGAGCTGAGAGAGGAAAGGAAACACGCACGCACTCATGCTAAATGCACTGCTGAATCACTGCTCCATTATGGTTATCCAGTGAAGCAAGAACAGAGGGATTTGGTTGGTCAAGTTTACTGCATAGAATGAATCCGTAGAAAACTCTCTTCAAATCAGCTGAAACAAGCAAACATACACTACATGCAAAACGAGCAAAAAAACTCAGATAGGGTTTGTGTGACAGCGCAGGGTGAGTATGAGTTGTGGGCAACACCTGAAAGACTGGGCGTAAAGGCTCTGTCGGGGTTTTTTTTTGCAGGCACACATCTTGCTGGACTGTGGGGATGACAACATCTGTAAGCCCGACCTGAGGCTGTCGGTGGTGAGGTGAGTGGTACGCTCCTCAGAACTCTCACTTCTCCCCCACCATTGCCGTCCATTGGTACAGTCCAGGAGGGTGGAGGCTCGGACTGTGACCTCTCCCGCTCTCTGTCACCCTTACGCCAGCGACCAGAGGCAGATCTACATCGGCGACGACAACCCGCTGACGCTGGAGGTGACGGCGGAGAACAGCGGGGAGGGCGCGTACGAGGCGGAGC
The DNA here is from genome assembly GCF_013368585.1 of Megalops cyprinoides. Lineage (NCBI taxonomy): Eukaryota > Metazoa > Chordata > Actinopteri > Elopiformes > Megalopidae > Megalops > Megalops cyprinoides. The sequence continues at coordinate 29,922,778 of NC_050596.1, read as the reverse complement.
TCTACGTCACTCTGCCCCCGCAGGCAGACTTCATCGGGGTGGTGCGCAACAGCGAGGTGAGAACCCCACCCCCCCCCTCCCACACACATAAACATGGTACAGTCCTTCCTATGGACCAATCAGCTCTCAACACTGCGGCTTTCTTTGGAAAGAGTATTTAAGGAAAAACCTTCTACTGTCATTCTGGAAAATTCAAATTATGTCATTTTGATGGTGAATCATGGGCATTTTTTCCATGCTGTTCATGAAGAAAGCACATATTTAATCTGTATCTAAATCCTCCTAAGCAGGAAGTGGCTGCTTTGGATCTACCTGAACAAAATGCTTGGTTGTACTTTTCGAACAGAATAATCCTAAGATTAGAGATGCAGTTGCAGTGTGGCTCTGCAATCTGGCGGTTGGAATAAATTGGGTGGTTTGGAAAATGCTGCCAAATTTCTTGGAAAGTTTTACCTGGTGATTAGGAAACTACTTAAGTCATGATGTTCAGATGATTTACTGTCTGTAACTATAGACCTCAGAACACCCAGGCACATACTGCTAAGTTAACATCATATATATGTATAATATAACCATAATGGAGGTGTGATTAACTAAGACAAATTAATGTGTTACTTGCTGTTTTTAATCAAGTTAAGTGAGCTTGAAACCATGGAATGTATCCAAAGATGAAAAAACAAGTGTTGTTCAGACACCATGATTACATTAGTGCATCACCTTATCAGTGCCTTTTCACCATCTAGTGCTACAATACAGGTACTGTCATTAATTTGGGGGAGCCAGTCGGTCAGTCTATCAGTGAGTGAGGTACTGTGTTGCAGCTCTGGGCTATTTAAGCGGTATAATGCACTTCAGGAGAAGAAACTGTGGCTTAATCTGCCTAATTTGGCATTTTTGCTATGAAAGACTAGGGCAAAATGTAACATTTCTCTGTAGTTTAAGTACTACTACTTTAACTTCAGCAAGTATTTCTGTCTGATAATGAAAACCAATATGATACACTATTAACACTTGGATCCCTATCAGAGGGTGACATTGTTAAACTATGGAAAATGACAGCAGCAAACTTTGTCATGCTTACACATTGACCCTGGTAAGTACATTCTTGTTTTTGTTTTTAAGCGTGTTCTCTTTGGGGGCGTGAATTGCAGTTCAGAAATTCTGGAAATTTTGTGGTATTTTCAGCGTAGCGTTTGCCCGAAATCAACCATGCAGATTCATGACTTGCGGGGACATGTTTGAGGTGTTCTTGTTTTGTGGATAACTGTCTTAGCAGTAGTATTTAGCCTGTTGCCATGACGCCGGATGAATTTTGCCCTAGTTGACGTCTCGTCTGTCCGCCGTCTCTCTCAGACTTTTTCCAGACTTTCGTGTGCCTACAAAAGGGAGAACCAGACGCGGGTCGTGGTCTGTGACCTGGGGAACCCCATGAAAGGAGGAACAAAGGTGAGAATGACCTTTGACCTCCTTTACCTGAGCACTTGCAGAGTTAAGGACACGCACCTACTGCCTCACGATTTACACGGCTGCATGTTTTCAGGACTCTGAACTTGTGTGTATGGAGGGTTTCAGATTACCTGAAACAGGGCACTATTGTTGTTTTGGGGCATTGTGCAATTCCCAGGAATATGATTCCAAATGATAGAAACAGATTGTAGATTCCTGTATGTATATTCTAGAAAGGATTAGAGAGGGTAGTAGCTGGTTAAGAGACCAAGGAAGGACTGAGCGAGGCAAACCTCACTGATGCAGACCGTGGGCTAGAGAGTAGGGCTTTCTGAACCCCAAAATGGGTGGAGCCATAGTGCATGACCGGTCAATAACTGAGCTGAACCAATCGTAGTGTGGCACTGTGGAGAATAACGTATTCATTGGTTCAAACAAGTCAGTAGTTGACAGTAGTTGTTACTTCCACCTATTATGGTGTTTATGACACCTTGTTCTCTAATGAGTGCTGTAAAGCCTCGGTGCTGCAGGTGACAAGCTAACACTGGCCAACTCTGTGATGACCAAATCTGTTCCTGTCGGCGTGCCCACTTCCTTTGTACCAGAGAGCCGTCTCATCTCTCTTCCTCTTTTTCAGCTGCTGGCTGGGCTGCGCTTCAGCGTGCACCAGCTGTCAGAACAGGATACCTCCGTCAAGTTCGACCTGCAGATCCAAAGGTACCGGAAGGGCGTAACAGGAAGTGAACCGTGTGAATAGCTGAGATGTCTGGCTCGTGGGACATGTCAGTTGTAAATTCCGCATGAAATAAAACATGTTGCCCAGTTCTGCTGCTGCTGGGCTGTCACTGTCATCTATAAATACCCTCCTGCAGAAATTTGACCTCCAAACCTCTCTACAAACCTCAGGCCTCTACTGGCCTGAATATCAGTACGAGAGAGCTGGTGGTGCAGATTTCTGAGTCTTTGTAACAGTTGGCTCGACACGCCCAGGGTCATACTGGCACATCTGTATTCTTCCCCCCCCTGGCCGAACTCCTTTTCACAAAGAGACAGTAATTACAGTCCAGCTGAGATTTCTCTGTGAAACAGAGCATTCTTCACCAGCATCTGATAATTCACACCCTCATTGAACTGAATCTTTTTTCTGCACCTCAAAATATCACTTCAAGTTGATCATTCACTTATATATTATTGTCTGAAATCGGTTTAGATGTAATTTATTCCTTTGTGCTTAAGCATGAGGACTTAGCAGTGCTGTATAGTCTGTGGGAATTGTGTTAGTCTTTGGCATCCTTTCAAACTAAAAGTTAGTTGTGAAACAACAGCACCACCATCTGTTTGTGTTAAGCATAACCTTACACTGTAAAGCATTTTTCTTTCCTCAGATTTATCTGGCTGTTGAACGTCTTGTGTAAAATCTCTCCGTGTTCTTATTGTCTTGCAGTTCCAACCAGTTTAACAACACGAGCAATTTGGTGTCCAGCATCACGAAGCTTGCAGTTTTAGCCAAGGTGGAAATTCGAGGGTATGTGACCACATGGCGTAGAGCTTTGCTGTTTTCCTCTCTACCCCTCTGCATCTTACACAGTGTCACACACTTCATAAGAGGGCTTACAGTCTTTGATTTCACAATAATTGTAGGTTTATACCAATCCAGTGGCTAGTAACACCAAGAGGAAGTACATTCTCTTACCATTGCATCTGACTTAACGCCGTGGTTTATTTACACCTTTCGAATAAGTGTGTCATAACCTGCTGTCTTTGTCACACCTGGGTGTAATATCCTGTCTTCTCAATGGTAAAAATGAGTTATTGCGATTGTATAGCAGATTGGGAGAGCTTTTCTGGCCTCAAACGCTTAGTCAGAAGTTAATGTCTGCAAACAGCCATTTGGCATAACCAGTCCCCTTGTCTTTAAAGTGCCCCCACCCCAAAACACACTCTGGACTTCATGTTATGTTGTACTTGTAAATGACCCTTATCTCCCTCCTGTCTCCACCCTGTCTCCCTCCTGTCTCCACTGCAGTGCTTCCACCCCAGACCAAGTGTTTATCCCCATCCCAAACTGGATGCCCAAAGAGATCCCTGTTGTGGAGGATGACATCGGCCCCCTGGTTCAGCACATCTACGAGGTCAGAAGTGAGCGCCGCTCACTTACTGAGGCCATTACAAATCAGCAAAGTGGTTGCTGACCTATTCAAAGATTTCTTTAATTAATGACTGTTGCTTTTTTTTTTTTACCCCCAGCTCCGCAATAACGGGCCGAGCACATTCAGCAAGGCCGTGATGGACATCGAGTGGCCATACAAGTTCAACAACGGCTCCCTCCTCTACATCACCCAGTACGAGGTGGACGGGCCCATGAACTGCAGCACAGACATGGAGATCAACCCCCTCAACGTCTCGGTGGGTTCTCCCCGCGTTCGCCCTGCATTCCTCCTGTGTTCTCTTCATGTTCTCCCCACTTTCCTTCTATGTTCTCCATGTGTTCTCAGTACAGTCTCCCCATGTTCTACCCATGTTCTATGTTCTACCCATGTTCTATGTTCTACCCATGTTCTATGTTCTACCCATGTTCTGTGTTCTACCCATGTTCTATGTTCTACCCATGTTCTGTGTTCTACCCATTTTCTATGTTCTACCCATGTTCTGTGTTCTCCTTCTGTTCTCCACACATTCTCCCCATGTTCTCTCTGCATTCTGTCCCACGCCTCTGTACAGAGTCACATTCTATCAGATCAGTTGAACTGAGAAGTAAATACAGGTCAGCTTGATGGTTTACGCCACGCTGCCGTTTTCCCAGAATCCCAAGGCGGGCGGGAGGAACACCACAACGCAGAGCGGGGACCGGAACGAGGGCGGACCGCGCAGCCACGTACACCGCCGAGACCTGGAGGGGAAGCAGATGGAGGGGGACCTGGAGATCCTGGTACTGTCACTGTGACTGACGGACACACGCCTCTCACATCGGCTCCACCCACACCAGGTTCCACCCAGACAGGGCTTACCTTCCAATAGGGTTTCTTACGCAGTCTTCACCTCTGAAACACCAGGCTCAGAACTTCAGACTAGAATATGGCATTGTTTGTAAAGACCAGATCCAACAGAATACAAAGGTTTCTGGGTTTATTAAGCGACAGAGACAGACTTTTACTTCGCACCCGGTCACGGGAACATCATCATGGTGTTTTCAAGGTTCCCAACACGTTCAAATGGCAACACAGCTGGGTTCTGTCTTATACAGTTATGGCAAATCCCCCCTGGGGTGTGAGACAACGGCTCCTGCCCTGACTGCAGGCCATGGAGAGGTAGCGCCATTGTTACGCTAAACACCTCTGTCCTCTCTAGTATGCAGTTTACGCAGAGGTGTGAATCATCAGGAGCAGGAACGTCATGCTAAAAGTGCAGGATGTTATCTGTGGGTGTTCTGCTTCCCCCACAAAATGAAATTCTTTTTAATAGCTTGTCAGGAGCATGTCAGGAGGATGTGAAGGCTGAATTTTCAGAATTGGCACCAAACATAAACTAAATGTTGGGTTACAGCGTGCTTTAAATAAGTGACATTTTCCGACAGCAAGGGCTGGATCTCTCAGTCTTTCCATTTAATAATCCCCGCTTAGCTGGCTAAATGCTTCCTTCCTGCTGTAACTCGGGTGATGTGTGGTGATTCTGGTGCACAGTGGCTGCCGAGCATCACTCGGGTGGAGACTGAGGTGGAGGTTATTTGCTCCCCTTTCACTGTAAAATACTTTGAGATTCAGTCCATTATTAATACATTTACATTTATTTATTTAGCAGACGCTTTTATCCAAAGCGACTTACAAAAGTGCATACAGTAAGTACAGCGACAGTACGGGGACAGGATGTGTACAGTTCCACAATGAGACAGTTCTCAGCTGACAGCAAGGTCTGTTTGAGGACACAGTACTATCAGATTTGTACAATTACAGCCTATAGGGCAACTAATATGATACACTTTCAAACGGCAAACTTCAACAACTTCAAACGGCACAATGAGCGTCAGGGTAAAGGCGGCAACAAGAGACAAAATTTAAAAGCACAATTTAAAAAGCACAGCGATTACGACAGCACTGATGGGTGGGGTGGGGGGGTATTATAATAGTATTAGTACATTATATTACATTTGTTTAGCAGACGCTCTTATGCTTCGATGTGAACAATGTTATTCATTCATACGACTGTACATTTACCAAGACAAATTGGGTTAAGTACCTACCCAAGTACCAACCCACTGGCTTTCAGCGGAAATGAGGCTGAAGTTTTAACCTGCAAAAGGAGTGGCTCCGATGTTTCTGTCTCACCTGTGGCACATGCCACTCACTTGATCATTTATTCTGTGTGTGTGTATGTGTGTGTTTCCAGGACTGCGCCAAAGCTGAGTGCCTCAAGATCAAGTGTCAGGTGGGACGCCTGGAGAGGGGCAAGATTGCCATCCTGTACATCCGATCCCGCCTGGGCGTGGCTACCTTCCTCCAGGTGAGGCCCCTCCCCCTTCTTCCATCTCCCAGTCTGTCCGCGTAGCCCCTCCTCCTGCACTGTGATTGACATCTCTCTCTCAACCCCAGGCCAACAGCCAGAACCACTCGTACATAGTGAGGTCCACCGCCTCCTTCAGCGTCATAGAAATGCCCTATAAAAGCCTGGTGTCTGAGCTTCCCTCCAACTCCACAGTGGTGAGTGTGTGCTCTCAGAAACTGCAGAAACTGGGGCAGTGGAAGTAGGATTTGGACTTTCAGCCAGGCACGGTTCCGCTTTCACTTCACCTATTCGCCAGCAGGCGCCTGTGTGAAAAGGAAGGGGATGCTCTCCGGTCTCGAGTTCAGAGTTCAGACCGGGAAAAGTTTGTTCAGTACAACCAAGCAGTTGCAAAAAAGTGCAGTTCACAGCAGAGTGCAGTTCACAGCAGAGCTTCACACGAGACGGTCTCTAATTGAACAGTGAGACCGTGGAGAGCATTCCTGAGGCCTTTCTTTGTATAGGCAGAAAGAGAGAAATGGGTTTTCTTGAGCGCATCTAGAAACACCTGTGTGTTTGGTGTGTCTGTGTCTGTGTGCCTGTGAACATGTGTCTGTCTGTAACAGTGGAAGGGGGAGGTGTGGCTCTCTGGAGTTCACACAGGATGCTGCTCTATTCATCTGGCCAGTTGGTGTCATACACAGGTTTGGCCCCTGGGGGCTGGGGAATTTCTGCCTGTCTGGATAATAAAGCTAGGCTAGAGACTCTCCTGGGTCTGTCATACCTTACACAGAGCACAGAGAATGTGCATAGCTCACATTTCATACGCTTATACAGCTTTATATTTACAGAAGCAATCTGAGATAAGTGCCTCACTCAAGGGCACAATGGAACGTGTGCTCGTTGGGCCAGTCTTGTGGTGTCTTCCCACTGTGCCACACTTCAGCCCCTAACATCTGAACCTTGAATCATGAGCTGTGAGTGACTCCGGCCCCTCCCCTCGTTCTCCCGCCCCAGGTCAACACGGCCGTGATCTGGAACGCGGACACCAAGCAGCCGGTCCCGGGGTGGGTGATCGCCCTGGCCGTCCTGGCAGGGCTCCTCCTCCTGGCCCTGCTCATCTTCATCATGTACAAGGTGAGCGCTCTCCTGCTCGCACCCTTTCCACTGTCAGCGTTGCTGCCTACGCCCTGCTCCGCCCCGCTCCGCCCGCCCCGCCCAAAGGAGCGCTTTACACTACAAAAACAAAACCAGTTGATTACATTGTTGCAATTATTTCCCTAGTATAGGTGAAGGTTCACCCCTCATGCTGGCACTCTAACAGTTTCTGTCCCTCCCTTTCCTAGCTGGGCTTCTTCAACCGAGTGCGCCCCCCTCAGGACAGTACAGAGAAAGAGCAGCTCCAGCCACAGGAGAATGGTGATGGTAACCCAGAGGCCTGAGACCCGAGGCTGGGGGGGGAGGGGGGAGGTTGGGGGCGGCGTAGGGCGAGGAGTAGCCAAACCATTTCAGTACCATGCCACAGGGGCGACGCCCACTTCCACCCCCCATCTCCCTGCATGAGGATGAACGATCAAGCCAACGCAAAAAGGCTCACCTACACCTTGTCGCTTTTAAACCCTGGAGTCAAAGACCAAGATGATGACCGAGAGATGGATTTCTAAAAAAAAAAGAGCTGGTGCAGTAAGCCAAATTCACACTTCCTTTGAACGATCTTGTGGCGTGTGAAACCATGTGGTACTGACCAAAGTGGCGATCAGAACTGAAAAATCGTGATCGAGCACTTCCACGTAATCCTCGTATGAGGTCACCGGCTCAGTGAGGACCCCTGTCCTCTGCTACCAGAGTCCTTCCTGCTGGCTTCTTCTATGCATCTTAGTGCACTGAAAATGTTTTATAGTTCTCTGTTACCAGTTAATTAATGCAAATACGAGAGGCACCAGCATAACAGGCTGCGTTCATGCGGCTAGTTGAATAAATACTGAAACGTCATAACATCAGTCTAATCTTATGACCGACTGATTTTTTTTTTTTGGTGTACCTTTTTTGAAATGGCTACTGCCAAGGGAAGGGGGTTTCAGGGCTTCATTTTTTTGCCGTGGGAGGTATTGTATAGACAGATTTACTGTATATAAAATGATGAAATGCTTCAGTAACTTAAATATGGTCTCATTGATTTCAGACACAATGCATGGCATAACTTTCATGTAGGATCGTCAGTTTCAGTGGTTTAATTCCTGGCGAAACCAACAATTGATGACTTTGAGTTTTTAGGGTCACCCTTTCTAAGGTCACTCCATTAATGTTGTCTTTATACAGTATCCCAAATGTTCCTTTAGCACAAACTAACTCCTGTGTACTATATTTAAGCGTACGAATTGTAAATAAGGCTGATACTCTCACATGGATAGATAAGAACACCATTCACTAGATTTTGCTTCGTAAAACATCAGTTCAGTCCTAAAATATACACATTTTACCTTTCTCACATGCCTTTGGGATAACCTTTGTGAAGGTTTGCACATTAAAATGAGAGAGGAGTCTAATGGAGGGTTGATTAATTGTTTTACTGAGCATTTTCTAATCAGCTGTCTCCCTCTCAAAACAGCACAAATTTACAGTGTATGCACTAAGAAGTTTATTTTTGCCACGTTTGTAAAAAAAAAAAAAATGAATAAATGAATAAAAAAAGAAAGGAAAAAAGCAAAGCGAACTTAATATAACATTCAGAGCATTTTTGGATAGCTAAATCAAAGAGCATTATTTTTGGTACGCAAAATAAACAGTCTTCCTCATGTCAAGATTACAGTGACTCCTTGCCTATTACTCTGAGCTGTTTGAGGCTGCAGTGCTTTCTCTCACTGGCCTTTTCACATAGTGTTTATTACATATCCACCATATGCATTTAGCTTAAGACCAGCTACTAAAGGTTGAACAGGAAATAACCATTTCAACCAAAGACTGAGAAAAATGGTTTTGAGATTTCATTTGTTTCTAGCAACAAATTTAATCTTATTTGCTGTTTAAAATGAATAATTGTGCCAAAAGGACTTTAAATGTTAATTGCTACTTTCTAATAATTATGCATTTTTTATTAAGTGCAGTCTAAAGTAAAAAAAAGGCATTTTATACTGTACTGAAAGAAAAAATTGGAAAAGCACAGCAGTATTTAAATATGTGCTGTTTTGTATTTAAATAAAATTTTGCAATGCAGTGAATCAGCATAGGTCTGCACAAAATGATCAAATGTATAGTTCCAATTTAGGATTCATCTAACTATAAAGCATTATTGAAATTTGATATTTCATTGGTGGCTGCATAATTTAACCAGAATAGTATTTTCTTGAGATATATGCAAATGAAATGTATTCTGTCTTATTGGTTGTGCACCATCTGGTGGCAGAATGATGACCAGCTTCTGTGTGATCCTTTAATCAATAACATATTTCTTATTGCTGTGTAAAGCAAATTTTCCAGGAAGTAATATAACAATATACAAAATGGGCCAGTCTGTCATCTGGATATGGAAGTATGACAGCAAAAAAAATATATATTGTCTTCCATTTTGAATCACGTTGTCTTTCATTTGCTGGTATTGGACTAGCAAAGTGTTCTGCTATTGACACATCTGAATTAATGTGCGTGAGTATGTGTGAGGTTTTAGTTTTTCATATCCAGTAACCATTACACAGCATCTTGATGCTTCTTGGCCAGCTTGTTCCCTGGTGTTTGTTTCCAGATGCCAGTATTTAAATATATTTAGTATCCTTGAATCTTCCAATGCAAATTAATTACTTTGTTACTGGCTTTGTGTGTGTATATATGCTCTTGGGATGTAAAAAAGGATTGAGAATATACTTGTCACCCATATTGGGTAAACAGATTGGCATTGGGTTTGTGTTCAGTTTTCTTTTAAAATAGTAGGGGATATTAGGCTGCATACTACAAAGTGGTAGAATTTTGAAGAGGTGGGAATTTTGCATCTCAACAGGTTTACCCATGGCTTTTAAAGCAAAGCAATAAATAATACAGAATAGCAGCTTTTTCTTTTCAGTTCATTAGTTTGCTTATTCACTCCCATGCAATGTTTTTGTAAAATCTGAAGTTTCATTCAATGCTTTCACTAAGGCAGTTGTACTTTACAAACCGCAGATTTAACAGCTGTGTGTTTGGGTTTCACCTGCACACCGTTATTAAGAATATTATTTAAATATTAAGAATATTTTTTTGAACGTGAGTTCAGAGCACCACAAGGTAGAAACTTATTTTGCGTGTCTTTTGATCAGGTGTACAGCCTCACTTTGCATCATGAAACTTCAAAGCTGAGCAAAAATATTGCAAATCGCAGTACCTGACTGAGCCTGGAAGCACATACTGCATTTCTGTTGGTGTTTTCTCTGTTTCTCTTTCTGGAATCTTGGTAGCATTTATTTCAATGTTCACTCCAATGTTTCCTCTAGAAAATCACATTCTTCCTTTATTGTCTAAGCATGTGTTTTAGCAATCATTTGTTGGCAAAGGTGATCTTCAAGTGACTTCAGATTTCATCTGAGAAATAGGTATGCTTAGTATGTTGTGTTCACTCTCATGACTGAAATAAAGGGGCGTTTGAATTCAGTGGTATGTCCTGCTTTGTACTGACCTCTAACAAATCAGATCACTTAGCTATTCTTTCAGTTTTAGTATTTAGAATAAGGATGCTTCCTTAAAATCAACATTTTAACACTGATTCAGTGAGCTTAATGGCAGTCTCAAAAAAAGAGAAAATCAACAGTTTATTAATGCACTGACTTCAGTGTTCATTTATTCAGATTTAATTTATTTCAGGGCTTTGTTTCAATTGACAGCTGCAGTTTAACAGGATAATGTTATTTATACTGTATATTCTCTCAACCGATGCATCTGTACTGGTAAGAACAATTGCCATAATCACTCTGTAATATAAGAATAATGCAATTCTTCATAATATGATGTTAATATGTGGATGCCCTGAGTTCAGCAACGTACATTTTACTGTGCAGCATAACTCCAGCACATCACTGAGAAGTGAGAATGCGAGAACACCACACAGAGTGCAGTGATGATTGCATGGTTTGTCTAAACATCCCTGGTTTGTAAAGACATTTTAAAATTGCAGCAAAAACTGCACAGAAGTCCACATCTGGGCCAAAGCAGTGTTGCTGCGCATACAGCCTGAACTTTTACACAGTTGGCAGTTTATTGGATGCAGTTGCTCTTCCAGTTTATGTATGTTACTCGACCACACTCTGGGACAACACAAAATGGTAAAATGCTTTATGCAAGGAAAAATCCCAAGACAAGTTGTGCTGTTTAAATTCAATTTAAATTAAAGCACAGGGGGGTGCTATGATGTGTCCCTGAGGCAGAGCCAAGAACAGTACATGTTAGCTAGCTACATCACTGTTTTTCATCCAAGTCACGGTTTAGCTTTCAGACATCAAACACTAAAAGAGCGTTCCATCACTGTTTGTCAAACAGGGTAAACGGAATACTCCACATCTTCCTAACGTATGTCACAACAGCCTAGCTGTTAGAGAGCAAGCACAAAATGTTCTCATCTTCTGTGCTGTGGTCACAGAACACACGGGGATGTTTTCTTCTAACTTGCTGCCCAAGGCCAATACAGCTATGGCTCATGTCCAAGTATGTTATTTCTGATTTCTGATTGAGTATGGCCCTCCATATTCTTTACTTCTAACAGTAGTTCAAGGGCAGCATTTGCATTTTGGACACTCTTGTCACTTTTCATCAGTTTTTATCAGTTAAGCAGAACTCGGTTCATTTCAGTTCATTCATCTCATCGCTTTCTTGTTTGCACTTACAATTTAAAAAACGGTCATTTGAGAGGTAATTGGAAACTTAGTCTAAGTGACATGAGTAAAGCCACTGACAAGATCATTACAACCAGAGCAATGAAATTTGGTCAGATTGTAAGTTACTACAGAATGCTGATAGTTGTATGTCAGCAAAACCTGCTGCATTCAGTCACACAGAATATCTGCCACTTTATTGCACATTTGGAAGGTTATCAGAGGGCAATTTCAGTCCTAGGTGGTAAATTTTATGGCCATCCTTCTCTGTGTGTTCACAACCTTCTGGACAATGTCCAACCCTCCGCACTTTTGTTTTGATCTGGAGACAACAACACGACTAGCTTTTAGTGAGAATCTGCCTGCTGGAAAAATCTGAAAGCTATCGGATTTCATAGGCCTACCTGTGCAGATGGGTGGTGTCCTTACCTGGGGGGGGGGCACATTTCTGGAAATCACATATCTATTGTTTCACTGTTAGCTTGTTAAACACTCTCCCAAACAAAAACACACAACTGAATCAGATTCAGTGACATGTCTATAATATGGCTGTGGCTTCTGCTGTTAAGGTCAATTGAAAGAGGACCGCGGCAAAACGCATCACCTTCCAAACTGTGCACAGCATATATTTCAGTGCAGCGTATTACTGGTGTACTGGTGTCAGCCAATCTGGTGAGTGTTCCAAACTCCCTGCCAGCAGAAAGTGCCCCCGATACATGAAGCCTTCAGTATGCTGTGTGTAGGTAACTGGCAAGTGTTAAACAGTATGAAAAGGAACCAAAAGCTGGGTCTTTCTCTTTCTTTTCTGTAACTCAATGCCTCCATTTTCCCCATTTATGCTGACCTGATCATGACGTTCCCAAGTTCAGGTAGATGTTATATCAACGTTTCCAGTGTGTGCACTCGTTCATAACCTTGTACATGTATGTAAAAAGAGGTAACCTTGTTGTTCATAGTTTCTGAAGTAAATACAACATTGTGGTGGGCAGGTCTTTTGATTCTGAAACTCATGCTTGCCCTAACCCAATGCATCATACATACAATATATATATATACACACTCCCTCTCTCAATGTATACAAACTTGCATAAAACATTTCATTTGAACTGTAGTAACACTGAAATGACATCTTATTCAACAGGAAAATCAGTACTTAGTGGTGAAATATTTAACGGGTGATATTTCATCCTATGACTAGAATTTTAATGAATATTAATTATAATTTACCGAGAGACTTTTGAGTTTACAATATTCTCTGTACACAAAAAGGCCTCGAGGCAGCTCCTCGGACCCTAACTTTAATTAGATAGAGAATTGTCTCCCTGATGTTCGACAGTTTGAAAAACAGTCCATTTTAACGGATGGTACTGTGGGCTACACAGTACATTAAGTCAGAAATGCGTTCATTTCATTTAGGATATCCGACCCGCTGGACCACACGACAACCCGCGGCCTCAGCCAACAATTGTCGTCGGCGGCGACCTTTGACAGCAGCCTTTCCAGCGTGTACCCTTTTCGGGGCATCACAAAATCCGCTTCTTTTAGACTTTTCACGGGACAAAGGTCGTTTCTTCCGTCACCAACATAGCAGACTCTCTGGTACTGAACGCCACCCTGTCGCTGGCTTTGAATGAAGTCGTCCAGCACTTTCCTCTTGCAGAGGTTGACGGGGCACTGCCCGCACTCGTGGGAATGGTGGCACCGGACTGACATGTAGCCCCGCTCATCAAACGCGGCGGGATTAGTAAAAACACAGTCGACCGCCGACTGTACGCCGGCCGCTCGGAGGATCCAATCGATGAAGAGGGTGTTGGAGTCGGAGATGATGATGCAGTCGACGCGGTTCTTGTTCTGAGAGATGAAGGTCAGCAGTTCAATCATCCCGTCGGTGAAGGGCACGGTTTCCATGACACTGCGAACAGTGTCCCGACTTACTGCTTGGTCTCCTATATAAGACATCACTCGTCCCATATACTCGGTCCATCGTCCCTTCTGGTACGAATTCGTCAGCCAGTCCGGCAAAGATTGCTCGGGCGTGCATTTTATTACCCAAGTGTCACTGTTATCGTCCACTAACGTGTGATCAAAATCAAACACAACAAGGGTCTTCATCCCGCACTGGAGACAGAGCCGTGAAAACCTGTGACCAAAAACAGAAAGCAAAAGCTATTCTTCCTGAAATGAAACAGCTTGCTAATTATAACTACAGTCTAGCTGTTATTAGCAAGCCGGCTGTTCAGTTCAAGCGCATTCTTTTCTGCTATACGACACACTCACCGGTTTCTCCAAGTGTCTACAGCAACCCGTTTAAAACAATGGAAAGTGGACACCGGGAAAAGCAAATTTATTCTGCTTACGTTACCCAATAAACCAATGGCGCTCAGCATTGGGCGACTCTCACGAGTTCAGACCAGAACCGGATGCTGGTAACACATTCCACGAAGAGTGACGTGCCGGATTTCTACTTTAAGGAAAGAGGGCGGTCCTTTCGCCGGTTACAAAAGCGGAACTTCTTAAACGTACAACTTCAACGTAAGCCGGAACTTATTAGTCGAGTCAGAAGGAAATACACCGTATGTAAGTCTCTCTGTTGGAGTATTTGGCCAGTAAGGCTAAATGTACATGCTTGTTTCGAGAAAAAAAATGCAACGTATCAGAGTCTCACTTTTTAATGATTCAAAGACATCTAATATGCATCGTATTACGAATGAATTTGCAAGCATATTTCATCCGATAGTATCTGAGTTAAAAGTTGGTCACTATTTTTAATAAAAAGAAGTTAACCAGTGTTTAGATGCAGATTAATTTATGAAAATTCTCATAAGGGATGTTAAGGGATAGTGAAGTGGGGGGTTAGGCTGCGTGGGTCGTTCAATTGCGTTGTGGAATCTGGTGTCTGTACTCCTTGTTACCCACAATGCACCTTTTCTAAAGCAGGGAATGCATTTTGTTTTTTGAACGATTTTGCTCGAAATTCTGTCGTCACTGGCAATTTTATCATGGTCATTGTGAAATCTTTGCGTCCTAAGCGAGAACTGGGTGGTCTTTACCAGAACAGTGTGACAAGGTCAAGGCCATCCGACTAACCTCCCCTGCATCCTCCGGAACCCACTACGACGCCCAAGACAAGTACGGCATGCCAGAATTTTTGTCGTCTGGCCGTACCGTGTAAACAGTACCAAGCATTGAATGCCAAGAGACTGCCGAGCAACCATTGTCGCTAACCAGCAGGAATTTGGAAAACTGTCCAAAAACATCAGAGGAGAGTAGGTTTGGTATCCTACAGAGCGACCCACGTGCCCCCAGAAAAAATGAGAAGAAAATATTAACTACAGAGTTGTGTCAGGAGCCCAGCTGTGTCTTCGATAGCCCCTGCAACAAGCGTCATGACAAAGGCAACGAAGAGCATGGCTTCGGCATCCTGGTAGGTTTATAATTAGTAGCAAGCTAGCTACAGGCTAACTATAACAGTTTTCTACCTAGACAGGCAAGGAGGTATGGTGACTGCATATAAATCTCATCATGCGTGTATGTGGTGTGGAACTGAGTGTGTGAGAGAGTGTATTAATCACTGGAATTGATTAGCGTGGCTAAAGCGCGACCGTAAAATGTAGGTAGATTTTAGTTTATCTACCTACCTAGCCTCAAAACACCTCAGGTGTTTTCTTATGCCCAAATAGTCAGATCCCTCGTTCCGTGCTCCATCCGGGAGGTTCCAGTTTAACGAGGATCCGTTGCTGTTTGCATTGCCATGGATGTTCTCTTTTAGAACCTTGAATCTCAACAGGTCAATTTAATATTATACCATGGTGATATCACATGGCTATCAAGCAGAGAGATGTTCAATAACCTATTTGAAGTGTGCAAGAAGTACCGCTTTTTGTGGGCAGAAAAAAACTTAGTATTACAGTAGGCCTGTATTAACAGAGTTTCTCACAAAACTGTAGTACACATCAGATATTTTTGATATTAGGCCTGTCATTTCAGGAAAAAAATAGATCTGTTTTTTTATGTTGGACAAAGATGAGGACTATAAAAAGAAACTTGTCATGAGGGAACAGAGAGTATGGAGTGAGACAGCCGACAGAGAAGTGCAATTTCATTCATCTTGGATGGATGGATTTTTCCCTGAATAGTTCATGAAAAGGTGATTTAATGTTTTAAATCTTCCTTAAAAACTATATAAATGGGATATTTATACAAACATTCACTTTAATGAATGAAACATTCTGCTAGCAAAATAGTCATATTAACCACACATTCCATGTTTAAAAAAACTCATCTGCCCTGAAGAGGAAAGGGATCCCTTCTAAATGCCGTATATTTGTTTAGTTCGCCTGAACGAGGATGTTACATTTCCCTCATTGGGCACCTCCCCCTGGGCACCAGTGAGGAATCCAGGAAGAGACTGGAGGATTCTGGTTTAAAGTATAAGCAATATGCTAATCAAATCCTTTGATATATTTGAATAACTTGTAACATCCTTTGATATTCCTTTTTGTTAAGTAATATGCACTCTTGTGAGTATTATTCATCCTTGGAGGCTATTCATTGTTTTGTTCGATAATAATAAAAAATCTCTAAAGTATTGGGATGTACCCTTAGTGACAGCTCAGGTTATCAGTTTAATTGCCTGTGTCATTTCTGTGCAGTCTTGGTGCCCTCTAGCAATTGCAACTAGAGTAACAACTGCTTGAGTGGAGTCATATTTTAGTCATGTAAGTGTTTCAATCTTCGTAACACATTACCTTTCATATTACAGCACTCAGTCAGATTTAGCTCTTTGGTCCCTTGGGTACCTTCCTGGACGAAATAGGCAGATTTTCCAAAAGTTATAAAGAACTAAGCAGCTGTTAAACAGTGAGCAATAGCAAGGCACCAAGGGAATTCCATACTAGTCTGTGTGTTATTTCAATTGCAGCCACTAGATAATACTAAGACTTTGCAGGAATGATGTAGCCTCTTAACCTGACAGCCTGAGCTGAGCTGGGTTGAGTATGTCGTGAGGAAGGAGTGTGTTCCTCTGATATTGAACAGGAAGAATCTGCAGTCCCTACTGACAATGGCTATGTGGTCTGTGTATGTCAGTCTACTGTTGAGTGTGTCACCCTGAGGCTCATGACTGCCCAGGAGTGCAATGTGATGTTCAGGTACAGGAAAAGAGAAGACTTGGCTGGGATGAAAATGGGCTCTGTTTGGAAAGCCAAGATGCATTACAAAACCCAAGTATCACACTAGGGAAAAGAGAGAAACAGTTGAGTGTCGTCAGCGTAAGAGACGAAAGAAACCATGAGATAAAAGGACAGAGCCAAGTGATCCTGTGTACAGCAACTACAGAAGGGGGCCAAGAAGTGAACCCTGAAGGACGTCTGCTGAGGGGCTCCTCTCTAGGAAACCTGAGGAGATCCAGGTAAGAGCAGTGCCCGAGACGCCCATCATTGCCAAGGTAGGAAAAAGATCATGGTGGTTTACTACATCACGGTAAGGTCTAGGGATCGGGACAGAAGGTTTGGAGACAGCTCTTGCAGTGTGAAGGGCAATTATGGCATAAAATATGCCATAAGATCAGGTTAGGTCATACAGGTTATTCTGCATTATTACGACTCGGCACCTCTCTGGATTGAAAACCAGCCAGAAAAAATAAACAAACTCCAAAGTGGCACAAGACAGACCTCCCAGACCGGAAAAGCAAAGGTGCTTTCACCAACTGTTGAGATCTCCTCTGGAGCCAGTTCTGGCTTGCGGGCTCCACAACCAGCAGAGCCATAGGGGTGGGTTGTTCCGTTTAGTTTCGTTTTATTAAAAAGGAATGCACAAAGGTGGCCGTGTAACACCCAGCTTCATGGAACCGACAGCAGGGAGGTGACTCTCATGAGTTCCAGTGTTGAACGAGTTGAAGACGACTAAAACTGTTTTAGGCCCCCAACAAATGCTGGCCATTGTTCTCCCCGTCCAGACTAATCCTAATTGAAAGTTGAACCTTTCAAGCTTGTGGCCACGGTTTTTCTCTCCTTCACCTTTTTATGCATTCCTGGAAGGGGGGCTGTCTCAAGCTGCGTTATGGCATCAGCAGGAGATAAGTAGGAGCAAATAAAAAGAGCAAAACAAGAACAAGAGTGTGTGCGTGTGTGTGTGCGTGTGTGTGTGCGTGTGTGTGTGTGCGCATGTGTGTGCGTGTGTGTGTGCGTGTGTGCGTGCTTGTGTGCGTGCTTGTGTGCGTGCTTGTGTGTGTGTGTGTGCGTGTGTGTGTGCGTGTGTGTGCGTGCGTGCGCGTGCAGCCCAAATTCTCAGTGTAGAGAAACCGAGGCAGTTGATTAAAAACAGCAAGTATAAGAGATTTAGAGGGGAAAGGGATAAAGCAGACGGGGCGGTAGCTCTGAACAGCAAAACGGTCCAGAGCTTGTTTTGTTAGCAGGGGTGTGACAGGGGTCTGCTTGAAGCCAGAGGGAAAACGGCTAGTGGTCAGGGAGTTGCTGATAAATAAAGTGATGAATGGAAGAATATCAGGTGAGATTTTCTGGAGAGGAAGAGAGGGAAGCGGGTCCAAACAGCTGGTTGTTGGGGGATGAGGCATGAGGAGTTTTGAGGTCTCTGTGAGAGGGGAGGATGTGGGTAGGGCAGGATGAGTATCAGAAGGCTGGTGGCTCATGGTTTGGATGAAGGGGTTGTGGATGGGGGCAACTTGTACTTCCTGTCAAAGTGCAAAGCAAAATCATCTGCAGAGAGAGAACAGGGAGAAGGAAGTGGGGCTGGGGAGTGTAAGAAAGATATTACATTACTGTTATTATTTAAGTATAAAATATACTTAAAGTACACAATAACAGTAAAGTAATACATTGTAACAAATTGTGGGGATTCGAGATGCCTTAGCAGACGTGAGAGTGAACGTTAAGGTAGAGAGAAAAGTCTGGTAGCTGGAGAGGTCAGCTGGGTTCTCAGATATTTTACTATTTCCTTTCCACAGTCTGTTTGTGTGGCCTATTTGTGTGACTGTAACTGTACTGTTTTTTTCCAGCGGAGGCAGATTTGTACGGAATAATAACCATGGTAACTATCCAAGGTCCTGAAGCATGCATGGCACTCACCCACAAGGCTTTTCTCCAAAATATGCTTTATTTCATTCAGACTAATAAACATAAAGGAAGAAATACATTGTGGATCCTGCCCTTGCATCGGCATTAAGCATCCTTTAGGAGTTATGTGTTCATTGATATATGAAACATTAATAGCAAGTTATATCAAAGCATTATGGCATGAGAACCCATGGTATATTATGAATATTGGCACAGGTGGGGGGGGTGTTTTTAGGCAACCTCTGAGCTCTGCCAATATTCATGATAAACAACAGGTTCTCATGCTAATGTTGAATTGCATGGATTCTTTCACAGACCCACAAGACCACAACAGTTTCGTTCTGTTGCCATGGGTTTGCCAGCTTGTGAAAACATTTTTGTCATTCACACCCAGTCTACTGATGGCTGAGATTTCAGTGTCTGCCATGTTGTCGGTCTTGATTAACCAGACTCCTGTGGTTAGAACTGCATGAAGGAAAGGATCAAAATCCAGTAGAACCAGACATTTCTGTGCCAAGTTAATAGGCTTCCCTTTTGGTTTACTAACTTTGTTGTTGTGAAGCTGTTAGTGTCTAAATCATAAAACAATGGGAAAGGACTTGCTAGGTAACTACTGAGGCTTGATCTTGAAAGTCTGCTAGCTGTCTAGACAAGCAGTGTGCAATGGCTTAACTCCCTACTTTTCTTTTAAATTCAACAGAGTGAGTTTAGAATTGCACTGAATGGAGGGACTCAGACACATGGAAATGTCCAAGAGCCTGTTCTCTCTCTCTCTCTCATGTACAACCAAGAGTTGGTGCTGAAGTTGTCAACAGCGTCTAACAAAATAGTGGAATATGCTGCATTTTCACCACTTCGACCGATGTGATACCGTGCCATGGTTTGTTGCTTGGTTTGTAGCGGACAGCCTCTTCACATTCCGATTCGAAATCGCACTCGTATTCACAGAAAGCAGGATCTGAGAATCTGTGCTCCATGCCTTCTCACTGGTTCACACAGGTGTGGCAAGAGGTGAGAGCTGGTCCTTGATATTGTTTTTGGTGAACAGATCATGACACAGCTTAGTAGATCATGACACAGCTTAGTAGACTTAATGGTGGGTGGTGGGCTGGAAACCAAGGAGGTGCCAGATTTACAGTCAAACTGATCATTAGTTTCAACTGTTTCCGTTTTCTTTCCTTAATTAACAATTAATCACACAATTATTTTGTAGAATAATCAGGTATATTGCTTACAAATTTTATTTTCTCATAGCATTAGTTTTGTTTATATCATAAAGTTGTAGCATTTTTATATGCACTTTATTTGAACTTAGGGAAGAATGCATCCTCTCTCTGTACCAAGCACAGGATTCAAGGAGTCAAATTCTTCCTTTCACAAACCTACAGCATGACTACAGTTCATCTCTCTCTCTTTATGTTTATATTCTTGTAAAACATTTCTGTCATGCAGAAATCGGCTGACTGGGTGTGCCGCAGAGATGCTGTTGGTCTACAATGACCAGACTTCTGTGGTAAGAATAGTATGAAGCAAGGCAAGTATTCCGGTCCCAGTCATTGCTGTGCTCAGGTACTTGCTTTCGGTTCATCACCTTGACAAATCATTCTCCGGCAACACCGGGGAAATCAGTGGACTTTATATACACCTCATCTGCCACAGAGATTTCAGTGACTGCAATGTTGTTTTTCTAGAGTGATGTACTGGTTTTTCAGACACACTGATAGATCACAATATTGGGGGCTTGGCATCGTGCCATGTTGCTGTGCTCAAGCAGAGCCATTTCTCAGCCACATTATCACTGTCCTCAACTGAACAAAAGAACCATAAACTGTGTGTGTCTACACTTTTGCTCACACTGATGTTTGAATTGTATGAGGTAGCCTTTTTCATATGGGTCTGTGAGCATTTCAAGGACATGTGTGCAAGTCCTCAATAGTATAGATGTATATGTGAAGGTGTGTGTGTGTGTGTGTGTGTGTGTGTGTGTGTGTGTGGGTGGCAGAGAGAGAGAGAGAGAAAGAGAGAGAGAGAGAGAAAATTTCATAGTCTGATTTGTGCCCTGCACAGCACCTCATATCCGTGTACTCTACTATCATATGGGTATAAGGGAATACTGTCTGAATTCTGTATGAATTATTCAATGCTCTTACTCTGTAAGTCACTCTGGAAAAAGTTGTACGCTAAGTGGCAAAATGTAATGTAAATTTGCAACAATTTACTGTGGTTTCTGAGAGGAGTAAAGAAGGGGGCATCAGTAAGCTATGTTGCATATACATATAAATACATTCAAAATATACTTCAAATGTACTATACTTCTAAATATACTATGCATAAATAATAAATATATAAAGGTCACAATAACCAAAAACCTTTGCCCTGTATTCTGAGATGCATATGAGTATGTTGAACATTGAATGAGCAGTTACATGAACAGCAGCACACAATATTTCAACCAACAAAAGTAAAACATCCACTTTAATGAATACTTCCCTGAATACATAAGTGTGTTAGGTATAGGTTTACCCTCAGCTACTAGAGGTCACTCAAAATGGCAATACTATAATCCTGGTAGCTAGGGTAACAGCTGCAAAGCATTGCAGAGGTATTTATCTAGTAGGGTGGGATTGGTGTGAGTATTGGTGAGTATTCTGAAACCAGCACAAAACTTTAAAATGATGACAACTGATCTATTAAGATCATCTGCATGTTCCCACACCTTCTGCGCATGGAATTACACCGAAACTAATGGTGTAGTGTCCAACTCGTTGTTGGTAAAATTAAGGGTAAATATATTTGTAAAATATTATACAATATATATATACCTGTATATATTGCAAAACCAAATGTCCCTTAGAACCACCCTCCATTCTCATTATCAAGAAAACTGATAAAAGATGAAACCAGATATAGTGATCAGAAACTGAGCCAGAATCCTTCCAATACTGATGTTATTAATGTACATCACTTCTCATATCTCATATCTCATACCAGTCACTGAGCACGTAGCATTTAAAATGTTTATGAAAAAAATGCAGTTTAGCCAAGTGCCTGCATACCAGTCAACATGGCAGGAGAAAGAAGGCTGTTTTCCACAGATGAACATGAAAAATACATTTCTCCTATTTGCACGGAAGTTTCCAGCAGGTAGTTATTTTATTTGCCTACCAGACATTGAACTCATGCAAGAAAAATGAAGTTACAAATACTGAACAGCAACAGGCTTTTCAAACCACAGAACTCTCAAAGTATGCCAGAACTCTCAAAGTATGCCAAAACTATCTAATGGTTAGTCAGTTGGTTAACAGCTGTGGGAGCTTTTTATGAGTGCAGGTATTTCCTTGAGTAGATTGTATCATGATTGCGACTCGGTCTCTCTGATGCAGTCTGTTGTTTTTTTAGCTTAGGATTGTTGTCTTTCCTTTTTCAACCTTGTCAATAACTGAGCTCATCAATCAGTTTCATCTGAACATGTTAATTGGCAATGATAATTAAACCATTTAAACAATGTGTGTAATTTACTTGCGGACAACCGGCCATTGGTAAATGAGCCACCCCTTCCTGATGAAAAGCATAATAATAATATTAATAACATATTTTTAAACACAGGTTTGTGTGTCTGGTTTGTGTGTCTGGAAAGCTGGAGGCTCATTATTTTTCTCAGATCGCTGTGTGTCCAGGCTGGTTCCTTTTGTTTGTTGTTTTTAAAATAAATTATTGGGTTCTTGAACATTTGTTCTCTCTGTTAATTTTGTTGGAAGTGTTGGCCGCCCTCTCCACAAAGTTCATCAATACAGTAACTCAGAGTGGCAGTCATACATTGGGCATAGTCTAGTAAAGCTTTTCCACATGCACACATTCTTTGGAAGGAAGCCCATGTACTAAAGTAGGTATCACTGTGTCTGGTGTTGTTGTTATGTTTCGGTAGCCCAGTAAAGATAGAATGCATGTATGTCCCACAGTCAGTCAAAACCACACTCAAAAACATTTGCATTTGAAGTGGTAATTGTGGTAAGGTCATACTACTAATTATC
Organism: Megalops cyprinoides; assembly: GCF_013368585.1. Classification (NCBI taxonomy): domain Eukaryota; kingdom Metazoa; phylum Chordata; class Actinopteri; order Elopiformes; family Megalopidae; genus Megalops; species Megalops cyprinoides. The sequence goes on along the minus strand of NC_050596.1, from coordinate 29,899,921 downwards.
AAGTGTATGAAAAGAATGTTGAAAGGAAATGAACATGTCTGATGGGGATTATTCTGAAGTAGACATATTAATAACGTAGAATGTAGAATTAACATAGAATGACACTGGCTAAAACCATAATTCATAAACAGATGTACTGTATTTTGATTCACAGTTGAACCTTGCAGTGACGAGATCGACTTTCAAGGATAGTGACTGCTCAAAGGTTCTGCTCAACAGAGAATGCAGGCACTATGACAAATCATATACTATTATAGAGTGTCTTAATATGGGATGCACACGACTGATTATCAAAACTGTCTGGTTAAGATAACAGCTCTTGGAAGGATTGCTTTAGAGGTACGTAACACCATATGAACTGATCATAAGTGATAAGCAAAAAAAAAAAAAAACATTTCCAGTAATACAAACTTGTCATTGTCTTTTTCTTGCATTACAGGAACACCCACATTGTTGAGTCTCAGGTCCTCAGGATCAAAACAACTGCATGAACTCATTTGAGACACGCCTCTCAGTATCAGTTTGTATATAGATATGGGTCCAGACCTGCATCCGTTACTCTTTGTTGGACAGAAGAACCGAACAAGATGAAGCTGCTGATCTCACTCGCTGTCGTGTGCGCGCTGTTCTACAAAGGTAGACCATCGACCACTGTCTTGCTTAGCATCAGTTGAAAATAACATATTCCTATTTTAAAAGCTGAAAATGTTATTTCTGAGGCAATATACACAGCAATTTATCTGTGTTGACTTTTTGATTCCCATGATTCATTTAATGGCACTATATTAGTAAAGGATATATAATAAAACTATTAAGTACTACTATTATTTTGTTAGGGCCTTATTTTGCAGTATTTACACTGTTTAACTGGTACCTAGCAGGAAGGTAACAGTTTGCTCATGCTAGTAAATATTTTTAAAAAAGTAATGAGTAATTGCTTGATAATACTGTCACAAGTAGATGTAGTATGGAACTACCTGGTAACAACTGGTACTTATCTCCAGTAACACCTATGAAATTAATGTGTAATTACAATGTAAAATCACTATTACTACTGGTAATTACTGACTGTTTACCTGAAGTGCCAAAAATCTTTGTGCTTGATTTGCTTTCTTCCTAAGTAATTACCCATTACAGAGAAGTTATGTTACATGAAAAGGAATATGTAACATTATTTATTGCTGACCATTTCCCAGAATACCATTTAATTATGCAAACAGAATATCCCCAATTATCTATTAATTATTAATAATTGGGAAATAATATTTATGGTAAACTCAGTTCTCTCATCACTCATTTCCTAAAAGTGACTGTGTAGTGTTTCATACACTAATTACAAGGGATGTATTTCTCAGTAATTACTATGCCATTTTATGTTGTACTCTGCAAAATTTACAAGAATTGCCATGATATGTTCCTAGAAATTAGCATGTGAAAATGCTATGCTATGCAGAGCCAATGATTAGATTAAGATATACTTATTTCATGTCTTATGGCAAAAGACAAACAGACAAACAAAAAACTTACCAAATATTATCGCAATTTTTTTTCTTTTTTTTGGTTGCAATCTGTATTTTTAACAGTTTAACTCCTTCAACAATTATGTATTTGATTCAGAGGGGCAAGTGTGAGCAAACTCACACATTGAGAAATGCTCTAACATAATGGAACTGAATGAAATGTCCTGGGTTAAAGAGAAACACTCCAAATGTAGTATACTTATTTCCACCCCAAACTCTTCTAGACAGAAGCGAATGACTGACGAAAAAAAACTAAAACAGCTCTGCACATTAGAAAAATAACTGGCAGAAGTCAAAAATAAAAGAGGGGAAAAAGGCAAATGCAAAGGAAAACAAAAGAGCGAATGAAAATTTTATATATTTTTTTATTTATCCCACTTACATTCTTTCATTCTTATCAGGTTTTTTGGTAGGTTGGCACTTGTGACACCACAAAGCAATTATGGGAAGAAACTGGTGATCCAGGGGGTGGAGTTTAAGACCCTGAATGTGAAATTGCCACTGTGCCCTTGTGCGAATGACTTAATAGGTTATATAACTCTGTCTTGTTAGCAAATTACCAATGCAAGTAAAGACACAACATTTCAGGTCTAGAGTTTCTCCCCTTGTTTTTTTTAAATGAAATGTTCTGTTAAATGTAACTGTTGGGTTCTGCAGGTTTATTTATGAAATACCTGATGAATTTGTGCTGAAGAGTGAGTAAGTTACTATAGTACTTACATATCTCTAATGCACTGAACTGGCATGAAATGACATGGGCATTGAAATGATACTGAATTGACAGGGAAATTAATCCTCAGCTTGACAGTTTCCTAAATGCAGCTGTATTTCTTTTAATTCAAATATTTTTCAGCGTTCCCACTCCAGTGCAATGTGTGCACACTCAGTTCTATACCATGCACGACAACCCGGATAACATGTCCAGGCAACCTAACCAGATGTGCAAGTGCGACTGTGCTTTCCACTGCGGGTAAGACTGAATGAGCAACTTCTGACTTATGTACTCATGACTGTATTACTCTAAGCATCTCTTACCAGGTTGCTGTGAGTATGAAAATGAGAGTCAAAGTATGTGCTAAGGAAAATATTTTATAGATAACAAATTTTATGATTTTGTTATGCCTGTTTTCAATTGTTGTGCCAGGCTGTTACCAGGGTGTCCAAAAATATTTCTGAAAAATTAAAGTGGATTAGGTGTTTTGTGTGATTTCACACAGCTAGCAGCAAGCATTGAAAAGAAATGGTTCAAGACTTATAGACCAGAGCAATATGAAGAATACCACAGGCAGATTTTAAATTTATTATCATATCCTGCAGTAATTATCCTGCAATGGAAACTCATAACACATTTCTGTCTACTCACAAACATGCAAAATAAGAAAAAAAACACAGCTCCCTGTATCATATGGTATCTTCACTGTAGGTCAAAGAGAAGAAAGTTTTTAAAAGTACTTAAATCAAAAGGTACAGTTTATTAGACGTTACTCTGACGTAGCAAAATAGCTCATTTAATGCTAAATCTAAAAGAGGAAGAAAGAAACAAAGAAACCAGTCTGGTATGTTTCATGTGCAGGATAATTATTTTTGTGACAGTTTAATGATGATATTGTGATTTCTTTCTCTGCCCTTCCATGCTTTCAGTTGGAAGCCAGACTACACTGGAACTGAAGACATGTGCAACACCTAATTTATGCGTCAGTGGATCAGTGAACTTTGGGAGCAGGTTAAGGGCAACTGTGAACACTTTATGCTGTGACACTGACCTCTGCAACACTCAGACCCCCCCAGGTAAATCCTCCACATGCAGCACCCTCAGCTGCAAGCATTGCTCATCGTGCAGTTCTTTTCTGCTTTCTGTAGAGTAATTGAACATTTTGAAGAAAATACTTTCCAGCAAAATAATGGGTTGGTGTAACTGCAAGATTAAACAAAAGTGAAAAACCAAGGTGATTTAAGACAGAATTATTGTTTTGTGACCTGTTGGATGATCTTAACCGACAAAATCATTGGTCTGAAAAAGGAAAAAAGAACACATCTGAGACTATATAACTGTTACTAGAAGCAATATCTCATGCAGGAAATTCAAAAAATGAAGCATAGCTTTGGAAATTAAATTAAATTAAATTAAAGGAACTTTCTTTTATGGAGTGTAAAATGCAAAAAAAAGTCATGAATATCATCTAAAGGTGAACCTTGAAAAATGAGACTGTATATGTGTATTATATAAATACATTATATATTGTATATTTTGCATATTTAATGGGAGCATTTTATGCAGTGGAACTGGTGGAGTCAGATGCTCATATGGTTTGTAGATGGTTTGTATTCAGCTGTAAGTTCTTGCCAGACTAGACATATCTGGCAGATGGCAAGTGACAACACAAGGATGTAGTCCATCCTCCAACATTCTGCTGGCACAGAAGTGTGGCTCATGTCATAATTAGACAAATTGCTTCCTTTTTATGGCTTTCTTTCCCCTATAAGGTCTGTCATTATCTGTGATTTATTAGCAATCTGACCTTGGGTGATTGACATTAATGATAAGCCAATCATGCGAGAAGCATATTGGCTGATTTATTATGAGTGTCTGCCATTATCATTTCCCTGTTTTGTATCACTTTGTTTGCCCAAGGTCTCCATCAGTAGGCAGAGCACATACCTCTTTTTTACTGTGGAATCCACTGCACCTGTTCTTACTATTCCCTGCTGTAGCATTGACTGATGGATCCCAAAATGGGAGGAAGTGCTTTACCTGTGTTCAAAATAACTGCACCCATGAACTGCAATGTCTGGGAGAAGAAGATCGCTGCGTTTCTAGTTCATGTGAGTTCACTGCACCACTCTGAAGTGTCTTGAGTCTAATCTCCTGGAAATGGACTTGGAATAGCTGAAAAATACACACTTTTATCATTAGCAAAGTGCTGACTTCTTTGTCAAATAAGATGCAAAATACTAACCATATACAATATACAAAGCCATCCAACAGTTACATTGCTGATTTTTGGACACCAATAAAGACCATGATTAAGATGTGCACACTCTGGCTGTACCTCTGACAGGGAGGGAAGGGTCACCACCATGCCAGGCGGTGATGCAGTGAGAACAGAAAGGCCAGAATGTGTTTTTAGCCAGTGCTTGTTTATCTTCCCCTGCTCTGGTGCACAGGGTAACAGCAAAGCAAAGATCCCGGCTGCCAACAAACAGAAAATCAATAAAGCTTTCCCTAAGGAGAGTGTTGCATTACAGCAGTGCAAATGAACAGTCTACATTTCATAGCATTATAATTAGAGGAACCAAGATTCACATCATTGTGAGGCTGCTGCTGTTGCAGGTCCTGAAGCCTCCCAGGCTGTGGAGGGCAGTAGAAATATCAGACAGCAGCTAAAAACAATGAATGAGCAGCTCACTTCACTCCTGTACCAGCCCTACTGGCATCACAACCTCCAGCCAGGCTGGCTGACTTCACTTTGACGTCATTTTACACCCTTCTTAAGCTGTGACAACTAATGTTATAACAAATTTCATTATTGCTTGTTTATATTGTAATAATCTGGGTGAATATGGCCTTCATCCCCAGGAGATGAAAATGAAATACATTCTAAGAGCAGGACCAAATCTGAAGGATAATTTGTTGCTGTAGATATGATTTGACAAATTTAACTGTCAAGGTTTTTCAGTCAAAATTGATGTTTTCTGTTTTGGTGAAAGTGACGGTTGGAAGCCAGACAACGACAGTGAAGGGATGTGCCACCCGGTCTGCCTGTGCTGGCGAACTGAATGCTGAAATTGGCACACTCGCCGGAGTGAACCTGACCTGCTGCGAGGGAAACCTGTGCAACAATGGCCAACCAATCACCACCACCCCGCCCGTCAACAACGCCCTGCCCGTCCAGCAGAGCTTCCACCTCCACCTGCTGCTGGTGTCTCTGGCCTCCTTCATCCTCTTATACTGAGCAGGGAGCCGCCTTGCTGTTCCCCCTCCTACCTGTCTGACCTCATGGTCTTCACCCACCCCACTCTCCACCCCAACCACCACTCTCCACCCCAACCCCCACTCTCCACCCCAGCCCCCACTCTCCACCCCAACCACCTCTCTCCACCCCAGCCCCCACTCTCCACCCCAGCCCCCACTCTCCACCCCACTCCCCACTCTCCACCCAGCCCCCACTCTCCACCCCAGCTCCCACTCTCCACCCCAGCCCCTGTCCTCATGACCCCACTCCTATTTCCCACCTGCCTCTGTAAGCCGGCCATCATCCAAAGTGCAGATCACACCCATCTACCTTGTGCTGTATGTGATGTTTCCAGAGTGGAGACTGAATAACAGCAATGTGGTGTGGGCATTTCTGAAAATTATTGAATGAAGTCTTTAATTTTGTCAAGAGGTAGATTTTTTAAAATGACATTTGAAGTAAACTAAGCAGTTAAATGGCATTATTTCTAATTTGTTCTCACCAAACAATCAAATAATTTGCTGTAAAATGTTTTAGTTTTTTTTTTTTTTTTTGGCAAGGTTCTATTCTTAAATAAAAATCTTGGAAATAAAACTAAATTTGTTGAAAATTAATTTTTAGATTTTTTTGTCCCAAACGGATGTCCATTGTCAGAAAGTCAAAATCATGTTATAACAATGTTCATTTTATTAAGAAGAGGAAGAAGAACATACCAAATTGCTTCTTATAACAAATGACCCCCATTGGAAACACTAGTGCCACTGTATTTCTGCTCAGGAACTATTCCATCATGCCATTTCCCTTTTTATGAATGTTTTATTATGTCAAAGCAAGTTTGTCAAATAGGGAATTGAAGCCACAAATGACTAATAACTGAGAATTCTTGTCTATGAAGGAGCACAAGTTAAATGAAAGTAGAAACCACTAAACCACAGCCAACAGCAAAGGGAGCGTATGCACATGGGTTGTCTGTTGAAGTGCAAATTTATTCTATCCTGCGGTCGCCAGCCCGCTTGGCACGTTACGCAAGAAGCATGAAAAATGCTGTCCATTGGTTTTGCAAACTTCCCAGATTAACATTCGGATAACTGAGATGTGACAGAATCTTATTGTTCTTGAAGAACTAGGAACTGAAAATGTTTTTGATTAAGTTCTCCTTTATAGCTAAATAGTTCAGACACACATTTTATACATTTTGTTGTAACTACGCACATTTCTAACAGTTAAATTGTACATATAAATATGCGAAGGATATAATACTCTCCAGAAGGATTGGGGCAGTGATTGAGTTTTTTACACTCTGTTCTCAGAACCAATCATTCCCATTTGCTTGGAACTGTATGTAATTAGTTGGTTAGAGGGCACAAGCCATGCAATCGCACAATTAAAATGGCAAAAGCTACATTACAGCCAAACACCAGTGAACAGCGCATTCTCATCAGGCTCCGTCGACTCAGGCAAACACCGATAAGTAATGAATTTTCCCCCGGCTCACTGGTCACCGTTTGCGGATCCCTATGGATCGGAAGACTGTAGATTTAGAACCGCCGCTCCAGCGCGCAACACTCTGGAGAACAGTTCTCCCAGTCCTGTCAATAGTGGATTTGGCTGGCTACCGTTTGCTAGGAGACCGTTACCCTATGCTTGGCAACGCAGTACATAGAACCAAATTTCTGGTTTCTTTTATCATCAGTGGACATCATAGGACATACTGACATGCTAGCTTGTCCATTTATAGACAGATAATATATGTGCCCCAGTTTTACTGTTCATATAGCTGCTTGCAGTAATTTAACTAGCGAACATAACTAGCTAGTTGGATAGCTTTGTTACATATACAGCATAGACATCAATGGGTGTCACCACGAAATGCACCACGAACTATATTATTGATATCTTGAGGCATAATTTCGATTTGTCAAAACGTCGTTTTGACTAGTCATAATGGAATTTTCATTTTTTCATCGGAACTTGGTATACCTCAAAGGAAATCATTTCTAGTAAGAATGAAAGATCAACTAGTAACAATTAACTGTGAGATGTCTAAAATTGCTTCTATAGTTGATGAGATTGAAGGAAAAAAGGGACTTTTTTTTAGACACGCCTCTTATCGATATTTGTATAAATGTGATCACAGACGGTGAGAAGACACTTCCGCTGCTCTTCATTGGACAGAACAACACGAAACAATGATGAAACTGGCGGTCTCACTCGCCCTGGCGTGCGTGCTGTTCTCCAAAGGTAGAGCATCGCTATCTGCATACCGTTACCTTTAGGAGTGAGGATATGCCAGTGAACAATGTAAATTTAAATAAATATACTTATATCTTAAGAATAAGTTTCAGTATAAAAAGTTCATCTTAAGTTGAAAATGTTATGAAATTTTATGAAAATGTTAGCCAATATAGACAGATTTTTTATGCGTATGGTTCGTTACATGACAACATTTTTTTGCGAATATTAAAGGTGTAAAATACTACTAGCATAAAACTACTATTTTATACACAATTTTGCCACTACTATTATTATACATAAAACTCTACTGCTTCTGCTGATTAAATATGATAATTGATTATTCATAATTGATAAATATGACAAAATATTAATGTTGACAATATCGACAATGATTAGTGCCAAAATTAATAATTCGTTATCTGTTACTGGAAATGACGGCTAAAACTAATTACCTAGATGATTTTTCAACGGTATTTTTTTATTCCTTGGGAAAAAGTTGTCACAAAGACCATCATGTAACGCACCAGAAACAATCTGCATCTAATGCCTGTTTTTTGAATGAAAATTATTTCCAAAACCGAAAAAAAGAGAGACACTGATCCAGACAGCAGCAAATGGATAACTGTCAAACAAATTTAAGAACAATAGGCTTACGAATAAAAAAGAAGGTAAAATATGGAAGATATTGTAAATAATAGTGGAAATGGGTGTAAGCTTTATAATGAATGCTTGTGAGGGCGACAATGCAGCTTAGCAATTAGGAGAGGACAATAGTAACCATTTTAAGAAACTGAAAAGGGAATTTGAGTGAAAGAAGTTACGAACAGTAGCCGAATGTTGGACATTGCTGCTGTACCCAAATTACTCAGTAGGTTATATTAATAAGCCTGCTTTGCAAACCAGTGCAAATACAGACACAATTCAGGTGTGCAGTTTATCGTAAGTGTTTTATAAATTTGGGGTTTGTAAGTTTATTTATAAAATATTTAATGCATTTGTACCGAAGACCTGAGTTGCCACTGCACTCGCATGTCTTTAATACAATGAAATGTGAAATTAAATTAACTGCTTGACAGTTTCCTGAATGCCAGTTTATTTTTTATTTTTTTTTGTTCAATTATTTTTAGTGTACGCACTCCAGTGTCTTCAGTGCATACACGGTATTACTGAACCGTGCATCCCGCAACAAGTAACATGTCCAGCCAACTTTACCAGATGTATAAGTGCGAATTTGCGATATTCTGTGGGTAAGTCTGAATGAGCAATTTCTTACTAACATACCCATGACTGTATTACTCTAAGCGTCTTTTACCAGGTTATTGTGAGTATGAAAATGAGAGTATGTGTGAAAGAAGATATTTTATGAATAACAAATATTTACATGATGCCTGTTTTCCATTGTGGTACCAGGCTGTTGCCAGGGTGGCCGAGGTAGCCAGCATGGCTAGATTTTGTTTCCCTTGTTTTTGGAAAAGTGGATTCGTGTGCCGTTTTGCCTGAAATCACTCAGTGAGCAGCAGAAAACATTCCAAGCCTTAAAGAGCAGAGCAATATGAGGAAAGCTACTGGCAGATTTTAAGTTGAAATTGTCATTATCCTGTGATGAAAACTCATTATAATTTATTTTTACTCACAAACGTGCAAATTAAAAGAAAAGAATAGAAAATGACAAGTGCAAAACAATTTCATACACTTTCAAAGTTTCCAAATTCTAAAGCTAACTACACCTGTCATTCAAAAATTGACATTTCACCACTGAAACATGTCAATACAGTTGATTTTGTATGCATGTTATATGTGCGTATGAATAATTTTGTTTGATTCTATTTGGAAAAAGTTTATGATCAATAGTTTCAAGGGAAAAAATATGTAACCAATAAAATGAATTGAATTTACCTCATTTGAATCATATTTTCCATTCCATGTGAGGAAATTATATAATTTATGAACAGGTATTCATAATAATAAAAGAAATTCATAATAATAAAAAAAGAGTTTGCCAAAACAGGCAGTTGGGAGAGCAGATGTCAGACATTCCAAAAATAATCAGGTGAAACTGGCAACATTAGTTATATCAGGCATTCCATTTACTAAATCATATTGTGACAATGAGCAGTCTTTTCCAGAAAACAGGAAGTTCTCTGACTTGGAGCCCAAACACTGACAGTTTATATTACTACTTTGTTCTGTAGTACTGCATTTAGTGCCAAACACCACAGCTCCCTGAATCATGTAGTATCTTCACTGTAAGTCAATGAAAAGAAAGAAATAGTTGATAGAGACAATAATCTTGCACATTCCTTGGGCAGAATAATTCATTTTGTGATAAGTTTACAGTGATAATTATTATCTAGCTATTGGCATTTTTTTTCCATCTGTCCATCCGTGCATTTCTCTACAGGCGGTGCAAGCGAAGGTTCAACAATAGTGAGGACATGCGCCACACCTGATTTCTGCGTCAGTGGATCACTCAACCTCGGAGCCATTAGGGACACCGTGAACACAGAGTGCTGTGACACTGACTTCTGCAACATTCAGAGTCCCCCACGTAAATGCTCCGCATGCAGCACCCTCAGCTGCAAGCATTGCTCATCATGCCATTCTTTTCTCATTTCTGTAGAGTAACTGAACATTTTGAAGAAAACTTTCCGACAAAATAATGGGTTGATATAACTGTGTGATAAAAGGATCAAAGTAAAAAAAAGGGTAATTTAAGACGATTACTGTTTTATGACCTGTTGGGTGATCATAACTTACAAAGTCATTGGTCTGTATATTGGACAAAGTGCTGATACTAGACGCAATATCATATATGGGAATTGCTAAATAATATACCTATTGAAATGACAGAAAAGGAATATTAGTTTTATGGAGTGTAAATATGCAACAAAATGTCACAAATAAATATATCACCCAGTTTTGAGTGAGTCCCAGACCTTGGCAGGTGCGTATTACAACCAGAGAATCCATCTTCAGGTGAACCTTGAGACAGTTATGAGACAGTATATATTTAATGGGGGCATTTTTTTGTGCAATGGAACTGTGGGAGGGACATGCTCAAAAGAGGGAGCATGATGTCATCTCATGGCAAGATTTTGCGAGTCATGATCTCCTAGATCATGCTTTCATTGATGGTTCCTATTCGGCTGTAAGGTCTTGCCAGACTGGACGTATCTAGCAGACAGCAGGTGACAATACAAGAATGTAGTCCATCCTCCAATATTCTGGTGGCACAGAAGTGGGGCTCACTTCACAAGAACACAAATCCGTTCCTCCTATTGGCTACCTTTCCCTTATGACATCTGGCTTTATCACTGAGTGATTCGTTAATAAGCCAAGCTCAGGTGATCGACAGGTATGATGAGCCAATCGTACGAGAGGCCTATCACAGCTGATTGAATATGAATGTCTGCCATTGTCATCTTATTGTATCATGCTGTTTGCCAAAAGTGTCCATCACTTGGCAGAGCTATATTCCTCTTTCCCAACTGCGGAACCCCCCGCACTAAACATCCACATCTTGCTTGCTTTTGTCTGCTGTAGCATTCGTTGATGACACCCCCAATGGGAGAGAGTGTCTTGGCTGTGTTGGAGATTTCTGCACGGATACTGTGCCATGCCTGGGACCAGAAGATCACTGCATTTCTGTTACAGGTGAGTTCACTGGACCACTTTGAGTCTGATCTCCCGGAAATGGATGTGGAACTCATGGAAAATTCTTGCTTGTATCATTAGTCTAGCATTGATTTCTTCGTCAAATAGGACGGATCATATTAGCCACATATGAATATTCTGAAACTCATGGGATGGTTACATTGCTGATGTTTGGACACCAATAAAGACCATGATTAAGATTGACAGGGAGGGAAGGGTCACCACCATGCCAGGCGGTGATGCAGTGAGAACAGAAAGGCCAGAATGTGTTTTTAGCCAGTGCTTGTTTATCTTCCCCTGCTCTGGTGCACAGGGAAACAGCAAAGCAAAGATCCCGGCTGCCAACAAACAGAAAATCAAAAAAGCTTTCCCTAAGGAGAGTGTTGCATTACAGCAGTGCAAATGAACAGTCTACATTTCATAGCATTATAATCAGAGGAACCAAGATTCACATCATTGTGAGGCTGCTGCTGTTGCAGGTCCTGAAGCCTCCCAGGCTGTGGGGGGCAGTAGAAATATCAGACAGCAGCTAAAAAACAATGAATGAGCAGCTCTCTTCACTCCTGTACCAGCCCTACTGGCATCACAACCTCCAGCCAGGCTGGCTGACTTCACTGTGCCCTTTTACATTCTTCTTAATAAGACATCTGATTTCATTTTAGTAAATTATTTAGTTCTTTAATCAAAGTTATTGCTTGTTCATATTGCATATTGTAAATACCAACAGCAGGACCTAAACACAAAGGATAATTTGTTGCTGTAGATATGTGCAGAGTCAAGTTTTTTCAGTCAAAATTGATGTTTTTTTTCTGTTTTGGTGAAAGTGTTCATTGGAAACGATACAGTGCCATTGAAAGGATGTGCGTCCGAAACGGTCTGTGTTGGGGACCTGAACATTGAACTTGGTTCTGTGAACCTGACCTGCTGTGAGGGAAACCTGTGCAACAATGGCCAACCAATCACCACCACCCCGCCCGTCACCACCACCTCACACGTCAACAGCGCCCTGCCCGTCCAGCAGAGCTTCCTCCTGCTGCTGGTGTTGTTGGCCTCCTTCATCCTCTTATACTGAGCAGGGAGCCGCCTTGCTGTTCCCCCTCCTACCTGTCTGATGTCTCATGGTCCTCACCCACCCTACTCTCCACCCCAACCCCGAGTCTCCACCCCAACCCCCACTCTCCACCCCAGCCCCCACTCTCCACCCCACTCCCCACTCTCCACCCCAACCCCGACTCTCCACCCCAACCCCGACTCTCCACCCCAACCCTCCCTCTCCACCCCAGCCCGTCTCCTCATGGGCTCCACTCTGACCCCACTCCTATTTCCCACCTGCCTCTGTAAGCCGGCCATCATCCAAAGTGCAGAACACACCTATCTACCTTGTGCTGTATGTGATGTTTCCAGAGTGGAGACTGAATAACAGCAATGTTGTGTGGGCATTTCTGAAAATTATTGAATGAAGTCTTTAATTTTGTCAAGAGGTAGATTTTTTTAAATTATATGTTCTAATAGGTTAAATGGCATTAATCTAATTTGTTGTCACCAAACAATCAAAGAATTTGGCAGAAATTTTTTCTTTTCTTTTTTTTTGTAAGGGGCTATTCTTTAATAAAAATCTTGGAAATCCAGCTAAATTTTGTGCCACTTATACCACAGTATAGATGTGTGTACCAAAAGGGACCTTGGATACCTCTCAGAAAGTAATACGACTACAGAGCAAACCCACACACACACATACAGACAAGAAAATAAGGAATGCCACAGGCAGTTTTTAAATTGAGATTATCACTCAGCGGATACTGTATTATGATTTAACAAATCTTTTCCCCTCAATAATATCTTAGGTTGCCCAATCACCCTTGTTAATCTGCATACAATACGTTCTATTTAATTACAGACGTGAAAAATCAGAAAAACCAACAAACAGCAATGGTTCTCAAGATGGCTGTTCAACTTCATTTATAATTGATAGTGCTAATTTTCATAGCAGCTGCTCTTACTAAGACTGACTTACAGATCTTACACTTTCTCACACATTATGAAATTATGCTCACACACTTTCCTGTCATCTTTATGCACAGGAAGGTAATTCACTCATATTTCAATAAGATATTACTTCTACAACCAATAAGCAGTTTGTCAGTGGTCATTGGTTTGGTCATTTATTGTCTTTTAAAGGATATTTTTACCTTTAAACTATTAATCACAATACTTTTGTAAACATAACATAGTATTAGAAATATGTCTTGGTGCTCTTGGCTGAGATTAGCTAACCCTGGGTGGTTGGGAGTGGGTTCTGCAACATCTGCTGGGGTCCTTCTTGGGTCTTTAGTCAAATAACACAAAAAATTGTTGAAAAGTAATCATTTCCATACTGAAACAGGTCAGTCCCATATTTGTTTTAGTATAAACATACTTAATATATATAATTTACTAATTTAAAATTACTACTACTACAATTATTTGTATAGTCATGTTTGGTAACTGCTTATGATCAATAGTTTAATGGAAAATATATCTTACCAGACAAGAATCGAACACAAATCAATTCATTTCTATTGAACCTATTTCTTATTCAGAAAAAGGAACCTACATTTTCCAAACAGTATCACAAAACAAAGATTTTGGATGGGAAATTTCTGGCAGTCCCTAGCTAATCATGTCAAACCGGCAGCACCAGTTATACCAGACATTATGTTCATAAAATATTTTCACCTGACAAACTGCAGACAAAGCGTTTGTGTTTGAGGACATTCATTTGTGACAACAAACAGCATCATGCAGAAACACAACAGGTCCTTTGGGTTGGAGTCTCTTGGCGGTGGTAACATCTGAATGTGTGGACCAGGGTGTTCACCAACCCAGGTATCACAGAATGGGAGAGAAAGGAACAGGGGTGGAGACAGAATGGACAAATAATGCCAAACAAACAGCAAATACAGAAGGAAACATGGCCAAAGAAACTTATATTATGAAGCATTTGACTGGTGTTCCTTCACAGTTGATCCCCAAAGTTAAAAGCTTGGTCGATATGTATACCCAGGTATCTGGATTGCTCAGCTCTGCCAATAATTTCATTGTCTGTTGTCTTTCAGGTCCTTTATAGCGATTGGTTATCTGCTGAAATTCAAAACACAATGCTTTGTTTTGCTTGTTTTGAGGTTTAGATAGTTTAGTTTGCACCACTGGGAGAACTTGTCCACTGTGGACTGGAGCAGGCCATCAGAGTTTGATGTGTCAGAAATAATCACGTCAAAAAAAAAAAAATAACAGTCATTTTTTGCAGTCATCTGTGTGGAGTGATAAAAGTACTGGAGAGAGCACTGGTTGCACTAATGACCCAGTGTTTTGAAGAAGTGGTCCTTCATTCTGACCCTTTGAGGTCTGTCTGTTTAAAAAGGCATGAAAAAACACTGTCTCTGGTGTTAGTGCCACAGGCCAGAAGTCATCTGGGACAGTAGGCCAGCTTTTCTTTGCCGATGGGCATGTGATGGATGAGTTCCACAGTGTAGGTACAAAGTTTTCTCTTCGATAGTGATTGGATAGCTCAAAAAAGACACCTGAGAGCTGTCTGGCATGATTTCAGTAAATGGCTGTTTAGGCTGTTCGGTCTAGTGGCCTTGTTCACAGTTACCTTTTTCACAACTCTCAACTTCCCCAACACAACCTGCAACACAATCTTATCTTCACCATGTGAAAACGATAACAGTTCATATTTACAATGTATTTGCTTTCAGAATTATAGTTCTATATGCCTACAATGCAGATATAATATGCATCCCAATTTAATAAATGAATAAATACATATCACTGATGAATGTCACTGATTTGTTATAATTTAATATCAGAATGAATACTTTACAAAATGCATATCAGATTGATTCAGAGCTCATCTTGCATGGTTGCATGTAACCTCTGACCTGCCCTGTCTCTCTACATCAGTGTGAGGAGTCATTCTGAGCAATGCGATACAATGGCAAATCAGTTCTTATCCTGGTGCAGCTTTGGAGACATTTTCCACTGCATAACTCCATTGTGGTTCTATGAATTACATATTTTGATCAAACAGTATACAGCTGAAAATCTTATACACTTTTAAAGATATAAGAAAAAAAATTATATCAAGAGTAAAATACATTGTCAAATCTTGGGTCTACAGTGTTAAAACTAAAACACTGCCAAACAATTTCTCTCTGTAATTCAACAAAATGGGTTACTCTGCCTGGTAGAGAAAAATGGCACCATCTGCTGGATAACGTGGCAACATAAAGCAAATGAACTAGTTAACTCGAGTAGCCCGTGGTATATCCGTTCGATTACGCCAGCTTGGCATCCAAGGAGATCGTTTTAAACACCTTAGCGGTATTCACTTGCTATCCTGACACAGACCCTTTCAATTAAATGAAGCAAGCAGAGACGTACATTCAACAATAAAAACACTCCATTTATTACAGTCAATAACAATACATTACCAGAACAGGAAATATCAGTTTTGATAAACTGTTGGTAAAATGGTATTACCTGATGGAAATAGTTATAAGTCACCCTGTTTAAAATAGAAACTGCATTTATGTGAAACAATTGAGTGTAAAGATTAATAATGCTAGAAGTATTACAATTTTCATAATTCAACCTTTTGACAACATTTAAGTTTCAGTAATTGCGGAAATGCCCACACATCATTTCTGTCAATCAATCCTACAGGCCTCCCACACAACATGATCTAGCGTTGACACCTGGCTCACAGAGGGATATAGGAGAGAGGAGAGGGGTTGTAGAGTGGAGTGGAGAGCCGAGTTGGTGAGGACTGTGAGGTCAGACAGGTAGGAGGGGGAACAGCAAGGCAGCTCCCTGCTCAGTATAAGAGGATGAAGGAGGCCAGAGACACCAGCAGCAGGTGGAGGTGGAAGCTCTGCTCAACAGGCAGGGCGCTGTTGCACAGGTTTCCCTTGCAGCAGTATATGTTAAGTCCAACGCCCAATCCAACTTTACCTCTCAGGGTCCCAGCACAGACGGTTTGGGAGGCACATCCTTTGTTTGTATTAGTCTTGTTACGATCGGTTGCTTTCACAAAAAAAAAAAAAGGAAAACTTTGACTCTGCAAATACCTACAGCAACAAATTTCCCTTTGTGTTCAGGTCCTGCTGTTAGTACTTACTTCCAGGGTTGGGGAGTAACAGAATACATGTAATGGCGTTACGTATTTAAAATACAAAATATGAGCAACTGTATTCCGTTACATTTAAATTGATGGTAATAAAATTATGGTTACATTTTAAAAATATTTAGATTACTGAAGGGATTACATTGGATTTTTTTTTCATTTAATGTTTATTCAGTTGGAAAATCTATCAAATATCTCCCATATGCCCCACATGAAAAAAAGAAGAAAAAAACAGGCAGCCTGCCTGACTCACAAGACAGTAGAATGGAGAGTGAGACAGAAAGCAACCAGAGCAACGCGTTTATGTCATGGAAATACCGGGATGATTTTACTTTCAAATTTGGCAAAGGTTGCAACTTAACAGTACGATGCAAGCTGTGTTTGCCAGCAACCAAACTGCTATCCACTACAAAAGAGTCAACCTCTAACCTGAAGAAGCATCTTGAAGTAAGTTCTCTTTTTCATTATTTAAGATAGTATTGATTGCTAGCTAGCTATCTTGCATAGTTTGGCTGCAACTGGATTAGCTATTCAGCTAGCTAGTAGGCTAGTAGGTATAGTATTAAAGCTAACTGGCTAACAAGTAGATACAGTGACAAAACAAGTGAAATTTCACATGTTCAAAACTGTGATTACTCCAACAATTTTACACTACACATATTATACATTAAATTGTTAAGCAACTTTCATAAAATGCTTTAAATGTTTTTTCCATGTGAAATGTTACCATAATTAAAAAATATAGACTGTATTTTATGTATTGCAGTAAAAAAATCACTCAGGTTTAGCTATTTAGATTTTGACATCACTTGGACATACTGTAGTTCGTGAGAATCACCCAACCAGTATATGCCACGTTTACACTTTCACTTACATACTTTTAAAAATTAAAAACACAGTGTTCAGAAAGTAATCCAAAGTATTTAGATTACATTATTTATCTTGAGTAATCTAATGGAATACATTACAAATTACATTTTAGGGCAAGTATTCTGTAATCTGTAGTGGAATACATATTAAAAGGAACCCTCCCAACCCTGCTTACTTCATTTTCATCTTCTACAGATGAAGGCTACACTGGTGTATAGTATTGTAATGTAAGCAAGCAGTAACTATTATCTTTACAGAACTCATTATAATAACTTACTACGATGACACTGGTTGTCTCAATTTATGAAGAGGGTAAATTGACACATTGAACTCAATTAACCCTAACCCCAACCCTACTCATTCACTGTTTTTAGCTGCTATCTGATCTTTCTACTGCCCCCCACAGCCTGGGAGGCTTCAGGACCTGCAACAGCAGCAGCCTCACAGACAGGCACAAGCACAGCACTGCTAATCAGCCCAGGTGCTGGTCTTTCCCTCACTGTCTCAAGTGGTCCAGTGAACTTACCTGAAATCGTAATGCAGTGATCTTCTATTCCACGGCACATCTGAATAATTGTGCAGTTATTTTCGAAACATTCAAAACACTGCTTCCCATTCAGTGATTTATCAATCAGTGCTACAACAGAGAACCAAAAGAATAAACAAAATGTAAGATCTGGATTTTTAGTACAGTGTATTCAACCGTTTGAAAAGGGTTACATAGCTCTGACCACTGACTGAGACATTAGTCAATCAAAATTATAAGGATAATGGCCGACATTCATGTTCAATTAACTGTCATGGGCACCTCATATGATCATCATTACTGTCAATCGCATGACTTCTGCCAGTTACTAAAAGAACTGACATAAAGACAAACCATATTAGGAAATCCCATAGAAAGGAGCTGATTTGTCTGCTTAGGCAGAGAGCCACACTTTCCTGCCAGCAGTTTGTTGCAGGCTGGACTCAATGTACTGTTGCTTGCTATCTGTCAGAAATGTCCAGTCTGGCAAAACTTTACAGCTGAATATAATCCATCAATGGAAGGCCAAGGCCTGGGAGACTCTGGAAGACTCCAAATCTCATCATTTCTTTCAGTATTTTTTTCAATATTCCCTGATTTTATAGTTTGGTTCAGTCCTGCAATTATATTGACCAATTGCTTTCTTAGAAAAAAAGTTTAAAAGCTTTTCATAATTCAGAAATGAATTAGCTATGGCCTCCCAAGAACACTTATCCCAAGTGCAGACTGAGCCAAACAGCCCAGATCTGACCCCAGCTATGACCGTTTGCTACCAGTCCACAGAGACAGAACACACTGGCTTTGTTACGCTGGGGTCGGGGTGGGTACGTCAGCCAGGTTTTCCTCACTGCACCGCTCTCAGCACCCTGCAACTTACTTAAGCACTTAGAACATGCTCAGATGATGCCTTGGAGATGTGCCTATCCTCTAAATGGCATCTCATTCCTGGTGCACTGTGGGACTTCTAGTGCAAAAAATGTACACCTTGACATACATACGTTATATCTAGCCTAACATGCAATTAGCATGCAAATGATCACAAATGAAATCACACAAGTGATGAAAAATTCTTGCAACTGAGTATGTTGCATATGGACTGCATATTTACCTGGGGGATCCCGATTTTGGCACAAGTCTGTTCCACAGCAGTAGGTATTCACAGTTGTCCTTACATTCTGAAGGCTTAACGAACCACTGGCACATTCAGCAGGAGCTGCACATGTCTTCACTGTTATTTCAAGTGTCTTTTGACCTTCTGTAGACACACCAATGGATGGTCAAAGAAATTGCAAACACCTAAATGAAAATCATCACTAAACTACTCTGCGTGTCAAACATGCAAGACTACTGTCTCCATCAGGGATTTTTCTCTTCTTTCCAACCCAAAAATTAAACAGTAACATCTCTTGGCTTTAAAGTTACATGTACTCTAATAAATTGTACTTTAGGATTTGTATACCTTTAAAAACTCTTGTCGCTGACTTACAGCGAAGACACCACGTTATAAGTGTTTGTCATGATAACAGTATGTGTTGTGTTCCATAGTTCTCCATTCAGTGTCAAAGAACGACAGCCGTGTTGGCCCTTATGTTGGGTACATCTGCCCAAGCCATGTGATGGCAGACTGCTTTTGTAAACACAATATTTCAAACTAGAAGAGACAGAATATCATAACTGTTGCTTGCCAGCATGATAGCTAGCAATGCCATGTTTTCTTTCTATGTAGCTAGGATGATAGTTTGTAATCAGCAAGCTCTCTATGAAGTAAGTGTAACTGAAGTAACTGAACAAGGTGGGTAGCCACTAATTCCAGGTGCATCGAGGAGTATGCTAGTCTGCACTACCCAGTCACATTAGCTAGCCATCATGTCAAAAATCGCACACATTAATGCCGTAATTATCATTGACATTAGCTGACCAGCTAGTGAGTTAATACTGGGTACAGTGACTACAGTAAGATGTACAGCTTCGCAGTAGCTGCTCAGTAGATATCTGTACAAAATATGCTGGTAGTTAGCTAGCTTATTACTATTTACATAGGTAGCTACTGTACACATGGAATTTATTACTACAACTCCTCCTTTTTAGTTTGCTCATGGAGCTGGCTTTATTGGTGATTCTGTGTATGCATCCAAATGTGCCCTGTTCCTTTCTCTCCCATTCTGTGATATTTGGGTAGGTAAACTTCCCGGTCCACAAACCTCAGTGTTTCTACCTCCATCAGACTCAAAGCGAAAGATACAGATACAGACCTTGCAGCTCCTTTTTAGCACAGCAGATAGATAACATTGCCTGACACAAATAGCTCTCCTTAATTCTTTTTTTTTTAATGATATTCTCAATTTAAATACTGCCTCATATT
This sequence comes from Megalops cyprinoides, assembly GCF_013368585.1. Lineage (NCBI taxonomy): Eukaryota > Metazoa > Chordata > Actinopteri > Elopiformes > Megalopidae > Megalops > Megalops cyprinoides. Next base: position 29,879,637 of record NC_050596.1, on the reverse strand, counting down.
GGGTCTATGGGTCTTGAAATGTTATTTTCAATTCATATTGCAAACTGCATGATATCAGGCGAATCACTGAACATACCCAGTTTTGTCATTCAGTCTTATCCAAGAACAGAGTAACGCTCATGATAGTTTATAACTTACCCACAAAGTTAGCCACAGTCGTGCTGGCACATCTGGTTAGCTTAGCTGGACAAGTCACCCGAGCAGGTGTGCATGGTTCTGGACCCATGGGTATACACTCAACACACTGGAGTGGGTATGCTGACAGATGTTTGAATTAAGAAAGAAGGTACAGAGACACACAGTTGCTTTCAGGAGATGAACTCTCATACACACACATGAAAGACTCTTGCACACACACCCATACAGTTGACTTGCACACGTACAGTTTAAACAGTTTTAAACTTAAAAAAAAAATCAAAATTCAGTTCCTCAAAATGCTTACTACCCCCTTCCTTGATTGCTAAGATGCACTGTCGCCTTCATTGTTTCACTTCACTGTTTCGATTACACCTACTTTCATATGCAGTACCGACCTAACAAAAATGAGTGGAAAATGTATTTGTATTCTCGTTCACATTCACTTCCTCGTTTTACTTTTTTTTTTTTACCCTTTTGGGAGTAATTTTCATTCGACAAACATACATTATTAGATATTATTATGTTCATTATTATACTTTAACAGACGCAAATTGTTTCTCATGCGTTACATGACAGTCTTCCTCAACAGGTACTAGGGAAAAAAATCGACAATTCAGTTAGGATTACTTGGTTGCAATTTTTTTCCGTCGGCATAGTGAGCCCCTGAAATGGACGATTCTTTAAAGACCCTTAATCAGTAAAGAATATAGGCAATATTTTTCGATAAATAATGACGAATTATTGCATTAATGTTGTCGGCATTACTCACGACGTTATTATCATCATTAATATCTCAAGAGCAGCCAAAGTAGTTTAATGTGTAATAATATTTGTACTGTTCTAGCAGTGATTTTATTATACACCTTTGGCAAAAAATATTGTGCCATGTAATGAACCATACGTATTAAAAAGTGAACACGGATAAACTGTATTACATATCATTTTCAGACCATATCGTGACCACATTTACGACCTTGGAAATTTCAGTATATTCATTGCAATTTACATTGTTATTTGACTTGTCCTTACAACGATAACAGTATGTAGTCAAAATATCGATGCTCTACCTTTGGAGAATAGCGCACACGCGAGGACGAGCGAGACCGCCAGTGCCATCACGCTCTGTCGTTCTGTCCGGTGAATCGAAGTAGAAGTCTACTCCCACTGCACGATCACCTTTATACGACCGCACACACACACACCCATGCAAGATTTGCACTCATGCAACCGAAACACCCTCATAAACACACTTCCGGAAAACCTGAAATCTACTCGCTGTGCACACACCAGAAAGAGAGCAGGAACTGGGCTGTTGCTTACAGCCGAACTGAGTCACCAACAGCCCATTTAGATTCATTTGTAATCTAAAATTGCTGTACAGTGCTTCATGAATTGACCCATGCGAAGCCAAAGCCCAGCCTACTTTTTGCAATGTAATGCAACGAACGATTTCGTCCCTTTTTAAACTTCCCACTTTTCCCCAACAGCAAATGAAAGGTTGCACCGAAGTAGAACGCAGCCATGGTGACGCAAATGTTTTTCGTTGCTTGGATACGGTGGAAGGCAACGATGGAGTTTCGTTCGAATCCGAATTTTTGACTGGTGGAATTCCGCATTAGTATTCGTTTTGCAGGGGTACTTGCATTCAAAGAAGCTACGGTATCTCAGAGGAGAAAAACCAAAATAGCGTCAGGTGAAAATGACCACCGTTTCGCCGTCCGTTGTACGGTATGGACGGAGGAAAAGCTCCAGCAAGGATTGTAAGTTGAGTATCAAGGCAGTATCGTTAATTACCCAGCTATTTCGGCTAGCTGTAGCCAATAGACTAGATAGTGTTGGTTTATTCTGTATTCCATTTTGTCATACATTTCTACATTTACCACTGCTTCTTCCCTTTTGTCCTCTACATGTTGAACTACAACAGTGCATTCTAAGGAGGACACAGTTACCCCTTTGCAACTTCCAGACCTCCGTCAAGTCACAGTTTTGCCAAAGGCCGAATGGCTCCGGATTCAAGACAACCTGAACCATGTCAATAAACACCACGAGAGCCTTCTGGAGACTGCCAAACAGCGGCATGCTCTGCACTTGCGTTCCAAAGAAGTGGTGAAATTCTGGTCCAATACCATTGCGGTGAGTAAGTGCTGACGAGTCCAGTTCGCCCTTTTCATTATGTATCAGAAGCCATACCAGATAAGTTTATAGGTGTTTAAACCTAGGTTTATAGGTGTTGCAGAAATTAAAATTAGATAATTAAATCTATTGTCACCTTGGCACACCCTTGCGTTTTCATTAGTTTGTACATGTCGTCTGTATTTTGTCTTGAACTTCCAGAATCCAGTCTAACTCGGCTGTTCCATTTCATATTTCATATGTCATTACGACGTGGTCCACGAAGTTCAAATTTCATTCCTTCTTCTTTCAAGTGTATACTCTCTTTGTCGACAGTTGGCAATTCGCAGTCATTTGCAGCTAGAATTTCCCTTTTTGACAAACCTGCTTTAACACAATAGAACATACATACGAGTGAAAATGACGCAGTGGAATAGGTCTCATGCATGATTTCACAAGGAGTCGTGGTGTAAGAACCCAGTTTTTTCTTCTTACTTAAATGAGTATTGTTGACGTCTTTGCCATGTAACATCATGGTTTTGAATTTCTGACACTGGAGATCAGTTTGGAACAAAAATTTGGAGATGAATTTAAACCTTACCCAGTCTGTCAGCTGAACCTATAGCATTAACACCTTCATTTACAATATTCCAATTTGTCATTCATTTCACAGGGCCAAAGACAAAAGAAACTGGAAGCAAAAAAAATCAGAGAGGAGATTGAAGAGGAGGAGAAGAAACGGATTGATTTAGAGGAGGCCGAGTACCGGCAGCAGAAGAGGAAGGAGGCCATTGAAAAAGCCAAAAGCCAACAGTATTTCCAGACTGACCGAGTGAAAGGATTTCATGTTTGTACTTACTTCATTATACGTTTCGGGACAGTATTACAAAGAGCTCAGATTAGTTTAAAATTTACACCACTGGTGTGGCAAAGACACAATTACCTTTCGTGATATAATGTATTAGACAGCACATATAAACAATACAAAAAGTCTTTTTAAGGAAGGTAGAGTTCTGACATTTTAATCCAGTTTTTGTGACTTAATTGGCGCTGAAATGTTCTGAATGTCTGTAGAGCGCCCTCTTGCTGACAGAGGTCTTGAAGGAACGGGAAGCTCAGATCGCGCTGAAGCAGAAGAAGGCGAGTGCCTCCAAAGACATAGACAGGGACATCGTGGCCAATCTGAAGCTGAAAGACGAGGAGGCCTTGGAGCAGCAGCGGCAGAAAGCCTTGCAGAGGAAGCAGATGAACAAGGTCATTGCGGAAGATCTGAAGCAACAGTAAGCATGAACCATTTCATCCACTCCTGGCGCTTGGCTGATTGATTAACATGATTAACATGCAGAAAGTAGTCAGTATAAAAGTAGACATTTATGTAAATCATGTAACATCCAGAGGATTTTGTGTAGAATAACAACAAGTTATAATTGTCAGTGAATGCTGACTGAGCCTCTTTAAAGAGGAGGTGTTCAATAACGTTGTTCTGGATTTGTTAGGATGAAGGAACAGGACCTCGTTAGAGAACAGGAGAAAGTGGAAAGCAAGAAAGAAGCAGAGGAACTCCAGAGGCTCAGAGAACTGTATGAGTGGGAGAGAGGCATGCATGAGCAAAAGAAGCAGGAGGAGAAGAGGAACATCATGAAGGGTCACATGGTGAGTGATTCAGGGCACAACCAGCAAATCGGTTGCCCTCTGGACTGACTGATTTTATGTGGCTGCTTTGTCTGGAGATGTGACCCTTTCAAACATGAATTTATACGCACTTTGTTCTTTGTTTTGCGTAATTACAGTATGGTTTCAGTTCCAGTGCAATACTTTCCTTTTTTGCTTGGGTATCGGCCAAACTCATGATGATGTGTAGAGGAAAAAAACCCTGCACTCTGAGTTTAGGAGAAAGTAACAGGGCAGTTTGACTTGGATGTCCTTCTGAATCTAACAGTTTTAACATTTGTGGGTTCAAGGAGCACGTGTCCAACAGAGACATCATCAGAGCGATAGAGGCACAGAAACAGGAGGTGGAGGAGGAGCAGCGGAGACTTTTTACGAGCGCAAAGCAGAAAATGATGAAGATGAGGAAGGAAAAGGAGGCAGAGATGTTTGGGTAAATCACATGACATGAACCCACGCGTTATATGAATATGAATATGAATAATGAAGACTGCACAGTGTGTTCTGATGTAGAGGGGCTCATGGGTAATAAAAGAACGCTACCATCTGTAAAAGTATTCCTCTAAATTAGTCGTTGAGAAGCCACTTAGCCCGCTGCGCTGGAGATCCAGGAATAGCTGGCGTAATTAGCCAAGCGTCTTTTACAAGTCACATTCCGCCACATGAATAAGAAGGCCACTGCTTAGAGCCCTGCTTCTGGGCGGCCATATTGACTATCCACTTTTTTTGAACAGTCTAAGCAACCTGTGTTTCCACTTCATGCAGCCTCGTATCTCACGAGTGCAAAGATGCCAGGATCTCTCTCCCGTTGTTATCAGAGAGGTGCAGAGGTACAGGGAGGCCATGACAGAGAGGCTGGCAGCGCAGTTGGAGGAAAAGGTCAGCAACGACGAAGAGCTGATCGCCCAGGCCGTAGCCCAGCGGGAGGCTAGGCTGGAGCAAGAGAAGAAGGAGGAAGAAGAAAAGAAGAAGGCCATGCTGGACTCCATCGCCGTGCACAGAGAGACCACGGTAAAAATGGACGAATACGACAGCACTCCTCTCGCAGTTACAAAACACAGAAAGAAGCTTGTAGAGAAAAGCAATTTTGTGAAATAAATAACTGCGAAACATAAGTTACAATTAATAAATAAGAACATTGATGATTTAATGTTCTATCTAATGCTGATTTAATTTCCCCAAACCATAGAATGTTTCACTGTGTATTCAAACCTGCTCCTGCACGGAGACCGCCTCTACTTTAAAGCCATAAAGGAATTTTTCAGAAAGCCCTGTAAGTCTTGAAAATCATTGTGCAAAGCCCTTTCTGTGTGTAATGTTTCATTTCAGCAAAGAGAACAGGAACAGAAGGAGAGAGAGGAAAAGCAGAGAGCTCTGGAGATGCTTCAAGCCAAGAGAGAGGCTGACATAATCTTCCTGGAGAAGCAGCAGCTTAAAGCACAGAAGAGGAAGGAGGACTGCAGAGCACTGCAAGACTTCTATGTTCACCAGATGGTAAAAAACATTTTTTCTTTTGCTTGTCAAATGCATCTCTTTCATTTTAAATTATGAGTCCTGTCAGGCAGACTGTCATATGGCTCAGATATAATCTTAAAATAGTTCTGTTTTAGAAACAGAAAATTAAGGAGTTAATGTGCAGCAATTTCACCTGAGACAGAACCAAGCTTAATGAATTAAGCTTGCAGTGGAAGCAGAGGTGGGGCCTGGGCCTAATGTACACTACAGGACAGATGGACCTGTTTATTGTGAGCTCTAAATAGCTAATAGCATAACACACTTTTGGATGTGTCCAGCAAGTAAGATCACGGAAGTGAGACAGTCTAAGATTTTTCAAAACTGAGCCATCACTAGGAGAGGGTAGAAATAAATAAAGTTAAAAAAAAAAACGTTTTAAGAACTGCTGGGTCTACATTGGACCATTACATTTTTATTACTCTATAATGTAAAGTTTCTTGATGATTGGACCCCAAGTCATAATTGGAGTCACTATATGTAAGATGGTGTTGATAATGATTTGATAGATGCATAATCTTCATAATTTCTCATCTGAGGAATGTGGCAGCTCCAGTTTATTACAAACAATGAAGTTGCTCGCCTTAAAACCCATGTGTTGTAAAACAAGAGGAATATCAGTGCAGTTTCTTGATGTCTTGCATCCGTTCTTTAGGCTGAAAGACGTGCCAAGGACCAGCTTACGAAAAAAGAGCAATTGGAGTTTGATGCTAAAAACGCAGATCTTATTGCTGAGGAAGAGAATGAGTTCCAGAAGTACGCTGAGGGGGTGATCCAGGCCGCTGTGGAGGCCAAGAAAAACACCCTTCCCCTGCGCAAAGCTGCCAGGGAGGGCATCGGGGGTGGGCTGGGTCCTATTTTTGGGGGGTTGAGGCCAAGCTATCTGGTTCATGACAGCACTGGTGTTGAAATGCCCAGATATGTCTCCAACACAACTCAAGATATAAAGGGATTATATGAGACTAATGACATCCAGCAAGCAAAGAAAAGGCTGGGTTTTTCATGGTGAGGGATAAAATGATGTAAAACACTGACCAAATTATGACACTTGTGGTTCAACCAGCAGGTTTTACCCTCTTTAGCGGAGACAGATATGAAACATAAGATCAGAATTCACAAGAGGTAACTGAATTGTAAAGAAAATGATGAGGACGGAGATGTTTTTAATTTGAGGTGATATCTACTTTTCCACTAAGTAGTCTTTCATATTTAGACTTAGCATTAGCCAGTGGTGTCCTTTGGATTCTCTTATATAAGGTTTGTGCACATCGGTACTTGACACAAGTGCATTTTTGAGCTGCACCTCCTCAGATTTAACAGTTTGAGCATGTTGAATGTATTCCCTACACCTGCCACCCAAAGGTACCTTTAAACCACAAGTTCATGCTCTGAACATTTTCTTTTAATGCAGGGATCAACTCATCAGCCTCAAGATACTGCAGTAATACACCAAAATACAAGCAACATGTTACATGTTGTGATGTGTACATCGCATGGCTGATAAACTGCAATCAGTGATGGAAACTAAAACGTCTTCATATTCCCTAATTGTGTAGTTTTCATCAACAGCAATTTGATCAAAACATCAATAGCTGGTGGCTTTGTTGAAATCCAAAATGTGTTGACTTTTCAATAAAACAAAACCTGCACATCCTAATCTTACCTCTCATGTGCAGGAGACCTTTAGTAGTTGTCTTAATTGGTTTTCATTTTAATCTCACATTTATGACATGTTCTTGAGGTACCCTGTCTAATTACTTCCCATATAAATGTCTTCAGCAACATCTGGTGGTGTAGCAATAGAATGCATCATTGTAAACTTGTGCAAAACATGCAGCCCTGCAACCAAGAGGTTAGTGGCTTCATTGCCACTCATAAAGAGTGATCCATGTATATCAATGTTGATCTCTTGTGTATACTGGTGTTTTAGTCTGAAAAGGGGTTTAATTAAACAACAAAATTATTAATAATGCTGATACTGTGATCAGTGATCAGTGCTGAATTTACAGCTCAAATTGTGTTGAATTTACAGCTCAGTTAAATCAAATTACTGGAGCTCAGATGGAACAAAAATGCTTAGTGTGAAAGTAAGCAAGCAAAAAAATGAATTTTATGTCTTCCATGTGTACATTGCTTTACTAACTGGTACTGTGAATGGATTTCAAAGGAACCTGAATGTTTTCCAAATGTTGGAATCTACATGACAAATGCATGGCATGACCTAACATTTATGAAAATCTGAGAAGGTCATGGAATACCCTGTACACTAAGTAACCTCCTGTCATTTTTATATATGAGTTTTATCCCACAGACAATACATAACACATATCTCCTATGGTATGTTGCCTGTCTTATCTGAAGTTAATATTATGTATGATCAGTTAAATTTATAAGGGTATAGGGTGTCCTTTAGTAAAATATATGCTATTGATGTCAAAGCTACAGAGCCATCCAGATCTTGAATGTGATTGCTGTGCCTCTTACCCATCAAAGATTGGTAGCGAAGGCAAACAAAAGATGTATAATGGTTCATAATGTAATCCTATCAGGACAAAGAGTTTTCAGTCCTTCCAGTTTAGAACTGATTCCCCTCTCATTAGACTGTCGGTAAGGTGAGCTGGGAAAGATGGCAAGATATGAAATGAGATGGAAATGCGATTAGATGAAAAGAACGTTCATTCTCAGATATCCTTATCATTCTTATTACTGCTCCTTTTCATAGATGCACCCCAGTGCATACAAATGAATGGTACAGAATATGTCCATATTATTATCTTAGTGAAAGTTGAATTTTCAAGCTTGTATCAGTTCAAACTCAATAGTGTTGGTTAGAAGGGGGTCTTCCTAAGAACACTGAACCCCTTTTCATTAATACACTGTTTTCTGCAGCCAAGTATATATGTGTCATACAAATTGGTGCATTTCTGTGGTATCAAACCCAAAACTCATTTGTTTTAGTTAGAGGGGTCCTCCGCAAAATGTTCTTAAAAGCTCTATATGTCTCAGTTTTCACACAGACACACACACACATACACAAAGCACTAAATTCCGCCTGTGAATGAGAACACGTTCATAGCAGTTTATCGAACAAAAAAAAAAAAAAAAAATTCAAATAAATAACCCGGAAGTACTCCCTGCTGTCGCTGGCTTGACCCCAGCTCGCTGGAAACGGTGAGAGTCTCTGGGAAACAGTGTTCCGTCAGTTATAATTGAATCTTGAAGACGTTGTTGGTTGTGGTAGATAGCTTGCTAGCTAAATAAAGTTAGCTTGTTATGTCTCAGGAGGGGTTTCCAACTGCGGCCGCCAGAACTATTCTCAACCATAATTCCAGGTAGGTTGTACACATACAGTCAAGCTCTTCGTCAAGTTCAAAACTACCTAGTCTAGCCAGCTAGCTAGCGAGCAAGCTAGGTTTGTTTACATTGATGTGTTAGCTAAACAGCTAAACGTATACTCTGTGAGTTGTTCACAGTATGTTGCTGCAGGTAGCTAGCCGGTTAAAATGCACTTAAACATTTATTACGTTGAAATAAATTCTTATGCTCACATTTTGGTTGTAAAACTGCTTCCTGTAATGTTCAGGTATGAAATGTAGTTAACGTTAGCTGCCTAGCTACACGTTTCAGACTGAATGCATTCAGATTGCTAATGTGGTGCACACAGCCTAGGCTTGGAAGTAACGCCGTCTGTTAGCCCCGGAAAAACGCCCATTCAGATTCTGCATGAGTATGGCACAAAGACCGGACACCTGCCCGTTTATGTCATGGAAAAGGCCGAAGGAGAAGCTCATCGTCGAAGTTTTGTTTTTAACGTCTCAATCGGAGACGTGACCTGCACAGGTGGGTTACGTCATAGCTTTTAATATCGGTGTTATACAGGCATTTAGAATTATTGTCTGTGTACAGCACAACTCAGGCTTATGTCACGCATATGACCTTACTGTTGTTCATAAATACAATTTAGAAGCAAAAATAAAGTCCACTGGAAAAAAAACCTAATTGTATTTTAAGAATTGCATAACTGTTTTTTTCTGTCCAGGGCAACAGTGCAGTACAGTATCCATTAAGTCATATATAAGTGCATATACGCTGTTTGGGATAAGTAAGTTATTTGAACCCCAGACCCTCTGATTGTTGACCCAACAGTCTATCCTTTAGACTGTGTCTGTTTTCGGATTTTATGAGCTTTGTTTTTTCCCTGACGTTACAGGCCACGGGTTGAGTAAGAAAGCCGCAAAGCACAAGGCTGCTGAGGCTGCCCTCAGCGTTTTAAAACTAGAGCCTGGACCAAAGTGAGTTCCGCCGCGTCTGGTTTTATATTAAGTCGTGCACCTAGCAAGATGTGCTTCTTTGTGACACAACTCTCATCGCTGTCCTCTGTCCCCCCCCCCCCCCCCCCCCCCTACAGCCATCAGATCCCAAATGCAGCAGACAATGGTGTTGAGGCAGAGGCTCAGAACCAGCCCAACCCCGTAGGGATACTGCAAGTAATTCTACAGTTCATTTTATTTAAAAGCACATTTTTTGTGTTATAATGCTAGAATAACTAAAGTTTTTTAAAAAAAATGCAAATATTTTGTGTGCTAGTGCCACAATGAGATGGAACTAAAGAAGAGTCAGTTCACTGAGACCGCTGTTGCTGGAGCCCTTTTCTTGACTTGTCTGTTTTGCAGAATATTCATGCATTCAGTGTACTCTTCAAGTCTTATAGGTTGACATCAATAGTCATTTGTTTTTTAAGGCTAGAGCATATAATCCAGAAGATATTCAACAAAACCTTTTTATCAGACTAGTTGTTTGTTGTGGGGCCTCTGAGAAAAAATGTCTCTCCAGTCGTAATTGAGTCTTGAAGACTTTTTGTGGTTGTGGTAGCTAACTTGCTACCTGAATAACCGGTTTGCTTGTTATGTTTCAGGACAAGTTCATAGCTGTGGTCTACTCTGAACAATAATTCCAAGTTCATCATTCAGATTGTTATGGATGTGTTTTTGCATTTTAGTTGTATCCATTGCTGTTTAGTTTTGTGGTGATGCATGAGTAAGAACTGGTTTGAAAAATACTGCGCTCATAAGACTCGTACTATCCATGTGCTTTCAAAGGAAATGTAAAGAAAACCCTGCTCTGTGTGCTGATATTTGTATATCTGCTGGATACCGTCTGCCCCTGACAGGAGCTTGCGTTGCAGCGAGGTTGGCGTCTGCCCGAGTACTCGGTCTGTATGGAGGCAGGCCCACCCCATCAGAAAGAGTTCACCGTAACCTGCCGAATGGAAACTCTGGCAGAGACAGGTGTGTCACCTTGCCTGTGTCACTGGGGTGTCGGTTGCTGTATGGACACTCTTTATACAGTGAATTCGAAACAACTGTTTAAAGATGAATGAAAGACATGCTTGAAAAACTCCTTTATTCCTGACTCTATAAACATAATGATCTTAAATCACTAACATCAGTAGTAGTCTTTTATTTTTGGGTTGTCTGCATGGGTTACTTTGATGTCTGATCTGATGTTTGTTGATGTCTGTGCTTTTATTAGAAATAGTACAAAGGTACCATATGTATGTATATATAAATACGATGGGCTGAATGTATCCATGCTACATAGAGTATACTGAATGCATATAGCGTAATTTTGTATAAGATTCTGTCTGCCCACCGGATTTTCCGCTTGGACACTGAAGACCTATTGTATTGTATATTGACCTGAAGATCTACGAGGTTTTCTCAAGGACCTAAAGACGTTGTATATTCTTGACCAGTAATTAATGTCCATTATCTCCACACACACCTGGAAAAAGAACCATACTGTACCATTTCAGTGGTGAATGATCATTCTACGTGACACTGACCAAGAGAGATCTAGGTGTGCAGGATACCAGGATGTCACCCTATGGCAGTTGATGACATGTTGGTAAGAGCTTTTTTGTTTCACTGCAGGAACAGGCAGCTCCAAAAAGCAAGCCAAGAGAGCAGCGGCAGAGAAGATGGCCACAAAGCTGCAAGCACTGCAAGGCTGTCTGGACAGGCCATGGGTCTGTAAAAGTCCATTTTGTTCTGGCCTATAAAATGCAGGAGAAGAAAACACTTCATTCAGCTGTCTGTTTCAGTCTTGTTGCAGGCTAAGGAATTTTGTTTTGCCTTTCTTACATTATAATACATTACTGGCATTTAGCAGATGCTCTTATCCAGAATGACTTACATAGACATAGGTTATAGTTTTTTTTAACAATGTTATCCATTTATACAGCTGGATATTTTACTGGGGCAATTGTGGGTTAGGTACCTTGCCCAAGGGTACAGCAGCGGTGCCCCAGTGGGGAATCGAACTGGCAACCTTTCGGATAAAGTTCCTACTCCTTAGCCACTGTGCTACACTGCTGCCCCGGTGTAAGGACATATGTTCATCAATCGGTTTCAGGCATTGAAGCCCACAGTGAGGTTGGAATGTTTGCGAACGTCTTCAGGAGAGAAGCTCTCAGCGTTGAGAAGGAACCCCCTCAGCACTCCCAACACAGACTATGTGCAGATGATGCTGGAGTTGTCTAAGGAGCAGGGCTTTGAGGTCACTTACTTCGACATTGGTAAGCCCTGTACATTTCTGGCACACCCTGAAAAATCCTGTCAGTTTCCTCAGTGTCTCCTGTAGAAATTTGACTTGTTAAGGAGCCAAGGGTTCCAGCTTCCCTGGAACTCTGGCCTGTTGCTTCCCACAGACATCAGTGCTGCCCACACTTTATGACCAGGAGATGGTGTTTAACTGCAAACACTGAATTTTAAAAAATACTGTTTTCTCTTAATGGAGCTAACTTTTTGTTGTTATTGTTCAGGTGGTATGCCACAAGTGGCAAGAAACAACATTACAAAATAGCAATTTTAGCCCCCTTTCCCTGAGCCAGTGCATTATTGGTGATCTGGTTCAGGCTCACGGTAAGAGTGCAGTATGTTGGCTGAGTGCCTGTGGTTTGTTGGGCAGACGAGCTGACGGTGAACGGGCAGTACCAGTGCCTGGCGGAGCTGTCCACCGTCCCGGTGACGGTGTGCCACGGAACGGGCATCTCCTGCAGCAACGCGCACAACGACGCCGCGCACAGCGCACTGCAGTACGTCAAGATCATGGCCTCCGCCAAGTGAGCGCATCGGAGAACACCGCAGACAATCACCTTCACCTTTACTGTGCAGGTACAGTGGGAACTGCCCAATCCTCGTGCAACCAATAGGAAGAATACAGAGGCTAAAGAGAACTTTGGTCTGTCCTCTGAAAAAAGAGAACATTTAATGTATTTATCCAGTTAGAGCTTCAATTTAATTATCTTTATTGGAAACATGTCAGAACTGCTTAAAAAGGAAACACTTCCAGCACACGGTGACCCTTCAGGCCCATAGAAGGCTGGTTTTATAAACACGGGGGCCGACACCCAGGCACTTTCTCTGGGTTTTATATTCTCCCTGAACTCCTTCAGGTGTCCTTTGGAAGCAGCATGTTTCTGGCCGTCATGTGAAGCAGAGAGCGTGCTGAACTTTACAGTATGGCCTGAAGTGTAATGTTTGGGGTAGAATTGCAATATGCTTTAATATTGGCTGGGATTTGGCAGTTTTGGCATGTCAGAACTTTATTTTGTTGGTGGGCCGCTGGGGAGTTATATGATGGCAAGTGTTCTGTATGTACTGGCTTTAAGATGCTGTGATGCCTTTTAAAAAAAGATTACGTGGCCTTGTTGTCCTGCTACTTGATGTATGAATATGAAAGGAAGCTTAGAAAACAGTAGAATCAAATATCAGGACATGGAGAAGCGCTGGAGAAACGGCTCGTGTTCAAGAGGCAGGTTTTTAAATTGACTTGTGTACTATGTGTGGTTGTTGTACACCCCTTCACTGGCACAGCGGATTTTGTGTTTCATTGTTACATGCCAGCAGTTGTGGAGGAAATGGCACATACTGCCACCTTCACATGTCAGTCATGAAATGAAAGTTGTGGCTCTGTCTGTGGTCCATGTCCCTCGGGTTTGTCACCGGTACTCATTGTTGCATTTGTTTGGTCCTCGTCCCTTTTTGTACTTTGTACAGAATAGGAGTGATCAGTCCCTGATTAAAACGGAGAATGCAGACTCGATATACCATGATAACCATTCAGTGCGCTGCAAAGCATTTGCCACAGCAATACCTAATGAAGAACCTGAACCAATTTAAGGCAGCCTCACTTTGAACTGAAAAATGTATAATTTGCAATAATAAAACTGACCCGGTCCCTTAAATAGGAGCCAACTTTTAAATGGATTTGTTATTAATAGTTCGTGCAAGCTGGCTGAATATTACCGCTTTGCTGTAATGAACACCACAAAGTTCAGAAGCAGATGTGCCCCAGCGCCTTGTTTTATTGAATTTGTTTTGGGCGAGTATTACATTCTTAAAACCTTATAAATGGAAGAATTGCTAATAAGTGTGACTGTGAATGCCCAAGGCTGTGTGGAACTGCCCTTATATGCAAGAGCATTTTGGAAGCTTGATATGTGCTTTACAGTCTGTGTTCATTTATTTTAAAGTGGAGCCCATGACAGCGTTTGTTTTTTGTTCCTTGTTGGAAATGTTGTTCTCTTTCACATTCAGTGGCCCCGTACATTTGTAAGTACAATGTTACATGTTATAATCCACTTTCTTAAAGGAACGTGAACTTAATGTAAATACATTGTAATTATGCGTGTGGTTGTCTCTTAATGGAAAGTGGGACTGAAATGTATTTTTTAAAAATAAATTATTGGATAAAATGTATTTCACCAATTACTGTTTGTTTCAGAGATTTTAACAAAGTTCCCTTAATTCAAAGACGCAGATAAACTTGAGAAATCACAGATGAAATCTTCAACAACAAGACAAGGACTGGAAAATGTGGGAAGTGGTTTTGGACCAGCTGAGCAGCAGCACCCTGGATGAGCTACAGGGGTCTGACCACACATGCAGGGAGGCCAGCCAGGAGGGAGTTCTCCAGGTATGAGAGGAACAGGGCCTGGACCAGGAGCTGGGCTGAGCAGGTGGTGAGGAAGGAGCATCTTATACTGACGTTGTACAGGCAGAATCTGCAGGCCCTGCTGATCACTGCTCGCTGCTCTCAACAGTCTGAGAGTACTTGAGTGCTTTTCCATCGGTATATATTCTCAGTCCAAGGATAGATTGGATAGATTTTTCTGTCAGAATAACACAACAAACGCCAAGAGATGTCTTGTTTTTGTTTTTAATAGAACAAGCACTATATAGCAGCAGTGTACAGTGTTCATGAAAAGATATGTATATGTATTTATACAATTGCACTTCTTCAGAAGAAACCCATTAGAAAATGGATTTTAAAATTACCAAGCTCAGCCCAACACAGCACCAAGTGGTACGGATCAATCTAAAACTTAAAAACGAAAGAAAACCTTTTCGTAAGGCATTTGCAACATTCATTGGCAGGCTACGTCATTTGCTCATGCAGGTATTAACATTGCAGTAGATGGGTTTCAACTGAGTCTCTGTTCTGCTGTGAATGAGATGCGGGTCCAACAGGAACTGGGGAGACTGGTGTCCCTTTAGCTTTCATTTTCAGTATGTCACTGAGGGAAAAAGTACAGAAATGTACACAAGGTGCACCTTTGGAAAGATGCATACGTCACTGTGAAGATCCGTGTTTGGTCGGCTTCCATGCTGTAAGCCAATCAGAGTTTCAAGTCTTTGTTTTATTGCATCAGTTCACAAGCCACACTGGACGTGGCGACATATTCTAATATTCTGCACTGCCTGCAGTACTCAGTACACGCTTCACAGAACTACTGCCTGCCTTCAAGTTGTCAACATCCTGGGCTTTGTAAACTTGTGGACAAATACGAGAGTACCTAAATACCGAGTACCTAAAACAGCATTCCGGACACCACGGTCTTCGTGAAAAGCACACACTCCATAGTCGCTATTCTTACATGCTCTTACAGGTGATGTGTCTTGAGAACTGAACCCGGGTCACTGCCGCAGGAGCATGGACCTGAAAGCTTTGTGGGTCTCGGTGAGGACAGAGCTCTCTGTGGGGTACTCGCAGTGGACGGAGGTGATTGAGAACAGTCTCTGTGGGACAGAAGTGGTCCTCCTGTGAGGACTACATTTCGATTGGAGTAACTAATGTGTCAGCAAGTGTTTCACCAACACAAGAGCGCCCAGGCTCTTTGAAACGGAAAAAAAGTTAACTTGCTGAACTGCTTTTCAGTGCTCAATAGAACATTTAAATCCTGCAAATCGTTCTTCAAGTGCAGTCCACAGGGGGGTGACAGTATTGTATTTCCTTTTGCCCTGTAGCGCTGTAAAAACATGCAGGAAATTACAATCCAGACAGACAGTAAAGCGCTCAACCGTCCTCCCGTATGACAGGACAGAACTGCAGTTCACCACCTACCAAAATCAAGTTCCTGTCCTGTCTAGTAGCTTCTCCTGAGCTCAAAAGAGGTATTCGTACCTTAAAGGTTAATCCCACCTTCTAACTGATCTTTGTTGTCATCCTGTTTTCATTTTTCTCAAATAAGAGGCATGCCAATCAACTGAATAATCTGTGCCTTCTGGGAGAAAATCCTTATACCTTAAACTATACTGTGGTAACATTGTAACCATTCACTCCACCTTAGAGCATTTGAATAATAAGTTCAATACGGTTAATTTAAGCATTACAAAAGACAACACTTTTAACCTGAAGCAATAAATTTCCCTGTGGTTGCTGCATGAC
This sequence comes from Megalops cyprinoides, assembly GCF_013368585.1. NCBI lineage: Eukaryota > Metazoa > Chordata > Actinopteri > Elopiformes > Megalopidae > Megalops > Megalops cyprinoides. The sequence continues at coordinate 29,863,476 of NC_050596.1, read as the reverse complement.
ACAAAAGCTTCGAGGTCAAAGCACAACAAAAAGCAGTGAATGGCATAAGAAACTTGCTGCATTATACTGAGCGAAGATTAAGTTACCTTCACATTGAAAAGTTTTACTTGTGGTAGCTGTATTTAAGCGAGAGGGCATCAGATTCTGACTGGTTCAGCTTATTCAACCAACTAATCGCTTGATTGTTAACCAATATAAATGAAAACAGTTTAACAGCAATGACCAATTTAAGGTAAAGATTTCTGCCTCTGATATTACCACTGCAAAGGTCAAGCCATGTGAACAGTACTACCTGGTGCCAACTACAGCAGACGATTAAACATTTCCCTACAGCAAAACTGAAAGATCTGATCTCGGAACACCAGCTTTCAGTGGAGGTAACCTAAACTCTGGTTGAGGAGGTACAAAAAGGGTCAAAGCATTTCCTCCTAAAGTGCAAAAATACCCAAAACACTACTTGTAGAATTCCTGCAAGCTGTAACTGGGAATCTATCAGCATTGTGCATGTGGGCTAAATGTGTTAAGGCACAGCCAGTAGAAGTGTTGCTGAGAAAGCTAGCTACAACGTGGTATCTGTTTTTTTTTTTTTTAAAAAACAATGACAGAAGGAGAAAAAACTAGAAGTGAGTGAATAACTTTGAACTGACACTCAAGTTCTTACCGAATATCCGAGACTATCGCCCTACTGATCATCATACTTCTTTACTGCAACCTACTGTAGGAACACTGTACAAAAACCGAGAAAAAAAGGAGGTATGAGGTGAAGCTATTGAGTATAAGCTCATTGAGTCCCTTATATTACACACATTGAGATTTCCTGTACACTCTAGTCTGAATTCTGCTTGAACTGTTGCCCACTCATTCCAGTGGAAAATGCTGTTCTTAAATTACCCCATTGTGAATCCTTGAACATTAAAGTAAGACCAACTGATGGTAATTAAATGGACCTAAATTGCACATTAAATCAACTCTGGTAAGAGAGGACATTTGAAGTATAAATTTACTGTATGGATTATTAAATGAAGGCAGTGTCGGCCAAATATTTTTCTCTTTTTTTTTAAACATACATATAAAGCCTTAAATCATAGCCAAATACTCTCCAGGGATATAGCATTTTTTTTCTCTAAAATTTTACATTAAAACTCACTACCCTTCCCATTTGGTAATCTAAAAGCAAAAACACAGCTGTGCACTTCTTTGGCTTTTTAAAATAACATTAATGTATGATAAATAACTGCTGAAAACAAGACAAAAAAAAAATGTTGCAACCTCATGTCTGCTTGCATAAAACACTGCTGAAGCGATGCAATGTTTCAACATCCAGAATTTCATGAATAATTTTACTCTTCCACCTCACGCAGCCCTGATTCGAAATTTTCCGCTGGACCATGCCCGGACCAAGTACAACTGCTGCATTTACTACAGTCAATCTTCAAAACATGCTGCAGGTGGCGCTGTTCTGTTGCATACTGCTCTGAGACGCATCAGAGGAGAGGGAACATTAGGTGCTAGGTAAGGTTCATGCGGCATGGAGCTGGAGAGTTAGATGGAGGACACCTTCACCTCCAAAAAAAAAATCTACAGAGAGCTTTACTTCCCGTTCACGCCCCTGACAAGACAACATTACCTGAGAGAAAGCAACTGTTCCAGAATCACAGTTTTCTCTCAGAGGCCTGAGCACAGGTTCTGCCCACTCGGGACAGCCCTACCTCCTCCTCTATATATGGGCCGAGTCAAGCCAGTGCAATCGGCCCTCCGAGTTAATGCCAGAGTTTAAAATAACGCTGGGCTGCATGCTGCCAGACATTCTTGGCTGGAATACTTCCACATCACGAGAGGGGTCTCCGACACGTAGTCTCATATTTATAGACTAGGGGGTGTAATCTTCTTCCGGGGGGGTGAGGAGGTTTACTATGGTAAACAAGGTACAGATATGCAGTGCAGTAATAATGAAACGATCTCTAAGGACTGAGAAGGTCGCGACAAATTCCAGACCTTTCACGATTGGCTGCGGGCATTTTCACAAAGGCAGCTGATTGGTTGCTGTGATAAACCGTGACATTGTGGGCCACACGACACACGTGAGAATGTTCTGTATCAACTCGCTATGTGAGCAATTTCTCACATAACAGCCCCGTTAAAATCCAGCGATGCAAAGCTCTTTGGAAGGAATGAATTAATACATGCTATCAATGGTGAACTTTACAGGTTCCATGACCAGTAAACCCATGATCATTTCACTGTGTCTGCTGTACACAATGTATATTTGAAATACAAAGTTATATTTACAGTGAAATTGCTTGTCCCTAGAGAGTACACAGCTATGACACGTATTTATCTGGACAAGGCGTTTCTGCCTTAATTACTAAAAAAAATCTATTTCACCAATGATAAACGTGTCATTTCTTCTGTGTGCTCTTCACTCAAACATAACAAATGAGCAGAGATATTTTACATAAATGTTAGGTACTTTTTTTAACTACTAATCATTTGTGATGCACACTTTTAAGTCATCATAACTTAGGCCAATGAGAGCTGCCTACACATGCTTGAAATACTTATAGCTACCAGCAACTAATCGCCTGACTTAACTATCAGTCTAAACCATAGCGCTTTGAAAGATTAAGTGAGTTGTTCACTAAAGCTTCAGAAGGAGCTGGGTTTGAACAGGTCTACTGAAAGCAATTCTCCTTTTTAAGGCATTCTCGGATGCCGAAGCGGGCGAGGGCGTATCTGCGGGTCAGATCGTTGCCCTGACGACGCCGTCTCTGCGCCTCGGCGTGGGGGGGAGGGGGGTGGGGCACGCAATCCCGTGGGCGGCTTCAGGTGACGGGCGGTGTCGCCACAGCGCCAGAGGCGGCGGCATCCCACTTCCCGTCGGCCTCTGCGGTCCTGGGCGTCGTCGTGGTGACGGGAGCGTCCGGGAAACATTGTGCATAGGTTAAAGCTTTCTTTGTCGGAGATGGCGATACGTTCAGGGCACCGGGCCGGGCGGGATGCTACCACAGCTGGGGGTTCTCCAGCTTGCTGAAGCCGGGGGATTTGCGGAGCTCCCAGTACGTGTTGTTGGAGACCCACCTCTCCCTCTGGTTTCCGTCCACCACTTTCCTGCAGAGGAAGACAAGAAGGATCAGGATCTGGGGGGGGGGTTTGGGGAGAGGGGTTTGGCTGCTATCAGGGGTCTGTGCTGGAACGCTGGAAGGGGTTTGGCACAGGGGCAGTCACAGGACACCTCGCTGCCCGCCTATTCCTGGGTGCTGGCAGAGGGAGAGGGAGAGGGGTGGGGTCGCCCTGACCTTGCGTGCAGATCCCCGGCCTCTGACACTCACTTGAAGAAGCGCGGCTGGTGCTTTATGTTGTTCTCCTCCTGATACTTCCTGCGGGCCCTCTGCTGGTCCTCGATTCGCTGCTTCTCAGCGGCCGCCAGCTCCACCTTCCCCTCCTCCAGATACCTGCGCAGAGGTGAGACAGTTACACCCCCCCCAATGGTTACAACTGCTAACTTTCCCAACGTGGTTTTTTGAACGGATCCAAACTCAGAGAGAATTACGTCTGCTTTCTTGTAATATGGTAATTCCTCCATCTCTAAAATGATATTACAAACATATAAATGGCACTAAGCTTATGTCAACGAATGCGCCTCACAAAAACCCATTGCCTGGAAAATAGCCCAGACTGCATTGGTCTTTTTCCTCCTGCAGGTGGCAGCAGCTGACAGTGCTGTCTCTTTGCAGCATTGGAACAGTCAATTCAGTTGACGAGGGCATGCTGGGGACACCCAGGCAGCCCTGGCCTCCTGCCACGGGGTCAGGTGACGCGCGAGAGGGAGGCTGTACCTCTGATCGGGGCGGAAGCGGGCATCCGTCAGGGGCAGAAGGTCTTTGATCTCTGGGCACAGCTCATTGAGCTCAACGGCAAACCGCGTGAAGCCGTAGTACAGCTCATAGTCCGTGGGCATGGAGCCTGAGTACGAATCACAAACAGGCAACCAATCAAATGAGAGGAACTAGTCATTCCAGAGTTAAAACAACCAATCAAAATCCACTCAAAGGGAACTAATGCCTTTGTTCCCCAAAGACAGGCACTTGTTCTAACAATGGTAGCTGGGACATTCTAAAAATAAGGGAGTTTAGGGAACTGCACCGCTTTGCTAGAAAGCTGAGATGCTGTACGGCCGCTGCCGTTTCGGCTCAGCCTGACCGCACCTGGTCTCCACACACACTTGGCCGAAGGCGGGATGCCACAGTACAGGCCTTCGTGCCACTTCCCGAACAGCCGGTGCACCACCTTCCCCTCCTGGTCCATGACGAAGCCCTGCACCTCGTTCACGTTCGAGCTCCAGTAGTTCCCCTGAGCGGCGGCAGAGACAGACCAGCATGTCTCAGGGAACAGAGACGACAAGGCTAAAGGCACACACACTGGGGAACACACTGGATAGAAAATGCTGGTCAGTACTCTCTACATTAAACAAAAAATTCGGGTTCTCTCATGCACAAAAACTGGAAAAAATGGTTTAGTTTCCAATTCAGATGTTGCTAAATTTATGTCATTCAAGTGTCTGCTCAACTGATAGAACAAAAAAAAAAAATACTGTACAGTCTAATACCTCCGCTAATTGTGTTCTTCACCTTTGACCTCGCACTCTCCTAATCCTCCAATAACATTACGGGCAGATAAAGCGGGCGCCTCCCACTAGTGCCCTAATCTGAGGCCCTCACCTTGACGAAAGTGAGCTTGCAGATGCAGGCGGTGCTCTTGGTGTTCCGGATGGTGACTTCCCCGTAATGTTCCATCCAGCGTCTCCCGCTCAGTATGTTGTGTATGCAGGTGGTGACCTTGTTCCACTCGTAGTGATCGCCAAACCTGAACGACAGAGAGAGGTGGTCACGACCGCACCACACACACTCTGCCAGACTCGCAGCAATTGTCAGCGCCCCAGAAAATGAAATTCCTTTTTTTTTTTTTTGGCTGAGATGCATGATGGACTCCTATGCAGGGCACTTAATGCTCTCTGTTAACCGCATCGAGTCTGATCCCCGGGGGCCTGCAGCGGCCTGCTGCTGACTCACGAACGCTGACATCATCTCGTTAACCACGCAGCAGGGGATTGTGGGGGAAACGTATTTCCGTCCCATCCCCCCTGCCCGGAGACAGACACAGTCTGCTCCTTTCCCCACTGGTTCGGTTCAGCAGCCTGGAGATGCACTTAGGTCTTTGAAGGAAGGAAGGAAAAAAAAAAAAAACTCTAAATACAGCCCACTCCCCCACTCCACCCTCTCCCAGGAGAGTGGAATGCTGGGTAACGTGCAGCTTACGGGAACTTCGCGGAAGACCAAGCGAAACTCATTACTGCAACACCTCACTAGCAGCATGAAGAAATTGGCAGGGTGGCGGGTGAAGTCAATCGAGGGGCTAAACCCGTCTCTCCCAGCTGGTGAGCCCTCCACAGACAGAGCCAGAGAGAACAGAGACCCATTTCATATATGGCACAGGGTTGTCTTTGTTATTTTAGCCTTTGCTATAGCACAAGGCACAGAGACAGATAGTGAGAGAGAGATAATGTGAGATAGAGAGAGGGAGGGAGAGAGCAAGAGAAAGACAGTAAGAGAGAGACAGAGGGAGAGTAAGATATATTGTGTGTGTGAGACAGGAAAAGAGAGAGAGAGAGAGAGAGAGAGAGCATGCCTTGGGGACGAGAGGAGCTGTATTATGCTAGCAGCAAAGTACATAGCTGCCTGACAGCCTGAGGGACAGTGACCACTAATCCAACCACAAAATGCCTGACAAAGCAGAAAGGGGCTGACATACTACAGCCCTGGAAATCCACCCATCCACTTTTCTTGCTTTTGGTAAATTTACAACTAAACACACACCTTACTGTGTTGCATTCCAGTGAAGCATTGTTAACTTGAACAAGAGAGCGAGAGAGAGAGAGAGAGAGCAAGCCAGGAAGAGAGAGACAGAGAGAGAGTGAGAAATGGAGAGACAGAGAGAGAGCAAGAGACGGAGAGAGAGAGAGAGCGAGAGACAGAGAGAGAGAGAGAGAGAGAGAGAGAGAGCGAGAGACAGAGAGAGAGAGAGAGAGAGAGAGAGAGAGAGAGAGGGAGAGAGACAGAGAGAGAGAGAGAGCGAGAGAGAGAGAGAGACAGAGAGAGAGAGAGGGAGAGAGACAGAGAGAGAGAGAGAGAGAAGGGACTCCAGCAGGATGATTTATGTGACACAAAGCAAGGAAAGGGTTAAGTGGAGACTCACCTGGGGATCGTGACGTTGACCGTCCCCAGCGGCAGGATTTCCATGGACTTCCCCCAGAATTTGTTTTTCCACCTGACATCTGAAAGGCAGCAGCGATAAGGAGCCAGAACACACCTGTGACAGGGCTCACCTGCGAGCATGTTCCCGCAGAACACAGGCCGCATCCCGCTAAAAGCCCTGCCCTAAGGGAGTATCCAGGCTTCCCTTTCCCTCAGCAGTAAAAAAAAAAAATCAGGAAGCACCACGTAAATATTGATCTTCTATAAATGAACTTTCATTCACAAAGGCCTGCCAATAAGTGTCTGCTTTCGGATGGAGGTCCCTCAGGGACATGGCCGTTTTACATAACCCCCCCCATCCCACCCCTCCACCCCAAAATTTCGGCGTGCAGGGTTTGGAGAGTGCCTCTCACCTTGCCAGAAGGTGAACTTTTTGGATTCGCAGTGGCAGGCAGAGATGGGAGGATGGTGGCTCACCTAGAGAACGACGGTTGAAAGAAAAAAAAAAGGGAACATTAACTGCTGCATCAGAGCCATTAGTGTCTGCAGACTGCTTAAGGCTTCCTGTGAGTGGGAGTCTGATCCCAGACCTGTGCTGCACGAAAAACCCTGAAATCCTGTCACACATTCGCCTCCCTGTTCATCAATTACTGCTAAGTAAGTACTTAAATTTTTCACTTGATTATGCTTAAGAACAGCTTCTAATTAGGCATACAGTTGGTGACGTGGACAACGGAAGGCCCAAGCTACAAAGCGCTGCATCAATTCCATGTTAGAACAGGCTGTGCTCCACCAGGAAAGCACTGAACACACCTACAGAGAACAATAAAAACCTAACTGAACGACCTCAAAGCGATCATTCAAATTCACTGATTTGTAGCAGAGAGTTCCAGGGAATGTCACTACAGTGTACGGCCTCGCAGTCTGAGAATGAGGACTCTGGACCTTCACAGTTGACAGTGGCACTCTGGGATGAGCGCAGTGGCCCCTTGCACCAAAGGCACAGCGGTAGAAAAGACAGGGTGATGAAATATGAGGTCGGAGGAAAACAGGGGTGGAGACAGCACGGAATGGCCACGCCTCCTGGCATTGAGAGAATGTCACCATAGTGACACGTGGTCTTGGATCCCGACAGAGGCATTCCAAGCTGTCCAAACACGGTCCCAGTAGAGGTTGTGTCAGACGCGTCTCGCGGGAGCTGTACTGAGGCCCAGAGAGGAAAAGCAGAACCCCCGGTTTTAAGCCAGTGGAGCTGCACCTCCGCTGGTACAGGCTCTGTGAGTGATATGTGTGGCTTCTGCTTCTAAAGCAACTCCCAATAAATGAGATTTATTCATGTCATATTTATGTCCATCAAATCAAAGCACATAAAGACTAGGGTCCCAGCAGAGGGTGAAGCAAAGGAAGGATCTTTTCATCAATGTAAAAGAATTTTTTTTTGTTTTTTTTCCACTGCACAAGGCAGTGTTCAGACTTTCAGGTCAATATCAACCCAATCAGTCCACTAGTGGATGATCAGAGCTACGCATATCCTCCACTCGGTGTTCGTCCTCCTGTTGTGCACCATTGGGCTTGAAGTGTGAAAAAGAGCCGTCAGCTGCGTGCGAGTGTGTCGGAAGAGTGCACTGGCCATGATTCACCACTCCTGCACGAGTGAGCTCAATGCACAATTAACACTTCCAGAGACAGAGCGAAAATGGGGGTGAAAAATAAAAATGAAAACAAAAATTAAACAAAATTAAACAAAAAAATAATACTAATATGGAGCAACACTGCTTGCGCGGGGGTATGCCCACGAATCGTGTGACCCTGCTGTAAAGCTCCCATCCCGACGGTGATGACAGGAGCAAACGCTCTGCACACACAACGCAGAGGCTCTGTAACGACACCACCCACAGTTTAATGACCGCTTCACAAAGGCGAAAAACCACCGCGCTGCTGGCAGAAAGCAGAGGCTGTCACGACATACCTGCTCAGAGAAAAAGCAGAGGCCCTTGTCCTCCCGGATACATTCATAGGTCTCCCCCAGCAGGGGATTGAACGGCTTGTTTCCTGCTCTGTAGTAGGTGGATGAATACCCAGAGACCACAAAAGCAGCAACGAGGACCTGCGGGAACACAGATGAGTCATCAGTCAGCGTTCTGCCGTCATTAGTCACGCAGATAAAACAAATGCGTGAAATCGGGCTACAGTGAGATAGACATCTGGCCGTCTAACGCGCTCATTCACCGCTGATCTGAGAGGAGAGCTTGTTTTCAGCTGACGGCTTCTGAATGGGGCTGAATGGAGCAGGAGTGAGTTTTGTACTTTCAGTACAGCCAGTTGGGCAGCTTTTATCTGAGACTCCTTGAAATGTGAGACGCTGTCACGGTATACTAAAATACATGTAACCTACAATAAGAAGAGAGTACTCTTCTTTCTTCTGCCAGAAAGTCCATGATGAGTAAGAGAACTTGGACTGCCTGTGAGAATGTGATGCGATGAGACCGTAAGTAATTAATGTTAAAGACACAGGGGTCCAGATCATTACATTACATTACACTGCATTCATTTAGCAGACACTCTTATGCAGAGTGACTTCCAGCACAAAAGAACATAAGTGTAAGATCAACAGGGGATGTTTTCGGAGAGTACCATGCACTCACAGGGCATGCGTGGGCTGGGGAAAATCCTAGAGGGCAGGTGTTTGTTGGGGATGTACCTTTCACCTGAAGGGGAAGTGTCTGTGGGGGGAATCCCTTGCTCCATTAGAGGTACAGTGTATTGGAAGGCCAGCGTGTTCTCTCTGGGGTGGTGTAAGCTGGGAATGTTTCATGTATTTGACCCGCTCTGCACGCAAAGTGCAGGTATATGCTGAGAACATAACCTGAACTTGTACCTGTGCCTTGAGATTTACTGTACGTTTGCTGCCCTGGTGTGCTGGGGACTCACCCACCCACTCACAGCACTGGTATGCATGTTTTTATAGGGGTGGTTTGACTTGGGGATGTACCATGTGGTTATAGGAGTGGTTTGACTTGGGGATGTACCAAGTGGTTATAGGGGTGGTTTGACTTGGGGATGTACCATGTGGTTATAGGAGTGGTTTGACTTGGGGATGTACCAAGTGGTTATAGGGGTGGTTTGACTTGGGGATGTACCAAGTGGTTATAGGGGTGGTTTGACTTGGGGATGTACCATGTGGTTATAGGGGTGGTTTGACTTGGGGATGTAACAAGTGGTTATAGGGGTGGTTTGACTTGGGGATGTAACAAGTGGTTATAGGGGTGGTTTGACATGGGCATGTACCATACATTATGGGGGTTGTCATATTTCCAGGTTTGATTTGGGGATGTACCATACGGTCACATGGGCAGGGTTTGATTCGGGCATGCAGCGTGCTCCTGTTCATAGGGGCACTGTATGATAGGAATGTACCATGCGCTCATAGGGGTCGCTGGTGTCGGCGGCCTTGTCCAGCAGCTCGGAGTACTCCAGCTCCTCGCACATGTGCTGCAGCGTGTTGAGCGGCTCGTTGAGCTCCACGGGCATGGACACCTTGGACAGGTCCTTCCCGATGTTGTTCCGCAGGATGTTCCACAGGTTGATGTTGCTGGTGTCGGGGGAGGGGGCGGGGAGACACGTCCTCCGCCCGTTCCGGAACCCGCCTCCCACCATCTCGCCGTTAGGCACTGAAACGGCAAGCCGCGCCCGTTAACACCGAATGGTCACTGTGTCATAAATTAGCACTCACACATTTCATTACCAGTAATCTCCTACTTCGTAAGCCCCTCTGGAGAAGAGCATCTGCGAAATGACTGTAATGTGATTTGCAGTGCATGTTAATAACATTGTTTCGCAGTGCCTGTCCGAATGTAAGCAATTCTCACCCCTTACAAATCACGTGTGAATGCACACTGCTCATTAATTAACACTACAAAGCACTGCCTGTCCTGAAGTTACCCCCTTACAGTTAAGTGGTGTCTACTCTAGAACAAGCGTTATAATAAATGTTTTTTTATAATAAATTTTTATAATGTATTTATTAATGTTACCTTAACATAAAGCCTTATGCACTGACCATTTGCCAAAATCGTGGCCTACATCACAATGACGGACGATGTCATCACGGTGACCTAAGCCAGAATACTCATTAGCGGCTTTTCAAGAGACACTAGCACTCATTACAGCTGCCTCCACAGTGACAACAGATGTCCACTCCCATAACGGCCAGCTCCAGCTCACAGTAGCCATGTTTCCTGTGTGATAAACACTAGCACTGCTTAAGCTGCTCCATCTTTTCCAGAAAATATTATTTACCGTAATGATGACAGTTACACTAAGGCTGTGTCAGAGGGGGTTTCTGTTGAATCAAAATTAGCACCTGGAAAAAGGCCAACAGACTACAAAAGCAGCCAAATCCACTGCTAGCGGGGCCAGGCTTGTTATGGGTGGCTTGGCTGATGATGGATTATGTATTTCGACTGAGATGATCATACAGAAATGTACAGAAAAGTGAAAGATTACAGACAGACTCTTCAATATGACACACAAACACATGTATAGGCACACACACACACAGAAACACACAAGCATAAATATATACACACGGACACACACACACAGACAGCCTCTCAAAGTCAGCTTGGTCTGACACAAGCAGGGACAGATCAGTGCATTGAGGCCCTTGGTTTCAGAGGAATGCTGGGTAATTTGTCTCTCTCTCAGGTTTCCCATCACCCTCTTGTCCTGCTCTAATGGACAGCGTGGAGAGGGGTGACATACTTTGCCTGGAAATGTTGTCCGTGACACTGGCATTGTCCTCAGAAATGTTGTCGCTCACATCGCTGACGTATGACTCATCGTCTGAGGCCTGAAGCAAAGCACAGAAGAAAGTATTCGGTACAGTTTCAACAGAAAGTCGGAGCGACCACACAGTGCGAGCGGTTTTCCATTCGCCTCAGTACTGAGAACACACAGCGGCATACTTGAAGCAGCTGCGGAGGTTTTCTCATCAGAAATTAACACCCACTTAACAAAACTGTTCGACTGTTCGAATTATTCCCTGCTTGGATTCTGGAATGCTACACCGAAACAGATCAGCGCCAACATGAAAATAAAAGGAATATTTGACATCAATACAACAAAGAAACGTTCAAAACTGGACCCTTGGTGTGAGCTGTGAGGAATGCATGTGCCCTCAGAGGTTCACAGACGGGGTCATGTAGCTCCTTTTCACCGCGGTCGGACCACCCTCACTGTACAAGCGTGAAATTCTCCCACAGAGCAGTTAGTGTGCAGGGTGGAGGAGGCCGGAGGAGGACTGAGGGAGAGTCCCACATAAAGGAATGGGAGCAGCAGGTTATTGTGGGAGCGCCGGAACCAGGCCTGGGGCCAGGAGAAAATACAGAGGGGTGCACAAAAAGTCCTAAATACTATGCAGACATTGGGATGTAAGGAGACAACTGGGGGTGCACTGAGGTCCATCTGGGGGTGCAATGCACCCCTAAGCACCCCCACAGCACCAGGCCTGGCCTGAACACCACATAATGATAATTTGAAATGAGTGAATGACAACTCCGATTCAAACCCAGGACATGCCACTGAGCCACTTTGGAAACTGCACCTTAGGTTACCTTTGAAGGTGGATCCTTAGATGGCATTTAGACCACGTTTAACACGTCATGCAAGTTGGCTGCTATCCAACAGTATCCCTCGGCACTAAAATACCATCCCTACTTGTCTAGTACCAATCATCTTAAGGTGACAGCTTCCAAACCAATGACCTCCAAGATTAACCCATTTCAAACCACATGCAGTCCTCTCCCGCCAACTTTCCTCAGGTGCTTACTTCAAATCTGACTCAAGGGGCGGAGTTAGGCTGAATTTTCAAAAAGGCCCAGATTTACCGCAAGGGGACAGGCTGGGATCTCTCAGACCACTTTGTGTGACGAAAGCCGAAATGCGAGAAATCTGAGGTAGTTAAATGATTGTCGATCTACTGCGCTGACACAAAAAGGACGTTTTCACAGAGACAATGAAGTCAAGCAGTCATTTTTACACATTAGGTGTACAGGTGTGCTCCTTTAGTGCCGAAAAAATCCCGAAACATCACACATTTCTAAGTCCATTTCTCACATTTCCGAGCATGTGTGTGCAGATGTAAATGACTCTGCTCGGCTTTGATCAGGCTGTGCTCTCAGCTAAGTGCTTTGGCATTTTCGCACTGACTGACATGTCACCCAGCGGAGGCAGAACTAAATGTCTTTGTCAATTACAGCCTTTGTCAAGCCAATGTCCTGCATCCTGCCGGGCCTTAAAAAAAGCTAAAATGCAGGAAACCATTTCTGACGCTCACGTTTGACGAGTCCGCTTGGCCTCTCTTCCGGGTCTTTGAGAGGATTTACTTTTAAACACGTTCGTTTTTGATTTAGGGCTTGTGTAACCTTGAGTGGATCACACACTCACCATGGTGAAAAAGTGGTGAGAGCGAGGGAAACAGAACAAAAAAAAGCTCTTCACTTTGCCCTCCCATCCCCGCTAAAGCACACAGGTTGTAAAGCGTCAGTGTTTGGTTGTTCTACAAAGCCAGATTAAAAAAAAAAAAAAAAAACCTATCACTGCAGTTAGATTGGAAGTTGCTGTCCAGAACTTGTTTCTACAACCCCCATGTGCTCCTTGTGGGCTGACACATCAGTGATGACACCAGCACGGAAACCTGTACACTGTACAGAACAACTCTTGGTTTGCACGTCCTCCCACAATCATAGGTACAAACACACACAAATTATCTACACAGCACAACACTGTGCTGTATGACCACTGCTCCGATCTGATCTTATTTTGGTTATTTACCATATTACGATCAGACCCCCCGCCCAGCCTGTGCTGTGAGACAGCCCTCTCTCCCAGCAGCATCCAGGACACAGAGAGGCTTTATAACGTGTTGTTGGCAAAAGTAGAGGCAGCACCTGTATTTACTCTATTTCCCGCTATTTGCAGTAGACAAAGCCCTACGGCTGTGACAACAGCCCATGCTGACAGAGAGACAGGGGTCATTATTCATCACCAGCCAGTAACAAGCCGAGAGGATCTCCCCATGAACCAGGACACATCCAGCTCAGGCAGAGAGAGGGAAAACGGTGATCAGGTGCTGAGCTTATCACACAGAGGCCCTGCTGTGCTGTTCTGAAACTGATGAGGGGGATCACTTGAATTCATTCTGACACTGTGAAGTAACGGGGCACAGTAAAGCTGTAGTTTAGGGGGGGGGGGGTGTCTCTCAACCTTGCTGGCTGTGTTCAGAATGTACTGTGCGTTATCAGGGTTCCTCACACACCTCATTAACTGCTGAGTAATTCCAGCTCCGCTGAGGCATCGTTGGAGCTTTATCTGCACATCCTGTAGCTGTAAGAGACCCCGCCCCACATACCCCATCCCCTGAAGCCCCGCCTCCTACCTTCTCCCACCCATAGCCCTTACATCTGACCCCCCTACATCTCCAAGCCAATAAAGCTCCACCCCCTTACCTCCACAACCCCCCTAAAGGCCTACCTCTTACCTCCACCACCTTCAGCCCCTAAGCCCCTGACCCCCTATATCTCACAGTCCCTAAAGCTCCATCCCCCTACCTCCGCCACCCCCAGTTCCAACAGCCCAACCACCCCCCAGCTGCTGCAGCCCCACCCCCCTCGACCCCCCCCCCCCAACCCGGGCCTCCCCTCACCTCGTTCTCCGAGGAGCTGGCCGACAGAAGCACCTCCTGGGCGTCGAAGAACTCGGACACGGACTCGGACATGGAGAGTCTGCTCTCGTTGGAGGCCTGCTGAGTCAGTGGGATCCCCATGCTGGGCTGAAATGCAAAACGCTCCGCTTCAGAAACTCGCCGACGCGGTTCACACATCGACAGAGGAGCGGGGCGTGGGTGGGCCCCACGGTGCAGCTCACACTGACATTCCCTTTAAGTTTTTCATGCTTTGAGCTTTGATGACCACCTCAGTCGTTTCCCCCCTATTTGCCTTAACGGTTGAGTCAACATGCGCCCGCAGTCATTAAAAGGTCACAGTTCAAGCTGTAATGGCGATTTTGGCCCATATATCCTTCAAGGTCCCGATCAATAGCGGAAAAGCCTTGCATTTGTGAAATTAAAACACAGTAAGCAAAGCCGGTCCTGTATAATCTATAGGTACCATGCCGCTCTGACACAGCCTGCTTTTACAGCATAATGGAAGCGCCAGCACCACATTAGTGGCGCTGGTCTCTGTGCCAGCTGACAGCACAGCCTGCCGTGGGAATAGAAGACATATCCTGGCGCATGCTGATGTAACAAACTCCTTTGAAGACACTGAACTCCCGGCTGCAGCATCCACATCATTAGTCTGTATCATCAACACGCCCACAGCCGGCCTCAGAGACATCAGAACCGTCGTTAATCACCTGTCCGCCCACGGGCCGATTCGACAGGCTGACCCGCCCTTGCGCAGGTAGACCCCTGCCTTTGAAACCCCTCCGTCTCAGAGAGAGAGGGGAGACTTCTGCAAAGCCTGTGGAGATCAGAGCTCACACCCACTGCACGCAAGCTGAAAGCGAGCTGAATTAACCAATCGGGTACCTCATCAGGGCTCTGGATGATGTTGACGCTGACCACCTGCTCTGACAGCACAGACTCGGAATGGATGCGGCTGAGCCGGGTTCGAAGCTCCGCGTTCTGGGTCAGCGCCTGCAAAGGGAAGCTGTTTTAACACACTGCACAATGGGGAGACCTCCTACACATTACGCTACATTACATTACATTTAGCAGACGCTCTTACCCAGAGCGAAATCCAAATAAGTGCATCACTATGCCAAGAATAGTTATCAAGAAGTATTACAAGAGGTCAGTAAGATACTGAGTTAAGCGCAAGTTAAGTGCTACTAGTGTAGAGTGCTTTTTTGTTAATAGAAAATAGAAAATAGGGATAGACAGGGAGGAAGGTAGATTAGAGATACAGTTTGAAGAGATACAGGGCCCTGATGCTTCGAGCACAGGCTCACTCCTTCCTGTCAGAGGGGGTGTCAACCACTGCCACCTACTTTTCTATTCAGCAAGTTCTACTTAAAATAAACATGAAAAAGAAAATTGGTTGAGAAACGCTGGCTTAATAGTCCAGTATGATGTGGCATACCCATGGGCCAGCAGAGGCAACTAGGTGTTGTCAAAAATTAACAAAATTATTCATTTTTTTGTAATAATTACACATACTCAGTCCAGTTCTGAAATTGGGTAGTTGAACTGTGTTGGTGCGTCAATGAAGGCCCATGGTACATACTAGCAAAGCTCTACAAAGGTTTCACACTGAAAGTTTATCCAGGCATAATAATGAGCTCTGAGGGGGTGTATGGAGTTTTACTGGTTGCGGGAGACAGTAGGGTGCCAGCGGCTTTTGTCCTGTTGTGGACAGAGTTCACAATTGCAGAAGAAAAGACCCGAGAAACACTATTAAGACAAGTAGCTCTGTTAAACAAAAGCACTCTGCGAGTGAACTTCCTAGATGTGAGAGAGAGAGAGAGAGAGAGATTTATGCTATATTCCAAATTTTGTCGGACAAGCACATTGGGTTATCCTTGGTACACCCCAAGGAAAGGTTGGTGTTAAGGGTCATTTTGGGAAAACAGCATAACGTGTGACCAGAGGGGCAGGAGGGTGTTTCTGCAGAGCTGTAATTCTGACAGACTTGTCTGGCTTGTAGCCGAAACTCCCCTACGCTCCACTGGCTAATAAAGGCCTTCAGAGCAAGCATCCTCATCTGGCCGCTGGTCACTGAAGATTCAAGCTTAGGATGTAATATGCTGTTGATCTCAAATAGTGAGGCTGAATAATGGATTCACTTGCTCCAACTTCCTCAAACTGTGATCCATGACCAGGCCTAAGGCTACCGTTTCTCCTCTGCTGTACTGAGTCAGACTGACCCATTTACACCCTTATCCAGACAGCCACAAAACACACACGCACACACACGCACACACTCAAACATAAAGACACCAAAAATATACACAACCACTCACAAAGTCTCATACACACAGACACAGCGGCGATAACACCCAGAAACCACCAGCCCACTACCGATAAAGCCACAGTTCCACACAGGAAGCTTAACCCTGGATATTTTTTTAGACATACTTGCCTCTGCTAGAACAAACAGGCCTAGCCATCATAAACACTACTGTCACATAACAGGGATGCCTCCTTTTGTGGGCAACTAACTGGGCCACATTATTAAACTGAGGTCTGTGAAATGGTCAGATCTGGACCCTAAAGATTTAGTTTTTTCCATGTAAAAAAAATAAACTATCATCTGAAGTTGCAAAGTGCTGGAAAATGGAGGGGGCAAAGGCAGCCACACTAGAACAAATAGAATTTGTTACGCAGGTATCTGAACCTATTCTGTTCACAGCTGTTGTCTGCAATTGTTCTCAGAAAGACATCTTTCAATTTAAAAGTCCCCAAGTTAGTTGTTATTGTATGCAAATCAAACTTGCTTCCAGGCAATCCACTGATAGCACTGGAACGGCAACAACACATCCGAGCACATTCCATGCAGTCTGAACCAGCTCTCAGTGGGGTACAATTCAACTGAATCACTGAGACACCCAGAGATCCCCAAAGGATGAGGGTTAATGAGTCTCATTCTCTGCCAGATTTAGTGCAGAACCTTTTCTTATGTTTCAGCACGATGGGAAATGAAACTTTAATTCACTTATCTTCTTGCTTGTAGCCTCAGACTTTGCATTTGTAGAATAATAATAAAATGAGCCATCATTGTGGATTCAATTTAAATTGTTATAAAGAGATTCCATAGTCACACTTTCAATAAAAGAGCATTAAGAAGGCAAAAAGAAAGCCCTTTGTATGACACTGTAAAAGGTACCACTGCCATATGGTTTTTATGTCTTAATCATAAAAATCAATAATAATATGACAGTGGAAATAAAAACCTTATGAGCAGTATTCCCCTATGGAATACTTTGCAGGACTGCATATGTACTGTATGAATGTGTGAATGAATGTGTGTGAGTCATTGGTCCTCCCAGTTGTTAGGGGGCGGGGTCATGCATCTCACCTGTGATAATGACTTCCTCAGGGTCATGATCTGGGCGGTCTGCCCTGCTTGCTCCTGCTCAGAGAGCACCTCTTTGATCTTCTCCTTCTCTATGGCAACCGTGTTGAAAGCGGATTTCAAGAGGGAATGAACTGCAACACAACCACAAAGAAACAAGTGAGAGCGGTTTAAACAGGGCTTTCAGCAGCTGCAACAGATGGAATAATGAGAAGCACAACTGCACACGGAATTCACACATGTACACATCTATGATTACACACATACTGTAAATAAGTTAAATAAGTTAAAAACAACAAATCTGTTTTAAAGAGGAGACATTCGCCCTGCTACACAGGTAAGGGTGGACGCAGGTAACCAGCTTCCTGTACCAGCACAGCTCTGCAGACCTCTGGGGTTAAGCACTCCCGCCCTCACTCCTGTCTACACCCTGCCTCCCCGGGCACCACGCCCTGCCTCCCCGGGCACCACGCCCTGCCTCCCCGGGCACCACGCCCTGCCTCCCCGGGCATCACGCCCTGCCTCCCCGGGCACCACGCCCTGCCTCCCCGGGCACCACGCCCTCCCTCCCCGGGCACCACGCCCTGCTCCCAGGGCCCAACACCCGGCTCCTGGGGCCTCTACCTTTCTGGGCAATCAGGCAGAAGTCCTCCTGCAACTTGGTGTAGTCGGCCGCGCCCTCGATGGTGTCCGCCAGGCGGGTGACGGGGGCCTGGAAGTCCACCAGGTCGGCGCAGAGGTTTGGGTTAGACGAGTGCAGCCGCACCGGGGACATGGTGACACTTAGGGGGACCTGGAGGACAGCAGAGACACTCAGTCCCGCTGCTACATCGGAAACACCAGGCAGGGTTTTTTAAGTGGGGCTCTGGCAACAGGGCAAAGAAGGGACTGTTTTATAGAGTATTTTACGTGGTGTACACACACACACACACACACACACACACACACACACACACACACAGTATTTATACGGTAGATAATTCAGAGAAGGCTCCTAAGTGATTTTCAGCTCTTCTCAAGTGAGCCCACTGATTACACGACTTCAGCAGTGAATCGTGTCCCTGACTAAAGAGCAAACCCCACAACGTCGTTCCTCCACCCGCCCACGCTGTGACTTTCAGAAGCAGAGAAGAGAGTAATGAAGGGAAAGAGGAAAAAACAGTTTTCTGCTAAAAAACGTCCTCAGTCTCACACAACCTGTTTGACTGCAGCCGCTTGTCCATCTTTCAGGCATTCATGTTGTCACTGCCCCCTTTTGAGTGAATACTTTTCTGTTTCAGAGGTACACCTACATGTGCACTGATGTCAGAAACTTCAGAGAGCACCACTCCATTATGTACAGGAAATAAATCCGAATGAAAGTGCTCTTTCCTTTCTTTTATGTTTAGGCTTGAGAATGTTGCATTAAAGGTGGAAAGAAAGACTACTGTCAGTTATCGATATTTATTATCAATAATCAGTATTTATTTATGTGTGTACTGTATATTCTGTAAATGAGTGGCGTGTTCACCCTCTCAGCTCCTACAGTCAGTCACCGGTCAGGAGAGGATTTCCAAAATTTCCAAATTTCATTTCCAAAAAGTAAATGGTACAAACTGTGACAAAAAAAATGAAGCATCAGGGAAGAACAGAACTGTCTGACTCCATTGTGACTGATGACTCATTTGCTCCTGAGGGATCAGTGATCCAGCAGAGACAAACAGAAGCATTATGGAAGAAAAAAAAAAAGCATATAACATACGAACCATCTTTAAAATGAGAAGTAGCGTGTTTGAAAAGCACTGTTCAAAAAAAAAAAAAAAAAAAAAAAAAAAAAAAAGGTACCAACCAATGTGATTGGACCTTTTCCCTCGGCTGCAATGTTAGCAGTGATGAATGGAATAAGGAAGGATCACCAGCACTTTCCTTTCAAAGCCACTGAACAACACAGAGGTAGACTGACCACACTGAGGCGGCAGCTAAAATATGCAGCATTGACCAAAGGCAAGGGACTACTCTTATGAGGAGATTAGGAGTATCGAGAGTGACTTTGGATTGACTTTTCCAAATCCAATGGTCAAATTCAAGGTTTTTTGTTTCCTGCACCCTAACAGAAAAGATGGCACTGAACTATCAGTAAAACAATTCAATGAAACAATACAAATGGCCTTTCTAGGAGTAGCCCAGCACCTCCAGAAAAAAAAAACGCCAGGATCACACACTTGATCTGCAGTAACTCAGAAGGTAAAAACCACTGGTCCATCATAAGGAGGCCTGTCTGACAGAGGAGAAACGAGAGGAAGTCTGTACCTGCAGTTGCACTTTCGCGTCTTTGCTGACGCTCTTTGTTCTCCATCTTCTGTTGACTCGCTTGTCTTTCTTTGACATATCTACACAGTTAGCCTACGTCACACACACACACACGGATCAAAATACACGAGAGTGGTTAATAAAACAAACCAAGGCTGCCGTCTCTGCGCTGACACCTCCGCTAAGAGGCAGCTGTTGCTGCCAGTAAATGGGATTGCGGTGTTAGCAGTGAAAAGCAGAATGACATCACCTCTAATGGAGCATGCACTGGAGTTAAAACAAGGCTCAGAAATGTCATGCTAATGACATGTCAGGATTACCCACTGGAGCTGTGGATGACCGTTAATGGCATGTGCTCCTAGGGTGAACCACTTATATGAACCAACATAAACCAGGTCTTAGTTGATCTACGTTCATTTGTATTCAAGGAGCATACACACAGAGACACAAAAAGCTGAAATGATACACTTTGTACCCAGCCTCTGTTACACAATGACTAATCTTGCAGGTCTAACAATAGGTCAGTGTGAGACTGAGACGGCTGCCCGATTTCAGGCTCAGTCTCTTGCCCCCCCGTCTCGTCTCCCCCCCCCCCCCGGGGTAGTGTTCTCGCCCGTTCGCTTGGCGCTCAGTGGGGCGCCTTACCTGCATGTCGGTGAAGTTGGGCGCTGATTGGGTCCTCTGCAGGATCTCCAGGCTCTGTAGCAGCCTGCTGAGCTCCATCAGGTTGGACTGGCAGTGTGCGAGCTCTGCAGACAGCACACGGCACGGAACGTGTCACGGGGCAGAAAGGGATTGTGGGTACGCAGTTTAAAAAAAAAAAAAAAATCACTGCCCCCCCCCCTTTGGAGTCAGAAAGGGGCTCACCCTCTGCACACTTGTCCATCTCTTCGGACTCCTGTAGCCAGGCCGCCACCTTGCTCTGGCCGTTGCTGTAGGAGGCCGGGAGGCTGCTGTTGCTAGGGACCGGGGGTTGCCATGGTAAACTGCTGGGCGTGGTCTGTGGGAAGAGGAGGGAGGGGCGCATTTAGCCACACCTTCATACTTCACTGCATCAGGTTGATTAGCAGGTGTGCTGTATCATGGTGGCAGTGCAAAGCCTTGAACATTTTCACAGTCGTTGACCCGGCTGCCAGCTCGAATGCTCGTTTTAATGAGACAGGTGGTGCTTTGTAGGAGGTTCAGGTCTAACACTCCCTGCTCTTACCACCACTCCAAAACCACGTTTCCCACTGCAGCATCAAACCGACTGTCACCTGTGCCTTTTCACAACATCCCACAATGCACACAGCCACCGCACATCTCATTACCATCGACCTTTGTGGAAATAATGACGAGGCACCGCGCAGCCGTCAGAGCCGACACCTCGGCTTCCGAGGGCCGGCGCTTGATCGCGGCCGGATTCGATTACGTGACTCAGCGAGCGCGGGGGCTCTGACGTTTCCCCACGCTGCGCGCATTGTATCTGCCCGCTCCGCTGCGGGGCCGAGGAGGGAGCCTGGACACGGGACCCGCTTTCTCATGAGTCACTGGGGACAGAGGTGAGGCAGAGCACCTCCAACTGCCTCTGTCAGGCCTTCCTGACAGCGTTACACAGGTAACCATGCAGGAAATTAAACAAACTATCACAGACCTGTAAAGGGCAAGAAATGAACTCTATCCCTAACTCTAATCCTAACCCTATCCCTAACCGTAACCCTAACCCTAACCTTATCCCTATCCCTAACCGTAACCCTAACCCTAACCCTATCCCTAACCCTAACCCAATCCCTAAATAAAACAGGAACTTTCACAGAGCTGTGCACAGAAGACTGTAAACGGCAATCAAGCTGCAGTGATGTGAGCAACGCCCGAATGATAAAGAGCGGTGTGCTGGGACAGGGTGGCGGGGCCTGCCTTCACGTCCCGCCCCGGGGCAGGGGCCAGCTGGGGAGAGTCGGGGACGGCCTGGGGAGGGAAGGTGCGCAGGGAGGCGTCCCGCGGCGACCGGACGATCTCGTTCTGCCGGTACAGCCGGTGATGTCGCAACTTGGACACCCAGGCGTCGAAGATCTCCTGGGACTTCACCTGGAGAGGGCGACAAGGGAAGAGGGATGAGGGCGGACCCCTGCAGAGACACAGCGCTGGACCCCCGCTGAGAATCACATTTGCAGTGAAGGCGACCGCCTTGCTGACTGAGCCACTCGGAAGCCTACACTCAGGCTTCACTCAACCAAGAACTCAATTCCCATTTACAGTTACAATCTAGGGACTGCTTGACCAATCAAGGGGGAGAGGAAGATCAACATCTGGCAAGATCCAGAGTGCTAGTTTGGGATTTTGCTCAGGACGCTGTGGATTAACACCCCCTACGCTTTCGATAAGTGTGCTGTGGCGAGCATGCTTCTCACAGGCCCTTACCTTCAGGTGGTAGATGTGCTCCTCTGTGTCCAGGTCGATGCGCCGCGCCCTCTTCTTTATGGACATCACCGACAGGCCCACATCAATGCTGCCGTGCAGCTTCCCCTTCTGAATCTTAAAGGCAGAGTTTCAAATTCACGCAGAAGATCAAGGCCATTGTGCCAAAAGCCTTCCAAATGTCACCATGCCCCTGGTACAGTACACTCAGGGACTGCACAAGCTGGGATCTAAAGCCTTAGTACAGCTAGAAAATCATTTGCATTGTCTCTCAACTACAGTTTTTTATAGCAAAAATTACTGGAAAAGAGCAATCGCACGGAATTCTCCATCCTACTGCCCAAGTGCCTAAAAGGCAGAATCGTTGCTTTTTAGCAGTTAAAACAATAGAAGCGCTATGAAAAGGTTAGATGGAAAAACTGATATTTTCCCATGTGGGCAGTGTGATTCTGTTCAATCAAGCAAATTAAAAGTACACTCGAATTTTAAGTGTACCCCACTTCAGCTGTGACTGTGCAAATGGCACAGTTTTTAGTGTAAAGACTGTTTGGAGTTTATTTAATTAATCCTCTAGCTAAACTCTCATCAAGGATAAACACATTAAATACGTGATGCGTGGCAAAAGCATTATGGATGGATGTAATTGTCTGAGATGTGATTCTGTCAGTCACGGACTGTACTGTCAGACTGACGTCAGAAACAGAAATAAAGTGAGTGGCGTGATCCTGGGGGCACTCGGCTGAAGGTTTGAGTAACCCCCCCCCCCCCACCCCTTGCGATAGCCAGTGAGGACGGAAGCCAGGACTGACATCAGAGTCACCTGACTGGCTCCAGGAGATGAGTAATACTTACGTCAATGGGAGACTTGGAGTACTTCAAAATGCCATTATCCAGGACAAAAAAGCGCTGTGGAGAAAGGCAAGACAGGGGTAAGAAGTTTGGAGTCTGATGCAGTTTAACGAACTGCCACTTTGCTGGAAAGCGTAAACCTGTATTAATTTGTGCTTGTCGGTTCCAGATTCTTGTTTACTAACAGTTCTAACCGTTGAAGCAACAAACAGCCGAGTGTCGTGCTGAGCAGCCAATGAGAGCAGCTGATTTGAGGGCAGGGTGAAACACGTCTGGAGCAGTGTTAATTTCGGTGCAGGCTGGGCCCCTACCTTGTGCCAGCCTTTCAGAGGCCATTTTCTCCTCTTCAGCATGAAGCCCTCGTGTTTGTCAGGCCGCTGGACATTGGTCTGCCCGATTTTCAGGCCCTCGATGATCTCCCAGCTGTCAGCCCCCTGGAGGCAAAATCAAAACTGCTGGGTACGTGTGTCGTCACTCACTGCACCCCCAGCAGAAGCACAAAATACACAACACAACACAACACACACGCAGAAACACACGCACACACACACACACAGATACACAACCACACATACAGATACACACAAACGTGTGCCCACACACACAAGCACTGCCTACACATGGAAGGCGTCACTGCGGAGTTACTGCACGTCAGTTCGAACCCTGCTGCAATATGCCACAGTACACAGAGCAAGGTGCAAAAACACCATCTATTAGCGCGTCAGAGTCACTGCCACACAGGCTGGTGATTCTCCAGCTCGGGCTTTCTCAGCGTTTCCGTCTCCCTGGCTCTCCCCGTCTCCGCACTCCTCTCTGCGGTCTGCAGTGTGGAGCGGCCTCCCCGCAGACTGCAGGCTGGGGGATTTATGCGCGAGCCCTGCGGCCTTGCCCTCATCAGCACAGACACAGTGCCGCAGTGGCAGAACACAGGTCGCGTAATTGCCCTCCCCCCTCGCCTCGCCCTCCCCCCTCCCCCCTCCCGCAGCGCTGACAGCTACAGGGTGCTCAGCTCACAGCAAGGCGCGTCTCCGCAGGGACCAGGGCAGGTAAACAGTGCCCGAGGGTCCAGTCGTTGCCATGCAACATGCCAACATCAGGGAGGGGGGCGATCCGCTCGTTCCAGCTCCAGTTTGGGTGGCACTGTAGAACCCAGCTGAACACACTGGAAACACCACTGCAGCCGGGTGACCTTCAGGTCATCTTACCAGAAAAAAGGCAAACCTTTCCGTTTTAACACAGGTATTCATTTCGGGAGACCATGCCTCAGATAAACCATCATGAGACGGGTCTCACTTTTAACAAGCTGAGAGCAGCAATATGACATGGCCTCATGAAAGTCAGGCGTTTTTGTTCTTGGTTCCACTTACGAAGGAGCATTAGAGGAAATCTTAGAAAGGGAACTGCCTTAAAAATAATAAAGCTTTGCAAGGTTGAAAACATGTGAATGCACAGCACAGTTACCGTATATGTTGAGAAAGTGTTTGTTATGTCAATATCAGGCCAACAAAATGGTGGTGCCCACCGCTGTAGTTCCATTCTTTCTGTGTGTGTGTGTGTGTGTGTGTGTGTGGGAGGGGGAGACAAGTCAACAAGGCTCCCCGGGAGAGCTGAGCATCTGCGGAATCTCGCTGTGTGTTTAGCCTTAAGGAGTCACTGACACTCAGCTGCACTGTGGAATGCCACATGCTCACAGCACGCTGACCCCTGACCCCTGGGGACGCGGGTGATGACATGGGTGATGCGTAATGACCGGGCACAGCATAGACACTGCGAGGTGACAGGTGACCTCGCTTCCCTCCTGAACCAATCAGGTGGCGGAACTGCTCTGCTGGAGCAGAACCACGCACTCACTCGGCTGTAACCCATAGCAGTCCCACGGGGGTGGGGAGGATGACTGCTCTGCTATGTGGGGCTGCCGAGGATCCATTTCCGATTTCCTGACCTGTGCTCTCACACCACAGACACACTGATCCATCTCCTGTCTTTTACACGGAGCCACAACGCTGCTTTACCAGAGCTGTGTTTAAAGCAGCCCTTTGTACTTCAGACAGACAGGACATTCTGTGCAGTGTCAATATTTATGTATGCTAGCTTAGCGATGTTTGTGTATGCATATGTCTGCATGGATGAATGTAAGTACACTGCTTTCCTGAATCATCATTGTATATAACTACTATTATTGTGCACTTTTTGTGTCTGTGCATTGTACATGTATGTATATGACTGTGCTGACAAATTTTGCTTTGAGAATTAATAAAGTACCTATATGTATATCGTGTGTTGATTGCTGATTGATGAATGTCTCACTGAAGTAATCTAATGGTAACAAAAAAATACGAACAGGAAAACGAACAAAAGCATTTCAAAAACAGAAGCCCTTGACAACACACTAAATCTGCGCTTGTAAGATAGCACACATCTCTGGAGGAAAGACCGTTTTATTTATGAGATATGCAAAGCACAGATCACACGGATATGAGATATTATCTTTCGAAACATTATTGATGATTTCTCTACATACGAGCGCCCAGCCTTCAGATAGTGCTTATCACACAATAAACACAGCGGTATGGATCTCTGAAAGCCTGACAGTGTAATGTGCAGAGTGTGAAGGATAATAATTCAGTCTGCTGTGGCAAGGAAAGCAATCAGTGTAAGAACATTCCTGACAGTTCCAGACAATCGCTGTTTGGTTTCCTTTATACTTCAGAACAATAAAGGGGGATACAGTCCACAAAAAAAAAGACTTTTCATAAACGTAGCTTACATTAACATGCTGAAACCTAATGCCATTTCTGCCCAGGACTACTCAACTAGAGCGCCATACAGAAATTAACTACATTATAAAATGTACAGTCTGCATGTGCAGTGTGTAAGGTGTCTCTATCCCCCCCCCCATGTCTGCATATGCAGTGTGTAAAGTGTCTCTACCCCCCATGTCTGCATGTGCAGTGTGTAAGGTGTCTCTATCCCCCCCCCCCCCGGCACACCTGCAGTGCTGCTCACTTGCGCAGTGCATTAGACCTCTAATGCTGCAATGAGTCAAACCGTTACAGGTAAAGCCTGCAGGCCGCGGGGAAAGGACAACCGCTCCGCAGAGACGCATTACATCAAACTTCGAGCCATAAATACCAGGGCCACAGTGGCACTTGTTTAGAGACGTCAACTGTATCCGATGCCTTTATTTCCCCACTGGCAGAAGGTGCACTAGGGAAGTACATAAGGAGTCAAATCAAAAAATCAGACAACCCCTTTCAAATTGAGATTAACTGAACCGTCTGTGACCTTAGCAATAAGCTGAGCTGAGCACTTACAGCCTGTAGCTACATTACCTTGGTGACTGCGGCTCTCTTTGTCAACAACAATTACTTGTGTATATATACGATTATGTCAAACAGAAAATTTCATTCATGTCTGGAAATGCTATGAATACCGTTTACCATTTTGCATTAAGACAACTCCCCTCCTTGCTTTTGAGCAATGAGCTCCTTTTCCAAGCTTGTCTCTGATATTATCATCATAACTATATTTAAGGATTGTTAAGTAAGCCCATTAAAGTGTGCTAGGTTAACCTTCAACATCATTAATATACACCCATTCAAGTCAATCAGTGCAGGCTACCAGCCAAATGATGGTTCTAAAGATACAAAATCTGAAGGATTCCAGATGAAATATTATACTTATGTCTAAGGAGATGCAATGGGAGAGTAGGGAGTTTGCAAATGAGTTTCATTTCCTCAAATTCTGATGTGCGTTCAGACACCAGAGATGTTCTATTGTTTCTACGCAGCTGCTGCGAACCTTGAAAAATGTATCACTTGGAGTCTTCATACCCCCTCCCTGTCACCTCACCTCTCCCTAATACCACCCAGTAACAGAGCTGAGGAGCACAAATCACTCCATCACCTTTGCGGTGTAAGTCAGCAGCATCTATACCGCACGGCCCATCAATCAAACTGAGACTTTTAGCCAGCAGCTTTCCCCCTCGGCTCTCCTCAGGAACAGTACGCTCCTCTCCGTCTCGGGAGCTTACACGGATCTCCTGGCTGGCACGCCGAGCAACGCGCACCCAGAGGGATCAGCCGGCGTCTGGCAGATCAAAGGAGCAATCCCTTCTCAAGGAATGCACACTTCCTGTCCCTGCTGAGCCAATCAGCACAGGCTGCTGAGGGCAGCTGGCAGCTCAAGTCTCCTCTGCACGTCAGAATTTCAGTACCGCGTCTAGTCATACAGTGCTCAAGGCACAAGAGGGAAAGGGAGATGTTTTACTCTTCAATTTGGAAAAGGTATAGAGTAATTTGTTGGTTCTCTTTTCTGGTCCTGTCTCTGAGCCAAGTATCTCAGGATGGAATAAATTTAACAGAAAATTTATACTGAGGTATAAATACAAATGTATTATTCACCTAAAGATAACAATATTATGTAAATTAGATTATTGGCATTTAGCAGACGCTCTTATCCAGAGCAACTTACATTGGTTATTGGCTACAGCCGGCAACCTTTTGGGTAGGAGTCCTGCCCTTTAACCGCTATACTACACTAGCGCCCCATGTAAATAACGCAAAAACACAACAGCTTCCTTTCCTGTCATGCATCCCCTGCAGCCAGCCGCAGGAACGCATAAATGCGTAGGACTGCATGTCCACACTGCGGCGAGAGCACGCCCTGCCTTTCCTGCTCCTCAGCGCCCTGCCGCCCGGGGTGACAGGCACCCATAATCCCCCTCTGCCCAGCTGTAATTACGGAATCCCTCGCAACAGCTGTGGTTTGTTTGCGAAATAAATCTCCACGGGCCGGGGGGGCCGGGGGTTGGGAGGGCGGAGAGGAGAGGCTGTGAAAGGGAGCGCGGAGCGCGGAGCTCTCGCCTCGGCTCGCGTGCACCGCGAACACGACCGATACGCGACGGCGGAGGGGAAGGAAAAGAGCTGCTGCCGGAAGAGAGACGAAACGCGGTGCGGCGGGGCAGGTCTGAGGCGCGGAGGTCTCTGCTCTTATGCCGCCGAATGCCTGCCCGCTCTTCGCACCGGCAGGGCTGAGGTCACACGGGCCGCTTGGCGTTCTTTCAAAGCCAAGCAGAGCAGGAGAAGAGGGTCACATGACCAGGACTGTCAGTCAACAGTAGCTCCAGAGTCCTCCTTCCTGCTATGAGTGGCTGTATCAACGCCTCTGCCCCAAGCAGCCTTCCAGGCTGAAATCAAGCACATTTCATTCATATTCTATTAATGGGCAGCAAAAAACATTAAAAAAAAAAAAAACTTCATTGGCACAAAATTTCACACGTGGATCAGATTTAGCCCACAATCAGCATGAGGGAGTTCCGTCCCCTTTTCATCTGAGAGTCGGCAGGATTCAGGAGGGATTATCACAAAGGCAGCTTTTATCTGAGGTTTACCACGCCTGCAGATGACCCTGTAATCGATTTCTCCATCGCCGCTGCGGAGCACTAAGCGAAGCCCCGTCCAACACATCCCCGCACCAGAGCGCCCACCACCTGCTCTGATTCCGTCTCATTAAAGCGGGGATGCAGGAGCAGCCTCTGACGCACCGAGGTGGGGCACGAACAGCTGTAACACCAGCAACACGCCAGACAGATCAATACCCCCCCCCCCCCCCCCCGGGTCCCTTCCCCCCCGTCCCCATGCTCGTCCCCGTCCCCGCTCTGCTTCAGCGAGGAGTTCCCTGCAGTCTGCATCCGTAATAAAACCCGGAGCGGGGATGCAGTATGGAGCTGCTCCCAGGAAGCCTGGAGGCTCGGGAGAAGAGAAAAGGATGCTGGTATTGATCTGTGCGGGGCGGAGCTCGTTAGGGCTTCCCCCACGCACGCGTTTTCAGCTGCTCCGGTGTGCCGACGCGCTGGGTTTGGGGACGCCTCCGTTTGGCGGCTCTGATGTAGCAGAGGCAAAGGCAGCACTGCCAGCAGCAGCACAAAACACCGCACGCACACACGCGTACACACACACACACACAGCACAGAGGTCACTCTAGAGCTTAATGTGTGAGGCTAGCGCACCAATGCATAGACACACACACGCACACTACACACAGACAAGGTCAGTGTAGCCTGCAAATGTGATGAGGCTGACAGCCTGGTTAGTGTCATCGTATTGACATCGATGGACCTATTATCTCATAATGTTACCTCTGGCAGTGGCTGACACATGCCACCGTATCAGGGAGCAGCTAATGCTACGGGAGGGAATGAATTTTAAATCCCAGGTAAACAGGCAAATAAATAATGGTACAGAGGTACTTCCCAACATTCGTACAGAGTAGCAAGTCAGGGGAAACAATGAATCCACCAATCAGCATTTTACTTCACGTCCAAACGGCTGAAAAGCTGAGTAATGGGATTATTCCTAAACCGGCATCAGGCACTTAATATCGTCAGGAATAAACCACCCGCGTGCAGCGGGACAGGGGGTCAGATCCAGCATCTGCTGCGGAGGTCTCACCCACGGAGGGAGTCGGGAACGAAAAACAACGCGGTGCGATTCACACGTCCCCTTCCCACGCTCAGATCACAGTAACCCCTCCGAGCCCGAGTCTGGAGATCAGAGCAGCGTACGCTGCAGCACGGGCGTGTGAGAGGATCGCTCCTCGTTAAAACGGGCAGTGCTGAGGCCCGTCCGTCAGCCGCCGGGGCCGTTTATCTACGCTGACTCTGACTCCCCCAGGACAGGCCCTGCGCAGCGAGAGTGATCTCCCATGGTTACCGGCAGCGCGCCGCCCACACGGCCTCCCGCTTACTCATATCACCGGCGCGCTACTGCTCCTCTTCCCTCCGCATTACTTATTCACACGCCGCCATAGGAGGAGCCCGGCGGCCTCAGCTACCGCGGCAATGCTCCCTGCTTCTCAGCTCCCCTGCTTCACAGCTATCCACCTTTACCACTCTGCAAACTGCAGGCTAGGGGGTTGGGAAACTCTCCCTCCACTACTCATCTACCATCAGCACCCATAAAACGTCTGACACTAGCACCCCTGACACGTCATCCCATCAGCACCCGTAACACGTCACCCATCATACCCCTAACACGTCACCCATCATACCCCTAACACGTCTTCCATCATACCCCTAACACGTCACCCATCATACCCCTGACACGTCACCCATCATACCCCTAACACGTCACCCATCATACCCCTAACACGTCACCCATCATACCCCTAACACGTCACCCATCATACCCCTGACACGTCTACCTGTCATACCCCTAAGACACACCCCCCATCCTACCACACAGCTCCCCCCCAGGCTGGGCCTACCTGCCGGTTGTCCCGCTGCGAGGACGAGGAGGACGACGCGCTCTTGTGCGTGGGTGTGGAGGTCTTGTGGACGGGCGTGGAGGTCCGCTCCTCGGCGCTCATGGTGCGGCCCTGGGGCCCTCGCTGGTGGTGGTGTGACATGGCAGCTCAGTCGCTCCCTCAGTGGCGCAGGGCGTGGCGGTTAAAGGGCATTATCGGAAACGCAGACCCCGCTCCGCGGCGCTCAGCTCTCTCCTCGCGCTCTTCTCACCTGCGGTACAGGAAACAGGAAACGGCGTCAGCCTTCACTTCGTCTCCACTCCAAAACAAACAAAAAACTGTTAGGTATCTGGCCTTGGTCCACATATAATGGGTTAGGTTTTTAGCAGGAACCTAGGGACAAACACCAACAAGAGTCACCTGATAGGGAATCCAGCAGAGCTCTACTGTTACCGTATTGGCATGGGGACACCAGTTTGGACCCCTCCCAAAAGCACGCTTTTTAAAAATTCACCAGCCTCAAGGCAGCATCTGTACCAACAGCCATTCATTTAAACATGTATTTTTAGAACCCTGGATCCGAGACCCCATTCATGTCTTTGAGCATTGCCTCAACGAAGGGGCCTTTAATTACTCTGCATTCGGGAGAGGCGACCCTTCGCCCATCCCCCATCCAGGCCCCTGCTGTCACACCCCCTCGCCCCGCCCCCTGATGACCCGTGCCTGGCTGACGCATCCCAACAATTTATCGTCACTCTCTCCATCCCGAAAGACGAGACACAGAGGCCCCAATTAGCGTGTCTCGCAGGAGCGGCCTTGGACATACATTAAGCAAGAGCGTATAAAAAGCACATCTGTTGAGATCACTCATGTACAGCAAACCCTTTTCCATCATCTAATTACCATTATGATAATGACTGTAATCTTGTGTGGAGTGCGGATCAATACGAGTCCAAGGGGCAGAGACTTAAGAACCAGATCACAAACTGATCTGCAGCGTCTCTTTAATTATCTCCCCATTCACAGACATGCAGACACCGAGCCAAACATACCGATCCTCCGCGAATCCAAATTCAAAAGAACAGCGTGTCCCGCCCCTGGTAGTAATCCGCAGACGCTAGCTTTCCGAACCAAGGCCGGCTATGACGGTGTAGGATTGCGTTTACGACAGCCACGGCCACCGCACTGTGCAGTCCGGATTAATGCAGGTCACGTGATTTCGGGGTGGGTCTGAAGATTCCCAGTGGAACCCTGTGCTGGTAGGATGGAATCAACAAGCAGAGACAGAGGCAGAATTGCACCAAGCTGGGCACCGGCACAGGGGGGGAGAGAGTCACGTGGCGACTCTGGGGCACTGCAGAAGACACCACTGTCTACAGTGGAACGCCTATTTCTCTGTATTAGATTAGACCCACTGGTGCAACGGGGATGCCAGATTAATGGAGAAACAGATGAAATTTAAGGAACTCAAAGCACATCTACAGAAATTGGAGCTTTTGTAGCAAAGGCACATACTGGACATACTAGGTTAATGAAATTTATGTGAAGAGAAGTCATTAATGCTAAGCTGGTCTACTACAGAGGCCTGAACCTTCACGTCAGTCAGTCATTTCAAACCTCCGCATGCAGACGTGCCGTCTTTCTGTAAACATGATAAAGCTTCTGTCAACAAATTAGTCAAAGGATGGTTTCGATATGCGTTTCACGCAACTTCCGCTTTGGTTCAGTGGAACGTGATGGAATGCAGCTATTCATAGTTTCAAAAACAGATCCCGCGGTTTTGCTGAACAACAGCAACCTACAAGATCCCACAAAGGGGCTCTTAAATTTTCATGTGTGAGATATTTAAAAAGAAAATCATTTCAATCAACCAGCTGAACCTAATCAGGCAGCTAGCCCAGGTCTAACAGGACCAGTGCCACAGCTTATAACCTGGAACAGTGCAACTTCCCATCAACCTGTGAAATCAATCAATCAAAAAAAAAAAATTCACTGGCCCACTCTCTGTAGGAACCTGATTGAAAAGCCATCAGACTTGGGTCCCAAACAGCTTAACAGTTAAGGTGCTCGCTTTTGGCAGAGGCTGAGTTGTAGGGCATGACATCATAGGAGCGGCAGTGTAGCATAGTGGTTAAGGAGCAGGACTCGTAATCGAAAGGTTGCCGGTTCAATCCCCGCTGGGACACTGCTGCTGTACCCTTGGGAAAGGTACTTAACCCACACTTGCCTCAGTAAATATCCAGCTGTATAAATGGATAACATTGTAAAGAACTGTAACCTATGTAAGTCGCTTTGGATA
The DNA here is from genome assembly GCF_013368585.1 of Megalops cyprinoides. Taxonomy (NCBI): domain Eukaryota; kingdom Metazoa; phylum Chordata; class Actinopteri; order Elopiformes; family Megalopidae; genus Megalops; species Megalops cyprinoides. Next base: position 29,831,071 of record NC_050596.1, on the reverse strand, counting down.
AAAGCGTCTGCCAAATGAATAAATGTAAATGTAAATAGGAGTATCGCCTATCCTCCAATGGGCGTCCACTCCGCTGCAGTGTGAAAAACAGCCCTTGCTCCATTCAATGTAAGGGAGCACTGCTCCAATCAGCACCGCTGTGCAGGTGCCGTGGTTACTGCGGCAAGACAGCCTTTGTGTATAACCAGTGATTCCAAAAATAGGAAGCTGCACAGGGGGGGGGAAAGCAATGAAAAAAGAATTCTAAGAAAAGAACATGCCAGTACCAAAACTAACACAAAGGAGGCTAAGTTTTTATAGCCAAATGATTCAACGGATCAAAAAAATACAGCTCACAGCTGTCCTGCTTTCAAATTCCGGTTTGGTGTTTTAGACACACACTTCCTCTTAAGTTTCCCCTTACTCTTTGCATCTCAGAAATATAAATAACCTAACGGCTGTGGACTTCACCAGCACCCGGTGCACAGACAGCCTGAATAAAGACAGTATGGCTTCAGGAAGAAAGCAAACGCCAGTCAATGAAAAAAAACCTGGCCACGGGTTCACTCTGTCGTCTTCACGCCTTGGTCCGGATCCAATGTTCCGAGTTTTCACGTTGTTCTACCGACCTGTTCTCTGCAGTTTGATGAGCAAAAGCCGCACTCCTCCTGACGGGTCGGGAGAGCTGAAGGCACTCGAGATTGCTACAGTCCGCAGCCTGTGCGCCGTGCTGCAGGGTACTGCAAAGAGCTCTGCAGCAGTGTGTTAAAGATTAATGGAATCCATGAACCATGCTAAAACCACAGCGAACCATATGGGGCAATACCCTATACTTCAGCTGCTGCTCACAAACAAACGCAGTATAAAACGCTCAGCTAAGCCAGTGGTGGGTGACAGATATTGGCATGTTTATTACTGATTGATTTTTCTGATTATTATTGACTGATTGATTGATTGATTTTTTTTTTCAAGGGCAGACTGAGCCCTACGGCCAGGCCGTGTAATTTGCCAGCAATGGCCAGGAGTCCATATCGGCTGAACAGATTGGTTTTGCTCAGCCGCACTTTTGCGGCGGGTAGATCAGACCCGATGAGGATCTCCTCATCACTCGGCTCTCACGTGACGGCCTGTGAATTACTCTGGTAGCATTAGGAAGGATGCGGCTATCCTCCGATAGCGTTTGTCTCCTGGTGCACTGTGGGACTTGTAGTGTGGAGAGCAGTAGGCTGTGCTAGGCATGCGCCTGTATTGGAGGATTGCACGGGCCTCCTCCTGCACTCCGACATGGGATCAGTGGTTGCTGCACTGGGGATGAGCTCAATGCAGAACTAGCAACAACTAAAGGTTGGGGAAAAAGGGGATGAAAAGCACAAACAAACAAAAGCAAACAGTACATTCAGCCTGAAAAGGTAATTCTGTCCCATTCACCTCCTGTATTTACACCAGACCTTATTCCAGAGTGACAGTGCAATGCAGGTCATTTCCGGCTCACATCTGCACAGATTCACTGAGGTCTATATTACATGGATCACCTGACACGGCCGTGTAAGGTGAATAAGATGAGCCATTCACATTATTTAGAGTGAGTACATGGCACTGTTCAAAAAGTCCACACTCACTGCACTTCTCAGCAGAATGGCTGAAGTCTGATGCAGTAATGCTCCTGCTCCTGGACCAGATGCATGCCTTTTCAACTCTGCACTTGAAAAGCCGTAATCCCTGCTTTTTAAAAATTTTTTAGCGGAAATTCTGTTTTTTTCTTCATTTCCCACACGGGTCAGAACCCCGAGTTCTGTCGTGATAATCACCAAAAGACATTTTGCAGAGAAAACGTCTCAGTCCTGCTCATCCATGCCCCCCCCTCTCTCTCCCACCCTCTCTCTCCCTCCCCCCCCTCTCTCCCCCCCCCCCTCCCCCTCTCACTCTCCCCCCTCTCTCTCACTCTCTCCCCCCTCTCTCTCACTCTCTCCCCCCCTCTCTCTCACTCTCTCCCCCCCTCTCTCTCTCCCCCCTCTCTCTCACTCTCTCCCCCCCCCCCTCTCTCTCCCCCCCTCACTCTCTCCCCCCCCTCTCTCTCTCTCTCTCTCCCCCCCCTCTCTCTCTCTCTCTCTCCCCCCCCTCTCCCCCCCCTCTCTCCCCCCCCCCCCCCCCCTCACCTGATTGGATAATTGGATCGCCGCCGAGCGTGCCGCCGAACGCCCCCACTGCAGCATGGCGAGGCCGCCATATGGGAACAGGCCATTTCCATTATCACTTTGTTTCTGGACGGGTTTGTGTGTAATTGAATCTTCTTCTCCTCGTGCCGAATGCGACCGCACAGCACGCTCTACATTCTAATGAGATCCGTACCATTCGCCACCAGCTGGACCAGGAACGTAGCCGCTTACTGACTGGGCCTAATATTTTTAGTGCCAATGTAAAAAAAGACCGTACTGACCTGACCCTTCACCCTACATTTCAGGTTACTGCGATTACAAAGCAAATGCATACTCCCAACTTGTAACCAGAGGTGGACACCCCAGCTTCAGAAAGTAAAGGTCCTGCTACATATTTGTTCTAGCAATTCATTATACCAGCTGAATTTAATTAGCACAACTCTTCAGCCAGGTAAAGGAGCTAATTAGTGAAATCACCTTGTTTAGTGAATTGTTAGAACAAATATGTGGCAGGACTTTTACTTTCTGAATCCGGGGTGTCCACCTCTGCTTGTAACTAAGACTTCAGTCACAATAAATGATTTTTTTAAATGTTATATATATTGTTACCACCACATATCATTGATAGAATCAATTTGTGGAGTTTGCATTTGCCTACCCAAAATGTTTACAAAAAGAAATGGGAGGGGAGGGAGGCATATGAAAAATTTGTGCTGATTTTCTTCTCTCAAATTGATATTGAACACTCTCAATAACACCAACTACCAGCTGAGATGCCTATGTCCTCACACAGTCTGTTACACAGTTTGTTATTAATCCGTGAAACCCGGACTATGAAAAAAGGGAAATAAATTTTTAAAAATTCAATAAAACCTAAAGCCATAACGAAAATTCTTTAATCTAATTCTAAATGTCCCTCTTAACGGAACAACTAAATCCAAAATCTTTATGAAGAAATGGGAAGAGAGGAAGCCATATGAAAAAAGTATGCCGTTTTTCTTCTCTCAAATTGATACTGAACACTCTCCACAATGTCAAACTCAACTCAGACTCCCAGCTGCAACACCCATCTCCTTGCACTGTCTGATATTAAGGCCCAGACCCCCTTGTTAAAAACAAAACCTTGATGAACCTGAGTGGTAATGGGCAGTAAGTGGCCGGCTGCTGTTCGTTCCCGCCGAGGCTACAGAAGGGACTGAGAGCAGCTCCACAAAGTGCCAGCAGGCCCTATTAGGAGCTCGGGCTTGCGGACTCGATTAGTCAGCGGGTTAATCTCCTAAATCCCGCCGATGCATTTATCCCCCTCTGTGCAGTCGGAGGTGGCCGCACGTGACGGCTGGACTTGGGTCAAACCCGGGCAGGGCATCGAACACAACACCTTCCGTGGTTGCTTTCAGAAGAGAGTCTGCTGTCCGTTCACACTGCCGCTCTGGCTCCCGGGTGGAACCAGCTTCCCCACCTTCTAGCCACCAGCTCCTCTGCCGCGAAACCAGTGTGTGGAAAACAGCAGTTTGATGGCGGCAGTGCAGCATAGTGGTTAAGGAGCAGGGCCCGTAACCGAAAGGCTGTTGTTTCAATTCCCCACTGGGGCACAGCTGTTGTACCCTTAGGCAAGGTGCATAACCCACAATTCCCTCAGTAAATTTCCAGCTGTATGAATGGATAAAACACAAAAACTGTAGACTATGTAAGTCATGCTAGATATTAATATAATATTATAATATAATATAATATTAATGGCTCAGTGGCTCAGCTATGATGGGATTGCATATCTCGCCGCCTGCTCACAGATACTGCTACAGGTCTGCTGACAGGAAAAGGCTCTATCAAGGAGTCGCAAGACTTCCTCTTCTCGAGTATGGGTGAGAAGCGAGAGCAGGACAGGCTAAAACTGTACGCTTTGTGGTTGGAGCCTGCGTTTCCTCGCAGGGTGTGGCATTTACATTTACATTTATTCATTTGGCAGACGCTTTTATCCAAAGCGACTTACATAGGTTACAGTTCTTTACAATGTTATCCATTTGTACAGCTGGATATTTACTGAGGCAACTGTGGGTTAAGTACCTTGCCCAAGGGTACAGCAGCGGGGATTGAACCGGCAACCTTTCGGTTACGAGTCCTGCTCCTTAACCACTATGCTACACTGCCGCACTTTGAAACTCTACAGCTGGGTTGGAGTCAGGGTTTCCTCACGAGCATCCTATCTGTGAGCTCTTACTATTTTCAGCTCCCCATCGAGATGGTGCCTGATCCAGAAAGGCTGAGAAAAGAAGCAGTTACAATTCTGGCCACATATTTGCAAGTCTGGGGGGGGAAAAAAAAAAAAAAAAAAACACAGCTTCCCATTCTTGACATTCGCCTACACGCCAACCACACTCAACCCTGAAATTCTTTCCTCTTTTCGTGTGAAAACCCTGTGTCTCTGAGTCTGGACAGACCCCTGTTCAGTCAGAATGCCTGCTGTTCCTTGCCCCAGGGCCAGGACAGAACAGCACCGCTTGTGTTTCACAAAAAAAACGAGACACAGCCAAGGGCCAACACTAAATTTTCAAAATTTATGCGGCGTTTCATAATAGTAAGGAGCAGGGCTTGGAACCAAAAGGTTTCTGGTTCGATTCACCACTGGGGTACTGCTGCTGTGCCCTTGGGCCAGGTACTTATCCCAGAATTGCCTCAGTAAATATTCAGTCGTATAAATGGATATCACGTAAAAACTGTAACCTATGCAAGTCGCTCTGAATAAGAGTGTCTGCTAAATCACAATAATGTCAATGTAATGTAAATGTAATGAAGCATTCAAAGAAATATTGAGCGAGTAAAAAAAAAAAGACTCATCGCTGACACCGGAAAGTGCGGAGAGTGCAAAACCATTAAACAAATTCTCACTGCTGCAAGTCAAACTGTAATCCTTTCACAGTTACAGTAAATATTTAAAGAGGGGTGAAACTTTCTCTTAATTAAATTGGCGCCCCCCCCTGCCGTTGGCTAGACATGGTGGCTCACTGTTAACGAGCACCACTGTGCCTAAACTGTTTAGAAACATGGGACGGGGGCGCTGTCTCAAAGTCGTCGAGCACACTACCGTTTCCCTGTTGAGCCCTGTTACTACAGCAGGAGTATCCCACAAAGCCAAGGACATCTGCAATGAAACGGCGGCGTTTACGCAGTGCAAGGCGACCCGGAGGCTCTGCCATTCCCCTGTGCCTCCCTGCCTCACGTCTCACAGGGACGCAGTGTAAATGGCAGTGTCTCCATTTTTGATGTGAAGAAATAGACATGAGGCTATATTACAGAGAAACATGCACGCAATGTACAGAGTTTTACTATCTTTTATGTAAAATAGGCTAAAAGTACACTAAGCAGTACAGTAAAGTAGAATAGTATGTAAATATATACAAATACATAAAATACTGGTAATTTATACATTTCAAATGTTATAAATTCGAATGTTTTTGTTTTTAATTTAATGTTAAGAATAGAGCTGAATATTTATTAAACTTAATAGGTAATACACTGAATACTCCCCCACATAGTAAGGCCCTGAATAATATCTTACTGACCAAAACATGCTACGTGCTAATAAAGAAGTGCACTTTAATATATAGAGTACGAAATACATACAATTATATATAGACACACACTGAGCTGAAGATTCATGAGCTCATGAGCTGAAGGAAAGCTTACCTCTACACTCCCTATCATTTGTTATCCATTTTGAATATGATTATGCTATGATTATGCAATGATTGAGTATGATTAAGAAATGTCAGTTTAAATAAGAATCACATCTGCCACTGGAATCCTTTTCACTTGATTGCACCTAACAGGGTAGCATTACCTTTGTGTGGTTCATGCTAAATGGACGTAATCATGAGAAAGAGACTGGTTTTTATAATCAAGAAGGATGCTGGCATAGTTAAGACTGATCAGTTACAATTAAAAATTTCACGCCAAATGCACAAAGGTTACAAAGGTACTCCCACCACATTCGACACAATTAAGTGCGAAGGAATAAGCTGCTGATGGACGATTCTCCTGATAACTGCTCCTATAAGGACCTGTGAACTGTGGATAACATTTCTGGCAAGTCTGGCAAGAAGATTTTTTTTTTGCCCAAATTGCACTGTCAGAGCTAAGAACAAAGATGGACAATAGCTGGTGATAAATATTCACCGGTGTAATTTGTCAGCGTCGGTTTCTGGAAAGCTACTTCCTGTTGAACCATGGCAATTGAGAAGATGCAAGGGAGCCATATAAGGAGAAAGACACAACAGCAACACTGCACAGGCACACAGGCAAAATCGACTGCTGGGCTAAGAATGGGAACTATCACAACTATCACAACTCCACAATTTAACAAACCGTGCGGTATGTAATCCCAAGCTACTACACAACAATTCTGCGCAAGCCAAATTGTTTAGCGTGACAGGTAGAATTTTAAAAAATCCTACAGTGTGTTCTAGGGTTTATATTTTTAGCCTGCCCTGTTTCTAAGCTCACAAACCTTAAGTGACACACATCCTCAAAAACACCTGCATACCTTGATGCTTTGAAGCACGAAGCTACAGCTAAACCACATTCAGAGCAGACACTAAATGAATTAGAGCCTCCAAATTTGTGAACCGTTTACCACTGCCGCTCCAAAGCTGACAGACTCACACTGCTCCATTAAATTTTATTATTGTTGAATCAACTATATTGGACAGTCTTAATTAACAAAGACCGGAGCCCCAAAGGACAAAATAAACCGACTAAAAACGGAGCGCCTTTCTGTGCTGTAATTTGCATGCATAAAAATTCTGGAGCTGCAATCCCAGTGCGACGAAAGCGCGCAGATCTCCTTTTGTGTTGCGTGGGCCGTGCTGCGATTTCGGCTTCCCAGTGCAGAGCCCGGGATGGGGGGCAGGAAGTATAATTAGTAATGCGCAAAGATTGGATCAGGTCTCTCAGCTCTTCTCAGACAGGAGCAGAATACCCCAGCCATTGATTTACTGTTAGAGTGGAAAAAAAAAACCTTACTGAATCAGCAGTGAGTCATCAGCTCAACCCACCCTCTCCTCAAAGGTTAATGAAAGGATAATATCCACTGAACGGAAACGCGTCCCAAAACAAACCCGGGGAGACTGAAACAACCACCAGGAACTGGAGTTTCAGGCACAGCTCTTTGTGCAGTGTGAAAACTCAAGGAGATGGTTGGGGGAGGGGGTTCCTTTTGCGAGACAGGATGTTTGAGGTGTGACAACTTCTCCAATTAGCAGGACCAAGCATTTGCCTAAAGGCTGCAAAACAACATATGTGATTTTCCTGCTAAAAAAAAAAAATTGCGTGCACCAGCTGACCCTCCACTTGCTAGGCGTGTAATCTTCTATCACGGCTCTCTAGCTGCCGCTCTGTGAGAAACACTTGGTGGAACTGCATGGTGCTGAAGAGTTTTCCATTGATTATTGGAAATCCTTCTGGACAGCTCCAGCTGTGAAACCCAACACTGAACGGGATTCTGGTAAAACCCTTTGATATACTAGAAACCGACTCGCATTTTAGAGGTACTCTGAAGAGCAAATAACATTGCTCATAAGTAACTGACACACTGTAAGACCTAGGCTGTTAGCATAACACATGTATTTCAGTACACACACACTAAATTTCAGCAAAAACAACAGCAAACTCCTGTAGGCTGAAGACAAACCTTCAGCTACACCAAGACAAACTGCAAGATGCAAAACTGTTTGTGCACATTCCCAACAAACTGCTTTTGAGCATGCCATCATCATACAAATTATCTGATAATCTGCATCAGCATGTTTCAGTCAGGATTATACTGAAAAAATTCAACTCTTCACTTACATTTCATCCCTGACCCATCCTTCTTCTGTACGCTCATCAGTTTCCTTTCAAAGCTAACCTCTGCGAAATGAAATTGACATCCCCTTGGTGACCCACAGCATTTCCAAGACTTAGGTGCAACCCTAAACAGCTGGGAGTCCTCATGAACAAACTCAAGTCTTACAGCAAAGGGTTTAAGAATTGCTTGCAGCCAGACACTTTAGACCAAATCAACTGCTATTCTTCAACTTTTTCCACATATCGGTATTAATTTCAGCACAAAGAGCTTTTATGAATTCCGTCCAAGACATATTCACTGAGCACCATTCTGAAATAAATCCTCTCCGTAACAACAACATTGTGCATTCCTCATTTACAATCTGACAGCGTGTCTGTCTAGTGTCTTGTAATGTAATACAGCTGGATGGTTGTGTATAGTCATGACAGAGGTGCATTTCATGAGGGGAGCGGCCCGTCAATGTTCCGCTTGCCAGCCTGGCGCTGGTCCAAACGGATCTCACAGGCCACTAACACAGGGGCAGGAAGATGGAGTGCTGATGTTGATCACAGCGGTGGAGCAGAGCCAGATAACAGCCACTCTCCAGCACCATAGGACCACTCTTCCAAATACATCCGTTTTTCAAGGAAACCTGGAGCATTGTACACACAGCCTCCACAAAGACACCTGGAGCAGTTTACACACAACCTCCACAAAGACACCTGGAGCGGTTTACACAGAGCCTCCACAAAGACACCTTAAGCGGTTTACACACAGCCTCCACAAAGACACCTGGAGCGGTTAACACACAGCCTCCACAAAGACACCTGGAGCGGTTAACACAGCCTCCACAAAGACACCTGGAGAGGTTTACACACAACCTCCACAAAGACACCTGGAGCGGTTAACACACAGCCTCCACAAAGACACCTGGAGCGGTTTACACACAGCCTCCACAAAGACACCTGCAGCGGTTAACACACAGCCTCCACAAAGACACCTGAAGCGGTTAACACACAACCTCCACAAAGACACCTGGAGAGGTTTACACACAACCTCCACAAAGACACCTGGAGCGGTTAACATACAGCCTCCACAAAGACACCCGAAGCCTCCACAAGGAAGCGGAAGTGGAATAAGCAGGGCTGTAAAGGAGGAGAGGAGCTGCTTCACTTCCTGGTCACAAAACCACTGTCAATTTCACAAGAAATACGCCATGCAATCTCCGCTCGCGTTCTGGGGGCGTATTTCACAAGGCCTGAGAAGTATAATTCAAAGCTCTGTTGTGCAGGTGAAGCCTCTTCCCTTGCATGACAAACTGCAAGTTATTCAATACCGACAGCTCTTGTAGGACGCTATTGAGGCATGTTGTGTAAGCCCCATGTTAACTTACATGTAATAGCCCTTAGCCTCCATGACTCAGCAGAAAGCAGCTGTGTATGGCCATTAAAGATTCAGGCACCTCCCCCTCCCCAACACCCCCCCCCACCTCTCATGGTCTGTCCCAGTTCTACTACTGCCACATGAACAAATATCCACTCCGTTTTCCAGGACGGCACAGAGCACATCACTAGCTCATTTATTGCTGTGAGCTCTCGGTTCTAAAAATGAAGCATATTTTGTCTGGTCTGAATTTCTGCATCTGAGGATAACGCTTTCAAGACGACACAGCCGTGAGAAACAGGGCTTCAAGAAGCAGGGCTTCAAGAAGCAGTACTTGATGTTCAAGACCATTAATATGGATCCTACTGCAGTCTACCGTTTTGTTCGCATATAGAGGCTCATTAAATCGGACATTGGAGCCAGCCCGCAGGATCCTCTCTGAAAGAGAAGAATAAATAACATTAATTACCTGGCAGGGAGACAGACTGAATGTTGGCCTACTGTCCTGTAGCTCAGTACTTCGATTTGTGTAATTTGGACAAGTTAGTATTGAGGAGGCTAGATTTCGCACGGCTGTATTACTTTAAAGCTGTTAAAAAAAAGCAAAGAAATCCCCTCTCTTGCTCTTAGAAATTCATCCAACGGTCACAGGTCAGCGGCTGTAGACACACTCCAGCATCTGAATGTATCAGCATACACACTGACCCAACACGTAGCACTGAGTCTCACAAATCGTACCACAACTCCCATCCAACACCCCGCCCCACCCCCCCCCCACTAAAGCTTCTCAAATTTGGGCAAACGGAAAGTAGGGCTGGCCCAACACCCTTTCATTCAATCATCGTGAACCCTGTATAGGTACACAACCCGGTGATGACAGCAAACAAACACGCGCCCTTAAACGGGTGAGTCGGTTGTCCGTGGCAACATCGAGATCTCCGTTCGCACCTCTAATTGTGTTTTCAAACACACTAATTACATTCAACGCCTCGGCCCACCGCCTGCGTTACACCTCACCGACGGCACGCTCTGGCGAGGACTGCAGCTGGAGCAGCCCCTCGACGACGCGCTAACGCGTCAAAGAAAACTGCAACGCGCTCTGAGCCAGCGATTCTCCGGGAGAAAAACGCCGCCTCTCCACAACACAGCCCCTGAGAAATCCCAGCAAGCACAAATTACAGTCCACGCTTCAGATTAACTGAGCTTCCTCAAAGAGTAAATCGATTAACTGGCTGCTCAATCACTGTGTTCGTACATTATATGCTTGGGAGTGTGCAGCCCTCTTAATTTAGACACCCAAACATTTCTACCACTCTTGAAACAACAGCAAAGATGCAACATTAAATTCATCGACAAAAAATTTCAGGTTATCATGAGTCACATACAACAATCTGGACAGCAATGTTCCAAGACAGTGTTAACCAATCCCCCACGGGCAGTCAATGCATTTCTTAAGCATCAGAGGCAGCAGTGTAGTGTAATGGTTGAGAGAACAGCTCATAACCCAGGGAGTGGCGGTCTGATTCCCAGGTGAGGCACTTCTGTTGCCCCCATATTAAGGTGTTTAACCCAACCTGCTTCAGTTAATATCCAGCAGTATAAATGGATAACGTAAAAATCCAAGCTATGCAAGTCTTTCTGGATGAAGATGCCTCCAAATCAAATCAAATGTAATTAAAATTTATCTTGACTGCATTTCACCAATAATTCAACACAGTGAATCCTTGCTTTATCTACCATACATACAGCTTGTGTTCGACATAAAATCAGTCCAGCCATAAAAGTTAAAACCAATTGAAATTGCATGTCCTTTCCTTCTTAAAAAGGTGTTAAATATATACTGCTCACTCTTTACAACACGCAGGACACTATAAACGCAACATCAAACATCAGATGGATTCAAACCTGACCATGAAATGCAGTCCCTGTAGCAATGTAACTCTGTCCAGGCCAGCAAGTCATGGGTAACTCACCCACCCTGCCCTCATCCAGATCTGTGTCAGTGTTTCAAGGCTGGGGGGCTTTTATCTCCAGTTTGCCCACACGAGGTGCCAGTTTTCGTAATCGACATGGTAACCAGACAGAACTCGATCAACTATGACCTCAGAGCGTGATACACACAAGCTTCCCCTCATTAGAACTCAGAATGGAGTACGCAAGCTCTTTCTACGCCACTTCAGGAGAAAAACAAATTCCTTCCACAAAGGAAATTCATGTTGCAAGCTCCACCTAGAAAACTGACTGGTTGTATTTGCTCAACATAGACAGGCAGCAGTCAGCTGCATGTATATTGATGTAGAGAACACGCAAGACAATATACTTAATGACATCAATGAGCTATAGGGATATTTTCTCAATACGTAATTGTTCTTTGGGATCTGAGTACATGCAAGTCTCAGTATTTGCGTTTTTGTATGAGAGTTTCATCATATATATTTATAAAAACAACAGCTATTTACCACCTGGTGTATGCAGCCACTGTCAGCTGCAAAACAGTGGCAGCGGCTGCTATAGTAAGGCCAGGAATGGTTGTCTACACACCTTCTACAGGATTGTTGAAAGCCACATGAGGGTCTTGTAACTTGTCCAGTATAACTGGTCAGATGAGTAAAGCCTAGATTTCTTTGCAAAGGGTACACATAGGAGTCTCTGCTCTGTGTTCAGATAACCTGAAACATGCAGATACGGGGCAGCCCAAAAGAATGTCTTTGCCCTGCTGACAACTGGGCGGCCCAAATCCAAATAGCGACCCTAACTAAAGAGGTCAACACAGTCAAATTCAAATTCCAAAATACTAAGCAGCTTATAGCTGTCAATTTTTTAGCTTATTTCATTATAACTTGTCCCTGCACTCAAACTGCAGAAACAACTGACAATCAACAAGAAAATCTGCCCAGTAAAAACGAACAGATGCTTTTTCATTAAAACACTAAGTATGAAGTGTAATCATGGCTAGGCTACTTCATTGAAGGGCCAAGCCAATGTAGTGTTCCTGTCTACCCTTTCTATAGATATGACCTCGAAACGTACAGCATACAACAACTTTGTCAAAGAGGCTGGAAAGGACCATATTTTACATACAATATCACTGCAGTGTTCATAAGTACTGCCAAAGAGTGTTGCTCTTGCAAGTAAATCTCTTTGACATCAGGTTAGTACAAAATCCAACACTCATTTAAGCATTTTCTGTGACTGTTACCCCGTAGAGGCACACAGAGACCCTGAGCCAAACTCCAGGGACACAGGGAGTGACACAAGGCCGCTCTGGACTGCATGTCTGCCCTTCACAGGCACGGCACACGTGTGCACACGGTGGACTATTTAATTAACCAATTAGCTTCTTACGGTGAGACTGAACCTAAGAAATCTAGCACGAACACGGACCAAAAGTTCAGAAAGGTCATCCTATACCAGGTAATCCACACCGCTAAGGCTGACCCGTTATGATGTAACAGGCCAAACCAAAACCCGGCTGCCCCTTTCAGACTCATAACCCTCAGAACCCTAATCTATGTATCTGTCAGCAAGAGAGAGCTAGGTCCAACCAACCACACCACTGCAAAATTTTGAACACAGTTTAATTTCAAAATTTCTTTGCGGCTTTTTTCGTTCTTAACCTCAACCACATATCTGAGACCCATCCCTTCAGTATCTCTTCAGCTAACTGTACAACTTATTTCAGAGTTGTCTACCAGTACCATAAACATTCTTTCACCGCATTGTCCTTCATTTTGAGATCGCTTTAATGTCTTAACCGTTTAACAAGGCAAACAAAAAAGATAAACATTAACGTACATAAATACTCATGCCTCTTAGACAGTTGCATACACCATTTAATGGGTGCCAACACAACCACTGCAAAACTGCAACATATCCAAACTAAACCTTTAAATATATCATACAGGCTGTAAAAAAAAAAAAGAATCAAATTAATATAGTGCATAATGGCCACTGACACTATAGAATGACTCTGCTAGTTTGTCATTAAACAAATGGCATCCCTCGGCGTGCCACGGCTTTCATCGAAAAACAGGAAGGGCTGTGCTTTAAGAGCACAGCTATCGACACACAGTTTTAAAATGTCACATTTACCACATAAATGGGAGGTTAGTGGCATTTTCCCCCTACAAAACAATCCAGGTGCCATCAACTTAATATTCATAGAAGGCCATCAACAGGGTGCTGCTGCATCCATGCTGACTGTCCTTCTGTTGCATAATTAACATGATGTCTAACAGCCAAGGCTCCAGTCCTCAGATCGTGTTACAGAGAGCACACGGTCTTTGTTTCCACCTGAAACTCAACGACAGCTACTGTCGGAGCTGTTTACCCAATACAGTAGCTCTGTGCACAAAAACGATCAATATTGATCGTCAGCGGGAAACGGGCGGGTCAAACAGACTGGATTCAAGTGATTGAGAAGTAATGTTCCAAAAGTCGTGTTCTCCGTGTCTGACTGACCAGAAGGATACCTTCTGCTGAACCTCTCATTACTTTTTGCATTAATCCACATAATGAATAGGCTCAGCAGACCCTGAAATTAACTCCAGCCTACAGGACGCAAAGTTAACAGCACAAAGTTCCCGTTTGGTTGGAAGAACTCATGAAGTCCTGTTGTTCATGATTCCACAGCCTTTCCCTGCATCACAGGGGGCTTCAGAAAACATACAGACAGGGCGATTTTAACGTATAATTTCCTCAACCTAGACTCTGTCAAATCTGTCAAATCTTCTGGTAGGGACAACGAAATTAACAGTTAAACCTCCTGTATTTCCATGGCAACACGACAAACATAGATGAGGGGAGCTGAATGCAAGGAGGCCATATTGCCTACTTTGCACAAGGAGTCCTTCAGAATGACTGACCAAGAGACAAGAGACAAGCAGAAAGGACGACAATCATTAGGCCAAATAAACAGGACTGTGCCATTCCAGGTCTCAGGGCCTGAAGTCCTGTAGGTCCGAGTTACCTTACGAACTGGCAACTGAGGCCTGAAAGCCTGGTTACCTCAAAAATCGTCTTGATCAAATAACCAAGAATTCGGGGTTAAATGACCACCAACAGCACCTTCCGGACTGGAGATATCTGTCACCAGTTTGGTTACAAGACCGAGTTCAGATTTTTCATGGCTCAGAGTCTTCAGAATTTTACTCCTTGAAATTGCTGTCACATATCTAAATTAAATGTAGCACCAACAGTGCAGGTAAAAATGCTATGCATATAAACATCAAGGGCAGGGAAAGCATCAAATATATTCTGTGCTACATTTCAAAAGGCAGACTGTACATGTCTGAATGAACCCCAGCCTACAGTAGCCACCAATACCGGGTACTGCCAGCGCAGTGGTGTGCAATATGATCAAACTATTCACCACCAATTTCAACGAGCTGGAACCGGACTTCTGAGAAATGCAACATACATTATCCAAACGGGTCAGGTGAATTTAGAGAGAATCCTTGCTCAAGAGGAAAACGGAAATACCATGCTTCGATTAAGTCACTTCCCTTGGTGTACCACATGATGGCTGAAACAGTCAGTGGGCAAAATAAACGAATTTAACCCGCCTTTCACTCTTCTGCCAAAAAAGATCTGACCGATCGTACAGTACTACTGTACAGCTAAATCTGCGAGGACAGCATGTTTTCCGTTATACTGATACCTGCAACTCTTCTCGCACATGCAAGCACACATGGCTGTTTTTTTAACTTTCGCGCAAAAAACTATTAAAATGAATCAGCTCACGAGCCCAATTCAAATATTATTTTGTTTCATTTTCTCTCTAAGTGTACTATCTCTGGTCAACATTTCAGACGCACTGCAATGTCATTTTCTGACCTTGGTCTTAAAACGACACAAAGAGCATCTTGGAATACTACATCAGCTAGCAAGCTACTCCCTGTCGTGTTTTATTTAAGTGCTCGAGCAGATGAAAGCTGCTTCACTGCTTAATGGACTGAGACGAAGCCATACTGATGGTTTAAAAAACATCAAGTCTAGCTAGGTAGACCATTTATACATTTAACCGAGCAATGCGACGTTACAATTGATGTTAGGATACAGGAATATATTCGTAGGCTAGCTATCTGGCTATAAACGGTTTCTTCAAAAGGAAATAAGATAAGGAATACCCAAGGTGGAGTTCTGTTCGCAAGCATTTACATCATGATAATACGAAATTACTAGTCTCAGAGTCGAGAAGGTCCCACGCAAGTAAATTAAAAATTAGGACACGATCAAATGCTATCGGATTTTAGCGTGCCAATATCAAGTCACGGTTCACTGATCAGTGATATCTGTTTGCGATAGCTTGCCAGCTAGCTCTCTGTCAAAGCACCGGAGGAAGCACACAACAGATAGCCAGGTAGCTAACTAGCACGTAATGCCGTTATTCAGCTAGTTACCTGGCTGGCTACTTGTCAAGCGCATATGCGCTTAATGCGTGCATTTTCTTGTTCTTAAATATAGTTGCTAAATTACCCACTATGAGCGAATGCCACCATCACCTGCCATTCGTTTGACCGGTTTCCCATTAGTGTTATAATTCGCTAGGTATCAAGTGTATATGCACATTGCGATAATAAGATCGCCAGATATCTAAGAGGCGTTAGTACGGAGTCGCGTCTCGGAATGCCGCTCACCTGCTGTAATCGCTGGTGCACAAAAGAATTACCTAGCGATAATGTCAGGTTTAGCGAGAGACTGGGAACAGCCGGTGACATCGCAGTTTCACGCTGAAATGCAAAGGTTAAATGAATGAGAGCTAGCTAGTTAACACAATCTGCCAGTGAGGAATAGTCATCAACCAAGAAACCCCGTACAACGGCTTACCAGGGATTTACTGTGATGAGCATGCCCTCGTGGAGAAAACGGATGCTCGTGCCTCTGGTTTGTTAGTTAGTTAAATAAACTACTCGTAGTAAAAACGGCTTTCTTCGACAACCATCGCCGTTTTCAAATGACTGAGTTGTTACGCAGGGACGAAAAGCCCTGAAAGTGCTGTGCTCGCCGGATTCTTGGATTCAGTTGGTCGGATGCTTCACCGCGCTCCTCCCTGCAGCAAGAACACTCCTGGCACGCGCTAAGGTATGGAGTGGATCCCCGCGCGAGACTGTCGCGAGCTGCACGGGAAACAAGGCACTGGACGCCAGCGCTCTGTCTGCACCGGAGTCAACAGCAGTTTGGATTTAGAGAGCAACAAAACGCAGGCGACTTTCAGTTATGACCGTTGATATGACAATTAAAACAGTACAATATTTAATGCAGTGAATAATAAAGAATTTGAGAGAGATATATGATCTGAGGACATTTATTACAGACAGTAGTTAAGCCTGCTGAAAACGCTGGCTTTTGTTTGACAAAACTCGTTTTGACAATTTTGTAATGTTCTTTCGATTCAAAATGAAGATGAACATATGCTGTAAGGAGGAGGTCACAGTTAATTCCAATATTACTGTAAATACTGAAAATGAAACCACATTTGATTATTAATCAGAGAAGCACTGAGGATCAAAATCTGCTTTCACCTGTTTCTATGGTAGGTAATGGCAATATGTCCTACTAGCCTGTAGTACATTATTATTTTCAAGTGCATATTTCTGGTCTTATTTGTAAGTGCTAATGGAAAGGCCATCCTTAAATACAATATGTGACTAACCCTAAATCGCATTATATATTTATACTTCAAAGGTTATGTATATGCTACTAATGCTACTATATCTTGAGGGTCCTGTATTATATATACATGGGCTTGCATTCACTGCATTTATTGTTAAGATACATCCTGTCTTCATCTGCTCAAGTAATGAAGAAAAAATTGGGATTGGCTATGAAGAGATTAAAACAGGATAACTCATTAGCATTGAAGAAAGATGATTAGTATACTGATACATATGCTAGAGTTAATTTTAACGGATAAGAGTCAAACGTGGTGAAATAGCTAAACTTTTATTAACAGCTATGCTCACTTAATAAGTAATAATAAAGTAATGAGTAAAATAAAAAGTAATAATAATAGAACCTTTTCGAGTTAGAGCTGCACACGTCTTTATTTTTGCTCCAAATCACAATGTTTGGGTTGTCAACTGTGCAGCAGCAATAATTAGTCTGCCATCTAGTGGTTGGAATTTCACCTACAGCAATCGAAAAAACCCTGACGAAGGAGGCATTGAACAGTTCATATGAGGGGTGGACAGGGGGGTGATCAGGCTGTGCAATAAAAAGTACGAGTGCAAATAAGTTCTAGTTTATTAACAATTCACAGTCTAAACATTAGCGTTGCCTGCAGACACATTTATCTTATTCTGCAGAAAGATATTTCTCCTACAGTATAAAAATAGTATTATATACTGTATAAATATATATTATATACTGTATAAGTTCATCACGTTCATCAATGCAAAAATATTAAACGGCTTGTAGTAAGTGTGTTATGAAATGATGCAGGGATTCCCGGTAGGATCCAAGCCTGCACGACACTGAAAGGCTGTGAACCCTGCCCATCAGGGACTAATTAAGCCTGAGTAAAAGCAGGACGTAGTTAAGCGGCAGTGCAGGAGGACACCGCCTGTTACTATGGCAACCGCCGCAAGCCGACATGGCCGGTGCGGGAACGCGGGTCTGTGTGTGAAACCCTAGCCCGTCACTCCGCTCCCAAGTTATTTACTCCCCCGCCGTCTGGTGCTGAAGACCACCCGGCCCCTCAGAGCCCGTATCTCATTCCACGTGTACTCTTTCACCACATGCGTTTCCTGGAAGACGAGCGAGGAAGCCCACCCCGTTTCACGCCGCAGCTGCGCTAGCACGCCCACACCTTTCAAAGAATACACTGACGGAAATATAAGGTCATTCCTTCTTCCATCCGTCGCTGCGTATTTCGCCAGTGATTAATCCAGACTCCTGCAGGTTCATGGTTAGAAAATAACGTATGACGGTGACAGCTGTATTTTGCAAACAAAACTCTTTACACAGTATGTCAAAGGTCTTCTTAAAATCACTACAATACACGGCAGGATTGTTACAATACAACGTCTTAAATTAACACTTTTAAAGAAAAATCCACAGCAAGGAAAGAAGAACCGAGTCAGTCTTTACATTAGGGAACTTTAATTAAGGTATTCTGCCCTCGCAAGGCGTGGTCTGTGCAAAGCTAGACAGATAGCTAACATTAACAATAAATTTCCAGCAAAGCTCCGAAGCCACTCTTACGCGTTGAATCTTTTCTGGTTAACGTGTTTTCTTTGTTGTTTTTTGTGTGTATTTTCTGTCGTAAAAATGCAAGATACAGAAAGGGAATTCCTCAGTACACAATTCCCATGCTGACATATGTTAAAGCATACAATAAGCTTCACAGAAAGTGCTGATAATTATAAGCAACATTCAATGTGCATACGCATTGTGCATTCAGCGTATATAGAAAACAGAAGGTATGTCTTCTCACATTTTACTACGTTAACATGCCATGTGTTAAGCTTGCCTATTAGCCAACAAGCTAGCTAACACACATATGGCAACTGGCTAATCGAAATAAGCTATTATGCTACTACCGAACTATTACGGTGTCAAAGATAACTGTAAACATAAAGAAAACGTATATACTTCAATAATTTCAACTATCCCATTGCAGTACAATTATGTACATACTCACAACTATTTAACATACAGAAAAGAATCTAAAGCTAAGCATATCACTCGCCAGCAGCACGACAGATGCTTAGCTTACGAAACATGTAGAGAAATACATCTTACAGAACGTTAACCAAAGCTACAAAGATAGTCAAAATGTAAAAACCTTTTAAAAATAAATCATTTTATGAACATAAAACACTGTCAGTGATTTTTTGGTACTAACAGACTCCTAATTCCCCAAGCTAAACGAGGGAGGAAATCATTGCAATGCTCAACATTCACTCACTTGCTTGGTTTATAAAGTGAAAGCACTTCCTGTGACACCAACACAACATCCTAGGTACCTTATTCGTCCAGCTGATGGCAGCATTACTTTACATATGCCGCATGTAACGTCACCTGCAGGGTATGTGGCACAGCAACAGGCGGAGCAGTGTGCGACAACCTCTGGATTCAACAGAGCTCTTCCGAATAGTTCTAGACTGTTCATAGGCTGTTACAACACAGAATTTGTACAACACACACTTCTCTCCAACTTCAAACAATTTCTGTCCTTGTTTAATGTATATCCAGACCCACACCCCTGGAGGACAGCATGCCCCTGCCCACTCCCCTGGACTGAGCACCCCAAATTCAAAATGCACACAGCCACTTTAAAAAGGGTAATTTGTTTACATATTTACATATTTACTTGCACTCTTCTGCCTGCCACTTAACAATCTGATGTTGTGTTATGGTCTATTTATTGTCTTGTGTATTTATTCAATTGATTGAATATTAGCACCATGGGTCCCAGGGAAACGTTATATCAACCCTACTCTATTCTGCATATGCATGGGCTGACAATAAAATCTCTTTGACTCTGACTCTGACTCTGAAATTGCTCTAATCTCTCTGTCTCGCATCCTTTCAGCCCCCCAGGTTTAATTCAAGCAATAGATACACTGTTCTAAAACTTCTCTTTGGAGCCAGACTGCATTTTCTTCCTGTCAGTTTGCTGTCTCTGATCAATAGCAATATATTGCTTGTGAGACAACCCATGCTAGCATATTGGTTGGTTTTAACACCTCTTGGTTTCTCTGTTCCTAGCACTAGCCTCACAGCTGGAGAGTCTTATCACACCCAGCTTTGTGTTGTAGTTCTGATCATTTCTCAGAGAGGAATTCCACCCCCCCAATCCACTACCGTCTGACGAGGTTATCTGCCAAAACCTTCCCCCACTGAAATCACAGAGAAGGCAACCTTGCCATTTTAATGACAGAGGATTTCCAACTGGCAAATCGCAGTCGCAATTTCATGGACTGTTGCTAGGTAACAAGAGAACAAGTCAATTGTCCTTGGTGAAGAATGACTTACATTTTTATCAGCAAAGACTTTCATTATGATTGTGTTGATTAAATATTTAGATAGTGTCATTTGGCCAGTGCCTTCTGCCATTAAGAACTGAGTAGCACAGGTGATCTTACAACCCCTGGCAAATGTCAAATCTGGTTTTGTTGACAGTAGAATTGTATTGTTATTTCCCTGCCTGATGAATTGCTATGGGTAAACAAACAGCTTTACACTCCAATAAATGTGTTTCCAAAAAGGCAACAAGGTTAAGGTTTACAGACAGAGCTCTCACTTGGCATTAAGAAACTGGCAGACAGAGGGTTGTGATTCAACAGGGCATTGTCTTCATATTTAATTTAACAAGCTCTTAAGACAGAATTGTCTTATAAAGTTTAGTAGTTCAGAGGCGGGCTATTCAATATTTTGAATTGAAATAAATCTGTCAGTCCTGATTACAATCTAACACTGTTCCTCTTTCATATTTTCCTAATATTTTAAATCAGTCGTCCCATGTGAAATCAACGTAAAATTGGCTTGACCCTTTCCAAGTGTCATAAATTTGGCATAAAGAACCCTCCATTACAGAAAGGCTGTTTGGCAAAACGTCACGTTCATATCTAAAAGTGTTGTTGAGATATGACTGATAAAGCATGAATAAAGTGCCTACAGCAGTCAAAACTTCGCAACAAAAAAAATCATCAACTCTGGGATATAAGAATTAACGAGCCAGTCCATCCGGATCGACTTAACTCACTCTTATTTCAGATAATTCACAGTAAGCCTGCAAAACACAGCCAAGTCATCGTTACTCGTCACACCCCACAAAACAAAGCTTCACCTGCAGCTCAGCTTTCGACACTGGGACACGTGTTCCTGTGGCTGTCCTGTGGGACAACTCTCGAGAGACATGCTGCAAATGCAAGTCTTAAGCAGCCTCGCAGTGACCAGACCACTTCACCAAAACAGCTGGCAGAGAAAATATACCTGCCATCACATTTACACATTCCACAAAAGACTGGAAAGGCAAATATGGCTTGTTAAGGTGACAGGATTTAGTGCTGCTAAGACAGTCGCAGGCACACCAAACACTCATTAAGCCCTAATATCAAAAGCCAGGTGAAGCCTTGTGCAGGCTGCTTTGAGTCCCACTCTAATCTTACTAACACTTGCCACTGTTGTGTCAGAAAGGCCACCAAGTGAAAACATCAAGGGCTTTTTCACTGCTGGGGGAAATCTGAGCAAAGGTCTGCATTTCACTTTCTATTGATTTTTTTTTCTTCCAGGGTTACAACTCAGAGAGTAGAGTGAAACAATAAGAAATAGTTATTTTGGAACTTTTAAAAAAAATTCTGAGACAGATGGGCTACTAACCTTATACTCATGGAATGACCCAAGCAGGTGTGCATGTCTCATAGGATTGGCATATAGATCTGAAACAGCCAACAGCAGATCACTGTTAACAGGGGAATTCTTCTGTCCAATAGTGGGTGGGCTGCTCATAAATCTTCACAACTGAACAAAAAAAAACTACATTATATGTATATGTATATGAGTAAGAGCTAAATCAAGCCAGAAAACACTAAATGTAGCTTGTTGTTTAACCTGTAGAAATGCATATGCAATGTGTGCAGCACTGTCCACATACAGATGTGTTAATAAATATGACCCTTGTGTTTTTCATAAAAAAATCATTTGAATAAGACTTTTCTCTGTGCAATGCTATTAACATTATTATGTTTTTATTTAAAACAGGAAACATTTTCAATAGCAAAAAAAGGCTTACAAAATACCGCCTCATCAGTACAATACTAATTGCTTGTTTTCATAAATTAATGTAATGAAGTCAAAATTAAGTTTGCATCGTTGCAACTTCTTTTATCTTTGTTGAACCTGAGTTAGGAGGGAATCAAGTACAAATAAACTGATACCTCTTCATATCACTGACCGAATCCCCAGGCAGAGGGGCAAATAGGCATTCAGATGTTTGTGAGAGCACTGCTTGGGCGGTTTGCTCACCAACGCCTTCATCTTTATGCTGGTGTGCTGGGGTGTTGACATTCAATAAGTCCATAAAGTACTAATTAGAAGACTGTCTTTCTCTTTTTGCCCAAAAATTATACCATAATTACTGGTATAATTTATTTCATTTAATTTATAATGATTTAGTTTTTTACACTTCCCTGTCAATGAAGTGGACCTCCAGTGCCTTTGGAAAGTGTGGATGTTGTGTTATATTTCGCTTGGCAAATGCACTTATCTGGAGGGACTTTTTTACACGGTGTCCATTTAATCAGCCAGATGTTTGCTGTGGTAAATCCGGTTAAGTACTCACCCAAGAATACAACACATGGGAAATGAGCGGACAACCTTTGGGTTACAGGACCTGCTCCTTACCACCATGCCACACTGCTGTCCTAATGTATCTGAGGTGTTAATCAGTGTAGCATAGTGGTTAAGGAGCAGGACTCGTAACCAAAAGGTTGCTGGTTTGATTCCCTTTTGAGTCACTGCCACTGTACCTTTGGGCAAGGTACTTAATGTATTATTGCCTCAGTAGATATCCAGCTGTATAAATGGATAACATTGTAAAAAAAAAAAACTAACCCATTTAAGCTGCTCTGGAAAAGAGTGTCTGCTAAAAACGCCACTAATGTAATTAACTATAAGGTTTTGAGGATAACCAGTTAAGTTAAGTTTTGAGGTTAACCAGTTGTTCCCACTGGTAATCCTTTCTGATGAGTCAACCCCTAGTGTCTCTCTGGCTTTTTACCGAAGGTCGAAGGTCACGGGTCACAGATGAACACTCCTTCTGTTGGTCATCAGGAGGCACCAGCCTCATTAGGGGTAGTGCTGGCACGTCTGTCTCAATCCAGGCCATGTTTGGAACACCAGCTGCAAGGTGGCCCTATCAGAGACACCCAAAACACCTCAGGAAAATGCACTGGAGGAGCTTTCAAGTAGTCAGTATTTGGCAAAAGTTAACGTATTTACTAATATGACTGTGGATACATGGTGACATAAACACTGAACAGTTGCAGAAAGTTAAATCCTGAAAGTTGCCTTGGACAAACACATCTCCCTAACATGTGAAACAATATTATCAACAATAAGGTACAGTCCTGTGCAAATTTAGCAGGCAAGTGCAATCTTAGTTTGAAAAGCTTTGGTCTCTGCCATTATTTTCGAGGAACTATTCAACACCTGGAAAAGGACTTAATTTTAGTTGTTTAACAATGATGAATCCAGTCCCTTAAAAAGGCTACAACAATTAAATTGAAGGGGTATGTCCACAACATCTAAGGTCAATACAAAGACTAGCATGGTAACTACATTTAACCTACATGTATTCATTCAACAAATGCTCTTAGTCAGAATGACTTTCAAGGTCAGGCGACGAGCTAAGACGGTGCCAAATAATCAGTGTCGCAACTGCTAGTAGTAATTACGTAACATACAGCGTTCTTCGAAGTCCCGTAGGCTAGTGCGGGCACGTCGAGCAGCAAGAGGGAGTCTGAGGACAGAGTACACGTCGCTGTGTTGTTGCACGTAACTGATGAAGGAAGCCCTGTCATTTAAGGTAACCCATCGTAGCCAGCTCAGGGGTTGTCTTGCAAGACTCCAAGACAAGTCAGACTGTAAACATTTATTGTCCGGTTGCATTTATTGTATGCCAGGTTTTGGGTTCACTGTCAGTCACATGCAGAGGTTATCCAACACTTTAAAAAAGATCCCGTGCGAACAACTAATTCCTTTGAAAAGGTAATCTGGCTACCTTGAACCGTTACGAATCAATGTTCCATAACGTTCAGATAACACTTTTAATAGTTGAATGTCAACAAAACTATGCATACTGTGAAGTAAAACATAAGCATATTTGAGAGATAATACCACTTTAACACTCTAAGCGGTCGATACCTTAATATCCATCTTCTCGTATGCTTCATAACGTAAACATTATAAGCTAGTCTTATTAGCTATCTACCAAGACGTCTTTCCATGATATGTGTATCCATGTTGAAACAGAAAGTTTGTCCAAAAGTTCACCACACACCTGGCTGCCGTTGGATTCGTCCAGGACTGTGCGTCCAACAATTCCGCCCTGAATACGGTCGGTAGCAATAAAATTCCAGAATCATCTAGGTTCTGGAAGCACATCCTGGCAGCGCTTTTCTGTTTCATGCAGAGAGGCTTTGTAAGCTAGCTAGCTTGCTTACAAAGCTAAGCGAGTTAGCTAAAACACAGCCATTTAAATCGATATCACTAATGTGACAGGAAAGACAGATGTCGTACATGACGTTAGTTGTAGCTGGCCAGTAAGTAAACAAGGTGAAAGAACATTTCATCAAAGGGCTAAACTGGCTTGCGTGGGTGGAGACATCTTTGTACGTTGACCCCTCGTCTTTCCAAAACTTGTAAGGGCAGTATGCCTTGATTGCTTGCCAAAGGGCACACGTGAATTTGGAGTGCTGTACCCTACTCACAACCCCTCGCGTTCGTGCAGAACGCTGTCTTGCAGCCCGTAGATGGCTGTACCTAAGACTGCTGCAGAACGCGACGTCATTGCTCGACGCAGCCGTGACGACATCAAACACGTGATTGGGTACCGTCTGCATGTGACGTGTTTTGCCGGTGCCTGTAAATTACGTGACCTTCTTTAAGCGCTCGAAGATTCGCATTTCCACCGGCTGGAGAGGAAAGAGCGAGGCGCTGTGTCTAAGTGGGTTAACCCGAAAGGCTAATTTCTTTAAAAGGTAAGTGTTTATTTATATGATTCACATCAAGACTTTAAATACTCGATATTTAACTGGCTAACATTACATTAATTAATGCTAAATACCGTTAGCTTGCTGGCTATCTTACGTTACATAGTATCAGATTCATAATGATGTAGCGGCGTGTCCTTCTATAGTACCGGAAGGCGAGAAAGGGTTGTGTAAGGACATAGATAGGCAGCGAACTGGCTAGCTTGCGACAGAACTCGCTGACAAAAAATATCTTTTATAGCACATTTTTAACTCAGCAGCTTAAGGCTAGCGACCTAATGTTATTTAACCGTCTTAGATAATTTAACATTAACACGGAGAACATTAGCAGTGGCTAAGATAACCAACATAAATTGTTTAAAGGGGCAAAACTGAGAAGCGGTCCCACCGGTTTCACCGAAGTGCAGTTTTGTAGTAGATTCCAAATCTAACACTTGGTATAAGCGCTAAATAGCCTCTATCCGCACTGGAAGCATATTTAATAGGTAGCTAACGGGTTACATCAGATGGCCTGCTAGCTTGCTAGTTTCAAGTAGAAGTGTCAGATAACGTTTTTAATGTTAATACTAGAAAATGGCTAACCAGGCATTTAGAACGGTGATCTGGATAGATGGGTATCTACATAGTTAGCTGGAGAATCCCTCCCGCGCGTTCAGCTGCCGTATAGCATAGCTGGATCATGGCTATACTGCACGTACTGCGAGAACGCGGAAGCACGGTGTCCTTGCACGACCTTTTCATTTGGCAACCGGCATCACCTCCTTTCGAATGCATGTCGGCAGCAAGCCCGCTAGACGTTTTCCAACCAGGTGATTGTTTTATGATCGCTGGTTGTTGCATTTAGTGGGCTAGCTAAATTTTCACAAATACGCAGAGCACGGTTGTGCTCGTATATACATTTCGGTCAGTCTAAATTAATGTCGCTAAAATAACAGTAACTATAATTTATGCAATTTAGCCATCTACCTTGCAGTGACATTGTGCGAGCATAGCCGTAAGGACGGGATGTATTGGCCAGGATCTTAATTTGGCCCTCTCGTTTATAAAAGTGCATAAATGTCATTTGCAGAAAGCATGGGTGACGTCGCAAAGGGAAAGAAGGTGTTCGTCCAGAAGTGTGCGCAGTGTCACACGGTGGAGGAGGGCGGAAAGCACAAGGTTGGGCCAAACCTGTGGGGCCTGTTTGGACGCAAGACAGGCCAGGCCGACGGCTATTCATACACTGACGCCAACAAGAGCAAAGGTACAGGAACATGAAAACGTGTCAAGTGCGATCTCCTTATCTATTGACTTGATTCTCGACTGTGATGAGGATGATCACAATGCTACCTGTTCGTTATTGATTTATCTTTGATGGTCTTGTTTTGTGTTGCAGGTATCGTCTGGGGTGATGATACACTCATGGAGTACTTGGAAAACCCTAAAAAATACATTCCTGGAACAAAGATGATCTTCGCTGGTATCAAGAAGAAGGGCGAACGCGCTGATCTAATTGCCTATTTGAAGTCGGCAACATCATAGGCAATGCTAATGTTAACTAATTTAACTTATCTGTAAAGTCTGCTTATGTGACGTGTGTATTGTACAATTAATATTTTAAAGGAAAATAGAACAAAAAAGGTTTTAATCGTTTTAAGAAAGTCAGGATTACGTTTTTTAAGGGCATGTTACGCCTTACCTCTGTCCAGACGAAGAACATTAAATAATGAATCACATCTCACACGTTACAGTACATACTTGTGTGACACCACTAGTACGTTTAGCGATAAATAAAAAGTTATAAAAATTGTGATTGCAGGTGCTGGGTTGTCTTGCACTTTGAAGGAGGAAATGTATCCCCTGGTTTCACAGGTGTTATAGAAAGGAAATTGTTCCTGTAGACACTGATTGCTTGAGACTGAAAGCGCAGTGGTGGTTATGTACCTGAATGAATTTCTTATTAAATTGACTGAAACTGATACGTGTTTTCATGTGCTTGTTTCACGACCGACTAAAGTTAATATTCGCAGGAATAATACGTGTTTTGAGCCCGTGGGGAAATATTTGGCCATTCAGAATCTTTAACAAAACTACAGTGATGGGAGAATTGTGTTCAAGTGTCTAAGGTGCCCTCAGTATTTATGATACGTGAATACACTTGATATGCCATAAATTCACTGATTATTAGCGTTTCATAATTGTTTGGTAATCCGTGTTTTTATTCTGTTCATGAATATGTGGCTACAAAAATGTGCGACAGAGTCTGTATAGGCGCGTAAGAAACGCCTGTAGTGCAGGAATTAGCCTGGTATTAGCACTGCACCTGCCGTGTGGGTGGCTACGGGGAGGACAGCGACTGTTCGCTGAGGCTAAGTCTGTGTCTATCCTATTAAACATCTAGCCACTAATCGCAGACCTTCATCTTGCTGTATTTTGTAGCCTTGATATTTCTGTTCTCGTGGACTCATTTCTACGCGAAGCAAGCCAATGAGTTGGCCAAGTATAATACGTAACCAGGGTAGTGTCAACATTTCTCTGTTTATGTCACTATTACATCAGGCGCAGAGAAGATTAGGCTGATAGGGTGTTTGTTCTGTCAAATCAATCATACAGGTAGATAGCTGACTAACACAGTATTACACTTAGAATCTAATGGACAGAAAGTGGGGGCTAGATGTGGCCTTGTTGCTCTTTTTAAATAATGATGCAAGCTGTGTACAACTCCTGTAGACGGAAGCGTATTGGAAGGCAGTGAACGTACAGGCGACCTTGAAGATCGACATTAACTACACTAAGAATCGGAGACATTGCAGTCCTATATGGATACACTGTGACGCGCATTTCCTTGTATAATCGGGTTTAAACCAAATTCAGAAAGATTACGGGGGTTTTTTATAAGCCGGTTTTTGCAAGATTGCAGTACAGTACTAAAGATCAGTGAACTATAGACTCAGTGTTTTAAAGAAATGATTGTGTTAATGTTAAATCAATGTTGCAGGCAACATTTCATGATATAAAACTAACGTAAATGCCAGACAGTTACACAAATGGTCTAAATTCATGGAAGGCAACATTGTGGAGAATAGTTCCCCCTTGTGGAAAAATCTGTGTATTACTCCATTTTATAACCTATGTTTTTACTGAAGAAATACATGTCTTAATCACCAGCAACTGACAAAACACAGTTACTCAGGTTCTAAATTTACGAATGCTATGCAAGGGGTAAATATTTTCTATTTAGTTCAATCTAACTAACTATCATTGGAGAGGTAACCGAGCTCTTTAACTTTTGTAATAATAAATTAGAGTATTATCATTTTCGGGTCCATGCCTGGATTTCAAAAGTTCAATTTAGTGGACGCAGAATTTAATGATGTCGTAATTCTATGCACAGAATCAATATTGACGCTATGTACATGTCACTTTTTATTTTTGAAGTGCTATAAAGTGTACTATTTACACTTCATGTCAGTTAACTGTTGAAATCTGTTGTGTCAGCGGAAAACATACGATAATCTTGACAGATTTTTTTCCAGGCTGTCAATAACTAGAAATAGGCATAATGTATATTTGACTTACAATTTACGAGTTACGACTGAAAGCAGCTCAAACCAATAAGGTAAAAGATGTTGAATTACTCTACGTTATTCCAGCGCCACCAAACGCAAAGACCCAGCAGAGGCCGCTGTAATCACGCTTTTAAAACCTCTAAGTCGGTCTTGAGTGGAAGAGTCGCTTTTTTCAGTAGTGACATTTTCTGAGAAAATGACCTGTAAAAAATTAAATAATAATAGCGTTGGATTATTTTACTAAAATGAGCGCCATAGCCTCTCTGATTCGTTGAAGAAGAGCTAATCCAGAAAACATTAGCTCGTGGTGAGATGATATTAAGAACTGATTTTATCTACCTTTGGAAATTATTCATAGGATCCTCAAAATGATGTTCCGAGTTATTATTATTATTTATTATTCCTGTTACTGCTCTGCATTTCCTTTTCGAATGGATACATTATTGCTGGTTTGTAAAATTGGTGAAGTCGTAGGCACGGAGTAGAGAGAAATTTCCTAAAATAAATAAATAGCGACCTGATTTCATGATGGGTAGTTCAAACGAATAGTGTTGTCTAACCATTGCATCCTACAGCGACTGACAAAGTAACTCACAGTGACATTACTAAAATAAAATATAAGATGCTGACACCGATTAAATATGCACGATAATTATTACATTTAGTGAAATTATTTCTGAAAATCATCACCGAAAGACGCTAGCTATGTTCTTTTTACTAGTTGCTGAGATATTAAATATCTCATTTACCAGTACGCCTGTAAACAACGGATCACGACACGATTTTTTCCCTCCGTGCGCTTACATCATAACAAGAAGTCTGGAACGTCCGTTTCTGCAAATGTGGAGCTGTCCAAAAAGCTGCAGATGAATGTGCTGAAATGACGAAAGCGAGCGTGCGAAAAAGCTAACCTACAGTAACTGCCAACGTCACTGGAGCTCCGGGGAGGACCCGCTTTTGAGTCTTCACTGGTCCAGCTCTCCGGCGAAGAATCGGTACACGAAGCGACGCAACTTCACGGTGTGCACTGGGATGTCATGCGCTCACGAACCGGAGATTGCATTTGAAAATCGAGAAAGTGAGTAGTCTGGAGGAAAAGGAGAATACGATGGCTACGCTATTTCTCTGGAAAACAATAAAACATGCATGATGCGAATATAGTAGTTGCATGATTTCAAGATTATGCAGTGATACCTACATGGATTGTTCCACTGCTCCTTTCCTATGCATTCCATTCCGCCGCACGTTATACCGTTTTTCATTTTAAATGTTCGTTTACTGTGCCACCATAACAGTTTGGTTCATCAGGGACCGTCCAATTTGCAGACATGGCAGTTCCGAGCATGGACTTTTCTGACGTAGAAACTTTTCTTGACAATCATCCTGAACTGTTTGAGGACTATCTCAATAGGAAAGGAAAACATAGCATGGTGGAAAAATGGCTCAAAAATCACCAGGCGAACAAAACTCCAGTGAATGCCAGTGCGGACCCGGATAAGACCAATGTCAGCAATGTCAGCAAAGACAGCTGGGCGAGCAAGGGTGACGGCTTACAGAGACGGGCCTCGCAGAAAGAGCTGCGGAAAACTTTCGCAAGGTCCAAGGCAATCAACGCGAACAGGACATACGACGAGCACGTAAATTCCAGGGCGCAGGAGCCTCTCACAAGTATGAGGAGAAGGGCTCTGCTTAGGAAAGCCAGCTCCTTGCCACCAACTACTGCTCACATTCTCAGCGCTCTCTTGGAATCCAGAGTTAACATACCTCAGTACCCTTCCACGGCCATAGATTTCAAATATTACCTTAAGGAACACAACGAAAGGGAGTTTTTCCTGGAACTCGTAAAAGACATTTCTAACGATCTGGATTTAACTAGTCTCAGCTACAAAATCCTCGTGTTTGTCTGTATTATGGTGGACGCGGACCGCTGTTCCTTGTTTTTAGTGGAGGGCACAGCAAATAAGAAAACGTTAGTGTCAAAATTCTTTGATGTTCACGCAGGCACTACGGTGCTGCCTTCCCTGAGTAACTCGGATGAAGTACAGGTGCCGTGGGGGAAAGGGATTATCGGATACGTTGCAGAACACGGAGAGACTGTTAATATTCCCGATGCCTATCAGGTGTGTGTGTGTTTGGTTATATAACGTTTTGCGCAATAATACAGCGGTGGGACCTATGATTTCCAACTCCACGGTAACCCATGCGTTCTTTGAAAAATCTTCTGTCTGCGGTGAAACCAATCACTGTAACCTGGTGATAATGATGAAGATAGATACTGTTGTTATTATTGTTTGGGTAGTAGTAGTAGTAGAAGTAGTAGTACCCAAATCCTGCATGTTCAAGGCAAGCAAAATGTCTTTAAAACGTAGTTAGCTAATCCACAAGTGAGAAAAGTATCTCTACAGTGTAAAATATTGGTTTGTTCTCCATAATCAAATTACAGTTTACAAGTCAGGGATGTGCTTCAAACCTGTAATGTATTTCTACGAAAAAAAAGAAAAAAAAGACATTAGCTCTCTGCAGAAAAAAACCGAAAGCCTTTCTCCGTTCACTGCACTGTAATTAGAGTATCATTTATGCTCGTGCAGTCAACACGTTTTGCGAAGACGTGGACCCCCTAAAGACATGGCTGATTTGAGAAAGGCTGACATTCCAATGTACATAAAATTCTGTAACACCGTTAAAGTTCATCTGTGCGATGGTTTTCTTCAGATGCAAGATCCAGCGAGACATGACGCGTGAAACTGCGTAAAATCCGGTTTGTTTTACCACCACCTTTTACGCTGACGCGCAGCTACATTTTATTTCTAGTTTCATTTACATAATACATTGTTCAGTCATATTGCCACCCTTGTATCTTATATATGTTTGCTCATTCGTGCTGTTGCGAGAGGCTTTGCCTGTCCTTAGACATCAGAACATTGGGTGAATTTTGGATCAATTCGCCACTGACCTCCGCAGTACAATGCACGTGATATACAATGCTCTATACAGACACGCAACAGATGCTCCTTATAAAATGCTGAAACACTCAACAATAGAGCACTTTAAATATTAAATGGCACACCCTGGCTTTGACATTAACGTTGCTGATGTACGTGCAGTAGCAGATGCCTGTGTACTTGGAACATACATCATTAAGTGCAGCGCTACCGCACCATTATTGCTTTTTATACGACTTCTTGAACGCGATAAGGGTAATATGACTACGCAATTACATTTTAGAAATCAATTCATTATAATGTGTTTTCCCATTTACAAATATTTGTCTAATATGAGATAAACTGTTTCTGTGGCGAGTAAATTGCTCAGAAGTTAATCCATTTTATTTCAGGGCTATTGCTTAGCAAATATTGTGCATGCAGGATAATACTGAGGGACAGTTTGCAGTGGTGACCACATGAATATATTATAATGCAATACTTTTCTTTAGACAAAAGGGCTGAATATTACGTACATTTTCATGATAATTATATGATTCAAATCAAGTAAGAGAAGAGCTCTGTCACTCCAACCGCTGTGTTCACTGCTTGGAGTCTCTCTGAAATGGGGACGGACAGTGAGCAGTCTAGAGGCTGTGCTCTTTACTCTGAAAATCCATATGCCTTCATCTCACTCTTGGAACCTAGCTCTGCACTCCACAACTGTAATGATTTATGCATAAAATCATACCAGGTTCAAAGAGATTGCTTTCAGTGGCCTGGAAGTCATTTGCAATAGAAAGTACCAAGGTTTAAACAGAAGCCCAGCTATGTGTGTGAATGTTGTGGTGATCTTAGATTGAGCAGTATGGGGTGACACAGTACTGCACTGTGTCTCACCTCTGAATTTGCTGAACCCCTCCAGCAGCTGTTCCCAGGAGGGGTCTCAAGTGTCAGGGTGGAGCAGCCCAGCAGTTTCTGTCCACAGCATCCCTCACCCTACGAATGACAGATTCTACCTCCCTTAGCACTCTCGGTCATTTTATTTCCACTGTCCCAACTCGGCTTTATTAATTGAGACATAATTGGCTGCTCTGCACTGAATATCAGAAGCAGCCCACTGCCAAAGCGCCCCACTCCATGGTGATGCAAGGGCACTGTGGAATTGTTATTGACCCGGTGAGGAAACAGTATCGATCAGCTTATTTGCAGCCCAGCCTGGAGTCTGCTGAAGTGCACGACACATGCGAACACGTTCTGAAAGGGTAAAGCTTGAACAAATAAGTGGTTTCGTCCACGAAAGCACGATAGCTATCCTCTGTTTGTGCTCAGTTTCGTGCACAACTGGTTTGCCTGCTCACAATTTCATTCACAAGAGCGCTTTACCCTGTATAGTAAGTTTCATCCAAGGATCTTAGTACACAGAGCAGGTAACTCACCTCATCTACCACTAATGCATATCACCCTGCTGAGTGATGCATGGTAGCCCTTCACTGCCAGAAAAGTCACCACATTAGCTGTGCATTACAGGCAGGGATTTAACTAGTCAATGAGACTGATAGATGATGAGATGAGGCAGATAAAGATTTTGGTTAGGACAGCAGGATTGACACCTTTCTTTCTTTCATTCCCGGGGTGTGTGAGGAGATCTGTTTAACTTCGCAATTGGATAAAAGCAGCTCCTACAGTGCAGTATCCCCAACACCATACACCCGGATTGGTTACTGCATGAAAAGAAGGAATGACAGTGGTTTGCAAAAAAATGTAACATTGCAAAAACAAAATGTAAAAAAAGTAAAACAGTACATGATTTGTCGTGTTAGGTGTGTTGTGTGTTTTGAGTAAAATCATAATGGAGGCCCTCTGTGATCGGAGTTGGACGCCTGATTATTAATTGTTATTATGATTATCGCATTACAGTGCAGTGCAGAAATGTTTGCCTTCCACCAAAAGGGACTTCAGTATGTTCGTCCGCGCACAAAAAAATTATATATTGATAATTTATTTTCTTATCTGAATCAATATATTTATTGCTGAATATTCAAATTTTACAAATACAAATTTTTGTAGTTTTGGTATATTGCAATATATTTCCAATTTCTATTAATGCATTTTAATTGTATTTGCAATATATCCTTGGGCTCAAACAACATATTTCTCAGTATATTGTGATGTATCTAATTTCCGTATGGGTCAGCTGTGGACATTCACTGTCGTTTCGGTTGCAGGACCGTCGCTTCAGTGACGAAATCGACAAGCTGACCGGGTACAAGACCAAGTCTCTCCTCTGTATGCCCATCCGCAACAGTGACGGGGAGATCATCGGGGTCGCCCAGGCCATTAACAAGGACCCCGGGGGGGCCCTGTTCACCGAGGACGACGAAAAGGTGAGCACGTGCACGGCCTGGGCGCGTGACGTGAGAGGCGGGCGGGGGCGGGTGGCAGGGGGGAGGGGGCAGCTGGGAACGCGCCGTGCCGTCAGTACAATTAATCAACGTCCACTTTTCCACGTCTGTAATTAAGTTTGACATTTTTCATCTGAGAAGCGTGTGCTGACCCCGTTTAGTGCCCCCCCCCCGCCCCCCCCCCACCGCCCACCGTCACCGTCACCCAGCCTGGTGCATACAGTAGACGCGCTCTGAGCAGGTTGCGCCGTGTGACGTAACCCGCTGTGAAATGGAACACTTGAT
The DNA here is from genome assembly GCF_013368585.1 of Megalops cyprinoides. Classification (NCBI taxonomy): domain Eukaryota; kingdom Metazoa; phylum Chordata; class Actinopteri; order Elopiformes; family Megalopidae; genus Megalops; species Megalops cyprinoides. The sequence goes on along the minus strand of NC_050596.1, from coordinate 29,796,854 downwards.
GTCATTGCGCAGCGAGGGTGGGGGTGGGGGGGGGGGGGGGTGTTGGTTCATGCTGTACAGCATCCCCTCATATTTCTCATAAGAGATTAGCAACACCGTAAACCTTCCCGAGGCAGAGAGCTGAGCAAACAGATTGATGGACCGAGATAAACTCAGTGCGGCCAACGACCATCTCCAGTTCCGGGGTCTGTTTCAAATGATCCGTGTAATGCAATTATGTCCTCCGGAGTATTCATACACTTTCTCCTAATAAAACTGTTCTCATCATTCCATTTGAATTGATTTGATAAAAGATTTATGAAGCCGAATAATCACCACGCTTATGGTTTTGTGGAAAAACACAGTTTATGCGCACTTATTAAACGGAATGGGCTGTGGTGCTCAGGTGGGATCGTTGCACTTTGGTGACCGAATTCTGTGCGGAGCTGAATGTCGCAGGAATTCTGATTCTACCTGATGAACGTCTGCATTGACTTGGATCACTGCGCAAGATTTTCTATAGATATATTTGTCAGTGCTCCCGCCTCCTAGCCCTGCGCTTTTGGTTTTTTTTTCCTTTTTCCCTTGTGTTTCTGCCCGGCCCTTCTCTCCGCCCTGTCTCCGCCTGATTACCTGCGCACCTGCATCTCATCCCCTCGTCGGTCTGTCCCTTTATATGCCCTGCTCGCTGTGCAGTCTTTGCTAGTTCGTCACAGTGTTTTTCGCCTGTTTCGTCCCCGCGTTATCTTTGTTCGCTGTTTTTGTGATTTCGACCTGCCTGTTTCTGACTCCGTTTTTGCCTGCCGCTTTGCTTTGTTTGCCTGATCGTGCCCTCCCGTTTTCCGACCCTGCCCGTTCTGACTTTCCCGTTTTTGGATTTGCCCTCGGACTGCCTCTCTGGTTTTGACCCCGCCTGTGTACTGGTTTTTGATTCTGCCGTGTGTTTCTCTGCCCTCGCGTTTTTTGGGTCTGCAACTGAGTCCTAGCCTGTGCTGCCTGACAATATTAGCAATGAGCAAGGACTGTGTGCAATGTGTATAGTGTGATCATGTGCCCAGTTTCACACAGACAGAAAGCAATGTGGCGACTTATTTATAGCTGTTAATGTGACAACACTTTTGAGTCTGAGAATGGTCATGCCTTTTGTAATTACCTGAGGGTTAAATTAATGTCCACAGGCAGAACTAATTGGTTTTTGTGTGATTTATCCACTGGATGATAAACCCTCAGTTAGGGGACCTGGACTTCCATGCTTTTATTAAAATGAAGACAAATAGTCTTTCATTAAACTCCACTGCAAGACGAATTGATGCAAGTCTTTGTAAAAAATCAAGAGGGTGCAGTCAGATTGGGTTAAGGTTGTGCTTCCGGCCATGGCGGCTTCCTTTAATCTGTTCCTAGTTACCTGCATTGAGTGTTGCTAAAGTAACCAAACGTAAAATGCTAATACCTTGAATCCTTGAGAAATAGATGTGTCAGAGCTCTGGCCATAAAGGTTTGCATGCGGAGCATCACCACTGGCTTGAACACTATGTAATCACATTCGTCCTTACATTCCTACTGGGCTTTCTAAAACTCCAAACACAACAGAAGTAATCATTTCTAAATAATTTATTGTTTGCCAATATGATCAGAATAATGGCCAGGGAAAGGCCTGGAGAGGCCGAGCCGGATCGAATCGCAACGGTGTCAAAATGCACTCATACCTTCATAATGAAGTCTGAACTGAAACGTGCTAGCAAAACGGTACGGGCTGCTTTGAAGTCCCATTACATCCGCTGAAATGAAGCTGGAAGGGGTGCCTCCACCTAGACGCAGCAGTGCTTTCAGCCAAAACCAATAAAAGGTATCGAAGGCATCAAATCAAATAGACACTTTCTCTGTCAGAGGCCAGAAGCAGCTGACCCCTGTTTTTCCCCTTGAAAGACTTATGTGGTATTTGTTCACTAATTGTATTATTGGCATTATTAGCAAACAGCAGAACCTCTGCCTCCCTCATCAGTAAGTTGCTGAGCTGCACAGACAGGCCTTAATAGCCTTGTCCCCTGGGCGTACAGCTATATGACAGGGAGCTTGGCCACGCCCCCTGTCCACCATTGGTTACTGTCCGTTTACACAAAACTTAGTCACTGTTAACGTCGGTGGAAGGGATTTGGTGACAGAAACGACATCTTCTATCAGTACCTATTCAGCCCTGGAACACCAAGCCTTTCCTCCGCGCATTAAAAGACAAGCCGCACTGTCAGCGTGGATCGCGGGCTTGGATCTACAAAGCGTGGATCAAACGAGCCGGTCTGTCCTGTACACCCTGTGTTACTGCACATGTGAGAGGGAGAGGGAGTGGGGAGCCCCCCCCCACCCCCCGTGAAGGCCAAGAGACACACGCAGGCTCAGGGCTCACGTCCTCATAATGTCGGCATAAATGTCAGCGTGGTCCATCGGCCATGTGGGCTTGTGAGGTGATTGCTGGGCACGTGTAGTTATGGTTTCCATAGCAGAAAGACCCTGTTCGTGTCATCTTTAATAGAGCTGTCAGTGGTTCACAGACTACCCAAACTGTCCCCAGGGGCACCTCTGGAGTTTATGGGGCCAAGATTCTAAATCAAGACTCACTGTGATTTCGAAGAACACTTCCAGTGCTCCCTGTTAATGCCAGCCTTATTATTGTTGCGCTTGTTCACAGATGTAAATTTAAAGTGTACAACTTTAGTACAATGAGCTCTGCTTATAAAAATCCCATCTGTCCAGGACAATTTTATTCTTCTAAGCGGTCAATTAATAAAAAGCGGGGTTCCAAATGAAATCGATAAATGGACATTTATACTTTAAACAATGAGTTTCTCTTAGTTAAGACATATTATGTTCTTAGCTAAGTTCTTCAAATGTGGAACATAGTTTATTTCATACATAAAAATAACATGGCATACATTAATTACTTAAATGTCACCATGTGAAGTGCTGGTACTGTTTGAGGTATAAGGCCCTAGTCCAGTCAATGTCCTTAACTATACTAAAAAAAGCTTAGTTTAACTCACATTAATTACCCTTGAGTATCTCTGTGATAATTGCCTGTTGGTTTTGGGTTCCATGATGCGATGCTTCCTCAGTACTTTGTAGAACCTTTGTTACATTGAAGAAATCATGGCTTGGCAAAAGGTCCAAAAATACCCATGCATTACCACAACACACACATATTCAGAAATACCGTGCGAGTTCTCCGATGAATAGTACTGCTTATTTGGTGAAGGGAAATTATTTACCAATGGGTCCAATTCATGCTTGCTTTTCAAGAGGGGTTGTTAGTGGACTCAGATCTTGATGTCATTATATCACAGACACCAAAGTGAGCATGGCTGAGCTGACTAATTGATTTTCCGTCAGATTTTTATTATGACAGTTTCCTTTGCGGCCACAAGAGCTCATGAAACTGCCATGGATGAAAACTACATTTCCTCTTTATGGTTGCCACAAATACATTGTTTTTTTTTCCTGGGTGCCGGACAGATGCTGTTCCTCCTTTACAGTTCCAGTAACTGTAGGCAACACAGTTCTCATTTCAGCTGGCTAATGTTCAGGGTTCCAGTTGCCTGTTGATATCTGCAAATGGATTTCCTTCACCGTATCAGCCAGTGTGATTGTGCATATGAATCCATGCAATTTTTTTTTAAGATGACGACCACATTTGACTGCAGCAGTGACGCAAAAAAAGACAAGAGGAGAAGAATGCGCGGCTCGCTTTGAATGGAAATAACAAGCCAAACTTCGAGGCAGGAGCCGACGTCTGCACTGACCTTGGCGGCATGGCCTGCTGATACGTAATGAGCTATTATTTGGCGCGGCGATTCATTTAGTTCGCCGAACAGCAGCAGGGAAACAAGAATGAGCTGTGATGTGCTTACGCACTTCAGTCACTGTCCATTCAGGCTGCCGAGTGAAAGGACGGGCAGCGCCGGGACGCGGTTTTGTTTTTTTTATTCTTTTCAAAGCCATCGCCGTGCTCTTTTATCAGTGCGTCTTTGCGTCCCAGCGGGTCCTGCAGATTGCGTTGCTCGTGACGAAACGCGCTGAAATTCCGCCGCATTTTCCCACAAAGGGTCGCTCTGTAAACTCGGGCAGATTAAAGGATCTCACAGGCCCACTGCCGTGGCTGTGAAAGTAGCTAACGAGACCACATACGAGCCGGAGAGTCGCGGGGTGAGAGCGCCTTCGCGTTTTAGCGCCTCGCAGGTGGGCTGCACAGCAAGCGGGTTGTAGCTGCGCTGTTTTCACGTTCTTTAGCATGAAGTTAATGCTGGGGTTGGTTCTGAGCTGATAGCACAGACCTTGATCTTGGTATTGAAGGATGTGATGTTATTACAACCTCTAGACTAAAAAACCTTTTGATTTTTTTTTTAAAAACAACAATACTGGCTAACATATTTTCTTTGCCAGAGGTTGCTACACTAAATTAACTTATTCTTTTCTCAAAATGGATGGTAAGAATGCCGTTTCATCTGAAACAACAATAATATTTCTCATTTTATTCATTTTATTTTGTCTTTATTTATGAGAATAATATCCATGAGATGATATTGTTTTTGCCAACATGTTTTGAAATAAAGGTATTTTTTCATCAGACATCTATGGATTAAATGGGTATACATCTACAGCATTAAACCTCTGAACTGAAGTAAAAGGTGGCAAGGGAAGTCATACAGCTGGGAGTTAAATCTAGTAATGGGTCTGTTGAAGTTATGATTACTTTAATACTTTTACGGTCGTACCACATATCAAATGAATTGTCAACCAGGTGAGCAGCAGAATATGAAATCTGTGGAAGAAAAGAGCTATTTATTATTAGGTGTAGCTGGAATTACTATCAAAAGACTACTTTGAATGTTGTAAGTGAGTGAACAAATAGCAAATCTGTGAACACAACTATTATGGAGCAGCGAAGAGCAGAAAACACCTCTCCAGAATAAACTGAGGGAATGCTGAAAGATTCAATATCTATCTCAAGATATTCGAACTGGAGAAATTCAGAAAAGAGATGAGAGAGACAACCAAGAAAGAGAAGTCTACTCATAGAATGATCCCCACCACCGTCCAAGAAGCTCTTGATCTTTTTTTTTTTAGAAGAATCTCTGTAGCTCCCTGGGCCCATGATTGAGCACAGGATCGAAGGATGCCCAGAGAAAGGAGGAATAGGAACCCAAAGACAGCACCACAGAGTGGTGAAGAAGAGGCAGTCAAAGAACAGGCGATGGTTCATATCTCAGACACTCATTCTCAAAGGACAGCATGGCAGTGCTTTCCAAAGGTCTTCCTTTTGCCTCTACCCACTCATCCACTGAATTTGACATGGAGGTTTATCTTTTTTGACTTTATCGTAACATGCATCTTAGCACAAGGCATAACCAAAATCCCAACCGTAGAATAGCCACTGATAACAATAACCATCAGCATACCCCTTTTTGACCAAAATCCTACTTTTGCCCCCCCTCAACACAAACCCTACATTAACCACATTTTGTTAAAAGGTGACATAGGATTTTGAAAATCTTTTTGCTGAACAAGATGTGAAATTAAACATCAAAACCACAAAAGAAAGGGAAGGAAGCTTTAAAATCGTGGGCAAAAATGATAACATTGTCATAAAGCAATTGGATAAAGGAGGAGCTGTGGGGTTGTGGGATTAGGCTAAATATGTCTCAGAGGCCCACACTCAGTTAAACAACCCAGAATACTAGATGAAGTTGTCAGGTAATCCACTAGAGGCTATGTAAAATGAACTGAGTAGCATGTTGACCAATTCTAAAGAGAAGAATTGGGAGAATGAACATGAAAATAACTCATTTTTCTGCAGATATCCTCAAATCTCTTTGCTTTATGCTCCTTAAAGTCAATAACAAATCTAGATACTCCACCTGGAAGACCCGCCCCGAAATATGGCAATTGCTTAATTAAACCACTTTTTCTCCTCTTCCCTGCCCTTCTTTACTCAAGATACAGCACATGTTCTTATCATTATTGAAAACATGGGCATGAGTGAAAGACAGCTTTCTGGTTGCGATGGACGTTGAATTGTTCTGTACAGCCATTGACCATAATGATTTATTGGCTGCTGGAAAACATTACTTTGAACTCAGACCAGATGGCAGTATATTTTCCAGGAAAAACTGTATAAACAGGTTAAAGGTGAGGCTTGCTTTGCCCTCAGTTATGCTGATCTTTCTGGGGTCATTAGGAGAAGAAGTTTAACCGATACATGGGTGTATGGGGGGATACATGGGGAGATACATTGACAGTATTTTGCTGCTGTGGTCAGGTACAGACAGCGAAATAAATGAGTTTCTCCAGCACATTAATAACATTAAAAAACCTCAAACTGAGACTACTGTACAGGGAGACCCAAATTTCTTTCTTGGATCTGAATATCCAAAAGGATATTGATGGACTTCTACACACCACTTTGTTCATGAAAGAAACTGTAAGAAACACTCTGCTCACATTCATAAGTGGTGAATGTAGTCGCTGTTCTGATACACTACCAAATCTTCTTATGATGTCAGTAATTCAAACAGGATCAGAAATATTTCCCGTTTATTAACTGAAATAGAGCATTCATGGTTTACTGTCTGGAGTGTCCTTGAGGCAGCTTCTACATCGGGAGAACAAAGCACAGGGTACAAGATAGTGTCAGAACACAAATATGCAATCAACACTGACAATGAAGATTATCCAGTGGCCAAACTCTGTAAAGCAATACACGGGAATAACCCTGCTTCTCTCAGAGTGATTGGCATTGAGGCAATTAGCAAATCAGTGAAAGGCAGTGTCACACTGAAGAGTCTGCTGCAACGAGAAATGTTTTAGATTTACATTATTTTTGTGTATGTGTGTTTCTCCCTTAATTATCGTGGATTATGTGAGGTGTTTTGATTGCCCTAGTTGTTGTACCCTAATAGCTTTCCACTGTATCACCCGTGATCCATTCTGTAGAAGGTATATTCTTGAATTTTGTATAGTACGTTCACCCTGATGAAGGCCTTCATTGGGCGTCAACACCTTTTTGACAGCCATGTCAGTTTAATAAAGGCTTTTTAATAAAGGGTTTCCTTTCCTGACATTTTGAAGAGTGCTGCTCCCAACGCACACCCTTTTCTGCTGTCCACTCCTGAGGGGAAGCAGAACTCCAACGCGTATTTCTCCCTTATGGATCTGTTTTGATCAGAAATACCTAAAATATCATTGAGGGGTTATAGAGATTACATTATAGTATGTAGATTATTTCAGATATTTTCATTAGAAAATGCTAGGGGCTGCTTTTTGTATTCCAATACATTTTGTCAGAAGAGCTTACTACAACAGCGTAGCAACTTACAGGCACCTGACGCGCCCCTAGAGGGCGCTGGTGAGCAGTGTGGCCGGAATTCTGTCTGACCGAAAGCCATCTTAGCCCAGCAGGATAATGCCAGTTATGTCTCACCACTGTGGACTCCCAGTAGTAAGATAGTTAAGTACATGCCTACTGAACACGTGAGGTCTAGAACTAAATTCACTCAAAGCCGTTTTGTTCATGCATTCCTGTGAGAGCTGTTTAATAGAACCTTATGCAGTATGAGCTGGTAATCTGAGACAAGCGGCATGGCGCTGATCATTAACTAAAATTATAGTAGAGCTTCGAGTCACACCACAATCATAACTTCTAATACAAAAAAATCTTGCTTCATCATCGTCAGCCTCAAGAGTACCATCATCAAAATACATAAAAAGCTGTATCCTTTACACCAGTCATCTCAGACAAAAAGCCTAGGCTACGTGTAGACAACATAGGTGTAGAGCAGCAAAGACCCATAGATTAACACCGGTGGCATCAATAGGCTAATTCATTGTAAGAGCAGGTCAGCTTGAAAACATTAAGATTGTGCCACTGTTCATTTATATGCTATTTTTTCCTAATATTAAAAAATTCCAAACGTTACATAGTAAACTGTTTGTGGAACAATTTGTGGAAACCGTATTTTTTGTCTACAAATTACTGAAATAATAATACTCAAAGTGACGCTGTGTCATGTTTTTAAGAGAATGTTTTTAAGCATGTTGCTTACTTCATGTATACAGAAACACATGATAACTGGAGTGCTTGCAGGTGATAGCCTCTGATAACTTATCAATAGGATTTGACTAACACAACACACACCTTTGAAACCAGCCTCATGTTATATAATAATTATGTTATGTTTTTGACAGCTTGTTTGGCACATGGTCTCAGCCAGAACAATTTACAAGGCTATTGTTATTATTATTAGTAGTAGTAGTAGTAGTATTAGTAATAGTAGTAGTATTGTCTGACTTTAGGGCTAGTGTTTATCTCAAGCAAAGAGGAAGAGGGCCTGTATGAGAATGTGCTATGTGCCTGTGTAGCTTTGGGGGGGGGGGGGGGGGGGGTGAGAATGGAATTCAGGCTTATGACTCCCACAGAAGCTGATATATTTCAATCTGATGTGAGGGAAGAAACCACTCTAGGTACTTAAACGGTAATATGCTTACAGAGAATCAACGCAATCCATTCATATACAGTTAATCTCAAAGGAAGTATATGGATAAGTAATCAGTGCAACAGGACAGGACACATTTGGGGACTTTAGCCTGGAAACAGATTAATCCCCACACACAACCTTGCGGAGATAACATTACAATCACGACTTTGACTTCCAATCTTAAGAGGTGAAGCTCAGGTCTCTTTTATATATTTACAGCAAAGCTAGAATTACAAAAACCACAAATGTAAACTTTATTGAGGGTAAGAAAACAAGGAGTAATTCTGAAAGTTTTTGTGGAGCATCATTTCCATGCCTATAGGTGTATATATAAGCATACAGCTATTCTGTAATGTAATTCACTGTTATTAAATTACTCGACACATTATACAGGAGGCCTCCACTATTAAATGCCACAGGTCCTCAAATCCTCTTATATCGATTCCCAACAGGATTATAATGCTTTACAGCATTCGCCTAATTGTATAACTCATGTATAATTATATTTTCTCATTATCTTTTGCTGAAATGCACAGATTAAATTACTATGATGCAAATAACCTCACCATATGTTGCCATTTCAGATTATTGTTTTTTTTTGTTCTTTTTATTGGAAAATGATATACAGAAAGAATACATTACAATTATTCTCATCGTAGTTTAATGCTCAAATGCACCTTGGGGAATTCTCTGGAAATTATCAGGAATTCGCCTTTCTTTTATCATGTTACATATATCACTAAGCGCTTTATAATATTTGACTGTACACCTGCACAAACTGCTTGTTGTGGCTCTATGAAGCACTAAACCAAACAAACCTTTAATTCAACACAGCCTGTCCAGTTAAGCTGTGCAACCCAGCTGGACATGTTGTGCTGTCCAGTTGAGAATATTGTGCAAATATTTGGGCAGGGCAACAAAACCCGACTAGACCACTCCAGTTAACAGGATGGGTTAACTGAACAGCTCCGTCCTGTAAAGCTTCGATCCATTCAACTGTTGGTCCCATGCCCAGCTAAAACCAGAACTGAAACATGACCAGATGGAAAAACATGTCTGACCGAATGACAAAACATGATTGTTACATATACAGATTTTTTACATACAAATTTAGATATGGAAGCGGATATGTTCCTGTTGCATTTCACAGCTCAAGTTCTGTGGTCACACGTAATATCTTAATCTTGTCTCTAGGAGTGCTTAAACATTTTTAAGCACAGTATTAATGCTACTTTCATCAATAATTGAATTTATGTTCACTGCAAGATGTCACAGGATGTACCCCTGACCATGGTCATCCATGTGGCTTGGCAGCAGCCTCTAGTTAAAAAAGGAAATCCAGGAAAGTATTATGCTGGATGTTTCAAGCATGCTGCAAGTAGATAGCCTTTACAAGACTGAATCATGAATGCTTAATGCCTCCAACGAAACACTTTCTCTGGGTTTAATGTTTCAGAGATGAATGCAAGGTTTGCTTCAGGCCTGCATACTTAGTGTCTTTATCCTGATAAATTTCTCAGTGAAGCAGCTCCTTTTGCCATTGAATTTCTCAATGAAGCAGATCAGGATGCTGTTAAATTTCTCAATGAAGTGGATCCAGATGCCATTTAATTTGTCAACGAACCAACACAAAGATGCCGATGAATTTCTCAATGAAGCAGCACGAAGATGCCGACGAATTTCTCAATGAAGCAGCACGAAGATGCCAATGAATTTCTCAACGAAGCAGCAGGCTGATGCCGTTATATTACTCAATGAAGCGTGCCCAGGTGTTGTTAAAATTTCTCAGCAAAGAAGCCTCCAGGTGTTATTGTTTCTCGGCGAGGCGTCTCCAGGTACGTGCCAGACGCGTAAGGAAAACGAACGAGGGGAAATATGCGCGGCTGAAAACGGAGAGCCCCGTGCACAACTCAGTCAGCGCAGCTGAACCACGAGCAGCGCCCAGGCAACGCGCCCTGGAACACAGTCTGTCATTACCATTCTCATACCGCTACTTTCCACGTCAAATCGAGCTGAAGCTGAGCTGTAATAACCCATTCCCTGACAGCTACCCATTATATTTATGCACGGAGATGGAGGGGGAGAGAAAAGAAAAGTTGTCAGCGCAGTCACTGATGCGTCCCTCTAAAGCACGGTTTGAACACACAATCACAATACGAAAGTAATCCATTCCAGCCATTGACCTTCCCACAACAATAGCGTGACATCACACAGGGGGAGAGGAGAAGGCCGTGCAGCGATGACAGCAAAAAAAACATACTCGCACAGTACAGACAAATACAACAGCGGTGTGCCAAATCTAACCACTTTGTGCCGAATTTGATCCAATGGGCTCATATCTGGCACCCGCAGAGGCTAATAAAAAGTGTCTGTAGGGAGGGGAGAGGACTTGGGCAAGGGAGGGGTCAGTGTCTTCTGTTGTGTATTTGAATTTGAAGTGTAACCACTTTTTTTCACTGTTACTTGAGGTATTGCTGATGCATATGTGTGTGGATTGCACTGGTGTAGGGGCTTTGTATTTTGCCTTTTACCTAGGTTATACATTACATTACATTACATTACATTCATTACGCAGATGCTCTTATTCAGAGCGATGTCCAGCACAAGAGAACGGAAGTGTATACATGCAGGTTAAATCAGCGCACTCCTTGGGAGTAGATTCTTTGTCCCCTTGTACAGTTACTACCTCCAACATACACTGATGAGGCTTACATACTATATCATTTTTTGGCCGGGGGGGTTCATCTCTGAGCTGCACCTAAAAATGCTAACATGTGCTGATAGATGGAAAGAGTGAGCACCCTTTTCCTCTCAGGATTACACAACCAGAGCACTAGCTGCACCAGGGTACCCCCTGAAAACTGCACCCACATCCACCCCCCAACATTCCTTCTCAGTACAGTCAGATTCAAACACCTACCTCTCCACAGGGCTACTCCTCTTAGTCAATTAGCGTAATTGGCTTACACAGCTGAGGGTTCACTTTGGGTAAATTAGGCCCCCGAATGAAAGGCCCTCTGCAGATTGTGAGGCGATGCCACGACCAGAGACGCCTCATTACCCACACGCTCCGCAGTGGGGACCGCATCACACTCTCTGGCACTGGCTCTGTCACCGTCACCCAGATTAAAGTGGCTCTCCCTTCCCTTTACTGGATGAAATTATATATATGTGTGTGTGTGTGTGTGTGTGTGTTTGCCTGTTTCAGTAAAAACATACAACATTCATATGTGTAATGTATAATTTAAAATGTATTGCATATATGCATTTAATATACAGGGCATAATTTAAAATGTTTACAGGATATCATTTTAAATGTATTCATAAAAGCATTTCATAAAAGGACACAGTTCATATATATGGAAAATTAGATGTATACTAGATATGTATATTAGATGTAATTAGATGTATATTAGAAAAATAGAGATATTTAATATAATGTGAAATGCAAAACATATTAAAAGATATTAAATCCCCAATTAAACTGACGAATGTGACGTTTCATTGTGCTCTTGTGACAATCTGCTCCACGGCTGCAAGATCAGCCCGAATATTACTACCGTTTGAGCTTGAAGGGTGGTCTGATTGAATGATCCTGATATGTGACAGGCAGAATAACGGGAGCCGCGTTCGTTTTGCGGGATGACAGCTGTCGGGGTTCAGCGGCGCTTCACGAGCTCCGACGGCAAACCGCCGGTGACACCGCGCGCGAAACGCCGCGCACCAAACAGCCGCGCTTCTCGTTTGATTGGCAGCGCCGATGTTTGAAATGATGTCGAAATAATGTACCGAGGCTCACTGCCCAGGGAGCAGAGCCTCTGAGAAAATTAGAGCAATTAGTGCCAATTCATGCTCGGAATCATGATGATTATTGAAGGGCTATGGCCATAACCCTCTCGTCAAATGATTCTATTATTTCTGATTTTCAATTCTACCGTGAAATTACTCCCGCTGATACGCCACGCGTTCCTAGGCCACAAGGTGTGACTTCTCTGAGGAGTAGCGCATATCCAGAACCAAAGATTTGGACAATTTCAGTATCGTTATGAGAACAGACAAAAACATGTTGAAACGCAATGTTGACATTTCTCTAGGTATGGTGTCATTTAAGTTTTAGAGTATAATTCTGTTTGCCATGTCTTCATTTTTCATGATCAAAAGTTTTTTGCACATAGTGCATATTGCACATTGAAATGACTGAACTAAAACAAGACTAACTTCTGCAATAACATACAAAATAAATACATGCATTTCAATTTTTAGAATGAACGTGTGATTAAATTTGATCTATTTTGCAGTGTAATAGATTTGACAGAGTATCGTATCACGGCAATTTATATCAGGACAGACTCATTTTTTTCTAGAACTTTCGTGTGGCTTTATCTGATTTGACGTCTCCTGTGACCAGCTTTGTTCAATTTTTGGGATCTGTTTTCTCAATGAACGTATTGCTGTCCACTTCGAAAGCAAGACAATAGAACTGTAAAGGAATCCTTCAGAGACAGTGGAGTTCAAAGGGTTTCTGTCTCATGAATGGGACCTTACAGTCGTGTTCTAGTAAAGTGGAATAGCCTACTCCAATTTATAGTTAAGTGGCGCTGCGATTTTCCCCATACCTTGTAAATGTACGAGGAGGCCAGACACAATGTGCAGACTTCCGGTCTGGGGTAATTTACAGTGAGAATGGTCGTCGGCCGGGTGCTGAGCGGGTGTGATTGCATCGCAGTCGTTTGGGGGAAAAATAGAGACAGCGAGAGATAAAAAGGCCTTTAAAATGTGCTGAAATGTGTTAGCGGAGCCGAGGTCCAGCCGTGCCGTAATGGGAGTACCGCCACGCTGCGCTGGAACATTGTGCGTGTTTACCCCGAGCCAGGCGTCCGTGACTCACTGCGACACCGCGACTCTGCCGGGGTTGCTCTTTTTAATCACCGCGCACACACACACAAAGAACATAACCCACAGGCATGCAGAGCTCTCTGCTTCCCGGTGCGTTCACAGGTATCTTGATTGCAGGAACCTGATCATTTCTTGGTAGCGGGGGCGGAGTGGTAGATAACTAACTAACAGCGAGAGCAGCCTAACCTCAGAAACACGCCATTCTCCCTGCGGACACCGTTTGCAATCTCACCTGGGTGTTTTAGAAATTGAATCGCTTTAAGGTAATGTCTTTTTTTAAAGCAATTCCGAAACCAGATGAGCCCAAGCGGTCAGGCCGGGGTCTTACCTCGCCTTCATATCCCTTTTATCGTTCAGTTTCAGCTCACGGCAGCACGAGTGCAGCCATTCCTTTTTATGGCCGCGTTTTTTTTTTCACGTGCTGTCTCCACACCACACGATGACTAACAAAGTTCATATCACTCCTCACATTTCAATGATCAAAGGAAAAACGGCCCCGGTCAACTGCCGCGACCCCGCCTCGTCTTTCACCCCCCTGTCCCGTGCTAGCGTAATGCGGTCCCCTTTTCGCCCGACTAAACATCTCCGTATCGGAAACGCCTTTTGGCCGTTCTCTGAAAGCAGACCCGCTTTAGCGGACACCCACAACACAATGGCACCGGGACGCTCGCAGAGAGCGCTCTGCACAGAGGCGCGGCGGAAACAGGATCACCCGCCTGCATCTCATCTGCCAAGTAGCCGGAATTATTTAGAAGGAAATTGAATAACGGGGAGCGGGCGGCTTTGTGAAATTTGTCGCGGTGTGGATTCCTCCCGTATAAATATTTGATAGTGCGTCTATAAAGGAGCAATCACTGCTAAATGCATTTTTCGTACGTGCCGTGCGACCTGCTGATGCAGGCAAGAGAGAGGCAGTGGAGATACCAAGGAGGCCGTGGGCCCCGGTGTCCGTTATCCTTTCGCCAGCAACATCCGAAACGATTATCGATCGGCGTATCGATTTCCCGGTTCGGTGGGTGTTGTGGGGGTGCAAACGCAATCAATCAGTTGGTCACATTGTGCATGGTATGTTGTAGCGGTCTTGTAGAAAGAGCGCAAGGTATTGCAGATGCTGCATTGAGAATAATGGGTGTAAATTGAAGCAAGTACTGGTGTAGCCATACTTGCATATACATACTCAGCAATTATTTTTTGCCAGGACTAGCAAGCAAGCCTTGCTGTCTGACAAAGGCCAGTTTTGCTCAAAACACATTCTTGTGTATATGCCAAATAAAATCCATATCGGTGTATATACTGTAACGCGGGCGGTTATATCCGTGTTCAGATTCTTCTGTGTTGAATAAATGAATGCAAGTTTACTGGCAAATTAACCGGAGCACTTTTTATAACCTATGATGCACATTTGGTGAAAAATGAGAATAAGTTTTACAAGCAATTGTCAAAGATGGTCATCTGCTTTTGGCATATATGGTTGGCCATATTGAGTACGCTGCATTTTCCAGTTGTACCCCACCCAATATTTGCCTTGAGGAAAAACACTAGAAGTACAGGTAGCTCATGGGAAACCATCCAGTCCAGTAGGTAATTGACATGTATGAACAGGACGTGGAATAAAGATCAAGACTGCTTGAAATCCAAGGTGCATGGATGCAACTGTCCTCATTCTAATGACCTGACATGCTGTACAATCTTAGGTGTTAAAAAAAGTAAAATTTCTAATTCATGCACATAGTGCATTGTTGCCACAGTGGAAGGCATCCCAGTAATCCAGCGGCAAGGAGGCAAAGAGCATATTGGGGAGGCCGGGTGGTGATGGGGGGGTTCTGCATATTTGAATTTAGGACGAAACGAGAGGTCACGGAGAGAACACGCCAGTCACTCTCATCTCTATGATTAATTCCTCACTTAATTCGATTTTTTACAGCCATCTGTTACGCCTCAGTCTGGCACGGTCTTCGAGCTGAGTTATAGGCCTTACCTTGGAAAACTTCTGGCCAAGTCAGAGTCACACAGAAGCACCCGGTGCAGCAAATTTATTAGCAAGAAACCTACAACACTGCAAAGGCTTGAGTGACATGAGACTAAACAAGCTGTGAGGTCACAGGGACTTGAGGTGATGTTTCAACACATTCAAGATAACATCATCCTCAGAGCTACATGGGAGGTACCTTCCAGGTAGTCTTATACCTTGCGTTCATTGACAATGTGACCAGAGGTACATAGGGTTGAATGATACAAGGGTTGAATTATAGTAGAAAATACAATAAAACTACGAACAAATTTAATAGAAGGAGCAAGTAAACAAGTAAAGAGCAAATAAAATAGAAGATTTTTTCCCCTAAGGTAAGAACTGTAAGAGTTCACTGTCAGTTATGTTATGTACCCAGCTTAAGTTAACATCAGAGACAGTGTCTTAATGTCAGATTCCAGAGCAATTTTAACCCGTTTTTTTTTTTTTAATCAAATCTAAGATCTGAGCACTTCGGCCGCGCATATTGTCAGCCTCACAGAATTATGAATACGCCTGCATGAATTACCATCAGGTCTGTACATGTGAGGTGAGGAACACTACGACTAAGTACAAAACGCTCAAGTCAAAATGGAATTTACCCCAGTACACACCGAGTGTGTTTCCTCGTCTCCATGATGTCCATAGCTGTGTGATTCGCGAGTGTCCTGCTGTTGCTGTCTGAGCCAACTGGAGAGCCTCCATTGTACTCAGCACCCATTCATTACAGCAGTGCAGCCTGTGTGTATTTTAGCGCTGTGCAAATTTTGGTTTGGTTCAGCTGTGCACAAGGAGGCATAACTACCACATTTATTACGAGCGTCCGCCGATGCCAAAAAACATCAAAAGGTAAATAACTCAGAGCTAGCGATAATTTCAAACCAACGGAGCAGCTGAAACGCTACTCAGTGCTGTCCGTCCCCCCTCTCCCTGAAAGCACATTTCAGTGTTTCGCGCAAGGAAATTTGTTTAATTGGTCAGATTCACATTAAAAGGGTGTTCTGGAACCAGCAGAGAAATAGAGAGCTCAGCACCGATGTTATTATCTTAATGCCCAGAGGAAACCAGGTACAATTACGCTGGGAAGACGAAGCAAGCGTGTCAGTCTGCTACTGGAAGGCTTCACGTTGGAGCCATTCATATTAGCGCTTTTATCTTTGCATACGTAAACACTATTGATTGAAAGGCAGGCCGTCTCTGCCTTATCAGTTGAATAAAAATGAACAGAAACGAGACATGGCATATCTCATACGTCTCCGCGTGCCCTGCAGGAGAGAGAGTGGAAATTCAGAGCAGAGGATTGCGGATTCAGACTAACTTGTGACTGAAGGCAACGTGTTTGACTGCTGTTGGTTTCCCAGGGGGCCCGGGGGGGTGGGGGGTGGAGCGGGGGGGGGTCAGCTCGTTTCATTATTAAACCATTCTTTACCGATCAGCCAACAACAGAGAGCTGTGATCCAGAGGCTGGAGGCTCTCGTTTTGAAATACGCCCGCAACGCGGCCGATCTGACAGAATCCAATTAGAAACAGGCCGGCCGCATCACGCCGGCGCCTCCGTCGGCTTCGCCGGGAGATCGGTACGACGCTCCCACGGGCCTCAATCCACTGATCCCGGCCCGGCAGAATCCATCGCGCGGGCAAGCAGCCACTGCCCCTGCTCCCACCAATGAGCACCGCTGCGGGGATTGCACCAAAACAATGCACCGAAACGAACTCCGCCTTTTCCTGTCACTCATTTCTTCATTTAAATTTCCGCTTATGAATGCGTGTTTGAGTGTGCATCTATGGTGTGTGTCTGTGTACACACACGATTAATTACATAGATATGCCTACAATTTATTAATACAGTATGCAGTACTGTCAGCAGACTTAATGGTCATAAACATCTCCGAGTGTGCAGCGGAGCAGCAATAATATATAATGCATGTGTGGCAATGTTAATCAGACGATTATTACCCCTTATGCATCAGAAAAAAAATGCTTTATGAAAGGCTGTCCTCATCAGCTTCATATGCGGTAAAATGAACACAGAGTTTTTTTCTTCTCATCCTCCAATCATCTTTCATCAGCACTGCAGTATTGTCATATTAGCAATAATATCACAATTATGCATGTCTCATTTCCATGTAGACGTTTTGTGCCAAGATGATATTCACATACAAAAAGGTATTTTGCTTTTGGAATGTGATGTCAGCAATGGTGTGAAATCCTATCTCAAGATTTTCTCATTCACTAACATTGCTGACAAACCTTGTCAAGCAAACCAACAGTAACCATGGGAGGAGTGGGTGGGGGGGGGGCAGGGGTGGGCCACGGATAGGTGTGTTGGAACATGTTCCTTCGAAAGTCCAGGTGCATATGTGAACACACCCTTAAAGTCAAAATGATAAAGTAAAGAAATTCAGGAAGTGAACATTCTCATGTGGGAAGAGCCATGATGAACTGGATTGCTTGGTTAGGGAGCTGTACAGAACATATTATACACAATCGTCCCCTTAACTCAGTCTGTGCATGCAGGATTAACGTGTATCTATCTCATATATAATTGTTATATGTTCTATATGATAACAACACTACATTAAACTTTTAGCTAGCTTAGTTAGCCTAGCCCTTCTGGAGAACCCTGCTTAACTAGTAAAGTATAGTAAATCTCAGTATACGGCCCATTAACATATAATGATGATTACAAGTAATCACTAACAACAGTCATGATTAGAGAGCAAACTAGTGGCCTCTGAGCAAATTTAGCAAGACTACATGGGATTTAATCTATTGAAGGTGACCTCAGGAGATCCAGATTTGCTTCTCTGTCATAATGTGATGGGTCTCACAGAGGAGGTTTTGTCAGACTACACTCAGACCTGCTAACCTTTGTGCCCTTTTCAACTGCCAGCACAATATGCAAATCCATTTTACCTAAAGCGTCTTATTACCTTTCATATAACATACCTGTCAAGCCCTTTTCACAGTCCCTAGTATTTGATAGCTGTCAAGACCATACAGTGTAATCTAAAACCTAATGAAATGACTACTTATATCACATCATTGCTATTTCCAGCTATTCCATTGACTGCACTTGTCCAAATATCATTAATATAAATTGGTAATTTTTGTTTGATAATGTGATAAATACATAATATATCATATAATTAAAATTTTCAACAACATGGGTGTGGATTGGGCATGAAAAAAAGCTGTTTTCCACGCAAATATTATTTGTCTGCAGTAAATCCAAAAAACAGTCATATTACCTGAGTATGCATGGAAAAATGTATAAAAATAATGTAGTACAGATGAAGGATATTGTTTTGAGAGTTGTGCAGCGTAAGCGTTGCATCAGGTTGCATCAGGTGAGTTATTTTACATGTACATGCGAGTTGCAGGAAGCCAAGAGGTGCACAGACTTGAGCAGGTGTTACAGCTTCATGTCAGAGGGTGAAAGCGCTTATGAGGGCCTCTCTACACTCCACCCAGGTGATGGGGTCTTGTGCAGAATGTGATTTTGCCTTCTTCAAAATGCTGTCTACATGTATCAGATTAAGTCATGAGATTTGCCTGCAGGGGGGATTTAGTGGGTGTAGTGTGTGGAGGCTATCGTCTGTGTGAATCAACGTTGGAAATTTCATGTTCGATCTGAAGTGCCGCTTCAAAAATGTCTTTGCAGATAAGGAACTGAACGCAGGCATGAAAATATTTTCTGCCCAATCCCAAGACAGAGAGACCGTGCTTCACGTATTCGCAAAAAAAAATTCTCTGAGGCCCCGGACGACATCTGAAAGGGACCTTTCATTTCAGAGCGACAGGGTATCCTTTCTTTTTCAATCCCCCACAATTCCTTCTCCGTCTCAGGAGTAGCTCACCCAGAGCACAGTGCAGAGAGCAGAGATATATACGTCAGCAGGAACAAACAGCAGAGACAAAGACATGGTGTCCCGGACGCTGAGGGTGGCGACGTCTATAATAAGCCACAAGCATGGCTCCTGCAGTCATCTCATACGCCCTATCTGAAGAATCTAACAGCGTACCACTCCAGCACGGCAGAGCGCTCACTTCATCTTCGCCTGAGCGAGGGTGCAGAACCCTGAGGCGGACCTCTGCGAGCCCAGTTAGTATCCGTGGATTTGCTCACGTGAGGAGACCTCGCAGTCTTGGCAGTCATGGTCTTCCCCAATTCACGTTCAGTACTCTGTCCTCACTTCAGTGTAACAGGGCAAAGTGCCATTTGTGCAGCGGTCTCTGCCGCTTACCTCTTCAGACAGGTGCTATTTAATGAACCGTAGAGGACAAGGACAGGCCTGGGGTCAGTTTACGGGCCTTTGGCAGCAGCAGAAACAGTGATCTTAATCTGTGTGAAGAGGACAGTGCAAACTATAGCAATTGTAAGTGTCTCTCAGACAAAGTCAGGTGGCCAAGGGGTTCCCTGATGGTTAGTAGAAATCATCCCTTTTCCCCGGCAGTTATAAAAACAGCAGTGGCTCCACCTGAACCACAACTCTGATCATTCAAAACAGATAAGCAGTTAAGCACAACCGTTCATCTCTCTGTCAGCCCGAGTGCAAGTCACTGTGCTCAACTTAATTTCACAATTTGTTCAATATTCACCAAATGCCCCAGACATACCTCAGGTTATTTCCATTATGAGTAGGACAAATGGTAATTATACCAGAAATTGGTCAATTTCCACTGGTGAGAGCACAGTGTTCTCTGCCGTGGGAATAAATGATATTCCAAATAAAGATTCTGGAGGAGAATTTTCAGACAATCACACAGTTATACAAACCTAGATAAGCCCGTTCCATCTTCCAAGTAAAAACCGTTCCACTTGCCACTTCCTTTCCGTGTCAGCTGTTCATGGCATCCCTCCTCTGTCACACCCAACCCTCGTCTCCCCTGTTTACGATCTCCAAATGGAGGTGTCAACAGTCTCAGCCTTATGGCCAGGTGCAATCCCTTCATAGGACTCAAAGCCAAAGATCAGCGCCCCTATACCCACATCAACAGCAACTTTCACATTCACCAATAAAACTGCTGACACATTTGCAACCAATACGCCCACATCAACAGCAACCTTCACATTTACATTACATTACATTACATGCATTTAGCAGATGCTCTTATCCAGAGTGGCTTCCAGCACAAGCACAATAGAACATAAGGGTATCCATTCAAATTAAAGGAGCAACAATTTGTCAGTATTTTCATTTGCACTGTATGGAAATTCCTGTCTTCCAAATGAGAGATTTCGCGGTTTTAGCTTGGTCCAGCAGCACAGCATGACACAGGCTCACTCCGGTTTAATTGTCCATATAAATCCTGGCCTCTCTGAATCCTCATGTGGGCCCTCTGCTGCAAAATGGCCGCCATGCATCAATGACAGCTGCAGTTACAGCCACATAATCGTTATTCCCTCCCGAGGGCGGTGGCAGCAATTCACAGGAGGAGTGCCGTTAAAGCCCGAGGAGTCGTTATAAAATTAGCACCCCCAAACATTTGAAATAATCAATTTTTCAAAGTTGTCCCCTCCCTTATTTATGGGACATTTTATGTCTGGCTGGGTAAAGGATACTGGACGGGGCAATCTATAGCTTACTGTACAAATCATGTCTTCCTGTACAAGACAATGAGTATAACCAATACTGTAGGCGGGCGCTGGGATAATATGGCATCTTAGGTAACAAACTGCACCACCTGGTGGTCTTTCAGGTTAATAACCCTCAATGTGGGCGTGCTCCAAGGTCTTTTAAAAGGAAGAAAGGTCCTATATAGATACAGTTTATTAGATCATTAGATCATTCATAAACAGGGCACCTGCCAGAAGTCCCACATAATTAAACCCATTTCAGAGAGCTCTGGGTGGACCCAGGGCAGCAGTGTGACAGGATGCTTTTAGGGAAAGGTCAGCAGGATTGCTGAGGGTAATTCTATAATAACTCCACCCTGAAGTAGACTCTTAATGCCAGGTGCTCCATAAGCTTTAGGCTCCACAAAGCCAGTAGCATGGAGGGGCAACTCTTCACACACCTGTCCATTTGCATGTATTCATTTGGCAGATGCTTTTATCCAAAGCAACTTATGAGTGAGGCAGAGTATAGTGTAAGCAAAAAAAAAAAACATAAGGAGTCAACAATATTAGAAGCGCTGCATGACCAAGTTTCAATGGTTGGCCAGACAAGGTACAAGGTACAAGGTACATCACCAGCTATAGCCAAACTGTTGTAAAGCCCAGGCCGGCAGCCAGTCCCAGCTGTACTGTCAGTTAGCCTGGATTGGGATATTTGTGTGCTGATATTAGCTGTAACGCATCACAGCCAGGCCTCCGTGGGCCATCCTGAGGGCCCTGCCAAAACGTCCGGGCCCTAATCCCACCCCTCCGTCACCGAGCGACAGGGTCGATACCCCCGGCAACCAGCGCAGCAGAACCAAACATCCCCTCCCACGCAGAGAGCCCCCTCCCCCCCTGATTAACTGAAATAAAGGGAGCCGTGCTTATGCGCGCAAATTCCCCACGTCCAGGCGCGGCCGGCCACGTCAGATTAACCGCGGCTGGACTGACTGTCAGCGCACTGGACGATCACACCACAGCGTCCCTGATCACGAATCAATCACCGAACCCTAATCACATTTACGGTCTCCCCCCCCCCCCCCCCCCCCCGGGGGGCCACCCCCACACCTGCTGCCTGCGGAAAAAAAACCACCTGATCAGCTGATTAGAAAAAAGGGGGGGGGGTAATTCAACCTAATCAGGGTTTTCAAGTTGTCAAGCAGAGGCCTCAGATGATTTAAACATTCGGTCAGGCCAGGATTTTGAAATGAAGGACACAACGCCAGTAATACAGAAGGTGTAAGAATCCCCCCTTCGCCGGACACAGGCCACTGCAGCCGGTGTTACAACAGCTCCTGCCTTATTGGTATTGACAAATCAGCACATGATGTTGACAAGGAGGCATTCCCCAACAGGATCCGCTGTAATGGCATGTTTACAGGGAACCGTGGCATTAAACATCAGCTGATTGCATCTCCTCAAGCAGGGGTTTGCACACGCACAGCAAAGACGTCATCATGCGCACCCCCTCCTCACCCCCCCACCCCCACCAGAGCGCAAAAAAAAAAAAAAAACAATAAACATGATATGCAATAAAGCAGGCTTCTCATGAATATTTGACAATGGTGGCATCTGCTGCGCGTGTAAAGATACCATATTTGGAAGCGCGTCTTTGATGCGTGGGACCCCTGAGCTGGATGTGCAGTAAGCCGTGGTAAGCCGCGCAGAAGAGGGGTCTATGGGTGAGAGACCCAGGGGAGCTCAGCACTCCAATAAAAAGCGAATTCTCTCCCGTCCTCTTAAGGGTCTGCCGCTCCCAGGCTCTGCTGTTGTTTACCTCATAACCGCATGGCTCGGTTCCCCTGACCCTGTTCTGCTGAACTGTGGTTGCACCCTTCTAAATCGGCGCAGTAATCTGGGGGGGCCGTTTTCTCCCACGCTGAGCTCCGCAGTGCCACGCTGACGCTGCTGTCCCTACGCAGGTGCTGCAGATGTATCTGCCCTTCTGCGGGATCGCCATTTCCAACGCCCAGCTCTTCGCCGCCTCCCGGAAGGAGTACGACAGGAGCAGGGTAAGGAAGCGAGCAGCACCCCTTCCGCCCCCCCGGGAGCAGGACTCTGGCTCCCCCATCTTACCAGACACACACACACGCACACACACGCGCACACACAGACGCACACGCGCACACACACACGCGCACACACACACGTGCAAACACACGTGAGATTATACATATATATATATATATATATATATATATATGTGTGTGTGTATGTATATATACATATATATAAAAATCACCGCACTGGGGGGGTATAAAGTCCCCCTCTCCAGGGTGTGGGCCAGAGATTGTATTGGCCCACCTCTGTCTTTTCGACTGGGTAAGCGAGCTACCCGGCTGCTTTTCGAGGTCACAGAGCTTCATCTGCTGCACCACAGAGGTGTCAGATAATATCCTACCAATGATGTAAAAACCACCAATTTGAGTATTTTCACACAGTGTGAGCAATCATTTACACAGGGAACACTGCTCCAACACCGCACTGCTAAAACAGGGGGGGGGGGGAGTCACATTTCAGGATCTGTGCAGAGCGGCTCTGAGATGCAGCCGAGGGTGATCTGCAGGTTAAGCGGAGCGTTTTGTGACCCGGCTGTGAGCGTTGTCCTCTCTGTGCCCCTACGCAGGCTCTGCTGGAGGTGGTGAACGACCTGTTCGAGGAGCAGACGGACCTGGAGAAGATCGTGCGGAAGATCATGCACCGTGCCCAGACGCTGCTGAAGTGTGAACGCTGCTCCGTGCAGCTGCTGGAGGACATCGAGTCCCCGGTGCGTACCCCCCCCCACGGCCCCCGTCTGCACGTCCCCTGTGTGTCTCACCCCACAGTCTACCCCCCACTCTGCACCTCTCACCAAACCCTGTACTGCACACTCCCCATGGGTCTCACCCCACATTCTCCTCCATGCGTCACATTACATTAGTGTCATTTTGCAGACGCTCTTATCCAGAGTGACTTACATAGGTCATACATACAGCCATATACATTTATACAGCTGGATATTTATTGAAGCAGCTGTGGGTTAACAGCCTTGCCCAAGCAGGGAATAGAGCCAGCAACCTTTCAGATGCAAGTCCAGATCCTCACCACTACTCCACACTGCTGCCAACACCTGCACGTCTCACTAAGCACTGTACTGCACCCTGCTCCTGGGTTTCACCCCACACACCCCACTTGACATAGCCCGCACCTCATCAGTCTTTCCACTCATCTTGCTCTCCACAATGTCCACTTCATAACCCCTCTCCCTACTCACCCCAAACTCTACTTCCCATCCCACAGGTCTTCCCATCCCACGTTACACATCCCACTCTCAAATGCACCCCAATAAAACTACTGACACATCTGCATTGTATGGAAATTCCTGTCTCCCGAATGAGAGATTCACGGTTTTAGCTTGGTCCAGCAACACAGCATGATACAGGCTCACTCTGGTTTAAATGTCCTGGCCTCTCTGAATCCTCACGTGGGCCCCCCGCTGCAAAATGGCCACCATGCATCAATGACAGCCACATAATCGTTACAGAGCACCACGCTGAACCTCACACCCAACACCTCTCTACTCACCCTCTCCACAGCGTATGCTTCCTTCTCAACACTTAGCTACACACTCCACACATCTCACTTAATACCCCACTGTCTACTTGCCTCATCTTATCCTCACCCTACAAGCAACTATTCACAGTCTGCACCTCCCATTTCTCACTTCATACCACAGGCCCAACACCAAAACTCCTGCTTGTTTTGGTGTGTCAGTCAGTGCCTGCGGAAAAATGCTACTTTTACCCGTACACAAAAGAGGCTCTCTGACTCTTGCAAACCAGGATTTGATCTTCCTTCTCATCTGATCTCGATTTTTATTGTGTTGCAGGTGGTAAAATTCACCAAGTCGTTTGAACTACTGTCCCCCAAATGCAGTGCGGATACAGAGAGCAGGTAAGCACTGGGGTGTCTGAACGCGCCAGTGTGAACATCCTAGTTTTGCCCCGTTTCATTAGGACAGAACTGTCCTGGGTTAAACCTATACAGAGAGACAGAAAATTGAGAGGAAGAGGGGGCTCCTCTTCTGAACCGACAGAAAGAGCTTAACAGGAACTCACTTAAAGTGGCAGCACGTTTCAGCATGTCGGGTCCAAAACTGTTCTCGGATAATCAGGAAGAGCCTAGCCGCTATGGAAAAATCATTGTCTGTCTCACTTTATGTCTTCATGGAAATTATATAACCAATTACTGCTCCCCCGTTCCCCTTGGCGCAGGGAGGTCAGGGTCGGCCACGACAGCGCGGCAATCCGTGGTCTCGGTGCGCGGCGCTTTGAAGTCTAATTTGGACTCTTAAATACGTCCGCTGCGTGGATGAGTATTTGAACCAACTGACAATTAGACCTAGCGTTCTTCTGAAAAGGCAGAACTGCTGTGGAATATTTTACACAGTGAATTAACTGGCCACTTGCTCTTTTTTTTTTTTTAAGTCCTGCTATGTTTACGAGGTTGTACATACTGTGGCAGAAAGGTCACAGTGTGAGGTGTTCTCCGTCCTAAATCTGCGGCCCCTCTCGAAGCCTGTGACAGCATGGCTGCTCCCTCAGGGGTTCAGAGAGACGCCCACCTCCCCGAGACGCTGCGTTGGCAGGCATCTCTCACGTGACCTGATATTCCAGAGAGCGAGAAACCCAAAGATCTCTGATGAACGTGTGCATCTCTGTGCGGCTGTCGTTGGGAGCACAAGCAGAACAGAGGAATTAGCAGCCTGGCAACGTGAACACCTGTCCAATTAAACAAGCCTCAGTAACCGCATTCGAACGTTTGACCGCTGGTGAGACAAATGCAGGTTCACGTTTTCAGGAAATGAAACCAAGAAAATAAAAGGTTTAGTTGCTTTTAACCTTGAATGTTGGTCTACTGGTGTTTCTTTGGCGAATGCTCATTTGCCTATAGACCAGCAAAGGAAAACAAGACCAAAAGGGGTTGGGGGGGGGGTTTGGGGGCTCTGAATGCTGACTTGCGGCTCCCCACTGCAATTCAGGCAAAGGTGCGGTCAGCCGAAAGGGAAGTGCATGGCGGCGGACGCCTCCTTTTCGAGTAAAGGATGAAAGCCGCGCCTCGCAGAAGCGTTTTCCACAGCAAGCGGCGACCCGGCGCCTGACGTCACCTCCGAGCAGATCTTTCTAGCTCCGTGTGTCGCCTCCGCGGCCGGAGACAAGGCCGGGGCCGCCTGCGATGCCTCGATCACGCGCGAGGAGCTCAGCGTGAAAGCTCACGCACGCGCTTCCAGCCTGAAACGTGCTCTCTGGAGGCCCCGCACCGCGGTGGAGAGCTGGGGGTGCAAATGCAGGGGCAAACGGGAAGCGAAAATTAGTAAGAATACAAAGGACAAAATGTGCTGATTCAAAACAAAAAAAAACCTAAAGCAACAGCCCTAATAGGATTACAGTGTAGGGCTATTTGTGGCAGAAGGAGGGATGCTGTTAGGAGATGAAGAAGAACTGTATCTCTGGTCAGGTGCAGCCTAGCAATAACAGCCCTTTGCCAATGTGCCCATTTGCACTGTCATTAGGATGGTGCAAGCAATTACAGAAACATCTCAACAGAATAATTCAGCAATTGCAGGAAATGTTAGGTGGCACTGTTTGCAAATTCAGGCACTTCTGAAGTAAAATACTGCACATGGGTCACTCTTATCTAGTGAAGTGCATGTTGCCGTTTCATAAATAATTCACACCTCTTCGTGTCACAGTGAGTATGAGATATTCCACTAGATTTGCCTTCAAGAGTAAAGCCTGCTGATTATAAAGATTCAAACAAGTAATTTATTGCTTACTGCAAATTCAATCCGTGTGGATCTGTCAGAGGTGGATCCAAAGTGAATGAAATGTTGTGAGTAATAAGAAATGATCTTTAGCAGTGAACAGAGTGTTGGGCCTAACTCTGATGCGCTGATAGCTCTTACCTCCTTAGCTCCTGAGCTGCGATGTGCTACGTGATCAGTCTCTCAGAGCCTCATACTCCATTATACTCCCATCTGCAAGGAGGCAGCGGAAGATTTATGCCTTTCATTAAATGAATTTAGCTGTAGTCAAATGCTTGCCGTGAGATTTTCATTTATGGCACCTGAGATTCGGCAGCCCCACAGGGGGAAGGGAAGGCGGGGGGAGCAGCATTTTGAAGTGTTTTCCTAATACCTGCCAGTGCAAACACAACAGCAGACTTCAGAGAATTTCTCCCCATCGCACAGCAGCAGTAACTTAACACTCCCACACCTTGGCGTGGCGAGATTTAGTTTGACTTAATATTACCGTATGCAGATTAGAGATCCGATCTTTGTAATAAAGTAGTCGGAACTACGTATTTAAAGGAACCGAACCAAGAAAAACACAGGGGGAGGGGGGGTGACCTTAAACAGCCCAATATGATACACGCACACACAAGCATGCAGGCACACACGCACACACACGCATGCAGGCACACACGCACACACACGCATGCAGGCACACACACGCATGCAGGCACACACGCACACACACGCATGCAGGCACACACGCACACACACGCATGCAGGCACACACATGCATGCCTGCACGCACGCATGCCTGCACACACACGCACACACATGCATGCCTGCACGCACGCATGCACACACACAAGTATGTATGCATACACGCACATGTTGTTAAACGCCATCTTACCTTTATTCATTTAGGCCCCCTTTTCGATAATTTTGGATGCTGGCTAAAATACTCAAACAATTATTATTTTTTTCTTTTTCAGACACGTGATTATAAATCTAATAATTCTTCTCCATTGCTGAGCACATATGTGTTCGAAGCAGGAACATCTGGATTTTGCAGGCTGTGGAACTCCCTTTGAATGTGATTCTGTATTTATGCTGTGTGAGCATTAGCTTAATTTTTAATTTCATTAATCAGACAAGGCAATAAAAAGACACAGGAGTCCTCCTATAGTAAGATACCTTTTAAGTATGATGACTCTTTAAAATAGCCATTAAAATAAGCAACTATATATTTATAAACATCATTTCAGAAAAGTCACAAATTCGTACTATTGTTTCTTAGTATGAAGAGAAAATTCCTAACATTCCAGTCATATGCATAACTAGTTGACTAATGATACTGGACCTTTGAAAAACATGGTATTCTGAACTATCATTAAATAAATATTTGTATTACTACATGCAACCTCTTGAAAATACTAGAATAACTACCAATATGTTTTTTACAATATACTGAATAGTAATATTTTTTTGTTTATTATCACTGCTGATAGATTGGGGCAATGATGAGGTTATATCAAATAATTCATAATAATAACCGATTATGCAACAAATTAATGAAGAAAAAAAAACAAAGTAAAACGGATTGTTTTATAACAGAAAGTAATGTGTGCCAATAGCTATAACTGCAGTGGATGTGTTGATTAGTCTAATATTGGAATTCACTGTGTGGGAGTGCCCTAAATAAATAACTCTGGCACACTGTTTGATTGTCTAATTGCTACCTGCATGCTTGTTCCTTTAAGCAAGAAAAGAATGTATCACAATAATTTTGATCCAAAAACGTTTTTTTAGCTTACCAGCCACCTTTTAAAGTAAGTGCGAATGGTGACATATGTTACTGACAGGTTGGGGGTGGTAATTGGCTTTTCCTGCACTAGCTTTTAATTTAAAAATGCCTGAGTTAATGTACAGGATGGCCATTCTGAATACAAAAGCTTGTGGCCTGCATTATGATAATCCACATTTATCAAGTCTTCCTCTGTGAAATTCTCGTTGAGAAATTTCACAGTTGGCAATTGATATCTATACAC
This sequence comes from Megalops cyprinoides, assembly GCF_013368585.1. Classification (NCBI taxonomy): domain Eukaryota; kingdom Metazoa; phylum Chordata; class Actinopteri; order Elopiformes; family Megalopidae; genus Megalops; species Megalops cyprinoides. The sequence goes on along the minus strand of NC_050596.1, from coordinate 29,768,029 downwards.
TACTCAAGTACGGTGTGAGAAATTTGTTTGGTTTGACATTACTATGGACTAGTCTTCAAGAGTTGTGTCTGTATTGCACACTATGCCCCAGTTTCCAAACACTTCACTCAGAATCATTTAATTACTTTAGGCAATCAGTTCAACGCATGCGGATCGATGATTTGTCGAAACAAAATGGGACCACTAACACAAAAACGAGGGGGAAAAAAATCGAAGAATTGCAAAGTCCTGCTTCGTGTTCGTGCGATTGAACAGCCTTCTTAATTTTGTATCCACAGTTTAACAAACACTCGCATGGAACTGAACTTCAGAAATAGCTGCAAAGTGACATATTGTGGAAAAAAAAACATATTACCTCCGCTAGCAAATGCTTATATCGTCAAATCGTGCCGCACTCTGAAGCGATTTTCTTCACGCAGCCAGTTCACTTTACGCGCCGCTGCGGAACCAGAAATAAAATTCATGTTTTCCCATAAGGCTATGCTAAATAGAAACGTAAACACAAACACGCCGCCATCTGTCGTTATTCCACTATATATTAAGCAATGGTCTCCATAGGATACATTCCTGTAACCAAGTACTATGGAATAATTTAGCAAAGAACAGAGATCCAGCCCGTGTAACTGTTTGAAGTTCTTGGAAAGGGTCAAAGGCCTCATCGGCGCAAGGAGAGAACGCTCTCTTTGTCTGTGGAGAGCTTGTTACGGAAGTACACAGCAGACTTAATTAAGTCTCTTTCAGAAAATGAAGTGAATTGAAAATAAGAGGCTCTACTATTTTATTTAATTGTTTTAAATTCTGTGTTTTTTCTTCCTTACATGTGCACTAGTTCTACAAATAAGTTCAATAATACATTTTCTGAACAAACACACTGAATGAACTTCTTTAGTTAAGCTAGGCTGTGCAGTTACTTAAATGTGCATTTTCATAAAAATGTATATAGTTTTAGTGTAAAAAACAGTAGTTGTTTGCGTGTTTTTATTGTTTTAGAGCTGTTATTGAATATAGTGAATGTATTCTTTGCATAAAAGGATAATGTATCATTTATATTGTACAGTGCAACAATGATGTGAGCACATATTCTGTTACTGTTTTTGTGTCTTTTGTTTCATGCGGTTTTATGCGCTGTTTCACCTGCCCAGGGGCTACCAGTGGAAATTAGCTCGTGGCTAACCTGGGCGTAATGTGTACGTTGCGGAACTGCCTACACAGCGCTCCACACAAGCGCTAATCGACTTACACTCAAGACCCGGAGAGGGAGGCCAAATTGGTTCAGTCAAAGACAATGAGTGGTTGAATCAAGTGTCTGGATGCAATGAAATGAAATGAAATTTTGCGGCCGCCCCAGGAGAAAGGTTGTGTTGCAAGGTTCCACCCTCTGTCCCTTGATGGATGTGAAACCCCCCCGCCCCCGACCACAAGAAGCTTTAACCAGTGAAATACGTGCATAAAAGCACCGGTTTCACTGGAGGGGGAGCTGGCTGCACATATTTCACTGGGGGGCTTCGGTGATGTGCTCTTAATAAAAGCATATGCGATGATAGAGCAAAACATCAGTCAAACAAAACGAGAGTTACAAAGACTTGTCTCCATCCATCCATCCCCTCCTCCTCTCCCTCCCTCACCTCCGTTCATCGCAAAACCAGTGCTCACAAATCCTCGCACTCCGGTGCAGGAAAAACGAGAAGACCGAAAAGACATATATGGCGACAGCCGAGTGCCGCGCGCTCTCGCTCCAGTTCCCCGCCTTTAGCCTCAGCACGAGCACCAGGTGCCGGTAATGGATCACCGTGATCCGCGTGCAGGTGGAAATACCCAGCGCGCTGCAGCAAATAGCAACCCTAACGCGAAAGTAATGGGAGTCAAAAGGTGCGGTGTTTACTGTTGCGAAATGGTAGCTACGAGATGCCCCGATCTAATATCGGAGTCACCGATGTGCTTTGTAAACACGTGCACTATGAATGCACATAAAGTTGTTTACACGCTAGACTATATTTGCCGTTTTACAACAACCGGCAGGTATTTTCACGTGATTTAAATACTCTTCTGCGAGAGATATGACCTGTAGGTCTAGGTTCACTCCCCCACAAAAGGTGGTGCAGGAGACTTAAAAAATGTAATAGGGGTTCACCTTAAAAAGTAACTATTTGAAACACATTCACAAAAACATTTCTGAATAACTATCCGAATCGTCCTAAGTAGTGATAGTGTAGTATGTATTCATATTTTAAAAAATGACAACAGGGAGAAGCAGGTGCTGAAGTGTCTTTCTATTTCAAATGTTTTCATGCACGTTTGATAATAAGCTTTTTGATAAAATAACGAAAGAAATACCACATTGCTGCTGTTTAAAAACACCTTTGTCAGTAAAAGAAAGGCACGCATAATCCATTTGCTTCATCACTCGCACATGAATTTCCATACAATGTGAATGTATTTGCCTGGCAACATGGAGGGCTGCCGTCTGATGTGGATACAGCAGTCCTAATCTCTGTCTTGGAATCCAATGAGGGGATCGTACCTGGCCATGAGGCTGAGTCAGACCTTACCAATTTGGAAATCATAGATAGCGAAAAAAGGTGGAGGTTGGGTGAAGGGCAGAGACCATGAGTAGGTTGTGTGAAAGCAAGTAGTAACAGAGATATTTATACCAGCAGATAGATCTGGTTTATCTAGCCTTCTTTAACTGCGTGGGGATTGTCCCAACATTCTCCCTGAATCTGGTTGGAATTTCAATGAATGCTAATTCTGATTCTCCTGGGAGTGGCCATATTTCTTGGGCAGGTTGTGAATGAATGTTCGAGGGATTTGAGGCTGTTGAATGTAGGGGGCAGTCGGAGACCTGTGATTGCGCAGAGGGGTCCATTTTAGGACAGGTCCTCCAATGCGCATCCTGGCGGCGACATTCAGACTCTTAACGGTCACACCTCCTCAGTGCGCCCCGGTTTGTAAATGCCCAAGGTGAGCTAAAATATTAATGCATTTGGGCTAATATTGCTTAAAATATGTCGTATGATTAATGAAGGGCTTTTCCCACCGCTCTATTACGATATTAGAGAACGGCAGGAGCCTCTGGCGCAGAAACACCTACTTAAGAGACTGTGAGCCTCATTGACTGATTGTTAAATATTTACCAACACGCTGGACGGAGCAGTGAAAAGTGACTGGTCTGGACTTGCGAAAAGCAGCGTTACTCAGTGGACCTGTGGCGCATGAGCCTGGCATAGCTGTCTCCACAGATTCTCCTTTCTGTTACAGATCTTTCCCATAATCGCCCTCACTGGACCTCGTGTGCAGCGATTAAAGTGATATGTTTAATGCTCAGTTTCAGTCATTCAGTTTGGACGCTCCTCAGCGTCTCTGCTTATTGTTTTACGTACTGTACCTGATGCCACTTGCAGTTCATTCATTTATTTACTTTATATGAAAGAAAAGGATCGCTGTGTGACATTGCACTGTTTAAATAAGGTCTCAAGAGAGGCTTAAATTGTTGGCACCAAAGCTGCCAGCACTGTAGGGGATTTAAAACAACACACTTAAAGTGGTTTTGAAACACCCTTCCTAGAGTACAGTATTGATATATCAGTGAACCACCAGTGAAATATTGCCCTGTCAGTACAGGGTACATGGTAAAACACACCACGATCTGCATAGTCAAGACTGGTGTAGAGTCATTCAATATGGGTTTATTGTCCAGCATGCTTATTAGCCAGAAACACTAATGACACTTTCCTTGTGTCTCTGGGTGGTCTAATCTGAGTGCCTCTCAAATGTAATGCAAGATACTGTAAGGTTTATTTGCCAAGGATGCCTTTCCTATACCAGCCTTTATGAAAATGAAATATATATTGTAATATACTGAGAAATATGTTGTCCAGTCACTCTGCTGGGGATAGGCCAGAAAAAGTTTAACGTGTGAAAAACTGTTTACTTTACAGTATCATCTACCCTAGTAATATTTGCGTATTGAAAAACTTGACCTCACTCAAATGACTAAATTTTACAAAGCAGTAAACATTTCAGTTTAACAGCTGGGTCATTTAACCACAGAGGTGCATGCTGGGATGTATTTTGAAGTCATAATGCATATTTTAAAGGCGCAGACACAGTGCTAGTTTGCATATTTATGCATGTCATTTTGGTATGTTTTCTTTTAACAGTGTACTATACATACTGACAGTCCTCTTGGCAGTCTTTTTCTCGGGCATAATCCCTTTGCCATGTTGTCTCCGGTGTCCCTAGTTTCAAAGACAGCTTGGAGAAGTCGTCCTACTCTGACTGGCTCATCAACAACAGTATTGCCGAGCTTGTGGCCTCGACCGGACTCCCAGTCAACATCAGCGATGCCTACCAGGACCCACGCTTTGATGCAGAGGTAACAGCTTTTATCCGAATCAGGGGAGACTTCACACCTCACCCCAACTGAGAGGCTTCACACCTCACCCCAGCACAGGGAATGATCCTTTTACAACCGCCAAACACTCCATGGCCGACATTTACGCTGCATAAATCACAGGCTGAACTGATCCTACTGTACTAGTCAACCATTCAAGTCAAGTATTCAAGTCATTTCAGTCATTTCATATTTCAGTATTTCAGTGGTTTTCTACACCAAACAAAAATTTCACAGGAATTTAACACAGTAAAATGTCACGTGCCATGATTAGGTTAAACATACAGGCTTTTCTTAAAAAATATTAATTATAGTATGGCGAGTAAGTGCAAAGCAATGGCTAATGGTGACAAATCCGGTCCGGTCTTCTCATGAAAAATAGAGCAAGGTCCCTTTTCCTTGATTTGTTACTTCCTCATCGGCTACATTTTCAAGCAAGTTCTTTTTCTTAAGCAACACTCTGATTTCCACTTGGCTTTAAGAAATTATTTACGCTAAAAAATTCAAATGGCATGCACTTTTTCTTGATTTATTGTTTTTTTTTTCTGATATTTTCATAGTTTGGCATTTCTCATGCGCTAAGTCTGGCCTGCCATAAATCTTTCATTCAAAATAAATCAAACCAAATAAAAAATTAATACCATTATGAGTGGTGATTTCTTTCGCTTAATATAGATTTGTGTAATCGATCAAAAGGCCCAATCACTCTCTTTCTGTCTCTCTCTGTCTCTCTCTCTCCCTCTCTCTGTCTCTCTCGCTCTCCCTCTCTCTCTCTCTCTCTCTCTCGCTCTCTCTTGCTCTCCCTCACTCTCTCTTTTAACAGGCAGATCAGTTCTCTGGATTCCATATCCGCTCTGTGCTTTGTGTGCCTATCTGGAACAGCAACCACCAAATAATCGGTAAGTTCGCAGACCGGCCCTCCTGTAGGGACTTCTAGCCATGCCGCCACGCAACTACTGCGTCCGACAGACGGCAGAGTAACGATTTTGTCTGTCGCCTGAGGCGTGATTTAATCACAACGAGGGGAATATCAGAAGGTCTGTTGTTGTGTTTGTGTATGATGTTACACAAACACGCCCTGCGTCCATGACACAAAATTGATGAAGATTCTTTCCGCTTCCTCGGTCAGGGGACAGGGCTCACGGTGGATTTCTGTGCAGGGTTCATAAACAGGGCTTGTAAATAAGCCTGCTGGAGGAACAGAGAAAGAGAGAGAGAGAGAGAGAGAAAGAGAGAGAGAGAGAGAGAGAGAAAGAGAGAGAGAGAGAGAGAGAGAAAGAGAGAGAGAGAGAGAGAGAGAAAGAGAGAGAGGGAGAGAGAGTGAGGGAGAGAGAGTGAAAGGGAGAGAGACAGAGAGAGAGAGGGAGAGAAGGAGAGACAGAGAGAGAGTCCTGGTCTCTCACCCTGCTCTGGCACACTGGGGGGGGGGGGGTGTTCTCACCCCTGGCAGGATCCTCTCTGCCTTTCTGCCTCTTGCTGCACCATAACGCTGATAAATCATTTACTGCTTGCCCGGTGTGTATGCTGCTGGCCTAGGCAGCTCTGAGCAGAGACCCCAGGCCCTCTGAGAAGTGCTCCTGGAAGCTGTTAGCTGTGGTAGAGCGCTAACAGGACAGGCACAAGTCCCAAGGAGGGTCTCCACAACCCTGCACACAGAGTCTGCACTCTGTGTGTGTGTGTGTATGTGTGTGTGTGTGTGTGTGTGTGTGTGTGTCTGCTGTGCGAGTGTGTGTGCATGCCTGTGTGGGCAAGTGTTTGCATATATGTGAGTGTAAGCATGTGCTATAATGCATATTTGTGTGTGTCTATGAGTGTAAGCATGTGCTATAATGCATATTTGTGTGTGTCTATGAGTGTAAGCATGTGCTATAATGCATATTTGTGTGTGTCTATGAGTGTAAACATGTGGTGGAATGCATATTTATGCATGGATGTGTGCGCGCGTGCGTGTGTGTGTTTGTGTGTGCGTACCTCGGCATGTAGGTGTGTGAGTGCATATGTACACATATGATTCAGTATGTGTCAGTGTAAGCGTGTGCTAGTATGCATATTTATGCATGTCTGTGTGTGTGTGTGTGTGTGTGTGTGTGTGTGTGTGTGGGAGGAGGTGAACAGCATTGTATCCACATAGCGAGAAGCAACCTCTGAGGGCCTGCATTATTTCATGGAAAGCACACAGAGTGAAGCATGTGTGAGTTCAAAGGGAGGACTCCCTCCTGCCCCAGTTCCCGACAGGATTCCTGGTAACCAGATCCCCCAACCCCCCCATGCCGCAGATTTCAGCATGAACTCCAGACCGGCTGCATCTCAGTGAAACCCGCAGAAATGAGGGGCTTTAAAGACCAGAGGCTCTGTCTGAGTTCAAGGTGATATTTGGAGGTGAATGGGGGACAGTGCCCTCTCCGGGGAGGGCTGCAGCCGAAACGCTTCGGCTCCTTCTGATGATAAAAGGGAATTCGCTATCAGCCATCAATTAGGATTATCAACAGAGTCCTTGATTTTTTAATTAGGAAAATAGACTGAAGTGGGCGGCCTGCGTTTGGCTGGCGTCCAGCCGGCTCGGAGGGGCTTACCTTTGAAAGCGAAGGGAAGCGCACGCTTCAAACAATCAACAGGGCCCTGAGCCCTGAGATTAGAAGAGGTTAAACCCATAATCTGTCCTCTTATGCGGGGCGAACAATACCCCCTCTTTCATATTTCTGTTCATTCCCAGATAGCGCGGCATTCAAAGCCCACCCTTTCCAAGAACAATTAAAAACACGGAGCGATTTCACTGGCGCCGCCGCCGAATCGGGGAGGGAGGAAGTGCCAGGATAAGCCATTACGTTTTCATTAGCGAAGCCCAGGAGCTGCCGCATGTATTGTGTTATCAATGACTTTAATTAATGTGTGGGTGGGATTTCTGGCTAATTGGGGCCCAGAGAGCGAGGGAATGGATTGTGCATGCAAAACAGTCGCCGAGCCCAGGGCTCGATAAGCGGCCGGGAGAAGATGAAGGCGCCTTCCGACCGGAACGGATTTTGTTGAAAAGGAGGAGGCTTGCGGTGAGGTCCTCAGTGTCTTAACCGTGTGTGTGTGTGTGTGTGTGTGTGTGTGTGCGCGATTGTGTGCATGCGTGCATGCGTGTGCGTATGTATGTGTGTGTGTGTGCGTGGATGTGTGTGTGTCTTTGTGTCTCTTCTGCAGGTGTGGCTCAGGTTCTGAACAGACTGGATGGAAAGCCGTTTGACGATGCGGACCAGAGGCTGTTTGAGGTGTGGCATGCTCTTGTCATTTTTTTTTAAACGCAGTGGGGTACACCTGCATTCCTACTGGAGTGCTGTAAAATGCAAGCAAAGCCCCAGCTGAATTTAAACCTTTAAACTGAAACAACTGCAAAGATAATAAGTAAATAAAGACAATAATATAATATCTGTTGTGTGTCCTGTGATGTGACCCTGTGCCTGACCCAGCCGTGCCTCTGTTTCCTCGTCAGGCCTTTGTCATCTTCTGCGGCCTCGGCATCAACAACACCATCATGTACGACCAGGTGAAGAAATCATGGGCCAAGCAGTCTGTGGCTCTGGACGTAAGAACCGTTTATGCTCCTGCCCCTCACTGAGGAAATGTCTTTATCAGCCCTCTGTGTCTTTAAAGCCAAGGTGTCAAACAGTGTCATTTTAAAAGGTACCACACGTAATCCGCCTAGATTTTTCACTTGGGTCTGAATTGTTTGCGTTTCAAAGTCTGCCTTGTGAAGCGGTAATCTGTGGTCTCACACTGCACTGGCTCTCAGAGAGAGAGGTAGACAGCGGAGAGAGACAGTGTTGTGTGTGGTGTATGTGTGTGTGTGTGTGAGTGGGATGGCTGTCCTATTTTTTACCCGCCGTACAGGACACTGTGGCCTGGCTATCATGACTCCGACAGGGCACTGACTCCATGACTCCTCCCTCCCAGTCTTCCGCTCGCTTGCTGTTCTACTGGCAGCTTCCAGCGTCCGTTTTAATTATTTATTTTACTTTTATTTAATTTATTGCATTAGCAAGAAAGGAAAGCAGTCCGTTTTCAATATGAAAATGAACACAGAGATTATGTTAACAGAATCAAACAATGAAAGAGTAAAAGATCCAAAGCAGGTAATATTTAATAATCCCACAGGCAGACCTCTTGTGATCTTCATTGCAAAGTTGCCATTATTTTACACTGTGTGCAAGAAAAACAGAAAGGTGAAGAAGAGTCTCTCTAGGCAAAGGGCACAGCCTACACACACACACACTCACACACATACTTGTCACACGGGTATGTCTTAAACGTGGCATGTGTGTAAACTGACGGAATCAGTGTACAATGTACAGTTACACACAGCTGGGAAGAACAGTGCAAACATAAAGTTTTTTGCTACGTTAAAACCAGTGTATAATCCAGATGTTTGAATAGCCTAAGGGGGGCGCTAGTTAGTGTACCTGGTAATGCTACTGAATTAAATCTGGGCCTCCATCAGCAACATCATGCTCTGTAGCGTGACATCCTAATTCCACTGTGAGTGCTGAGAAGGGGTTTGTAGACAGTCATCATTCTATGCAGTGAAACTCAGATCTGTTGTGTTTAAACTGGAGTCTCAGCACTATCAATGTAGGCAGCTGAGATTTTCCATAATAGCCCTTCTTGTGTCACACAGCTAAAGAGACAGATCCCCATTAAGACTTTCAAGTCAGGAGAAATTATTAATGAGGGTGGTAAAATAAAAAAAAAACCCTGTCTCTTCTTCAATGAAATTCTGACTGACAATAATGAGTCCCACAATGGCAATGGTATCGGAGTCCCTTTCAGCGGAATGCTTGGGGAGAGGAAGAGCCTGACTGGCTGCACGCAGAGCTGGGAGTTGTCAGGTGGTTTCTGCATGCGGGGGAGGTAGGGGGAACTAGGCCGCGTTGGGGGGGGGGTTGGAATGAGTGAGCATGCAGATGCATTGCCCATGGCAGCATTGAATAAACATGAGCGTGTTTGATCAAATGAAGAGCTCGCCACTTTAAGCGAGAGTTATTTCTCCATGGGTACCGGGGGGGTGGGGGGTGGGGATAGGCAGGGACCGCGGCGGTGACAAGTGTGACGTGAATCTGCGCTGACTCCTTGGTTTCGCCAGGCCCGCGGAAAAGGCAAGGGGAGGCCGTGCCCCTGGTCCTCTTTGTGCTTATTAGCGCCTTTTATTGCACCTGATATGTTTTGATATTGCGTTGGAAGCCGCCAGTCTCTGGATTTACGAGGGCTTCCCAACCGTAATGTGCTTACGTAATTTACTACCGGAGATAAGAGGCGACTGAATAATTTCGCCATTTTTCATTATACCTCAGTGGCGTTGCTTATGAAAAAATGTATGAAGCTGAGAAAGAGATATTAGCTCCACTGCCACCGTTTCTAGTGTTTCCCCTCTCTCTGCATGGTTAGATAAGTAGCTTTTAGCAGCACCACTTAAACGGCCCTTCCAAAAGGACCTGGCAAAAGATAACACAGTATTTGCGATATTAGATGCTTTTATCCAAGGCAGCTTGCAATTGTACACATTACACACTCTGATGCCCATTTATGCAGCCAAAGCTTTGTGCTAGAACCAGAAAGATAATACAATATTACATTTTAATGTTGTATATACGTGTATTATTACATGTAGGATATACCAAGAGTTTGGGGGTCTGGTCTCCCAGTGATTAGGACCAGAGATGTTTATACGCAAATGACTTTTAGATTAACGGCGTCCTCTTTTGCAGGTGCTGTCATACCATGCCACCTGTTCGAAGACAGAGGTGGACAAATTTAAGGTAAGATGAAACCGGGTAGTTCAGCATGTGTAACGGTCTGCCTTTTACTTTGTACCTCCCCTGTACGAGTTGGAATGAACGTCACTGTATTTTTGTTCAGAGAGTGACATTAAACTGTGCAGAGTGCTGGGAAATGGTACTTTCTTTAGACGGCGCTTGATGTTTTACCCCCTCCTGTAAAAAACCGTGACAGAAGCACAAAGTGGGCCCTTTACCTGCATTTCCAATGATTTCTTTATTAAATACTGAGGTGAACTATCACCCTGTGCATGTCTCACCTTTGTTTTTTTTTTTTGTTTGTTTTGTTTTAATGCTCACTTAACCAAGCTAGCAGAGTTAGCGTGTTTTTAATTTTCCCCACCTCGCCCCTATGTTGTGGAGGTAGCGCGGGCTCCCTAGCTAATAAAGACAGCCCCTTTTTAGCTCATAGTGTACATTCACTCCCTTGGTTATCACAGGGATCGTGCCACGCCTCGTATCTGTTCGCCTACACAGAAATAAGACTCTCGAGCCTAAATTAGCCCAGAATGTGTGGGAGGACACACCTTTTCCCGGGAAGTCCACTTTTTTCTAGCAGTGACTGCAAATATACCGAAATGCCTGCTTTCCACATGATCAGATGAAAAGGAAGCCACGCTACAGCACCACACATAACCCTCACGCATGTACCGCGCAAAGCCGTTGAGAAGGGCCTGAATGTTTTTTTTCCCAGATTCCCTCATGAAATTAAGATTTAACCGTTACATAAAAGATCACATCATTTAATGAGGACGGCAAGTATTCTCTTACTTTTTGCAGATTAAGGCGAGATGTACTCTTACATAATCACAAATTCTATTAGAATCAAGGAACTGTCTCTCCAATTGCTTTGCAGTGGGTCATGGGACTTTTTGAAGAGAAGTGGATTGCCTCACTTCCTGTACTAATTGTCGTGCTACTGAGGGCCCCTTTACTTGACAATTAAAGTCTCCACATTGCTTTTAATATTCAAAGTAAAAAAAAGCTTTGCCTTACAAATGCTCACTACATCATGTAGGTGTTTGAGGCTAAATTTACTCACACCTGTTGCACAATACGGCATTTTATCCCAGAGCTTTTCTCCATTAAAGAGGAAGAGGTTTTTTGGGTTTTTTTTTTTTTGCAACAATGGCACAATTGTGAAATCTTGTTTTTAAGGTTTATTGTTGCAATTTTGCTTTTGAAGCAGCTTTTTGTCTTTAATATATCTCTTTGCTAGATCCTTGAAATTCTTATGCATGAATAGCACTGTGTAAAATCAAGTTCATTATGATCGTAGTTGTTATTACTACACCCCATACCATATCAGTATAAGGAGGCAAGGAGCAAGGAGTTGCCCTACTGCATTTAAACACCCTGAGGAGACGAAGCCCTGAGACTGATAGTCTGAGCACTAATCAGTGCTTAAGACTGATTACCCTACAGACTGCAAAAGAGGCGTCACATGACCTTCAAAAGCTTGTCCTGAAAGATATGGGTGCTTTTTTCCCAATTAGTTGGGAATTTACTGAAACGGTCCAGGTGCACTGATTAAACTCATATTCATTACCTATGATTGGAACCTGCTGTTTCAAGCCCTGAGCTATATTAGCTATTTTGCTGTCACATTTCATTGGTCGTATTCACCAGTCCTGAAAGAGGGGGCAAGAGACTATTAACATTAGTATTAATGTATTAATTTCTGTTTTTCTACATTACAGCACATATTCATTTTTAGCCTTGTATGGCCTTATGTCTGCGGTTTGATACTTAGTGCCTCTATCTCAGAGAGACTTCCATGAAACATTCCACCAGGGTGTAGACATTCAGCCATGGCCCAAACTGCCCTCTCCAACCCTAATTGAAATGACCTGAAAATTGTGGTGTTTTCAAAACGAATAAGTAAGATCAATGCTTAAAGATTTGGATGCGTTATTAATACAGTTGTGAGCGCGTACGGCGGCTGCTTATTGATGCTGTCACTGAACCATAATGAATCGCTCGGACCCTGCACGGGCTGCATGCCTGGGTAATGCGTGTGTTAATGACTGCCTCGCTGCACTTTCCCCGACGGTCCCCGCAGACCCTGTCCCTGAGCGCGAGGCGTCGGCCGAGCTGGTGGATCTCCGAGCGTCAGCTACACCCATTTACAGCAGCCTTCCAAGCTGCCTCCGCAAATGAAGACCCCACAGAACATGCCTTCCTGAATTATTCCAAAAGCTGTTAATGTCACCAGTGGTCCGCGGTCAGCACCACAAGACATGGAGCAGGACTGCTTACCTGCTAACCAGAGCAGCAACCATTTCTTTAAAAAAAAAAAAAAAAACATTGGTCGGTTTTTCCTGGTTACGCCGGCCATGTCTCCGTTCCACATGAAGGCACACCCGCGCACCCATGTTCAACGCGTGGATTTCATGATGTCTTTCACAGCTCTCATAACATAAATTGTGTCTGTTAAAAATTCAATTTATTTCCCCCTGACTTCCTGTGCTGTTTTCTCCCGACTCTCAAAAGTGGCCTCCATGGACCCAAAGCAGTATAATTGAGAATGACATCCTGCTAGACCATAATATGACTGTGCAGACCGATGCTGGAAGGATCAAAAACGTACTGCATGCTTGGGTCCAACTGGCTGAAAGTTATGACCATCAGACAATTAGTACAAGTGACTCCTGGTGATGGTCTGTCAAACGTTGCACTGCTGCCCTGAATGTTAAGGTGTCCTGAGTTGGGATAGTACAGACGTGCTTGAGTGTTTTTCTCTTTATCCCCACAAGCAAGGCGTTCAGTCTCTCCCCCAGGGAGCGGACTGTCGAACACTTGAGACACACAACATCACCTCAGCAAAACCCTCAACGGCAGACACCATCATCCCAGTTCAAAGGAACATTTTTTTTCTGATGCTAATGAGCTACATCTGCACACGTGCCTGCGATCTGGATGTGAACGGGTGACCCGGGTTAGCGCTCCTGCTAATTAACATGAGACGGCAGTGACAGGAGGAGCAGGGTGACCCGTCACTGAAATGTTATTGAGGGGGTAACGTGGTTTTAATGCCGACATGCAGCTAAGATGTACGCGGTGCGCAGAACGTTCGGAATAACCACTTGTATCTGGGCCAGATTCCACTGGTTAATGAAGCCATGAGTGCGTTTCTAAATTTAAAGAGCAAAAAAGAAGAATGTTGCTGATGACGACAATCGCAATTTATCAATGAGACGATGGAACATAAACAACACGTTCAGTTCCCCTGCCGGTTGCCCTCTCGTTAATTACGCACCCTCCTTTGAATGGGTTCTATATTTAGAGTTTTTTCATTAGCAACTTCGCCATAGGAGGACTCGCTTCCTCAGATATCTCTAATCTTTAGGGAGGCTAGTTTTTTGAACTGGAGAAGATTCAGTAGCTTCATGCGAAGAGTTGCTCTGTATATGCGGTGATGCACACCCCGAACTTGTCTGTAGAGCCAGTGATTCACATTTGTGGCTTATCTATAGGACCATGGACTCCCACACACAGCCTGAGTGTTTAAGTTGTCTGTATATAAACTGACTCTAGAATTAGTGACTCACACACAAAGCTTGAGTTTAGAACCAGTGACTCACATGCAAACCCTAGAACTAGAGAAACACACAGGCTTTGTTTTCCAAATAGCACAAACATGTAGTATGCTCATCAAGTGTGCTCTGTCGTCTAGTACATACCTGATAGTATGGATAGTGTTGTCTTCCTGAAAGTCCCTGGACATCATACTATAATCACTGGTAAAAGAAGGCCGCATCGACTACACGCTACCCAGAATCCATTGCAAAACAAAAGGGGTGGGGCTTATAGCAGAGTTCAAAATGGAAGAAATGGCAGATCATTTGAACGGTTGTGTATATTCAGGATACAAGCCGCTAGACTGTGAACAACTGTTTGTATTTATGAGATATCACATTTATTATCAGTATACCACTAACACAAATCATTTGACATACTGTTGCGTAGCATGCTGGTTGTGGTATTTTTTATGAGAGTGAAATGCCATACAAAGCTTACTGTCGTCTACTGTGGCTAAGGTCAGAAGCTGTTCATTTCGAATTCTGACAGAGAATTACGTTGAGGCATACCGTGTACTTGCACGCGTATGCATACTAAATGATTTAGTGTATGCTGCGTATTAGTATGCAATATGCTAGTGTGGGATCTAGGACACAAGTACGTAAAGCTTTACTCTAGAACCAGTGACACGCACGCATAGACCTTGAATCTAGAACCAGTGACACGCATGCATAGACCTTGAATCTAGAACCAGTGACTCGCAAACGGACTCTGAATCCCGAACTAGTGACTCACAAATGTGCTTTGAATCTAGAGCCAGTGACTTATGAACAGAAAGCCTGTCTGTTGACCTTGACTGTACTATACAGTAAACCACCTGGAGTGGCGTGAGGCCTTTATTCACTCTGGAGAGACTGTGGATCAGCACCAAACTGCATGTGTTTCTGTGTGGGGCAGCAAGATTAAAGGAGTCCAGCTGAACCCTGCCTTTTTATCCTCTGTGTACGGCTGAGCTCACATCTCTCTTTTTCTCTCCTTCTCTCTGTATGTCTCTCCTCTTCCTCTGTCCGTCTTTCCCCCTCTCTCCCTCTCTTCTCCTTCTTCCCATCTCTTCCTCTCGTCACTCTTCATTGGCAGGCAGCAAACATCCCCCTGGTGTGTGAGCTCGGCATTGATAAGATGTCCTTTGATGACTTCTCGCTGGACGTGGACGCCATGATCACCGCTGCCCTGCGCATGTTTATGGAGCTGGGCATGGTGCAGAAATTCAAAATCGACTACGAGGTGAGGCTGGGAGCCTGCCCCAGGGTGGCACACAGACCACGGGGGACTGCTCTGGGAACTCACTCATGCATTCACTCATTCATGCATTCACTCATTCATGCAATCACTCACGTATTTACTCACTCTTGTATTCACTCACTCAAGCACTCACTCAGTCATGTATTCACTCACTCAAGCACTCGGTCACGCATTCAATCAATCACACATCCACAGAATTACACATTCACTCACTTATACATTCATTCACACATTCACTCACTCATGCATTCACTCACTCACGCATTCACAGAATTACACATTCACTCAAACATGCACTGACTCACTCACCCATGCATTCACTCAGTCACAGAATTACACATTCAGTCATGCACTCACGCTTTTACTCACTCATGCATCCATTCACTCACTCATGCATGCATTCAGGACTCGCAATCACCCATTCACTCACTCACTCTTGCTCTGTCTCTCACCCTTTCACCCTTAGTCTCTCTATTTCAATACAGCTGGCTTTGCTGTCTTGCAAGTACACATCTGTGTTACCAAAGCATGTGCCAAAATAAGAAAAAAAAACAGATGGAATGGTACTATGCAATACATTAAAATTATCATGCACTGTAAGTTGAATGGGTTTGTCTGTGTGTCACTCTCACTGCCCATCTTTGTCTGTATGTCTCTCTGTTCAGTTCAGTTGCTTTCAGCATGACAAAGATTTCATCTGTACAACCAGAGCATACCTAGCAAAATTGTCAATGCATTAACAGGTATATACAGAATTCTAGCACAGCATATGTGAGCATCCACGTTCCTGAAATAGAGTGTAATAAAATGCAACGTTGTCTCTGTCTGTCTCTCTCTCTGTTACCATCGGCAGACGCTGTGTAGGTGGTTGCTGACGGTGAGGAAGAACTACCGCATGGTGCTGTACCACAACTGGCGGCACGCCTTCAACGTGTGCCAGTGCATGTTCTCCATGCTGACTGTGAGTATGGCCCTGACCAGTGAGGGCTCCCCCTGCTGGCCAGCCACTGACTGTGCAGGCAAATGACGAGAAATAAATCCCTCATTCACAAAAAAAAAAAAGAAACTACCTCACAGGCTCTGACTTGCTCTGAAGGTTCTCTCCCCCCTTGCGGTTTAACCTGAAATGAAACGTGCACCTGAACGCTGAGCAGGGTCTCTGAGCGATTGCTGCACCAGGGGAGACACGCACCGTTTCCTCTCCCCAGAGAGTGAGTAGCAGTATAACAACAGCATAAACGTCTCTACCCGTCTGTGTCCGCACGCTCTCCTGTTCAAAGGAGCAGTGACCCTGCAGAACTCTACTTCCCGTCCCAGTGGACTGTGTTATCTCCTACCCCCAGTGCTTTAGGGGAAGTTACCTACACATACACCTCGCGCACTTAATCAAGCACAGCTTGCTATCTAAATGAGCTATTATCGGGGGAAAGGAAACTTGTAGTGTGCAAGCGATTTAGGACCACACCGCAGCACTGCGGTGTGTTTTTAATAAATGCCCTGCCACTATGCTAACCCCACTGAGGATTCTTACCGCGTAGCGCCATGTTGCTATTGTCCACCTCATCAGAGTGATAAATCTAAGCTGCAGCATGTCAGAGTGACAGTGGTATCAGTCTCTGGGGGGTCTCATGGTTATTCCATAAAAAGAGCCTTTCAGGTACGGCCCAAGTATTGTGTTATTCACACTCTGGGAGCCTCCCCCTTACTCTAAAACACCCTTAGACATCACAGCAGATTTAATTCATTACAGGCATTTAGCAGACACTCTTATCCAGAGCAACTTACATCAGTTACAGGTTTTTACAATGTTATCCATTCATATAGCTTGATATTTACTGAGGAAATTGTGGGTTAAGTGCCTTACCCCAGGGTACAGCAGTAGTGCCCCCACGGGAATCAAACCTGCAACCTTGTGGTTACAAGCCCTGCACCTTATCACTATGCTACACTGCTCCCATATTCAAATCACTCCCCAAACCTTTCTACACCATGAACAGAGCATCATGCTTTCTGACCGCAGCTGGAGTGGTTCTATGAAAACAGAAACCCATGAGAAGTGTTTAGTTTTTACATTTTTACGTCAGTCTCGTAAGGACTGCTTATTAATGTGGTGTGTGCTTGGCAATCTAAACGGTAACCCTAGGGTCCATTTACATATTTATTGACTTTTTTCTCAGAAAATTGAAAATGTATTTCAAACTCAAATTAGACATCCATTATGCATGACAATTGTTAGAACAGCCATTATAGTGTTTCATAGAACAGCACTCTGTACTCCTTAAATACTCTGGTTTAATATAGCTCCTGGTGGAATGCCGTTGTTCATGTTCATGATGTTCTTGTTCCCAGCAGAGCCTTCCTCTTTCTGACTGGGTAGTTTTGTTCCTGATGTAGTGCAGTTCCTGTTCCTGATGCAATGCTCCAGTTTCTGTGGAATCACTCTTATTCCTATTCTTAGTGGAGCACTCTTGCTCCTGACGTAGTGCTGTTATTCCTGTTCTTGATGCAGTGATCTTGTTCCTGTCCCTGGTGGAGCGCTCCTGTATCACAGGATCCCTGCCGTCTGGGTTATGGCACCTACACGATGTCTCTTGTTTTCTCGGTTCCTAGACTGCGGGGTTCCAGGAGACCCTGACCGAGGTGGAGATCCTGGCGCTCATCGTGGGCTGCATCTGCCACGACCTGGACCACCGTGGGACCAATAATGCTTTCCAAGCCAAGTGAGTGACCCTGACCCTGACCCTGACCGTGGCCATGGCCCTGACTGTGACCCTGACCCTGACCGTGACGGTTTCTGTCTCTGTGACTGCAGCTCCTGAGGGGGAGATCTTTTCACCTCCCCTCAGGAGTTCCCCCCACCTCTAATGAACCCCAAAGTGCAGAGTGGGAAATAACCCAACTGCAGAACTGAGAATCAGTGATCAGTACTGTACTGAGAATCATGCCGCATGCCTATGACAAACTCTGACTGCTCCATCATCACGTTAAATTATTGTCATTTAGCAGACACTCTTATCCAGAGTGACTTACATAGGTTACAGTTTCACATATTATCCATTTAAACACCTGACAATTGACTGAGGCAATTGTAGGTTGAGTGTCTTGCCCGAGGGTACAGAAGCAGTTCCTCAGTGGGGAATCGAACCCGGAACCTTTCCGTTACAAGCCCTGGTGCTTACCATTACATTACATTGCTGCATAAGATCCTACATAAAATCTTGATTGTGTGCAGTAAGTCCACAGAACATGTTAACGACCAACAGGTGATGGGTTCTGTAGAGTGATGTGTGGTGAGTTTGGTGAGAATGTGAAGAGGCAGGGAGAGGTTGACCTGTGGCTCTCTGGCTCTCTTGCTCCCTCTCTCTGTCCCTCGCTCTCTCTGCCAGGACGGGCTCGGCCCTCTCCCTCCTGTACGGGACCTCAGCCACCCTGGAGCATCACCACTTCAACCACGCCGTCATGATCCTGCAGAGCGAGGTGTGCTACCTTTCACTGATGACACACTGCAGCGTGTTAACCTGCTCTCTCACAGGACACAGTCTACCACAGCACATACACCTGCTCCATCACAATGTACAACACACTGCAGTGTGTTAATCTGCTCTCTCACAGGACACAGTCTACCACAGCACATACACCTGCTCCATCACAATGTACAACACACTGCAGCATGTTAACCTTCTCTCTCACAGGACACAATCTACCACAGCACATACACCTGCTCCATCACAATGTACAACACACTGCAGCATGTTAACCTTCTCTCTCACAGGACACAGTCTACCACAGCACATACACCTGCTCCATCACAATGTACAACACACTGCAGCATGTTAATCTGCTCTCTCACAGGACACTGTACCACAGCACATACACCTGCTCCATCACAATGTACAACACACTGCAGCATGTTAACCTGCTCTCTCACAGGACACAGTCTACCACAGCACATACACCTGCTCCATCACAATGTACAACACACCATGAGAGAAAGCTGCTCTGTCCCAGCGTTTCACTTCTGCTTGGAGTTAATAAAGGCGTATATGGACATGGTTTAATTTTCCAAAGAGCGCAATTACCTCTGAACAGCAAGATTATGTGCAAATGTCATCCTTGGGGACTGGCATCACTTCATGAAAAGGGGGAACTGAAGAAACGGGAACATAACAGCTAGTTTTGCCCGTTTTAAAAATATTGGAAAGTGACGCGTATCATGGATTGACTTATGTACCTGTACATTGTTGTGAAGCATGACTGATTCTTACAAGGACGATGCTGACGGTGCCTTCTTTGCAAAGTTGCTGTAGTCCTTGCAGGGTTAAAGTATATCTGCTGCCCCCTTGTGGTTGTAAGTGATTCCAGCAAGTACAATTAATAACTATAGCTTGTTTTCTTTTAATGCATATTTGAAGAATATATATATATATATAAATATATATATATGTATATATATATATATATGTATATATATATATATATATATATATATAGTCGACAGGCTTTCCAACATAAACATTATAGTTTGTCATTCATTTGGCAAATGCCAAGTTTCCACAATTGGTGCAGCATCAGAGATCTGTTAGCAAATACTGCTTGCACCTCGCTTCCTCAAAATTTGAATCAATCCACACAAATAAAGATAGCAGTAAATATGTTCCTCACAAAAGAGCAAATATAATTTTGAAAATAAAGCAGGCTAATTAGCTGAGAGAAGTTCATTAGGACAATAAGTTTGGGTAAGTAGGTAATTAAGGAAATTTCAGACTCCTGCTTGGACAAGACTTTGTGAGACAGGCTCCATTAGGTTCATTATCCTGCCGGTGACGACATGGCAAACTGACAAATGTTTGCTTGGAATATCATAATGGTTTCTGATAATACACAGAGTGAATTACAGCCTGCATCATTAGCATATAAATGAGTAATGTCTTTGATTCGCGGGGGGGGGGAGAGAAAAAAGTTTGTGGATTCTCTCCACCAACCAGCGGGAACAATTAATTAAAACTTCACTTGTGAATGGACGTGAGTGCGGTGTCTCTCTTTCTTTCCCTAACCCTCCCCTCTCCTCATACTCTCTCTTTCTGTCTACCCCTTTGTCCCCTTCTCTCTCTCTCTCTCTCTCTCTCTCTGTCCCTCTTCCATTCCCTCTTTCTCTCTCTCTCTCCTTCCACTCCCTCTTCTTCTGTCTCTTGGTTTCTGTCCCCCTCTTTCTCCCGCTGTGCTCTCTCTCTCCATTCACCCTTGTCCTTTTCTGTCCCTCTCTCTCTCCTTCTTCCACTCCCTGTCTTTCTCTCGCTTGATTTTTATCCTCCTTTCTCTCCCCCATCCTCGCCTCTGCTTCTCTCTGTCTTTCTCTCAGTCTGAAGCTCTCAGATCCAGGAAAACTCCACCTCCACTGTGATAGTATTTAATATTTCATTGCACCTGAAAAGCATACACACACACACATACACGCTGGTCTTGCAGAGATACAGCTGAAAAAAAGCCCCTTTCTCTCGCAGCAGATGAAGAGCACCACGGCTTGTCCAATCACTGTGGATCGCCTGGTCGTTCATATCGTAGGAGATCCACTTCCCATAGGACCTCACTCACCGTGGTTTACTTCACTGACTGTGTATATGTGTGTGTGTAGTGCGAGGGTGTTATGTAGGGCAATCATATAGCATATTTCATTGAGCTTATTTAATTATTAAGGGTTCGCTGCCTATATCAGCCCAAGCCGGCTCTCTGAAGGGCTGCTTCAGGCGGGGATGGCCGTTTCCCCTTGGCAGCGGCTCTGTGATCTCAGGAGTGTGTGCCTTTGTCGTTTGGAGGAATCTCCCTGCCTTGTCTTCGTTGCGCCCTTGGCTGACTGCAGAGCTCATGTCCCCCCCCCGCCCCCCCACTGCTGCCCATTTCAATCGGGAACGCTCTGACCCCTCCGATGGTGACGTAGCTGTGGTGCGTGGGCGGTTTCATAGCTCGGCTCATTGGCTCAGGAGCGTCATATTAAATCAAAGCCTTGGACACACAAGCCCAGCACAGCAGTTTAAAGAGTGCAATTGCAGTTTAACGAGCTGGTTCTGTCCAGTCCAGAGGCAGAGAGGCTGTAAGTGCTGAGTTGGTGATTCGGGAGAGGGTCAGGCGGGCTCAGGCGTAATCACACTGTTTCCTTTGTGTTTCGCAGGGACACAACATCTTCTCCAACCTGTCCTCTCAAGAGTACAGTGACCTCATGCAGCTGCTGAAGCAGTCCATCCTGGCCACAGACCTCACACTCTACTTTGAGTAAGCATGCAGTACACAAATTTATACACGTGTATAATCATACACACTGTCAACGGCCTCAGCCATTACTAATCAACCACTGATCAAATGACCCCATAGATCTCACAGCACAAAACCCACAAAGACATCACCCTGCACTGTACATATCTACTGTATACAGACTGTAATGAGATCCAATCTAAAAATCTGACTGAGCAATCACTGATCAATATATGAGAAAGGAAGGAGTTCCACGGAACAAAAATCGGTAAAAAATTATTTAGCACTACTAGAGGTATTGTGTAACTATTATTTTAATGATTTGCTTGTGAGTATAATTACCAGGCTCTCTTATTGTCAGTTAGTTTCAAACAAAAACAAAATAATTAACACCTCACCACCTGCCGATTCAGTCCTTCTCAACGATCACTGAAATTTGAGGGCTTACACTGCCCCCTTGTGGTTACTGTGCTTCCCTACATTTGACTGAGATAATCTGTGGAACATTCCCTCCACTCCTGCAGGAACAGAGCTGCCTTCTTTGAGCTTGTCAGCAAAGGGGAATACAACTGGAATGTGAAGACCCACAGAGACATGTGCAGGTAATTCATTCAGCTCCCCATCCTGACAGTCAGCACCGGTGAGAACAGAAACCTGTCTATTCCATTTGTCCAGCCACTGCCCTGGTTAGGAAATGGACCATATGTTGTTTTGAAATGACGAAGCTCCTGCCTAGAATGGAGGACCGCTAGCCCCAGACTGAGCTGAGCGGTTAAGTGATATTCAGTCTTGCCTCTGCTTCATAGGTCAATGCTGATGACTGCTTGTGACCTCGGAGCCGTGACCAAGCCCTGGGAAATATCCAGAAAGGTAAGCGTTCCTCTGTTTGCGGGCGGAACTTCAGACCGGAGGGTCTCCGGGTTTCCCCACCTGGACTACCGTGGCCGTTTAAATGTCATGCCCTGCTCTCTCCTCCAGGTGGCGGAGCTGGTGACCAGCGAGTTCTTCGAGCAGGGAGACAGAGAGCGGTCAGAGCTGAAGCTGACTCCCTCAGTGAGTTCACAAACCCCGCCCCCTGGCTACGCCCCCACACGCATTGTACCGCTTTCCCTTCACAAATCTGAGCGCCACTTACGGTTCCCAGCTGACTGTTTTAATAGAAACGCGTCTCTTTCCCAATGGCGCAACGATCGCAGCAGTCGAAACGCAGCTCCTAAATGGGTCTCGACCACACAAGTGATGTCGTTAGTGTGTCCCTGCGTCATGGAGGCAAACGTTCATGTTCTGGCCGGGTTCGTGGCTTCCCACAGGTGGCATCCCATGGTGGGAGACTGAGGGCAGTGCCAGCCAGTACCCGGAACAGTCAGCCGTGCTCCGGGTATCATCGGGGGCGACCCGATAACCGGCCCTGAGTGCGGCTCTGACCCACAGCCACCCGGTCCGGTCGCGCCCCACATGCACACCTATTAAATTACCTGCCACAAAGTTGCCAGCGGCGGTTAGATCTGCCCCTGCCAGATACAACCTGATTACTTCAAACTGTCTCGGAAGGCCTACGCTTTGGGCTACAGATAACAGGAACTCAATACAATTTCACTTAGCTTTCCTTTTTTTTTTAACGCCCTGTCCTTTTCAGCAAGCCGCATAAACGTAACCCGATAATGAGGCCATTAAACTATCTACCTGTGTTTTTCCATCACTGAAAGTCAGGGGGACTCGTTGCAGCATTTTTCCATTGGCGTGTAATTATTTAATTATTTATGTACCCTTTCCCCCCCCCCCCCCCCCACCGTTCGTGCCTGGTTAATTAAAAAATGACCAAAACACAGGACAAAGGTTGACACCTCGGAATGGCTTTGAAGACTGGGGGGGGGGTTCAGAAGGCTCAAAAAGAGCCCCATTCTCTGGATCCGTATGCCCCCCCCCACCCACCACCACCCCCACTCATGGCCGCGTGGCCTCGGGTTCGGAGCCTGCCTGTCAGACTCGTCGCCATCCAGCGCGTGGGTGTTATCAATTATGCATTCAATTTCTGAACCCGAACCCTGGCGACTATCTCTGAAGCACAGCCTCTCCCCGCGAGGCAGAGACAGGGTCGCAATAAGCTAGAAGAGAGAGGTAATTACGGGTTTGTCTTTAAGGCAAAGGCTACACCCACCCCCACTCCCACTCACACCCCCCCCCCTTTCAGAGACAAAAAAGGTCATGCTACCTCAAACACGCTATCTAAGCAGAGCTAAAGGTGAATGGTAGGAGAGATGGATGTTATACAGGTGTGGTGACAAGTTTGCTGCTATGTATGTTCCAGGCCATTTTCGATCGGAACCGGAAGGACGAGCTGCCAGGTCTGCAGCTGGAGTGGATCGATGGGATCTGCGCTCCGCTGTACGAGGTAACCACCCCCTGCCCCGCCCCACACACCCAACCCCACCCTGCATCTGGGCGATCCCACCCCAGATACCGCCCCAAACAGCTGCGAGAACAGTGCCCCCAGGGGGACGTGACTCTTGGTGACTGCGACTGTGAATCTTTGCGTCGCCCACATCGGCATAAATGAAGGAATTAGCGTTCCAGGTCATCCTTGACAGGAGCCCACGGAATCAGCCGAGTTTTTTTATCTGTCTATGTTCCGAGACCCCCGGCCTGTTGCCCTGGTGATGCTGATGTCACTGAGGAAGCCTGTGAGTGACAGACACACGTGCCAGCTCACGTTCAGAATTCACGCAGAAACAGAACGCGGGTGACGCTTCCATTCAGTCTCAGAGGACGGGGCGTGGACACGGGTCGACACCTCGGAGTGAATGTGGCCCGACATCGAAATCTGGCACCGTGGAGACAATGAATGAGTAGGCTGACAGGAAGTACGCACAGCTACCTTTCAGACTGCTCCAGAGGGCCTAGCCACTCGGCGCTGAATAGAGCAGCTATACAAGGGAAGAAAGCTCCAGTTATCAGCTCCTCTGCGAGACGGGGGAGGCTGTGACGTCAATGCTCACCTGCTCGAAGCACAGGCTGCCTGTGATTGGACAGCAGATCGGTAAAACAGCTCTGTGATTGGAGGGTAAGAGAGAGAGAGAGATAGAGAGAGAGAGAGATACAGCTAGAGAAAGAGAGACAGTGAGATTCTTAAAAGTGCCTTCATTATTATTTTTCCCTGTCTTTACATATAAATGCCCCTCTGACTTTATTAAAGACAAATGCTTCAATCTTGATTTATCCTGTAAGATTTATCAACTATTTTAAATGATTCATTATAAACGTTTTCACATTCATTGCATCAAGCTTCTGTTTCAGTTACTGCTAGGGATGCACACCCATTCTCACTCCCTCACCACACGGAAGATGGCGGCAGATTTTTCCAGAGAAAACAGAATCTCCCAAATTCTACCCGTGAAATTAAAGCGACAACGGAATTTTTTTTTTCTGCTTCTGGCTGCTGTTTAAAGGAGCGAGGGGGCGGGGCGGGGAAAGTTCAGAGACGAGCGGGTCGCTACGTGGGCGGAAGAAGATCCTACGCCATCAGTCAAGCTCTCCTGGTGATTCTGCGCTGAGCAGAATATTAATCCGTGGTTATGTAACCTCCCCATCTTCAAAGCGCACCAGATAAACTGCACATCTCCCTCAGCCCCCTCTCAGTCGCACGACTTCCCCCGAATGCTGATGAGTCTCTCGCACTGACAGGGGGTGCACAGCGTGACCTGCCCCCCACCCCCCCCACCCCAGAGAATCGGGCAGAGACACATCTTATGGAAAGGGTCAAAGGTGTACCACCTGCAGCGTCAGAGGTGTCTGTCCCGAGTCATTTATTATGGATTCAGTAGGGGAAGTCAGGTGTTTGCAGTGGACCTCCTGGGGACAAGATCAAGAACAACTGAATGGGCCAGAAATCGAGTCTGGCCAGCACACTGCCTCTGACTCTGTCTCTGACTCCCTGAAGAGACTCTCTCTCTCCCTCTCTCATATGTATCACTGATGAATGATGATATTAATGAGAACTGTCATAGAACTGTGGATCAAACAGAATTTATATATGTTATACATTATATATAAATGATTTGACCTACTATTCAGTGACAATGTAAGTTACAGCACTGACCACCATAGCTGAATATGCTTCATGCATTGTGTAGTGCTGATTAGCCTGCCATATTCCTGAAGAGAATGACAATAACTGGAAGAACAATCAGAGAAAAAAATCTGTCCCTTCTATTTACTAAACTGTATTTTTAAAATAAGGTGGGATGGTCAGTATGCCAACTGAACATCCCATCTGAAGGCCAGAACCTCCTACAGGACAGTATCCCCAACTGTCTGGTCTTTAATAACAGGGAAAGGCCTTTTTTAGCTTACCATTTAATGTACGCAATATAAGCAGCTAGTGAGGAACTCCACCAGATAGTCAGTATGAACCATGAAAGACAGCTACCATTAACGATACCATATGGGGACATTTTTTTGGACGTGACGAGAAGTCCAGAGCGAAAGCGCCAGCTGTTTATTATTGTGTGTAGCACCTGAATGAGGGCGATTTGGAGCTGAGCCTGTTTTATCAGGCAGAAGTAGGCTTGACTTGTGAACTGCGTCACGGCATAAACTGCTGCTCGTGCGTTCCGCAGGGCTCCCT
This sequence comes from Megalops cyprinoides, assembly GCF_013368585.1. Taxonomy (NCBI): domain Eukaryota; kingdom Metazoa; phylum Chordata; class Actinopteri; order Elopiformes; family Megalopidae; genus Megalops; species Megalops cyprinoides. The sequence goes on along the minus strand of NC_050596.1, from coordinate 29,742,129 downwards.
TTGGGAGTCTGAATGGTGAGCAAGCACGCAGTCTGAATACTAAATCAATCTGAACCTCAACGTGTCCTTTGTGCCAATGTTTTTTTTAACCCCTGCAAACTTCAGAAAAAGCTGTTACCGCTCATGGACTGCGTTTGAAGCAAACAAAAAACGTAGAGTTAAACCATTTCAGGCGGCGCACTGAAACGTTTGAATTGTATTTACTCTTAAACACTGAGCACAAATCTTTTATGAATATAGCGTCTTTGTCCCACGGTGTCCTCCAATTAGTAAAATGCAGTTACTCCCTCCATTCCACTTAATTTCTCTGACAAAAAAGAGCCTGTAATAAGACCTTACAGTTTAAATGTGATTGGTTGAAATTTTGTTGTTTTCCAGTTTTTGACCAATAGTCTACTGGTTGAACACCTAGGGAGAGTGCAAGTAAACCATGAAACATTTGCAGTCTATGTGCAGGTCCCAGAGGTATGCACTATGATACAGAGAAATTATCTGAATACTTCCCCTGGCAAGAAATGTGTAACACCTTCCACCAGGAAAGAAATCAGTTTCTGACAAAGAATAAGAGGTACAGCACTCTCAGGAAGAGCATAGAATGCTGGGATATTAACATCCACCTCCTTCAAACCTTCACACACAGTTGCACTGTACAACAGGCCACCTGCATCGGCATGTGGATGAACCTCAGCGTTGACACGCTGTGCCCTCTCAGTCTTTGCGATGCGGTGATTCAGGTCTTTGTGTGTATGCTAAATTGCTGTAAAGGGCTGCATCTCCCAGGGGGGCAGGGGAGTGTCTGGGTGACCATGAGTAGAGCTGGGAGGGGATTTCTGCCACTCTCTGATGAATTATCTCAGGAAAAGTGTGTATGAGGCACACTGACACAGCCGGTGCATACTCAACACAGGCCTGGAAAGTGGAGGAAAGGGGGTGAAAGGGTCTGCCAGGAATAGGGACCGGTGTTTCTGGGAGTGAACATGGGGAGTTTTCCTCCTTGCTGCTGTCTGTTTCCCGGTGCACTGTGGGACTTGTAGTGTGAAAAACAGCTGTTGGCTGCATGCAAGTGTGCCTAGGGACTGCACTCGCTGTGCTTCAGCACCACTGCCCTGTGCAGTGGCTGCTGGGTAGAGGGTGGGCCCAATTCGTACAGCTACTGATTCCAAAGTTAGGGTGCATGCCCCTCCAACACCACCGAAAGTAAAAAGGGCATGGGCATATCCAAATGGAAAGTACCTGTGTTGATACTGTTATGAGCTTGACTGGAACAGTGTTAAGAGAATGCTGTTGTAGGGGCACATCCAAGGGGGCACAACAGCCTCAAAACAATATCCCAGGTTTGTTCTGCACTTGTTCGTTGACAAATAATATGCAAACAGAAGGAAGCATTCAGTGTTCAGGGTGCCAAAAGGCAGGTCCAAAAACCTCCAATTTGAATGGACTGTCTAATGAGCGCTGCCTGCATGGATGAATGGCCGCTACTGTTGATTGCTCAGCCTTTGTTTGTACATTATCTCCGTTTGGAGCACAGTGGTCAGCAGACAGTTTCTGGGTTGATAAATGAGGCAACTGTTACATGAGTAGGCAGGAGTTCAGCTCTGAAAAAAGACCAATTGGCACTAAATTTTAAATCTTACACAAGAATGAGCTAATGTGCGAGGAAAGTCAGCTCACTGCTTTAGTCCACAGGCGGTAAAACTGACACTTGCTTGTCCTGTGGTGAAAAATGAAGAGAAGAAAATGAACAGAAACTGGTGCAGAGTGTAAGGTTGTCTTGGATAAACTCAATAATCCACACCTGGGGTTCTTCCATGCAAACATACAGTACAGCAAAAGTGGCAGGTGGACATATTAAGCATTTGTAAACCTGTTTTACAGGGTCCACTTCTTTTTTGTGTTTAGTACTTCCCAAGGAATTTTTCTATAGGGTTTATTTTCAAATACTCAGGACTTTTTCCCAGATAACGTAACAATTACCGCCCTGTTTAGTTATAAGTGTCAGACATTAATGATATGAAACTGAAACATTAATGATTTGAACTGTGCCTCATTTTCAGAGAACAGTCCCAGGTGACCTTTAACCCCCCCCCCCCCCTTTACATTATGAGATACACATCAGTCATCTTCAAATTTCGTTACCTTTCATTTCTAGCTTTCCGCAGAAAAATAAATGTAAGCTTTCATTTTCCAAAGGTCATCCTCGTGTGTTGCCATGTTTCACGACACATGAGACCATGTCACCACGTCACACAGCACAAAATCCCTGCAATACAATAATGAATGTCCCCAGCTCTACTGTACCAGAAGCCACACGATGCGCTTAGCCCTATTTATCTCTTTCTTTTCAACACTGCGTCATCCCGGACACAGTCACGGTTATGTCATTGTCACCTGGGTCTCGAAACCCACAGTGCACAACCAAGACAGACGGAGACTGTTTAAACGCTCGTTTCGCTGAACAAATAACTGAGGAATAACTCGCTCGGTGAAAGATAATTACGCATGCCCTTTGCTCCTGTGTGGAAGACTGACGCGTCAGCTGAGCACAGGGTAAGGGAGAGACAGACGGACCTCATCTGAAAGAACTAAAAAGGAGTGCGGTTTGGCGTGCGGCGTGGAGCCCCGCGGGGAGACTTTCTCTCTTTGTTGATTGGGCGGCCGCTCTCTCTATGAGACGGCGCACAGCGAGAGCTTCAGCGCGGCTGGCAGAAGATCCTGCCTCGTTAATGAGGTCGCCCGGGTCTGCGGGGAGCGACGACGAGAGCATTGCGATATGCCTGCGAGCTGTGCGCGGAACCGTCGCAATGGAAACAGCCCATTCGCGGTGCCTCATTCAAAGCACACGTGCAGCCGCGCACCCCCATAAAACAGAACGAGCGATGGATGTCTCAACGGCCGAACAGGAATTTACTGCTGATACGTAACAACAGCATTCCTCTGTCTCTCCACAATGCACGGTTATAACGCACCGATATCAGGCAATTGAAATCGTTAAGAGTATCTCCGTGTGCAGCGTGATAGCTGCCATAACAGTTTTTCAGAGTAAACGACATGGTTGCCGGTTGATGTAATGGCATGCGTTTCGCAGCGCAGCGCGCAGCTCCCCGCGGCTGATCCCTGCGGGGGCGTTCGCCATCATGTGTAAGTGTATGCGGCGGGTTGGGATTATAAACGGTGGCAGAGGTTCCCCGCTGTTTTTCAGCTGTGCAGTCGGAGGAACAACGAGCCGGATGTGTTCAGCCGCGACGCGGCAGACAGTGAGTCTCAACAGATACCGGCCCCCTCCGTTTCTGTCTCGGGAACTATGAACCAGGGCTGATGAAATGTGGGTTAATTAGAAAGCCTGGCAAAATCGAAGGGTTTACTTAGCGTTTCAAACTCATCCAACTGTGTATCAGAGTGATTACACTGGCATTTGGCACAAAACAGGCGAAATGAACTAATTGCCTTTCTACAAAAGCTTCCTTTCCTGAATACCCTATCTGAGAGGGACATGGTTCAGTGGACCTACAAGGAGATTTTAAACATCATTAGAAATATATTTCAGCTGAAGCTCCCTTTGTACTTCCTATAATCACTGATACCTGCATCCAGGGTATTTCTCTGAAAAATAGCTTTATTTCTCATTAACTTGAAATGATCTGATAAGTATTACAAACTCGAAACCCAGGGAAACTGTTTCATTGTGTGTACTAAGCATGCCCCAGGTAGATGGCCCTTAGATTTTAGTTCTCATTGATAAACAACTGCTACATCCAACAGAATACCTTCTTTGGTTTAGTTCTTCACAGAACAGAAGGTGCATTTTAATGACAAGGTCATTTCAGATGAGTTCCTTTTTTGTTCCACGTAGGACCCAGGCCTGGCACTATGGGGATGCATTGCACCCCCAGTTGTCTCCTTATATCCCGATGTCGACATAGTATTTTTGACTTTTTGTGCCCCCCGTGGATTGCAACTGCACACTATATTTTCTCCTGGTGCTGAGCCCGGTAGGACCGCACTCTTCTTGAGTTTAATGTTGAGCCAGAGCCGTCTCCTTTTAACCCTTCCCTCACCCTCTCTTTCCCTCTTTTTTTCCTCTGTTTCCTTCTCAAGACGCTGGTGAAACTGAACCCAAAGCTGCAGCCGATGCTCGACCTGATCCGGGAGAACAGAGCCAGGTGGGAGGAGCTTAACCAGGAGCGGCAGCGCAGCCAGGAGGCGACCACGCCCACGGCGACCGGCGGCGCGGCGGAGAGCAGCGGCAGCGCCCCCTGCTGTAGCAGCTCAGCTGAGAACACCAGCTAGCTCTCGCCTTTGCGTGCAGAGGTTCCTCCTCTGCCCGTACGCTACTCCTCACTGACACGCAGCCAGTTGGAAGAGGCTGTGCCGTGCATGCAGGGTTTCTGCGCTCTGCTCTTAGCTTTTGCCACTTTAGGCAGGTTTCCGCTCGATCGCATTAGACAGACGCCAAGGTAGAAGTTTCTGCGTTCCTGCCGCGACCCCGCACTGGGGTCTGGGTAAGCAGCACTGGAGGTGGCTTAGTATTTCACAGTACAGCTGCTTTATACATTTACTTTTCAGGTGTAATTAGAATTCTGGAGCTGGTATTTACGTGGGGGGGAGGGGCAATGGAAAATGGAGAGGGCTGACACTCTCTGACTGCATTTATTTGTCTAGTTGTCAGCTTTGTGAGAAAGCACCACTTCCCCACAGGAATGGAGGGGAGCGTTAGAGCTGCCAGGGTCTCCAGCCTCTGTTCCTGCTCGTGTCACCCCAGGGCGGGGCTATTGTCATGTGTCCTTTTCCCATTGCTTTGAATATCTGTCACAGGAATGTTTCAGGCAGGGGTGGGGTGGGGTGGGGGTGGGGGTGGGGGTGGGCGGTGCGGGGTATTACACTCCTGTCTATTTTGTAGTGTAAATATCTATTTTTACACAAAATGGAATATGCAAGTGCCATTTCATATGAGTTCGAGCTTTTGGCTTTTTCGTTACCCCCGTTAATGAAGTGCGTTCTCCTCTGGCTGGTGTGATTGCTGGGGGGGGTCAGGGGTCGGGGGTCGGGGGTCGGGGGTCAGGGGTCAGGGGTCGTGCGCAGGTCTGCAGCCGTGTTTGCAGTGCAGAATGCAAATGGAGAGCACGGCCCTCTGTGCCTTGTGTCAACGGGTCTTAATGAAAGGAAATGCATGAAAAAAAACCTCACCCAGCATCGGTGTTATCTTAATATTCTCGTTCAAAGGTAAAGGGATACAGTGAGAGTGCACGGGTGCCGTTAAGATTAGACTTTGTTCCCTGTGTCGTATAACCTGTCCTGATGCCTTCATGGATTTGTGCTTGATTCATATGAATATGAAATGTATGGATGAAAGCAGTTAAGTGAGCACTTACATAATTCAAAGAGACAGTGCCATAGAATAACATACCTCGGGCTAAGAGGTTACAAACAGCCGTCTCGATAAATAACTCACTCGCAAAGATGACCTACATAGACGAATATTCCTGCTTTCTGTACGAACACAGGATCTGGGATTGCGCTAGGAATTTGACTCTTAAACTTTTGGAAACGGAGATTCAGTGACACCCTGTGTCCTGTTTTCCCCTCCGGGATCCCCCCCCCCAATCCCCCTGCCCCCACAAACAGCGATAACACGTTTATGGTTTGGAGCGATATGGATTTTTCTCTCGGCAGACGCTGGGGCCCCGAACGGGATTACATTACCTCCAAACGGCGGCAGCCATCCACGTGTTAATTAAAGGGAAGCCCCGCTGCTGGTGCAGATGCCAGAGCAATTTCACCAGAGACGATAAGGCCCCCGCTTTCCCAACACGGCGATTTAGCCGTGCTATTCCTAAACCATGCCATTTGTAGGACGCCGTCGAGTTGAGAAAAACCAAATTAACCGTCCCCCGTTTTAAAAAATCGCACCTTATCAACATTCTATGACATCACAGCCATAGCCACAGATTGGTACTCGGTCACAATGTTTCACTTATTTTGAGGACAACTTTAAAAACCAGTTCCTTTACAGACAATTTACAGGTATGACTTGGCTATGTTTGAAATGATTTTGTTTCAGACTAGCTTTCCAGATTGTGTTGTTGCAGGGGGAACTGGAGTAATTAATCAGCCTCAGCCCTGGTGTGGCATGGATCTTTGTGCTCTTGGGGCAGGAATAAAATGTTAATTGACCACATGAAAATTTTAATTGCATGGCGTATGACGTTAAACCAACTGCAGCAGCTGTTATAAGCGTAAACAGAAGGCTGACAATAACCTGAATAGGTAAATTAAAAGGAGTTCTTAACTGCGTCTTCATCTTATCGTCCATGAACACATTCATAAGTCAAGTTTTACCTTTGAATGTAACTGCATGGAGTATATTAGTGCATCATATTGGTTGGAATATTATTGCAAAGACGTTCTTGGTTATGGTTTGATATTTGGTTTCCAATGTGATTTCTGTAACTTCTGCATTAGACGACAGTTCGATCTGTGTTTTTTCTTCATGTTTTCTTCCCTATGCCGAGACTTGGGTGTTACTTTTTGTGGGGGATATGACTGAGGGGGATCTTTAAAGGCATGATATTTGGAAATTTGAAATGTTTTGTTAAGTTTGTTGAAATAAACCTGTGCTTCAAGTTGTATCTGTCGCTCTAGCGTTTTCAGGCTGTTGTTATCCCTGTAGGAATCCACTTATTTATGTGGTGCATCGTTCTGGTGCTGCTGTGTTACAACACTGCCCCCATGTGGACACAGAAAGTCATAACAATCCTAGATTTGGATGAATACCTGATAACGGGCAAGTGGGTTGTCAAGTGTGAAAAAGAAATATTACAATACATATATAGCATATCCACTGGGAGAATATACATCACTCCTTAAAGTGGTATTTACTGGGGCTGGTCTGTGAACTGTCCATACAGCAAATTCATTCTCTCACCCTTCACTGTAGGCTTAACAAGTGAACAGATTAATTCCATTGCCCTCACCACTGATCAATCAGGCCATTCCAAAGCGCCCATTAGATCAATCCTAATGGTCTGTGTGTGATTAAATGGTGAAATGATTAAGGAATTTGTACCTAAGTAAACCTCCAGCTATATGTGTGTATGATATGTGATGTCACTCTGGATAGGATACTCTACTAAGCACATAAATAATGACTAACTCATTCAGATTTACACCAAGATAATTTATCTTCCTCTGGAAACTCCCATCTCTCAGGTTCCTAATGGGACTGAATGCACTGTATTTGGTCTGACAGTTATAGATGAATGCACTAAGGGAGTAAGGTCATTAAAAGTTGAATTTGTCATGGCTATATTACAGAAGTCCTGCTGTTTAAAGAAATGTCTAAAGACAACATTAGCTGAGTCCCAGGCAGGACCCCAAAAAGAGGAAAAGAGACTAGGTGGAACATTTTTGTTTGTTCCATTAATTACATGTTAATTACTTAATTAGTGACTTAGCAACATTAACAGGAGGGGTGGGTTCACAAACTCATTTGTAATTGTAATTCAGAGAGCAAATCCAACAGCTATGCGCTGTGCTAGAAATGATTCTATAGAACGGTGAACAATCCGTGAACGCGACGTTAAGGGTTTGGCTGAGACATGGACATTCACAAAAATGCAAGTTCAAACATGGAGGCAGAATCTATAGAGTGTTTTGCGAGGCTACCCGAGCAGGGAGGTGTACCGCGGAGATCCTCACGGATTTAAGGCCACGCGGTAAACACGTTTCCCGTGAAGCTGTGCTCCACGTGTGTTCAGGGCCGCCGGCTCTGATGGGCTCCGACCCCAGCAGTGGTTTCTGCCGGTTGCCGTGTTGCTGCAGACAGTGGGTGGTTTGTGTGGGTGGAAATGAACGTCGGGGGAACCTTTAGAAATGTTTTCGCCTGGAAACACAGAGAAAACATGTGTGCGTAAGTGCTTCTTGGTGGATTTCTTGTGAGAGCAGGGCGTGCTGCGGGCTGTGGGCGGCGCGACAGCGCGGCTCCGCGCGTGGACTGAACCCTCTGCAGCTCGCACGACATTCCGGCAACAACAGGGAGCACATGACCTCAGGGACGGCTAGGAAGCAGAGCCGCATTCATCCCTTCAGGCGTCACCGTATTCTCCCGCTCCAAGGACAGGCAGCATGCCCTCCTACGCGCTACCTTCTCTTTTTTGTCATCTGACAATTGAAAGACCTTTTTCATCAAGTGCGAACATTTTCACCTCTCGAAAGATTGATTGGGGGGCTCATTCAAGCCCCTGACTGAGACTGAAGGCTTTTACAGGCTCTGTGGAAGGCGTGACATGCAATCCGTTTCATTAACTGGACCGGGGGGCTAAAATAACAGGAAATCCACAGTGCTGAAATTCACTTTTTTGTTTAGTCATGCTCCTACCACTTAAGTCAGTTTAAGTAATTTCTCTGTTTACCATATGGGCTTATCCATCGGGACCATTAAGATGTTTACAATTGTACATTTTCAGATTCCGCAAGACACTTATACAGCTGGACAGAAAGAGCGTCGCTCAACGCCATGACAGCTGTGTTTCCCTTGGAAATGAAATCCGCACCCCTCAGGCCCAGAGTAACTGCCTACTCTGCTACTGCACACAGCTGTGTGATAAAGGATATCAATTGCTGGCATATGCCGTCCATAAAACAAACACTAGCCACAACAGACATAACAAACCCCAAAGGCTGACGCAACATTTCTAAACTTCTGAAGACCTAAACGCAGAAAAATCCCAAGAAAGGCCCTAGGAAAAGGAACAGGGCGACAGTCAGTGGAGATCGCATTCAAGACGAGGATCACAACACTGATCGATCAACCAAACCCAAATGGACGCAAGCCACTGAAGACTTCCACGAGTTTGCAGTGCTCAATATCTTACATTCAAGCACTGACCATTAAGTGGAGCCTCCTTACAGTGTAGCGTAGTGGGTTTCAGGTTCGATCCCCAAGTTGAGCGTGGCTGTCATATATTATTGCCTTAACCTGCTGCATGTCAAGCCTGAAAATAAAGAAACACAGGCAGGAACCAATATACACAACACAGGAACCAATATACACAACACACCAAGAGAAACGGGCTTCGGCGTCACTGAAAGGCTATGAGACAAACTAAGCAGGATTGCCAGAAGAAGGAAAAAAAAAATCCTTCCTTCATGGGGAGATTTCAAATCTACACAGAAAACCTGCTTCTTAATTGGGAGAGTCGCCTAATAAACAGGGGAAGTTAAACTGCTCTTTAAAGTGAAAATCTGGCCAATTAAATATCTCCTGCTACATTTTCTGCCAGCCAGAAGTTCTCAGGCTGTTTGTGGGAGCATGCAAATGAGATCTGAAATACAGCTCAAAGTCACTCGCTATCACTGTAGCACACTCTATCTCCCAACTTGCCAAATCCTATTCCTGTAATTAAAAGTGTTGCATCATACAATATTTCAGAAGAATGCCCTCTCCAAAGGACTGACATTTTCCCCAGCCAATTAACTGCCTATTGTCAATGACTGAGACATGCCTACCATAACTGCTACTGGATGAAAACTAGCCAACATGACGAAATGAGACAAAGATTTAACAGCTTTTGCAAAATGACACCAACCAAACTGACAGCCTTAAAAAACTCAATAGCTGTTCTATTGATATATCAACTGGTATTTTGTGGATCAAATTGTTTTACATACATGACACTGACAAAAAGTTGACATATGTTCTGAGGAATTACATTTCCTTACAAATGTAATTACATTACATTTTTTTAAAGCCACAAATAGGGTATCATACCATAATTAAGACTGATTGCTACATTCTAAATTTTTAAATTTTAAATTCTTATTTTTTAAAGGCCCAGCTCCATCAACAATGTGACAGATTTTTTTTTAAACTAAAGGAGAGAAAAAAAATGAGGATGAATAATTACTAGCAATTATCAACTAACTCTTGTCAAAACTAACAAAACACAACAGAGAATGTGAGTGACTTTATCAACTTTAGTCAATTCTCTGTACATGGAAATCAATTAACTTTACATGCAATCAAGTTATTCAAGTGCCCAGCACTTAGGGAAATACTCATTCAAACATTCAATTGATTCTGTCACTTACTCATTGTTAGTTGTCCTCCAAATATGTAGTTTGCCCTGGTATGATGGGGCATCCCGAATCCAAGGACTAAACTGGTATCATGATTGCAGCACAAAACTCTGTCAGCAAGACTGAAAGCAGCAAGATGCTTAATTCGAACGATAAAGCTGCAGTCTGAGAAGCCGTGAATTTTAACACAACCAAGATCAAACGTACTCCCAAAGCTTCATCCTCAGGACAGTCTGACTTCAGGAGCAGCAGTGTGGTGTAGTGGTAAGGAGCAAGTGATTACCTCAGTAGAGATCCAGCTGTATGAATGGATAATGTTAAAACTGTGAGCCCTATACAAGACTGCTAAAATAAAATGTAACGTAAATATCTATCTTTCATCTTATCTGTGTATTTCACATTTTCCACAGTTTCCACACTATTTACCATGCTGTGCTCTGCACTGTCTTTTCTAGCTTTGCAAATACAAGTAGACTTCGCAGCGTATAGCCTCCGACCCCCAGGAACCTGGAGCGGTAACGACACAGATCCAAAGTTAGCATGCTGACCTCAACCCTGAAAACGCTGAATTGGAGAATACCAGAAAGACGACAAGGCCACCCACAGAGATTTTGTCAAGTTCTTTATTGCACCAAGGTTATTGACAAAATGTGCTGCAATGTTAATACAATTTCACAAGAATTGGGACGTAACAACAAAACAAACAAACAAAAAAAAAAACACGTTGATAACATTCTGATTTCAAGCTCTTAACAATTAGGTACTTCTTTTCAAACTGGCTTCAGAAGTCAAAGTAGGAAAGTGTTGAGAAAATGGCTTTTTAGGTTGGCTGAAGGCCCAACATTTCCTTCATTGAGATCATTTTTAAGGATTGGAGGACTGAGTGACACAGATGGATAGCCGGACGCAAGAGGGACATAATCCACTGCACATAACTGTAAGGCAATCTAGTTAAGCACAATACAGGAGGAATGCTGTAAAAAGTACTAAATCTATCTAACATCAGAACAACGCATTTTGTTGCATCTCAAGTCTAGCACCTCACACCAGGCTTCTAGAGAATGGGGTTGTCATTTGGGGTCAACAGTGGCAAGAAAATGATTTAAGCTGCAAGGTATAAAAACAAATCAACTGCATATTCACTGTTTGATATAGGCAAAATTACACCAAAATGGCTGCCATTTCTGTATAAATTCACACCAACACAACCATAACCAGGCCCGCTCACTCTGACGCGTGGGTATGAATTAACTTCAATCAAAACTATCTCTGGGAATGGACACACTGATATTTAAGACGGTTTTGCTTTTTGAAATGTAAATGACCAATAAATACATGTAATAATTACATTAACAGTCACAAATATTAATGCATTTTGAAATTTTTTTTTTTAAAGATTACTCTGGGTTCCTGCATGTGTAAGTTTAAAAAAAAATACAATATCATCACATGGTATTTTGTGTATATATCAAGTGCTGACATATCCATGTATGCATGTATAATGTATATACAGCATATACAAACATATACATAAAATAGGTGAGGGACTGTATGTAGTGGTGCACCTGAAACGCTGCAGGTCTTTGGTACAAACATGTGCGCTGCAACACCCACTCAGGAGAGCAGCCTGCAGACGTGTTCACGCTAAACCAAACACGACACCCTTCATCCCAAAACCACACGCACGATGTGACAGGCAAAGGCCGCACACTTTAACGCAGAAATGCACGCACCCACGCAACTGTCAAAATGGACCCAGGAGAAAACTTTTATCTAATGCTGTAGTCAGACCGTGTCGACCTGGCAAAGCCCTCCGTGGCTGAACTGGTGTATGATTTAGCAAAGCTTTCACTCGGAAGCCATTACGACAGTGTGCGGGTACATTACTCCATTACTACAGCCGTGCGTATGTTCCAGTTTTCCTTTAACCGTCATGTACTGCAACAGACGTCAAGAACAAAACAAAACGAGAGGGGGAACAGCCAATCAGCATCTCCCTTCCAAAACCTGCACTGTTGGTTATACTTCATTCTCATTGGTCAGAGTAAGACCATCTACACAGACACGTACAGGGAACACAGGATCTTAAGATTCAGTCATTAAAAGGTGCAGCTTACACAGGGACACCTCTCACAGAAATTAAAAAAAAAAAAATTATTCCAGGTGAAATTCTTTAAAGACTTCCTTTCCTTTGAAGAAGTCTGACAAAACACACAACCACATGAGCAGCAGGACCGAGAGGTTCATAGCTTGAGGCATGACATCGTTTTTCAAAACAAACAAAGTGTGACACTGCGCAGAGCCGATCTGGGGAGGGATTTTGGTGACGGAAACATTTAACACGGAGTCTGGTAAAGAGGAACAGGAAGGAGGAAAGGCAAACAGATCTTAAAGGCACGGTACTTTAGAGTGAAAGGATTTTTTTTTCTGGAGCACAACACTGAAGTAATTCTGAACGACAAGTGAGTCTAAAACAATTAAAATTCAAAAAAGCATAAAAAACAAATTAATGAACACGCACACGATCAATAGTAAATGTGAAAGATGCACAGTATAAATACCTTCATCTTCAATATCGGGGCAAATGATTAACTTAACTGAATTCTGCGAGACCACTTGCTCCTCACGCTCAAGCTTCTTTAGCATAACACAGCCTGGGGGTACTGCTTGAAATGATTCGTGAACGAAATGCCTCATGGTGTCATCCTCTGTCTCGACACCGGGGTAAAGAAAAGCAGCGACTATGGCAGTTGAGGTGACTGAGTTTCGCAAAATTGACTGCTAAAGTTTTTTTTTTTTTTTTTTTTTTTTTTGCAGATTTGCTGATGACCTGGCATGTGGAGAATGGTCATGGTGCTCAGGTTAATAGGCCCTGCAGAGAATGGTCAGGTTCTCATGAATCACCGTGACACGTGAAATGGACAGAAGTCACATCTAACAGGGTGTGGTTAGATAGCTGCGCTTTACAGCACAAACACTGCTTTCACTCATACGGCAAACCCTCTGTCAGCTCAGGAGGACCGCTGTCATTTTTTTAAATGTATTAATTCCTCGTCGTCCGTTACTTCCAGCACCACCGGACGCTGTTAGGAGGAGGAGAGGTGATGCCGGGAGGGCAGGGTGAGAGTTACAGGAGATTCCTGTTGCCGAAGATGTTGTCGGGGTCCACGTAGTCCTTGACGGATTTGAGCATGCCCATGCCCACGTTGGAGATAGACTCCTGCATCCACTGCTTTCGCAGTTTTCCCACTGAAAAAAAGACAGAGGGGTGGGGTGGGGTGGGGGACGGGGTGGGGGAGAGCGTGGAGAAAAAAAAAAAATGAAACGCAGAAGAACAAACTAGAAGCGCTTGAGCGTTCAGCGGGGCTGCTGGGAGCCGATCAATCTTGCGGGAGTGAGTGAGTAAACAGTGGGTGATAAATGCTTTTATTCAGGATGGAGAAATGTTTTTGCATGGCGTGATTTATGGAGCCCAGCAGACTATCAAACTCATTAGGCTCAGCGCGGTCCCCGGGGAGGGGCTGTCCGCCGCCGCGTGCCGTCTGCCCCCCCTCCTCCCCCACTCCCCACCCCTCGCTGTAGGCGGAGCTGGGGGATGGGGGGGGTTAGGCAGACAACGGCCGTTCCCGCGGGCAACGTGGAGTCCAGGCTGCGTCTCACAGGGTAGCTGCTACGCCCCTCTCAGGCTGCGCGTCCAAGCCCCGCCCACAACGCAGGCACTCCATGGCACCCTCCTGCATGGCGCTGAAACACGTTCAGTGCGGTCCAGCGTCCCCCATACCCCACACCCCCATTCCGGGACCGCACAGAGACCGCTGTGGCCAGTTTCTGTGGCCGGTACGAAAACTGGCAGGGACGATGGCCGCCTGGCACTGCCCTGGCACTGCTCTGTGGCACCCCAGTGCCCAGAGAGATGCCAGCTGTCAGGGCAGACAGCGCAGCTCACGCAGAGGCTCCGGGCAACGCGGCCTCTGGCTGTGAGAGCTCCTGGCGGGGCATCTCCCAGACCTCCATGTGCCAACTGCTGCCCGGGCCCACAAAGGCCCGCAAACTGAACCCAGAACAGCGGGAAGGGAGAAATCCTCACCGTTTGGTTCCTTCTGGCAACCCATCTGAACAGCGGCTGCGTGTTTGACTCTGTCTGAAGTGCTGGGCTGAGGCTTGCCTCTCCCACGCAGAAACTACTGTTTGATCGCCTTTCTCTCCCTTTACACTGGTGCACTGTTACAACCCCATGTCACAGCCAATCAGACATTTTCCACAGATGAAAATAACAAAAAGACATGACATGTTCTTCTCCTGGGTAATGTCGCAGCGAGCGTTCTATGTTTTCCTGCGGAGCAGTTTGTGAATGATCATCTTTGCTTTCCTGCTCGTGAACACACAGAACACTACAAACAGCCAGCCTGTTTGGTTTCTACCCGTTCCCTGGCACTGGTAAAAATAAGAGACCATTAAGACTAATCAGAGCTGCATAGCATGATACTAACCGTACAGTAAACATGAAGATGAATATCCTCACACAAGTATATTCATCTTGCAGAAAAAAATAATCACTTTATTCCAGAACTTTCCTCATGGGCCTAGTCTTCTGTCCGCAACAAACTGCGAGGACATTAAATAGCCTTAAAATAACAGTTAATTAACTGTTGTATGAGAGGGACCTTAACGGCTGCAAACATTTTTAATCTTGTGAATAAATGAAGCACTTTTTGCCTGCTTCTGAACTACGGTGAATAAGCACCAATGTCACGAGACCTTAGTGAGCAGAATATTCTCCATTAGTCATGGAGGTTTAACAATGCTGAGGAAAGCACAGGAGAGCTCCTCACACCCAGAGCCTTATGGGTAAAAATGATTCACGAATTCATATCTGAAAAATACACTGCCTGCACATATCAGGAGTCTAGTACAGAGAAACCCTGTGATATCTGAAAGGTCCGCCATAAATCTAAAATTGACATGTTGTTCTTTGCCTTTTGAACAGCTGGGACATGGTTTTTTCCCCCATGTTCTCATATCCATCACTGGGAAGGAAACTGAAACATATCAAAGGATTAGCAATTCTGCTTCAGACGAAAACTCACCCCGACCCCCACAGAAGACCAGTAGAAAAGCACCTCCTTTCACAACTGCACTTAGAAGAGACTCTACATTAGCTAGAATGCTTAAACGCAGCATCTTTATAGGTGTATCAATTCTATACGGATAACGCCACAGCACCACGCTGGCAGTTCAGGTATCACAGCCACCAAAGCACTTTTGGGAATACCAGCCGTAGATGAATCTCTGACTGTCTTCGTCTCTGTGCTGTCAGCTATCAACACAGAGCGCTGTAAAGAGTCTGATGCTCTGATGCTTAGCACATACAGTACAGTGCAGCTGTTTCATCAAAGGGGAGACTATATCTGAACATGAAAATATCAAGACGATAGCAGGTCATCAAAGCCCACTGAGCTTTGCCATTCTCCCTGCAGCTTAGACTGCATCATGACTGGTTCTGAACTCTAAGGGCCTAAGGGACACCTTCCAAGCATCCTGCATTAGCAGCAGGCCCTAATGTAAGCGCGCACCCTACCTCGCCCTCCTGGGGCATTGTGGGAGTATGACACGGCAGGGTGATGGCCACTCAGTACTGCCCTACGTACCTCTCGGTTTCTGCTAGGTGGAGGGTGGCGCAGTGTTATGAGGGAGACCCCCCCCCCACCGGACAGGGAGGATAAGCCCGGAGTCGTCCCGTCTGCTGCGAATCGGGGAAAAACGCGGCTCGGACATCTCCTTTGCTCCGCCTCCATTCTGACCTCACTGATGGAGGCTGACAGAAGTGGGGCGCAGCGGCGTGCCTCCCTCCCTGCGGCGGCCGAGGGGCGAGAGCCCGACCCACGCGAGAGCGCGTGACTCACCCGCTCCTTATCCCGCTGACTTTAGCGCTAGCGTGATCCCTGCTGGCAGCTACCCAGAAAGCGGCTTTCATCTGGGGCGCAGGGAAAGCTCTCCTTCTGCCACAAAGCTGGAGCTCAGTACATGACTGATACACCAAACCCTTAAGCACTGGCAATGTTTTCGAACAAACATAGTTATTAAGTAAACACACTTAAGCTCCAGACTTAAATATTCTCAGAATAGAATCTGCAAGCCCTGCACAGGAAAGGGTTAATCGAGTCAGAGTGTCCATCACCCCTTCCCTCTGTGCTGTAACTCTGTGTGTGACATCATCACCAGTGAATTCACCGTGATAATAGCAGTGGACTCAGTCCGAACCAGGGGTCAGAGTTCACTCAGCTGAACACACAGTCTGACATATCTGCGCAGACTCCTTCCACACGGCCCTGCTCTGAGCTACACAGAAGGCCACAGACTGCGCAGACAGGGACATCCAATCCCACGCCGCCTAAGGACAGCGTGCCCCCAGAGCCAGGGAGGCGGGGCGAGACGATCAGGGGAAAAGAGGAGGGGATGCAGACCTAGCTGATGCTCCCACAGCCCGGCCTGTGTCCCTAAGAGACATGCCACCGGACGCCACATGAGGGGCTGCCCGTTGAGCCGCTGGCAGGGGCGGGGAAAGCCGGTGCCATCTGCTGATTGGACGAAATGAAGAGTGACAGAGGCAGAGAGTGAAGGTGTGACGGGTTCGGGAGATAATAGGGGGGCGGGGGGCAGCTGTGTTATCGCCGACCCCGAACGCGGTCTCCCTACGTTACAAATGTAATCAGCCAAGGGCCACACAAGGGGACAGTGTTGCCCGTCAGACAAGGGGCACCTGGGCCGAGTCGTGCGTCCAGGCCCCTCCCTCCACATTTCCCTCTTCGTGTAGAGACCGTGCAGGCTGGCCAGCCAATCAGCTCCTCCCGAATATTTCACCGGTCTGCCCCGCCCCACCCGCCCCCCATCCCTCCCTCCCCTGAAGGAGAGGGAACAGAAGGTGCTGGAAGTGCATCATTGCCTCCGTCAGCGTGATAATTTACACATCTATCTTGTCACATTTTCACCACTTTCCCTGCGACTGCAATAAATCTAGTGAGGCTCTGACCAGGAGGACGAGACATGCGGAAGGGGTACGAGCGCTGCTTTCAGCATCGCGGGGGGAAACTTTCTCCTCTGAAACGTAATTAAAGGCAAAGTCAATCACTGATACACAACAGCTAACGTAAAAGCCACAAGACGACCACCGCTGCAGCGAAAGGAAACACATGGATGAGTTACACAGCGCAGATTACAGCATGGAGACCGCCAGACCTCAGCTGAACGAACCCCAGTTTTGTAAAGTGTACTTTTTTTAGTTTTTTTTTTTTTTTCTTTTGCATCTACAATACAAAAAAATTGGTTAAATTGTGAGCCAAGAATGCTTAGGGTGGAAAGTTAAACTCGGGGAAAGTTTAGTCAAAATCATAAACTATTTCATACAGTTAGGTTCATGCAAGGCACATGCACAAAGACATAAATAAAAATAAAAAGACTGCTTAAAAACGACGTGTTTAATTTTACATGCCAAGCGCTCACAAATCAGCTGCACAAGGATATGAGTGATCACTTTTCCCCTGTTCATTTTCAAATTCTTATTTGCTTCTCTGAGAAAACACGATAGCAGACTTGGGCTCTAATGAGACACAGAAGTTACAGGAGGGGTGTGAGGTAACTGCTGATTGCTTTATCGGGAAAGGCCTCCTGTGAGTTTCCTCGACGCGTGCACAGAGCAGAGGCCGTGATAAGCCGGCCGCTCCGAGCGCGGTGACACCCTGTGACAAATGCAGACCGAGAACTGGACGGAGTAAAACCGCAGGGTTCTCGCAAGCCTGATAGGACGAGACAAGCATCAAAGTTAAAAGGGCAGCGCGGTGTGCGCTCCGGTCGACTGGCAGGCGTGATAAATTCACTCTCGCCGTGATGAATGAGCTGTAACCTTTCGGCGGCACCTAGGCTGACCTAATAAACCATTATGTTTCCTTAAAGAAAGGCTGCGACCTTCCGGGCCTCACCACGCACTCGCACCTTCAGCTGTCCTTCCGCTGCCACACGGCAGAGCAGCGTTTCTGTATCGCCTCAGAACAAGCACAGACGAATGCAGAGCTGCCGTTTTCCCCAAACGAGTGGGAATCCCATTCGCTACAAAATGAAGGGTCTTCATATTTTAGAATAAATAAGACGTGTAAACACTGCACTCTGAATCAAACAGTAAAATTCAAGCGATAAGGCTTTGTATTGCTGTATTTATTATATTATGTAATATAATGACATAATCCATATAATAACTATTATCCTATATTATACCATTACAATATCATTATATTAAACTATAGTATTATATTATTCATTGCTATTCTACTGCTACTACCATATTATAACTATATTATATTGTTTTGATTTATGGATTAACACACATAAAACAAAACAGAAGTAATGATTTGCTTCATACTTCAGTCTACGAGAACAGCCTTCTAACAATACTGCATTTATTTCCCTGCAGGATTCTTTCACTTGATCTATATAACACTGTCAGAAATGTATTTTTGCACCTGAAATCATGAATCAGCTGGCTAACTGATCTCTGAGACACTGGCTCATTCCAGACGCACAAAACAACTTCGGTGAAACATCTATGTGAGTAAATACTTCGGCACTGCCAATCCCTGTAAAGAGGGTGTTACATCACGTGATCATCACAGGGCGGAGGAGGCGGGCGTGGGGGTGGGCGAGGGGGCGGGAAAGGGGCGGGGGTAAGACCCGCCCAGCAGCGGCAGAGGCAGCAGCAGCGGGGCCCAGCGTAAACACGGGCTCAAAATAATTTATATTTCCTGCAGTGCCCTCCCACCTCGCCTTCCCAGACTACATCTGTTTTCTCCCGATACACGAAACCCAGAGAAACTAGCTCCATTTGTCACGGCGTGATTGTGGGCAGACAAACCGGTCTGTCCGCGTCCAGATAGCGGGGGCCCACCATTATTAATCACAATTACAGAGCGCGCTCACAAAGAGGGCCCGCATCGATACTCCCACCCCCCCCCCCACCCCCTCCCTCGCCAGCACCCCCCACCCCCACCCGCCCGCTTGGCGCATGGTGGCTCGGCCACCGTTCAGGGGCAGTAAATAAGGCCGATAACAGTGGCATCATTTACACTGGCCCCGGCTGATTCTTCTTCTTCTCCTTTTATTTTTTTATTAACAATCTTTTAATTTTGAACCTTCTCCGCCCTGATAAAAATTGTGATTTAATATCCCAGCTGATCCGTTACGCGCTGTTTGTGACGGCTGTGATTTATGGCTGGGGGCGATGCATGAAAACAGCGAGGCGGATGGCAATATAGATAAGGTAGCCATTTCATTTAGGCCCGATAGGGTGCCCCCCCGCCCCACGCCACCCCCACCCCCCCCCAGCGTCTTCACGTTTCATTTTGTCCGTGTCGAAATGAACAAAGAGCAGCGGCAGGGCCATTCGTCTCCGCTGTGGGAACTTGGTTTTTGTCGTGTGAGGGGAAGTCGAGAGAGGGACTCCACGTTGCAAAAAAAAAAAAAAAAACAAAAAAAACAACAAACCTCCACCCGTATTCAAACAGAGCGGAGATATGCACTATATCAGAGGTGTTTGCACCCAAAGCTTGTCTAATTGGTATCGAGGAATAAAACAAAGTCCTTATCTGATCCTTTGAATGACTTTTAATAATGACACTGATCCCAAATATGAAGGCAAGGACAGATGTTAGTAAACCCACTGCACAACACAAATACCTGCGTCGTGTTCACTATGGTTCATTTTATCAACAGCAACGAACGCACTGGGTATACTGACTAAAACTAACACTCTCTCTGTATGTGGACATATACACATACACACATAGACATACACTGTGTGCGGTTTGCTGAAAAACCGGATTCATTGCCAAAAAAAATTTACACAGAAACACACATCTCATGAGACAATTCCCTTTTGCACTTTAATAATGAGGATGCTGTCACAGTAACGCTGATAGCCTGTGTTGATTTACGCTTCCATAATTTTCAGTAAAAAACAGAAGAAAAGAAACTTTTACTCACAGATGTCACATCAATTGCTCATCTTCAGCTGTCACCTCGGTCGCACATTAAAGATTCACCCTCTGAGGAGTCGACTCGTAAAGGCATTCAGTGATTGATGCCAGAATTCCCCAGGGAAGTGTTTCCCGTTATTGCATTTAGAGGAAATTAATGTCATTTTACTGCTATAACACACTGCTGCGTTCTTACCAGGCTGTTCTGGCTCTCAAAAAACAATATCCAGACGACTGATTTTAGGCAAACGCGGGGTTAGTTTGAGAAAGCGAATAGAAAACAAACCGGCGGTTTTTTTTAGAAGCCAACATTAGGAGTGTAAAATTTCAGCATTCTCATTTCCACAATTGTTTGACCATTTTGGCAAACAAGATCTCAATGTCTGCGATGTGGATCCAACACAAGGTAAAGGTTATTAAACCATTTTTGAAATTCAAGATTTCAGCTCGGGCCACAGATGCCCGTGTGGCTCTGGGTAGGTGACAGGGGTCAAAGCACGCTACTTCCCACACCAATTCCATGTTATCACACAGGGATAATTACTGGGGGCTGTTGCAGGGGGGTTCCCCGTTGCCAACACGTTTGTAACAAAGGCAGATTCTCCGTAAAAAGGAGTTTCTGTTGTAATATTTTACAGGAGTATGGTCAGTTATAATATTGGTAAGATTCTCTCCAGGAGGCGGGTCTGTTGCAAGCCTGGAACTGGAGCAACATTGAAGTAACTAAAGTACTTGAACAGTA
Organism: Megalops cyprinoides; assembly: GCF_013368585.1. Lineage (NCBI taxonomy): Eukaryota > Metazoa > Chordata > Actinopteri > Elopiformes > Megalopidae > Megalops > Megalops cyprinoides. The sequence goes on along the minus strand of NC_050596.1, from coordinate 29,721,291 downwards.
TACAGTGCACAATTAAACAGTGTGACAGCAAACTATTAGCTAATGTAACACTGATATTAGATATAACTACTCTTTTATAATTAACAAAAAGTAATAGGGAACACTGTAAATTAGTCAGGAAACTTGCTGATTGCATCAAGCTAACCAGTACTGTAAACTGCTACAGGTACAGGATATGAACTTCCAAAGCAAAACTATTCATATTTCATGAAGGTAATGTGCTTATTCTGGCTGTGCTTACTTCACACAGTTCATGCTCCTAAGAGTACCGCTGAGTCCACATGTTAATGGGGTGTGTCTGATTATTCAAATGATGTGGCACCTCTTTCCCTTGTTTGGTTCACTAGCAAAGCTGATGGCACACGTTCCCCCACAAGTGAAGTTTCTCTGGAGGTATATGAAAGGGGTACATTGTACATTGTTCATTCTGCAGCACTCTTTAAAGTGCATATTCATTTCTTTCACCAGTTCAGTCTACTTGGAAAGCGAATCTTCGGTTCATTAAATATATATGTAAAAAAAAAAAAAAATCATTGTTTATATTCGATACATGGATGAGTTTAAAACTTGGCCCAGCTGTAGTCTGCTGTATTACAGAGCTGGCTCTGTGTAAGAGATGTGTCTGTATTATTAGCCAGAGTATGATGGGATACTGTACCTCCATGGTGGTGTGAGAGGCTCCCTCCATTGGCCAGGATCTCCTCCCTGGCAGCATGCTGAGAAGAGGGGGGTGGGAAATTAATCAATCAGCCAATCAATATATTGATCACTCCATCAATCAATGTTTTCTAATGAAGCTCGCGCTCATTACAAGCACACTGCAATTCTGGTCTAACAAGAAAGACATCACACATTTGCAGTTCACGTTCACACTAATATTTACAATGCTGGGAAGTTGCTAAAGGGAAATACTTATAATGTATAAATGGTTACAATGTTTTAGACAGGGTTCATACAGAGGGAGAATTCAGTAAACCTTTCCGAAGTTCTCACAGGAATGTCACACGGCACCCTTTAGACCTCCCTTCTTTTTGCTCCTTTTGTCTCTTCCAGCAAGCCACTGTGATGGCGTGCCGAGCGCGGAGCGGGTGCCTTACCTCCACCTGCTCGTAAACGTGCACGGGGTCGCCGAGTCCTCTGTAGTTGAAGGCAAAGTAGAAGTACACACAGGCGCCGGCGTCGTAGGTCTGCGTCACCCTGCGGGAGAGAGGAGAGCTCTCAGCCGCAAAGCGGAACCGGGAACAAAACCAGCACCGACTCTCTTACTTAAAATTAAATAAACACACACACAGTGGGGGAGACGGTTCCACACAAGTTGCCGTGGAAACCATTCCCCACGATTCCGGGTTTCATTAAGGCATGGCACCGCCTTAACATTTAACATCATTTCCTCCTGTTTAATGCGCGGCTCTGGGAGAAGCAACGCGCATCCCGGCTCTCTGCCGTGAACCCTGACCCCACTTCTCTCATAATGTTTCTGCAAAAAAAAAAAAAATGCGAGGGGCGGCAGCGTTGGATCTGTCTCCTTTAATCACATCATATTATCAGGCCATTAAACAGGCATCAGCGGCAGGCTTGTACAGGGCGAGCTGAGCTACACTCTCAATTATTCACCAAACAGCAGAGCTTCTCCACGGGCTTTCCCTTCTCTGTCACACACAGCCTGGCACCAGTCACCCATCCTCATCTTACGGATACATCTCACATTCATAAAACATTTAGCCAGTGCAACTGCTCAGCAAAGCACTTCTTTTCCAATGAATATGTGAGCTGTGCTCATTTAAAAGGGAGTGATTCTGGCTGAAGCGGGCAAAATTAAATTCAGTGATTTCCACCAATGACAGATTAGGGGATCGACCTCCAAGATAATCAATGAAAAACACACTCGCTTGCCCATCGATCATTTCTTGTTAAGGTCTTTACTTTCCAACAAATAACAGACTTAAAGACTCTGGTGCTAATATATGGATTTGCACCAACTGCAAGTCTACAGAGGACTCCATTCATTCTGATTTACTTTGATGCAAGGAAAACAATGACTGTACACTGTTAAGGTAAAGGATGCTTTAAGCACAGAGGCAGCTACTGTGGCCCTGTCCGCTGAAGCACAAGTGGTCTGTGTTGTTTGGGTATAAATGTCCCGGCTGGACGGCATTATTCTTGCGTGACACTGCGGGGGCTCCAGAGCTCCCCCCCCCCAATACCACGGAGTGGTGGATCTCACAGAGGTTAAACGGCCAAATCAATCTTGTCACAGGCCGCTGGCGGCCGGGGGGGGGGGAGAAATGAATGACTGGAGAGTAATCAAGTGACCCTCTAATCTGTCCGCCAGAGCGGAGCGGCAGGACCGAGACTCTCCAGTGTCTCCGCTGGGGTCTTTCACTAAGGTCAGGGGAGCCGCAGGTTCAACTAACAGCACCTTCCTCCACCATTACAAAGGGGACGAGAGTGTGGAGCTGCTACAGCGATCAGTCAGATGCATGGAACAACAGACACAGTGTACATTGTACACAGAGATGTACTTTGCAGCGACATGGGAGAGTAATTTGGTCTGTAAGAAGGGCTTTCAACTGAACACAGAGGGAGTGCGTACCAGACATGTGTTCTGAAAGTATGTTCCAAATCAGCTTGGCCCGACTAAAGGCAAAAGAAACACTCAAGCACAAACCTGCATGTGGACAAGGGCGGGAACTGCACTCCTTTCTCCTTGCACTCTCTCACAATGCGCTCTTTCACATTCCTGCAGAGGTCCAGAACCCTAGAACGCAAAAATAATACATCAAAAATGCGCGCGCACACACACACACACACACAGTGATGGAGTGCTATCACTACGGTTGAGTATGTGCTCTGACTGCCATACCAACGAGCCTGGCTCTTTGCCGTTGCGGTCAAAGTCGCATGGTTGGTATGCCGAAGACCCCGGTTTGAGGCCAGGTGGGATGACTGCTCTCGCCCTTCACTACACACACACACACACACACACACACACACACACACACACACACACACACACACACACACACACACACACACAGAAAGCCTCAGTGGCTCTGGATAATGAGGATGAGGTATTTTCTGTGCCTCTGTGTTCTGGGCCTCTCACAGCAGTGCATATGGTGTGTGTGCAGGGCTGTTACCCATGAGGGCCGCAGCCTGGCTGCCACAGTGAGCTGCTCTCTCTGTAATGACCCCCTGTTTAACATCACCTGCCCCTGCCCCTGGGCCAGGCGCACTCTCACAACGCAGGAAGCCCCAGTGCAGCACCCTAAGTGTCATTATCACACGGTTACCCCTCCCTGATCACAGAGAATACTGCTCTCTATCCCCAAAGGTGTAAAATAGCCTCTATAGTGTGTGTGTGTGTGTGTGTGTATGTGTGTATGTGTGTGTGTGTGTGTGTATGATGCAGAGGAACTCTGTCATATACAACCACAAATGAAAACAAGAGTGAATGCCAGGCGTGAGGGAGAGGCTTGCCAACAAACACACGTGGGCAGCAGGTTTTGCCCGCCCTTTTCAGCTGCCGAACCCCATACACTTTGGCGGCGTGCCCCTCTTTGCCCCTCTGCCTCCTGTCTGACTGGGGTGCGCTTGCGTGGCGGCAGCAAACAGCTGAAGGTCAGAGACCCACGATCAGCCGCCCCAGCGGTCAGTCATAAAAGGTCAGAGGACAGTCAGTGCCTGTGTGATCCGTTTACTCCCCCTGAAAACTGTGTGTGAAGTTAGAGAAGGAAAAGAGCGACCCCCTTCACCTCTAGCTAAAGTGAGTGTTTGCAGAAGGCTAGTCCTGCTGTTACCTGTCCCAGGGCACTGAGGTTTCAAACGATTCTCCAATCACGTAGTAGTCCATGCCCAGATCCTGCAGAGAAAAGTGACAATTAGCACCCCGAAGAAAGCATCCACAGCCTGACAGCCTCACTAGTCTGAGCGGCAGATGGCTTTGTGTTGGGGAAGAGGTCCCAGGACAGCAGTGTGCTTTCTGACAGAAGGGACCTAAACAAAGCTACATTATTAATGACTTTCCCTGCCAACGTCTCAATCCCTTTAGACACAGTGAATTCCTGGGCCCGCACGGTGCGGAGGGGTCACCCTGGCAGGCTGGGGTGAGCTCACTCTCCAGGCATTTGTGTGCAGCCCTGTCAGTCTGCCCTGAGCACTGACGGACATCCAGTGTGCGGTCAGCCGGGCCTTTTCAGCCTGAAAGAGGTGTGTCCAAAATCGCGGGGCGGTGACCCACCCGGAGGTAAGCGATGACGAAGGTCAGCATGTAGCCCCTCTGCCCATTGTCCTCTCCAGCTGCCAGGCCCCTGGAAGCAGATAACCAGGTTAATATTTAACACCCCCCTTTCAGAGCCCCCCCCGCCCCCCGCCTGCCCGCAGCTGCCCGCTGTCAGTACCCCTGCGTTCATCAATGATGGAGACCTCAGCGGCCCCACAGGGGTCACCCAGCTGTCCGTCAATACCCAGGCCCTCCGGGACACCTGCTCCGCCCTCGAAACCCCATTGGCCGCACGAGCACATCACTGCCATCTCGTTGGCTGCCCAAACACATCGCCGCAAACCGCAAACTGACAACCGGTTCATTGATTTGCCCGCTTTTGGCCCCAAAGCGAATATCCCTCGCGGAGACAGGACGATCGATCACTCGAAAGGCGGCGATGAATCAAAAAAGGGGTTCTCAAAACGTCAAAAGCCAAAACCACAGCGCCTTGTTCTGCGGCTAACCTCTTTCGACAGTTCAGGTGAAAGTGAATAAAGAATGACAGAGCTCACCGACTCCAGCACTTCACTGAGGTACAACCCACTGCAGGGTGCCATCCATGATCTTCCACATCACACAGTGTGGTTTATCTCTTATATAGTCTAGTCTTTAGTCTAGTCTAATCTGGCTATAGAAATCTGGTACACACCCAACCTGTGCGTGTAAAAAAGAGTCAAACTGTTCAGCAGGGAGCAGTAAGCACAGACAGTGGGCACCAGTAACTCCAGCAAACTCAAATAACAAACGTCAGTGGAAAAAAACAATATTTTTTCCAGGTCTTTTGTTTTAATAACTTTTCTCACACTGAGTCACTGAGCACATGTTATTGAGAGAGAGGAAGGGGGGCGAGAGGCTCGCGTGATGGCCTAAACGCAGGCGCTCCTCTCTCCTGAACGTTCTCCAAGGGTGACCCTGTGAACCGGAGCCGAGCTGGGCTCAGATGCCACCTCTCTCTGGTCCAGCCCAGCTGATCTGTTAGCACACGGTTATTCACGTTATGGCTTTGCAGGCTATGTCCAATGTGCATCTCTCTTTACAATCACCCTGGCCACATCAGCTGGGCTCCAAAGTGTTTCCTGTAACACTGTTAAAGGGAAGGAGAGGACCGAGGTCGGTGCACTGACGAGTTTAATGTGGAACCATCGCCTCAGAACACGCCGTTGCTGTCAGGGCTGGAGCCCCGGTCGGACGGCCGGTTTGTCTCTCCCCGCCTGTGACAGATAACTTATTTCCAGCGGGGGCCTCTATTGATCTGTCCCCAAATCCATCAGAGCAGGCGGAGAATCTCCAAACTCCATTACTCACCCCCCCCTTCACAGGGTGAGCTGCCCGACCCCGCCGTGACAGGGGGACAGCCACAGGTGATCCATCACGCCGCTGTTTAGAGGAGGCCTTTGCTGCCCTTCGGGGGCGGGGTCTCCGGGATCCCTGCCTCACTCCGCCCACTGAACCAAACAGCCAATGAAACGATCCTCCTGCTCACCCTCTTTGAGTGGAGGGGTGGGGGTGTTTCCACAGTTGGACTGTCACAGTGTCTTGTGTATGCAATACTTATGTATATTTTAGCAGTCTGTATATACAGTACTGTAAGTTACTTACCTTATACGTAACTTATGACTGTATGTCTTTTCTGTATATGGTTTGTATGAGTATGTGTAGTGTCTACATATGTGTACCGTGTGTGTGTGTGTATATGTTGTTTATGGTATGTTTGATTGTGTATAGTGTCTGCATGTGTGTTGTAGTGTGTGTGTACGTATGTGTGCGTGTGTGTGTGTGTGTGTGTGTACACATGTGTTTGTGTGTGTGTGTGCGCACAGAAGTATGCATCTCCCTGGGTGTATACTTGTGCGTGTACACCCAGTGCAGCACCCCCCAGGCAATCTCAGTTTCAAACCTCAGATTAATTACCACTGTAACACATTTGCATTCTGAAGCCGTGGAGGTGTCACACGCTGCTGAAGGACAGAGGACAGGGGACAGGGGACGGGGGGGGTGGGCTCACCCGAACTTGGCGGCGATGTCGTAGACCTGCTTCTCGTGCTGCAGTACTCTCTCCCGGTCGCCCTCGAACAGCAGGGTGGCCACACACAGGCGGTGGGGGTCGAAGCCTTTGAACTGGGTGTGGGGGGGGATCAGAGCAAAAAGAGAGCACCACTTCATTCTCAGTGGCCCTCAGTGTTTTTAGGGGTTCAAAGCGCACCGCAGCGGGGATTTGCAGTGGAAATGAAGGCGTACCTTTGTGATGTAGAATTTCTTCAGGCCGTCTAAGAACGACGTGAATATCGAGGAGACCTGAGGCTTCAGCGCGTGACCTGGAAGATATTCAAACAAAGGTGAATTCCCTCAGGCGGGGGTGACCACAGCCCCCCCCCCCCCCCCCCCCCCCAGCGCTTTCACACAACACGTCCCCAATTCACAACTGTGTTCATGGACACACATCCCCCCCCCCCCCCCCCCCCCCCCCCCCCCCCACAACCCCGCCCCCAACATTCAGCCCGCCCCTCTCCGGCTTGTTTCCTCCAGATTTTTAAAGGGTGCTCTGCTGTCAGATTTATTTGGGTGTTAAACAATGGGAGGAAAATAAACTGTAACATTCAAATAACTTTACAGCCGCCGAGTGCCTGCCAAGGACAGAGCCGATAAATCAGTGTGAGCTCCACGGGGGAAGCCGGGTCGGAATGGCGATATCCGCCCTCCTCGCTCGCGGCTTTTGATTTATCCCTGATTGGACAATAAAGCGTCGGCCAACAAGCGAAAATGACACAGCGGACAGGAAGCGGCAGCCATCAATCACAGCGGGGGAGCAGCGGAGTAGCCGGCCGCACCGCACGAGAGCGGCTCCGCGTTTGCTCTGGCGCGTCTCTCGCGGATTCTTCGCCCACCTCACTTCCTCATTATTTCCGTTTCCAAAATCAAGACTGCTTCCTCAAACCCCACCCCCCCACCCCCCAACCCCCCTCTCCCAAGCCCCCCGGGGTCACCCGAACACAATGCAGCACAAAATGAACTAATCTGAATGACCTGCTTGAAGAATCTTTTTTTTTTACCCTTAGATTACAAACTAAACAAATGAATCTTCAACCTCACAGTGATCCAACTAAATTCATACAAAGAGCCGTACAAAGCCACCAACATACTTCAGCTGATGGTTTCCTTCTCCCCTTTTAAAATAACTTATGCATTACATATTTTTAGGAGCTGTGAATATTAGCGCTGTTGAATGAAAACTGCTTAAGGTTTCATTGTGAATGTCAGAGCTGCTGAAAAGGCAGGCGAGCCCCGAAGACCGCGTCCACCAACTCAGCCTGGGTCACTCAGAAAATATCGTGTAATTAATTTCTGACCTGGGAAAGAAAAACCCCGTAAACTCTGAAAAGCTACTTGGCTCGTGTGTTTATGGCGAAGCCGCACTGGGAGACATAAGCCTGAAATCCGCGGGTCAGGACTTTTATCAAAAGCGCGTTCAGTGGACCATGGAGTCAGAACTAGGCCTCCCAAAAAAACAAAAAAGCCCACAGTCCCCCCAATTAGGCAGATCTCCCTGCGTCCCCCTCTCCTGTGTTATTAAGCGGCCTGACGTTCCCCGTCCCTGCGTGTTAGCGTGCCCCACACAGCCACCGTCATCTAACATATTCAGATAAGCTGCCCTGATTTCACACCTCGTCCCCGTATGAGGGGTCAGGCCTGACAGCTGAGATCTATCCATCAAGGATCGGAGGTGATTAAAAAGTGAAAATGAGTCATTAATAAGACACCGCGCTGGAAGTTCAAATCGTTAACGTTTCACTTGTTAGCTTTAAAAAAAAAAAAAAGATAAGAAGCGTCGTCTTGGTTCGGTCCTGCCTCCGTGATGCTAAGAAGTGCAAAGTCTGTGAAAAAGCTGGAAAAGTATGGGAGATAATGAGCTCCCAGCGGAGCTGAAGCCGCCTTCCCCAGGTCCGCTCGATGAGATCGCCAAAACGAAACTAGCAAAGCGCAGTGAGAGCCGGGCACCACTGCCGCCGCGGGTCACCGTTCACCGCGCTCCGGTTCCTCCACTTGTGTTGTGTTCAGCCACCGAAGCGACGACGACAGGCTCAGCTTTACGCGGGGGGAGGGAGTGCCCAAGGCTGCCGCAAAGGAACGGCCACGGTGCCCCACCGAAGGCCCTTACTGGGCACTGAGGTAAGGCTGACGGCCGAGGTAAGGAACAAATCAAAAGTTAATGGAAGGATCCCACTGCTGGCGGCTTCATAAGCCGACAAAGGCGGAGACTGCCCCAGAAACGGTACCTGACAAACAAGGGTCAGCAAGAGAAATAAAACGCCATGCCCCTGCAGAGTCTCCTCTTCCACCTTTGACCTGGAGCTGTTATGACCGCAGAAACCTAAGAGGCGAGGGGAATGCTGGTTTGATGACCGCATCGCTAAGGAAACCAGCTCCAGTCACCTGACAACAGTGTCTCGTGTCACCTGCTCCGCCATTCCCCGTAGCCACCCTCCAGTGGCAGACATCTTCAGTTCCCCCCATTACTTGGGTCTTCCTGTAAAGACCACACTGTGTTATATTGACCTATTATTTACTGGTTACTTACCTACTGTATTATTCACAGTAAAGTCTATTGACTGCTCTTAGAAGATCAGATTGCGTAAGAGCTGATATTAAGGCACTGAGGGGCTCCTGCGTTCAGCCGGATGCCCCCGACGCTCCGGTGCGTCCACATTAACACAGTGCCTGTGACGCTCCGGTGCGTCCACATTAACACAGTGCCTGTGACGCTCCGGTGCGTCCACATTAACACAGTGCCTGTGACGCTCCGGTGCGTCCACATTAACACAGTGCCTGTGACGCTCCAGTGTGTCCACATTAACACAGTGTGCGGCGGGACTCCTCCAGCTCTCTGGCGCGTGATGAATGGGCCTTGAGAGACAAATCAAACCGTAATGGAGTCTGCTTTGACTTTAGGAACAGAAGGCGTCCAATAAATACTACCCCCCTCTCTCAGCAGTAAATCTGCTATTAACTCCGCATCCATTTTACTGCGGGTGGCTGCCGTTGTTTTAGATAAACAGGACCTTTCGCTCCCGGGGAGACACGCGGCAGGGGCGGACGCGGTTCCAGCTCATGGGGACGTTATGAAAGAGAGAGGTGACTGTGCAGGGGCGTTACACCCTGCCCCTGTCACGCCCTCCTCACCAAAACCCTGACCGAGGGGGTTAGGGTTACAGTTAGGTCAGAGCCAGGCCTCACTGAGAGACTACTACTCTATATGCTGCTCCTTTACCGAGACTTAACTCAGACCTGAGAGTGGATCAACAATGTCTATCACACCTACACTACATACAAACACACACACACACACACACACACACACACACACACACACACATGCAGATACTATACACACTCAAACCATATACGAGACACACACACACACACAGAACACACATGTAGATACTACAAATACCCATACAAATCATGTACACACAAGACACTGCAAGGAACACACAGTGCAAGGAACTTACAGTACTGCACATACAGACTGATAAAATATACATAATATGAACCATGTATGCTGGCTACATGCACGTACGCACACACACACACACACACACACACACACACACACACACACATACACACATACACACACACACACACACACACAGATAAGCATGACACAAGACTTCAGAGCTCGCAGTTCTCCTGACCCTTCCCCCTCCCTCTCTCAGGTCCTCTGCAGAATTCCAGGCCGTATCAGGCCTGTATGTGGAGGGGCCACGTGGCCCTGAGTCACTCAGAAGTGTCAGCCCTCCTCCATCAGGCTGCGGACAGCAGGAGCTGCCAACCCACCCAGCAGTCACACGGTCCCCGCTGCCCTGAACTCCAGGCCCCTCCCCTCAGCCCCTGCACAGGAGGCTAACGCACTCGGGGGGGAGATATACGACCGGCCTCCAATCCGCCAGCTTGCGTGCAGATGTGCCTCTAACCGCCGGGTGAGAACTCCCCCACGGACACCGCGTGTCCCCCTCCAGGCCGGACGGGGTCGCTCCCCGGCCTCCCTGTCCTCTCCCGCGTCCTCTCCTTCCCCCCTCCTCTCACTCTCACCCCCCTGCTCTCCTCTCCTCTTCATCTTTCGGCTCTGCCTTGAACTCCGGCAGCCCCGGGACATGAGTAAGTGCCTGAGTGTGGAGCTCCCTCAGCAAGAGGGACCGTACTCCCCGCACTGGAGGGACAGGGAGGTTACGCAGGACTGACTGTCACTGCGGTCGCGGTCACGGTTACGGGAATGGAAAGTCTGAGGAGGGCTAGTAAACACCACATGACTTTTTAAACACAGTACCGCAGTGTATGAGCCACTTGGAGGAGGAGTGCTAAAACGTACAAACTCTGTGTAAAAACCAGCGTACGTTTTTTTACAATGCAAGTCAGTAGAGGCTATATTTCCATATAAATATATAATTGTGCAAATAAAAAGTGGATTGACAGGAGCCGTGGCTGTTTCACCACAACCTGCCGCTGGCAGAGAAGAGTTACTTTATGTTTTGCCCTTGATTGACTAAAACCTACACAATCTTTCTTCCCACTTGGTATCATGTATAAGACCCTATCATCTTATGGAAGACCACAGGGTGTTGACTGAGGTGCACTGAAATGACAGCACCTGAGAGTTCTCACATCCAGCCGAAGAGCGCCGAACTTACCAAACTGAAACTGCGCGTTGTCCATTAGCCGAATGGATGCGGGAGCACACCTCTGCAAAAGGAAAGGAAACGTGTTCAAAACATCCCGCATCTACCTGCTGCCCACGCGTTCAAAACATCCCGCATCTACCTGCTGCCCACGCGTTCAAAACATCCCGCATCTACCTGCTGCCCACGCGTTCAAAACATCCCGCATCTACCTGCTGCCTGTCTGCTTTACCTTCAGTTACCTTCATCTTAAGGGCCCGAGGCTGGTGCACACCTAAAAAAAAAAAAACGGCCTGTGCTCACTCGTGGACCTGCTGCCTGTGTACTTTTCTGAGTTTACCTTCACTTTAAATGCCTGAAGCTGATATGCTCCTCGACCCTGCAGCTCCTCGACCCTGCAGCAAGAGCGGAGCCTGCTCCATCTTGCCTCCTGCAGCCGTTAGGGGAGGGGCCGCAGGTAACCTGACAGAGACAATATTCTCTAAAGTTGTTCAGAGGCTGGAGGAGCTCTGCTTTGCATTCACTCCCCTCCCGGTGAAAAATGGCCCTTTGCTTTGCAGGCAGGCTTAATGCATGCATCGACAAATAACCTGCTTGTGAGCACAGCTTAAACTGTCACCCTCACGTGCTAAAGGACTTATTATTCCCAGGGAGATCTAACCAGCTTCAAATTGCAGCTAAATAAGTCCCCGGTGATCTCGGACCCGGAGCAGAGGACCCGTGCTTTCACATGATAAATTAAGGCAAGCCGGGCATACTAAAAATGAAGTTGCCCCAGGAGTATCCAGTGTGTTTGGGATGATTCCTCTTGGGGTTGGGGGGGGGGGGGGTGGGTCATCTTAATAAAGCACGGTAACTTAATCAATACTTTAATTGTGCACTGGCAGGAACGGGCCCGCCTGCTGCTGAATTCATTTCAGCGCTGGTAATGAACACCAGCCGAACGGGTCTCTGCACCCCAGCGGTCAATAATGGTTTCATTAGTGCCTGCCCTCTCATACAATCAGCGCTGTTTAACCGGGGGGGGGGGGGTTGCAGAACTTTCTCTGCAGGCCTTGCCTTACATACCCCCCCACCCCCCACCCAAAATAAAAACATCAAAGCACTGTGAGTGATCTGGCAGCCCCGTTAGAACACACGGCATGGCAGTTAGACACGGCACCGATCTGCGTGCCTGATATCCTGTACACATCAGCCACCTCGGGGCCTCAGCATGCTCAGTCTGACCGATGTAAATGCTGCCAGGCGCTAAGCATTACCACCGCCTGCTGACCGCTTCAACAAGATCCTAACCCCCCCCGTCATTACCATCCGGAGAGCAGGACAGGGATCGATGTTTCCCCATTGGCCCCATGGTCCTGCGTGTGTCAGCGAGACCACAGCGCTGTACACCGCTCAGTATGCATCATCTCTACCTCACCAACACTGATTTATTCATTAGCTGGGATCACAGTGAGGACAGGAATATGTGGTACCAACAGCACAGCATTACATTACATTCATTTAGCAGACGCTGTTATCCAGAGGGACTCCCATTAGAGCGATAGCACTTTGAGCACTTTGCTATTCCTAAATCACTGGCAGCTGGTGAGACGAAATGATATTTATTTGATAACTATCCTTATTGCATTTTTGAACATTTTCCATGATTAACAAGCACAGAAATCTTTGTAAGGATCTCCTATCAGTGCCAATTTTTTACTCGATTGCCACTCGGGTGGTATTTCTGCTTTTGTGCACTTCAAATAAAATCACCTTACCAAAAAAAAAAAAACTTTGTGGTGACAAAAATGATTGGCTTTACGTTAAACAAAAAATTCCAGTACAACAGCTTTAATCCTTAATGCTACATTATACATTATGATGCTACTTAATCCTTATGGCTACATGCCATAAGTAAAATGATATGATGTGTTAGTGTGTGTGTGTGTCTGTGTGAGTGTATGTGTATGTGTGTGTGTCTGTGTGAGTGTATGTGTGTGTAAGTTTGTGTGTGTGTGTGCGTCTGTGTGAGTGTATGTGTATGTGTGTGTGTGTATATGTTTGTGAGTGTGTGTGTGTGTGTGTGTGTGTGTAAGCGCAAATGCATTAGTAAAGCGTACCTGTTTGGCGACCTCTCTCAGACAGGCCACTCCCTGCTCGAAGCTGGGGAAGACCACTGACCCATACTTCTGGTACTCGGGGACAGGACGGATCTTCATCGTGACTTCAGTGATAACGCCCAGGGTTCCTGAGGAAAAGCACAGGGAGATGCATCCGTCACGCCAAGGGACAGAGACACTCTTCTATGAAACGTGTTACATGCTACCTAGTTAAACATGTTACCAACCTTTTTCTAAGCATTCATAATTATTTCATCACAATGCTATAATACATCATACTGTAACAACCTGCACTAATAATACGGGCTGGTGCTCCACAGATGACCTTTCACCTCTGCGGCCTGGTTTAGTCCTGCACGCAGGGGAGCCACTGAGATTTACTGACACAGAGGATCAGAAAACACAATACGGCCATATCAAAGGAAGTACCCAGCAAGCACTGGGGTTATACGAGCCTCCCCCCCAGCGTGATTCCTGACCTCCAAAATGATCAAGCAGCTTTGAGTCTCATGTTCCACACTCAATTACTCGCGAAGTCTAGCCTCCTGTGGTAGCCAGTCCTCGGAATACAGTCTTCATAAAGTCGAGCTTTTAACATCACCAACAGGTCAAAGCAGGCAGTGCAGCAAGAGAGTCTTTACAGAGTCTTCACAGAGCAGATATCGCTCACAGCCAAACAGCGACTGGATTTTCAGCGGGGAATATCATTTAACGAGGGGAAAGGTCTGATAAACTTACAGACTGCTCCTCTTCATCCAAATCAAATCAAAGCCCTTCCTGGTTACAGTCCTAAGACACAGAGGTCTGTTTCCATTAAAACCGTGATCCATTTCTCAGGGTGGTGCAGGTATCACAGGGTTTGACCCCAATTTCCCATCAAGCAATAATATTATGGGAGGCCCCAACAGCACACAGAGCTATTGCTGAGGACCCGTCGGTACCACGCTGTTCACAGGACCGCACATGTGACAGTGCATACGAAGGGCATCTGCCTGCAGCGTGCGCGTACAGAATGAGAAGATACAGCAAAGGGCTGTTGGACCAAAGAAACACACTTCAGTGCCAGTGCCAGAGCTTCACAGCCTGGCCCATTTTTTGACTTTATCCCACCGCCTCCAACACCCCCCCACACCCCCCCCCCAGCCCTTGATAAACATGCTAATGAGAGTCATATTTAATGCCCCCCCCCCCCTCCAAAAACTGCATGGGCAAACTGCCACTATAAAACCGGAACTGAGGAGGGGACTTCGATAATGCCCTCACCTTAACGAGGCTTCATAAAACAGTCCAGTAAATAGCCCTAACCCCTACCGTAAACACTGCCACAGGGTCATAATTCACAGACAAGAAACCTAAATATGAGCTTCCTTCCGGATCCCACGCCATTAAAAACACAGATGTCTCCCCTAACAACCTCATGAACATCTGATAGTTTTATGCAGCATTACTGCTTTGAGAGACACCAGTCTTTAACAATATCAAGTAGACCACAGAGTTCCCATGTAATCTACACCAAAAATCCCGCATTTCACCCAATTTAAGCCTCAAACAGGTAGATTCCCCACACACTGGAGGGTCTGACAACATTCCCTGGTAATCCCTGGCATAAAAAGCAGCCAGATCCATGCCCAAGACCACAAAACCGTTTGAAAAGACACATGCCCTAAACATCAGGAGCATTTACAGTACATTACATTGCTGGCATTTGGCAGACACTCTTATCCAGAGCGACTTCCATAGGTTACAGTTTTTATCCATTTACACAGCCGGATATTTTACTGAGGCAACTGTGGATTAAGTACCTTGCCCAAGGGTACAGTGGCAGTGTCCCAGTGGGGAATCGCACCAGCTGTGCTCCTTACCAGTATGTTACACTGCCGCCCTACTTCAGATACTTTGATTCTGCAGAGGAGCATGTGACAAAGCATTGTTTCTTGACAGCACTCTCCAGCTCAGCGAGGATCGCGTGATGGTTCCGCTGGGAGTGCTCTTTCCACACGCCCTCTGGACCGAGACGCTTGCGCTTCAATGCTAATGCAAACACTCCGACTCAAAGTCGCCACGCACGTTAGTCTGGTGATTAAAACAATCGCCCTTTTTTTTTTGACGACAAACAGTATCCAAGCAGGCTCCATTAGCTGAGCTCCTGAGAACGATGCGTGCCATTATGAGGCTGGTAATGAGACACTGTGCGCTGCCCTCTAGTGGCTTAACGGTGAACATGTCACTCCTGGGAGCCTCTCCGCCCCCTCTCAGTCCCGTTAACTGCATCGCCACGGAAACGCTGCGCTGGCCACTGGCACTGGGTAGCTTCAGTTTTAACAAGGTCTATGAATACACTACAGAATAGGCTAGATTTCTCAGGGGCAGCTTTAGGCATTTGGAACATTTCTGATGGAAATACCCCAGACACTGGGAACTCAATTTCTCAACAAACCTGATGATAAAAATCTCCTGCGAGAAGCCCATTTTGCGAACACAACACCACGGTTCTACAGCCCTGACCTCAATCTGCTGTCTCAAACAAGGAGGCGTGACTCATCCACTGAAGCAAAGAAACCGCAGGGCAACGCCGTCCGGCCTATCACGCTCGCACGAGCAGGCAGAGAGCGGGCACGAGCCCCGCCACAGAGCACCACAGCCTCATTCACAGTCCCGTCAGGCAGCCCCAGCCCGCAGTCGCTGCACACGACGGGAATGCCATGCCACAGATATTCTATTACGACAAGATACTCAGCTCCCGCATTCCTCCCATCCTCCGGTAACTCCGGGGGGGGGGGGGGGGGTTCCTCTTGGTAACAGGAGGTTCTGGTTGCCACTAGGAGGTTCTGGTCTGTGTTCACATGCACTCCTGCGGATGTTCTGTGTCAGACCACGCCCCTTCTAGAATGTTCACAACAAGCAAGGGAATCAGAACAGTAGTAGCTTCACAAGGGCAGAGACGGAATCTTCGTTATGGAACACACCGAACTGACTTTATGTTCCATGAATAAAGAGTCTGGCTGTACTACTGGTGGGCCTTGCAGGGCTGCGTGGATTTCACTGCAGCTGAGCGCCGATAGAGGAACCTAAAACATTTTGTTAAATCAGTCCTTTCCCAATGTTTCCTTTAAGCCTCTGGAGACAAGGGAAGGGTCATTTTTTGTTCAGATGACTCCAGAGCCATAATCAAGACCAGACATGTCCTGCGTAAAGAACACAGAAGTGGTTCTAATCGGGTCAAGGAGGAACCGTACCCCTCTAATTCTGACCATCCAGACCTGTCTCTCTGTGGCAAGGGGGTGTGTTTATAACCCCCCCATGATCATAGTCTCCCTCCCTCCTCATGATCAAATGTGAAAGAGCTCCTGCACACTCCCCCTATGTGCCATATTTAATGCACATGAAAAGCAAACAAAGGCTTATTGCTGAATCCCCAGTGCTTCTCACTGAAGCGAAGAGGAGTTTCAAAACACAGAAATACCAGTGACACCCATGCAAATACCACAGTCTGGGGCTTCACACAGCCATCTATCTCTGAGAGAAAACACCAGACACAAGAACTAAGCACTTAATTCAATTAAAATAAAATACTGACTATGTTCTAGTCTTGTCGGATATACTCGCATCCATTCCTGAACTGGACAGATTTAGAGACTTTGAAATCTCAGGAAAGAATTCAAGTCCTTCACAATAGTCTAATAATGGATCATAGGCCATAGTCACTTCAGTTAAAAGTTAAAGCTGTCATTAATGAAACACAGCAACAGTCGGCTCTTAAACTCCCCTTTACTCACAAATAAAGATTCTGGACATTACATGATCAAGAGGATGTCTGAGTTTTTCTATAAAAATAATCTGACCCAAGTGCTCTCCTTCATATCTTGGGAAACTTTTAATGGGGAAAGGTTGTTTCCTATTATTTCACACCAGTCCTTGCTAAAATGTAAGAGACATGAACAACTGACCAGAAATATCAGTAAAACACTATTCTTATGCGTTAGCAACCATCTGTTAAAATTGAAACAAAACGAGCACTCTGAGTTGGCAGATAAGATGGAAAAATTACCGGCAAGACACACAGGAGCAGGGCAATAGAGAAGGTAAGGTCAAAGGTCAAATACTGGTACCCGAGTGACAAAATCTAAAGAGAACAGTATTTTTTTTTTTTTTTTCCTCTTCAAAGATTTTGTACACACATTTATACGTTTCCAAACTCCCCTGCCTCTATCATGGAGAAATTTCTTTCATCAACCTAAACTGTACAATGTGGCTATGGATGACCTAGACTCCAACCTCATCACTGAGGAAATACACAATGCCACCAAATCTTTCCCAAATGGCAAACTGGCTGGCCCATAAAGGTTTGGTATAAAGCTTTAAAACTTAAAACATTATAAGACCATTAGGCCTCTTTTATTATGGCCAATTATAGATTCTAATGCTAAAAAAAACTTCCCAATCATTACATGAAAGAAATGTCTCAAAAATAAAAAAAGATGAGAGCACCTCACCCTAACTCCTCTAACCTCCCAATTTGTTTACACATTTCAGATCTTGAGAGGTTTACAAAATTATATGACAGATTAACTATTCATGTATCATATACCATTTACCCCAAACAGGGAGGATTCATTATAAATGGGTTTTCCTTTAATAATGTACAGCAGCTTCTGGATACATCATATACTGTGCACTGCAAAGTGAGAGATGTCCTCTCATGCTGAAAGGAAGCATATACTACCAGTACACAGTTTGCTTTTGGTGAATCTTTTATTGCATGGATAAAAACGTTATTTGCTTGCCCGACAGCGCCACTGTTAATGAGCAAGTATGAATCCTGCCTCTACCCGCTGCAGAGAGAAACCAGGCAGGGATGCCCTCTACCGCCTTCACCATTTGCGGTTGCCGTGGAAGCCCTGGGAGAGAATGCTCAGTGCGCAGCATCACACCAGCAGGAAAGGCCTGAGAACGGGGAATTCTGAGAGCCGTAGATCATTATGCTGATCGCGCGCCTCAGGACCTCTCCGGCCCCGAGCAGTCGACTCCTCTCCGTTGGACTTGATTAACTCGTTACGGGGACCCGCTGGGGTCACGCCATTTTTTTAAGCTTTTTTTTTTTTTTTTTTGGACTGCTGAGGGTACATGATCAGCAGGCAAAAAAAGCCATTTCATGGCCCCTCACATCACAACCTGGACCTAAAAATTTCTCAACGAGCTGCCATTTAAAAGTCATATGGGATCATGCAAATGCACTGGGCAGGCAATGCCAAGAAATCAGGAGCTCATATTCAAGCTGGGCTGTTCTGAAAGGGCACTGACATTAAAGCGTGTGGAGAGTAGTCCTAATGAATGCCGTCCTGTTTAAACCTCCCATAAGCCCCTACTGGCTTAGCACCATTGTCTGCATGATACTTAAATAAAAATCAATCAATCAATCAAAACTAGGGTGCTATCACGGAAAGAGATAGTACAATATAATATTATTGTATTACATGTATTGTGATAATAATATGTTAATGTTAAACAGTAGCCTATAATCATTATTTTTTCCAGACTTTGCCATTTTTTTCTGGCCAAGTATTTAAGACCTTGACTCCACAGCATTGCCATTCCTTTGGGATTACAGACCTACCCAGCTGCGAGGGCAATGACGCACTGGCAGAATGGCTTTCCAGATGATGAGCATACCGGCATTCCTTCTTGGATAGACATGGATACTACCGTCAACAGTGGCACGTATCTTCCAGCAACACTCCAGTTAACTACCGCTATGAATGGCAATGTTTTTATAATTAAAAACTCTCTCAGAATTATGCATCACACTAAAAAGGTCTAAGTTACCAGGGACCTCTGTGTTACAGCTGCAAACGGGGCCGTGAACAACCTGACAGTGTCTGCTCTCTGGAGGGAGAGGGGCTCACAGACCCATATATGGACAGGCGTTCTGCTCCGTTTGATTGGTCGAGAGATGAACCTGACCTGTCGCCAGGGCATTCTTTTCATTACCTGCAGATTAGGCATTTTGTCTGCCAGTGCGCCAGCCTGAAACTCCTCCAGCACACTCCTCAGCTTACAGCCTCCCGCCACGCCCACCTGACTGCAGGCATTTACACTCCCAGCTTGTATCCCCATTCCCAGCTTTTTTCCAGCTCCACAGGTTATCTCAAAGGTGGGTGGGGCCATGGAGTGGGCGTGGAGGGCGAGGTCTGGGGGAGTGTCTGTATAGAGCCCACACCTGCTACATTAATGCCAGATACCAGCCAATCCAATGCAAAGACTTCATAACTCTGAAATAAAGCTGCCCTTCGCAGTATTGTTATGAAGTTGAAATCTGCCCCTTGTTCTTGTTTTTAAAACAGTTTCATTAAGCCATACCTCCATGTCAAAAATGAAAAGGGCTGGGTTTTGCAGGATTAGGATTAGCTCAACTTGTAAATACATGAAATATCAATGGAATGAATGAATGAATGGCCTTTTCTATGCCATTCAAAGAGAAAGCAGATTATTTAAGAGCACAGCATGTTCTTATCCCCGACTCTCCCTGTCTGTATTCTCCATCCTTTCCCCTTTTTACAGTCACCAGTATACAGTGTACAGTGTTATTCGTAAGGTATTTGTAAGGATTTCACAACCAGCATGGCATATTCCAATATGCAATTTAGTTCTGTTTGGCTGTTTATTTTTTTATTTACTACCTGCAAAAACATTAAAATAAAACATTCATCAAAAATAAGACATCCCTGAGTGAAGCTTATTTGTCTCAGAGGATTTTTGTGAACAATGTTTTTCCTGAAGCAGTGACAATACTTCTTAAGACCAATGAAACTACCGTGCCTCAAAAAGCCTAAAAAGGCCCTGCCCTACAGCAATCTGGGCCAGCGGTCAACTGGGCAGGGCTTAAGAGTTACCAGAAAAGCAGTGTTGTTTTCAGATTAACTATTAAGCAGTGAACAAAAGCAAAATTATGACTGAGCGTTTCAGAGGCACCCTGAGTGTGTGTTCAAGCTGCAGGCAATGACTATCCACTCGCTTTCTTTCCAGCACATGCACTGATAGCCACCCCAGGAACCACAGCCATTGGCCAGGGCTGGAGTTGCCATGGTAACGCAAGAGCACTAAAGAGGCATTACAGTTCATAGCCCATGAGGCTCGGGAGGCCCTGACCGACTTGGTGCAGTAACGCGTAAGTGAATGCAGTTTATTGTGCCGCAACCTTACAAACACGACGCTTACGTGCCTCAGTCACACCTGCAGAATTTCAATGCAGTTCATTTTAGTAGCTGGCCACTTCACAGGTTTAAGGCTCCCTAAGTAATGTTATCGTACTGAAGATTTAAATCCTGCCACATTTAAAATAACAGTAGACCTACTATCTCTTGTATTTTGAGGGCTGTCTTCAAAACCTTCCAAAAAAAAAAAAACGAAACAGCTCGTTAAATAACTGGCGGCGATTTACGTTAGCTAGCAAGCTGCACTTAGGGAGGGTGTTATGCCTGGATTATTATGCTCACAGAGGCAGACAGAAGAGACACATATAACAGCGCCTGTGCGTGTCCCCTCGGTCTCCAAGCCGACGGCTTGGCTCGGCCGCGCGCGTGACCGCAGAGACCGAGCACCGCTATGGTGCTGCAAGCCGCATAGCCTCCTTTAGGTGGAGGCATACAGCACACGGCAGTATTCTCCCAGGGTTACTGAAAGGACAGGGTGTGCCAGTGAAGGTTAGATGCACGTGTGTGGTGTGCAGAGTGGAAATGGGAGCGGGTTCCTTCTTGGGGGTGTTGTGCCGACACATCAGGGTTTGTCATCTAACCGACCCTCAAGCTCGTGAACCCCACGCTGGCCACCCGGGTCCAGACAAGAACTCAACATGGCCGCAGCGGAGCCGGGGTGGGGGTGAGGATGAGGGGCGGAGGGGCCTACCTTCAGAGCCCAGGATGAAGTGGTGGATGTCGGGCCCCGTGGACATGCGTGGGCCCTGGCAGCTCTTCTCGATCACTCCGCGAGGGGTCACCATCTTTATGTGGACCACCTGACCCAAAGGGGGAGACAACAGCGGGCTGAGCAGCCTCTGGGTTTCCCCACAGCACAGGAAGAGCTAACGCCTACACCTACAGCATTACCACTGATGGAGAAGAGAAGTTCAATCCCTGGAATCACTACCACCTAAAGCAATTTCTTACGTACTAAACTGTTTTTCCATTAAAAGATGATTAATGGTTTAACGCACTTGTGCCTCTACCAGCTAGCTTGTACCTTGTCTGGCCAACTATTGAAACTTGGTCATGCAGCACTTCTAATATTGTGACTCCGTGTATGGCTTTTGCTTGTACTCTGCCTCACTTGTAAGTCACTTTGGATAAGGGCGTCTGCCCAACCAACCGCTAATGGTGAGCATCATCATTTACTGACTGAGTTGGAAGTAAAAAATGTATTGTGTTCCCCACAGAAAAAACACTCACTGAGATAAAATCAGGGTGTAACTGAAGGCACATCAAAGGTCAGGGAAGTGCTTTACCAGATATCAGTTTGTGTTTCGCGGGAGGCGACCTCACGTCAGCCTGTGAACTCTGTAGATTTGCACTGCGTGTCACGTTCGGCACGTACCAGGTCTTCGATGTTGCCGTAGATGTTCTTCTTCATGCCGGATGCCCTGGTGGCCACCCAGCCGCCCAGGGAGCTGAACTCCATGGAGTCGGGCTCGTGTCCCGTGCAGTAGCCGCTCTCGTTGAGCTGAATGGAGACGCAATTCGGATCAGAACCTTCATGTATGCAACACACACACGGACACGCGTGCACATGCACACAAAGCCATCTGTCAGGGAGTGCATATCATGCCCCAGACTGAATAATGTCATCACCCATTCACGTCGAACTCCTTGTGCTTTTGAAAAACAGCCCTCTGGTTCTGCTCAGCAGAGTCACTACGCTGTTTTCACATACGCTCTGTGTGCCTTTTTTACGGCTTCGGGAGTATGAGGTAATGCATATCTATCCAAAATGCTTCAGCCTGCACGGATATAAAAACCAAAAAACATGGGGAAGGCGGTGTAGTACTCTACTGGTGAACCCCATCAGAGTCATAAATAGCCCTCTGCGCTATACTGCAGGGTCGCAACATGGAGCACACCCCACGTCAAGCGCCACATCAGTCCCTCATCAAGGGATAAGCCGAACTCTACCAGGTGACCAGTCGGGAGAAAAAAAGAAAACCACACACACACACACACACACATTCACACACATAACAGAAACCTCCCCAGGAAGAAGGGGCTTTAACACAGAGCCATCTGCTCCTCCAAATTGGCCTTTCTATATGCAAAGGGGGTCCGTCTGCTCGGGACGCGGCGCACGTGCGGTCTCCTGCATCAACCGCCGGCCCCCTCTTCCATTTTTCTAAATTAGCCTGATGGAGCCATCTGCTCTCTGCCTGCACTTCGATCAGCGCCCTTCGGCGTTTCCGACGCCAGGCCCCGCCGCCTCCGGGCGGATCCGCCCGAGAGAGGAACGCTGCCGTGGCAGCCCCGCCCAATGGCGCGAGGGGCGCGGGCGCTCTCCCCACGGGCGTAAATCAAACCCGAGCAGATGGAAACGATTACCCCGAAAGGTGCTCCCTTTTGCAGGCCCTGTACATTACAAAGGTCCCGTCCTTTTGACGACGACGCGTGCATCTCGGCGTAAAAGGGAGGCGCTGCGGCCCTGCGATTGGTCCTTACCGCCCTCTCCAGGTCCTGCCCGATGATGCCGGCCTCCACATGCGCCGTCAGGTTCTTCTCGTCGATCCACAGGATTCGGTTCTGGAGGGAACACAAAGAGGCGGAGAGGCCCGCCGCCGCCGCCGTCGTAAAAATTTCATTATCCTCCATAACTTATACCACTATATCAAACATAAAAAGAAAAAACCTTTTTTTCCCCTCCGAAGCTCTTTCGGGGGTTTTTAGTCAAATTAAAAGCAGACTCCTAGAAGCCGCCAGCATCTGATACGGGTTAGGGAGAGTGAATTTTAATTAAAACGCAGGGGCGCTGACAGCATATACCTGAAACTGTCCTCGCCGTGCTCTCAGACAACCCACTCCCACTGAATTATGCCTCCTAAATTCATTCCAGTTGTCGGGGCCCATCATTCAGGGAAGGCCTAAAGACCAGTATATCATGACTCATAAGAAAGGTGTAGAAAACATGGACTCTGTAAAAGGCACATGTTAAGAACTTAAGGTGCCGTTTAAACCGGTGCGATTCACACCGAGGCATATGTGCAGGGCATATGGGGGTGTTGGTGATGCCGTCCAAACGGCAGGCTTCGCACGAGCACCCCAGAGGAGGACCAAGGGGTCCAGAGAGGGGCGGACTCCGGAGGTTAACCTCATTTTAACATCCGACCCAGTGAGCCTTCCAAGCTTCTCGAGCCACACAGCTCCGGCACCCTCGACAGCGTCCACCAATAACTCACCAGGGCGGGTAATAAACTGTCAGTATCCTGTCATATCCTGCCACTCATACCTGTGGCTCACCGCAACCCGGCCATTCTGTTACGGAGGTCAGTGTGCCGGTGTTTGTGCCACTGGCTTGGCAAGAGACAGAGGTTAAGGCTTCGGCGGAGTGGAAGTCCACAGCTTTACTTTATCAACCCTGCAGAGAGCTCGCTCTCCCACACCTCCACGCTTTACTCATCAATGAAACACGCCCCCTCTCCTTCACAGGCCATTCATTTTAGTTAGGGCCTCTGAATTTAGACTTGCCTTTAAAGCATCACAGCAGAGGTGGGGACACTTTTCTGTGAGGAATTCATTTCTCTCGCCGAGAGAGGCAGGCGTGCAAGAGGGGTGATTGATCTCAGGTGTGTGTGTGTGGGAGGAGCCCCAATGCAGTTGGTGGTGAAGGCAACTCCCTGCCAATCAGCCTCAAACCACGCCCCTCTAACGCATCACCAAAGGTGAGCTCAACTAGCGAGACTGTGCAATGTTTTGTTGGAGCTAAACTGTGGACCTAAGCTCCCTCTGGGAACTTCGCTTAAAACCTGTGTCTCCTGAGCCTACTGCTTGTGTGATGGCGCCTATCCTGTCTGCACATGCTCAGTATGCCAGATTCCTGCAGGCGGAATTCAAGTGGGTGTGGTCTGCGAAACACCACCTTATAAACAGACCCTGTATGAAGGCTTTTCTGATTACATGCCAGAACCACACACACTTCCGGCATATTGACACATGAGACTACTATACAGCTGGCGCTTACAGTCAACGGAAAGCCACTCTGTGATCTTACCCAGATGAATATTTTACAACTCAATCTCCACATACTTTTAAGTTTTAGATTTCTCTGTTCCGTCTTTTTGCTGCTAAGTGTAATAAAAACACGTCTAAAAACAGCATGAGGCCTTCTTTGAAAACGATAAAAAAAGAAAAAGAACAAAAGATAAAAGAACTGAAGGCAGCAGACCCCTCTGCCAGCCTGCTTGGAGGAGGAAGGAGCTTTGCTGGGATCAGAGGTCAAGGTCTTGGCTGTTTTTTAATCGTTTTTACTACCCACCATTTGTGAGGTGTCCAGGGAGACGATGGACCGGGTCTCTTCCGGGGGGCACTCCAGGGCACTGGACACGCTGGTCCCTCCTGCAGAAAAAGAAAGGGGGGGGGGGGGGGGGGGGGGGGGGGGGGGGCATAGTGGTAAGGAGTAGGGCTTGATTCCCTGGTTTGATTCCCTGCTGAAACACCGCTATTGAACCCATGGGCAAGGTTCTTAACCCACAATTGCCCCAGTATATATCCAGCTGTACAAATGGATCGACCGGTACGTCACTCTGGATAAGAGGGTCTGCTAAATGACAGCAATGCAGCGTGTGTGTTGGTGGAGCCGATCTCCAACTTAACGACATCCCGGCACACAGCCACCTTAACCCATGTCCTCTGTTAGCGGACAGATGAAACACCCTGAAACACACACTGATGCACCAGGCATCACCGTGCAGATGGACTGCTCAGACCCTGCCACTAGGTTCTCACTGGCCTAATTTCAAGCGTGCCTGGCCCCTCACCGGGCCATTTTGGAGCCATTCAGAGTGGTCATTAGCATTTTCGTCGAATTTCTGCAAAAACGCCTGACCCCAGATCCACTCCAGCAGTGTCACTGGTCTACTGTTCCTCATTCAGCCCCTGCGTGCCATCTGTCCATACACCGTCGCAGAGAAGTGCTTGCCAAATCCAATTCATTTTTCCATTTTATGTGGAAGCTAGCATGAAACTATCTGTGGAGATTTGGAACCAGGAGACTAAATGACTATGCTGCTGTTCATATATTACTGTGCGTGGACTCGACTGGATTTATCAAATTATTACCAGCTTAACAAAATATTTGATTAAACACAAATATAGATATTGCTGATGTTCAGATGCATCCCAGCTAGTGGAAGGCCAGCAAAAGCCACTGTGCCCTTACTACCCAAGAGAGGTAATGGCATCATTATGACCATCCTGTCAGTTTCCACAGCCATCTACCTGAACTGGAAAAATTCATGCTGCAGTACTGCTTCAATTGGTGGTGGAGATATCTAACACCAGCTCCAACGCTGAGGACCGCTTCTCAGATCAGAGCCAAAGTTCTTTCCCCGCAATCACAGCGCGGAACCAAATTTCAGAATTCCGTTCATCACGCGAAAGAGTCTGCAAACATATTGTGTGAGTCGACTCGTTAATTAGCTTCTCTGAGATGCCGACTTTGTTTAATTGCATTAGAGAAAATAGCAGCGCTGCCCACAGATCAGTGAGTACGTCAGACTGATTTATGGCCGAAATCTGCAGCTCCGCTTCATCGTATACGCTGTGCTCGCTACATGGCACGCCTGACAGAGCCGTCGTAACGGGCCTGCTACCGTCACCTGGAAGAGCCAAAGACCGAAAACAGGTCGGGCTGCTGCTGCAGCAACAGATGTACATTTTCTGGGCGTGTAACCTTCACCCTCAGTGACCGACAACATTAAATAAAAATGAAAGGGGTCACGAGCACAGATGGTGAGAGAGAGAAGGAAGGCACCGATGTGAGTGCGGTCACTCCTCTCCAGCGCCCCCTGGCTTTCAAACGGGATTCCGCACCATCCTGGGTCCAGCACTCACCTCCGTATGGTATCAAGCAAACATTGTGTTTGCAGGCCAGCTCCACGATTTTCACCACGTCGTTGTGACAGCCTGCAGGAGACAAGAGTACTGCCTTAATGAATTACTTGTTGGACTTAACACAGCTGGGCAGACTGCGTTTTTATTGAATCACTTAATCAACCAGAAACACCATAACTGATAGAGACAAAACGCAATGCCGTTTTGGGTTTGAGGCACAAAAAGCAGACCGTTAAAACCCTGCCCTCTCACATAAAACTCAATTAAACAATTTCTTTCACAGCAACACCTTATGCAATGTGTGTATTAATGTAGGCAAATCTGTTTGCTTTGCATTAAAGAGGCAATGACACATCAGCGCAAGAGAATAGTGTAATGCGCTCCGTTGTTACGCTGTAAAACTTCACAACATGAACATTTATTTGGTTTAAATGTTTAAACCTGAGAGACAGAGGCAGTCCAAAGGTTTCTATTATATGGAAAGATGGGTTATTTTCAAGGGGGGGGGGGGTGTTTGTTGCCTCAGGCAGCCTTTAGGTGGAGTCAGAGAGCACTGAGCCCCGTTCTCTGTTGGGGCCCGCAGGGTCATTACAGGATAGACTGGCCAATAGGAGCCTCTCGGCAAATCCACTCGGGGGTTGTGTGAATAAATGCGGCACTCACACTAATGAACACCTACATGAATCTGCTCCAGGGCTCCAGGCGATCTGTACCCACAGAGAAAAGCCCCCATCCTGAGGCATTCTCCAACCCAGTAACCTGTGGGCTTTTCTGCATAAGCGTTTCTGCTCAGGGATCCAACTCTTTGCATGAAGCTACACAAGATATACGGCCAAACTTTTAGAGGTGAATTTACACTATCGTGAACATGGAGATTTCAAGAGGGAGGGCAGGGCTGAGATTTTCAAGTGGGGGGGGGGGGGGGAATAGAGGTTGGGATGGTTTATAAAAATAAAAAAAAGCAGATTTTCCAATTTGAACACTGTAATGGAAGCGCTGTGATTTGCTGCCCGTTGGGGAGCCTGCTAATAAAGCCTCGGCCATCAGTCAACACTCATTTGCATGATAAAATAAGGGTAGCCATGACTGCAGTGAACCGGCCTCGGGGACATAACTCAAACCCTCCGCCGCGTCGGGCCACAGCAGCCAGCACTGGGTGCCGGGTGTGTTCCCCCCAACGTGTCTTATTAAGCCACCGCTCATACATATTTACACCTCCCCCCCCACCTCCTGTGCAGAGATTAACCCTTTAGATCACCTACGCCCGAAAGGCGGGTAAACAAATCAGGCTGGGGACAGCCCCTACAGGGCAACCGGGCAGCCACACGGAGACTTACTCGGCCAAACCACCAGGTCCGGAACACGCCCAAACCTCCCCTCTCGGAGGGCGAAGATTTCGTGTAGGCAGTGACCTGTCGGAAAGTATACAAAAGCAGACAAAAAAAAAAAAAAAAAAGATGAAAACGTTGGCAAACTGTCAGCTCATTTTTGCAAAATTCTTAACCAAATTACTTTTAAAACTCAATGGTTTGCTGGGGTTTCTTTCACAGAAAATGCCGAATTCAAAAGCCCATCTCCAGTTGTCTGAATCCAATTATCTCCGAAAGACACTGCTTTCGAAATGTTAATGCTTTTTTAACAAAATGCTTCCATCTCATTTGTTTTGCTTGAAAGTACTGCTGACAATTATGGATAACGTACTGAATATGAAAAAGCAAACCCTTCCCTGACCGATCCTGTGCGAATCATGGGAGGGAATTAAGCTTCTGAATGTCAGAAGAAATTCTGAACAAAGAACTTCTCATCAGTGACATCAATCACCTTGAAATAAAGAGTAACTCCTTTGTTCAGTTCATGTTTGTCCTTGATTCTGACAAAGAAATAAACACACGTGTCTTTTTTCAATACAAATACAGTTTCGCCCACTCACTCTGGTGATTGCCATGCTGTGTTTTTTGAAGTGCAAAGCAACACTTGCACATAATTGGTGGCATTACTTTCTTGTTATTGGTCACAGCTTTTCATTTCATTGAGATGGCCAGGGGGGTGGCCTTCTGAGTGAATAACAATCTCAGTGTGAAAACGCAGTCCATTTGCTGATCATTTCTGCGAGAATTATGAGGGGGGGGACATACTTTGTGAACATAAGGATAATTCAAAAGAAAAGGCTTCTCCCCAATGACATTACCTTGGAATAAACAGCAAGTTCTCGGCTAACGACGACAGTATTTCAGGGCGCACAAAGCGGCATCTCGTTCAGTGAACGTGATGAGTACACGGCCTTCCACGGCACAATCAGAGAGCAATGGAACGAGGCTTAATAAAACATACTGCCAGCATAAAGCATGCATTGGGGGGGAAAGAAAGTCAGCTATGCCGTGGCAGCATAACACGTCGTAGATTACTGAAATACATATCGTTTCATGTGAACGCAGAATTGCAATGAAAGACACCACAATTACGCATAAATATCTGCTCTTCTGTGTGGGAATTGTGCTGGTACGTGAGCCGCAAAAGCTGTTGTAGTGTGGAACTGTGAATGAAACAAATGTGGTGAGATGTTTTTGGATTACTGTTTCCCCCAAGCCTGACCCTAAGTCCCACCCAGCCTGCCCCAGGGGGCCGTGCCCTTTTCGGGCCTCACCGTGGGCGCGGAACACCCGGTCCTCGGCCTCGTGGGAGAAAGGGATCCCCGTGGGCTTCAGGTCCTGGATGAAGGCCTCGTTCAGCGTGGGGGGCTGCACATCCCTGCTGTTCAGCACCGGCTGGGGGGGGACAGAGAGGAGGAGTGAGGGAAACGCCCACAGGGGGAAGTCGGTGAGGTGCGAGAGGCGGGCGTGGCTTACCGTGGCTGGCGTTTTGTGCTGCAAGCTGGCCCCAAAGGTGCCCTCAAACCAGTCCTTCAGACTGGGCAGGATCATGCCACTCAGACGATACCTGCAGCGAAAAAGCAACGAAATGGAAAAACGTAAGATCACCCCGCCCCCTTTTCATATTTCCACAGCAGTTACAGACATGTGAGGGCAGAGGGAGGTTCTCTGAAATAATACCAGATCTGCCTTGCAGTTATAATTTTACATGTGTACTCAACTGAGGCATGAAATTAATTTAGCATTTTCGGGAGGAAATTAAAAACATTTCGAATTCATCCCTAGGGATATTCTCGTTGGTCCCAGCCAGAACACTCCAAATGAATGGGTCTGGCAAAGCTGATTTGTAAGTGGGTGAGACGTCAAACTAAGCACTTTCCCTGGGTGTTACTGCCTAACAGATTCGCCCCATGAGCACTTAAAGAGCTGCAGAAATTCACCTGGGAAAGTACTTATTATTGATAATAGATTATGGATGCATCTCTGTAACTGTCCAGAACTATGCAGTCTCCTACCGCACGCTGCAAAGAAGATCAGACTGAGAGAATGTGGATTGCTGGTGCCGAGGTGCAGGTAGATTAGAGTCAGGTTTCAAAGTTTGCACAGCGGCAGGGCTGCCTTTGCCCCGCCCCCCCCCCCCAGCCCCCCATCTCCCAAAGCCCATGGCAAGGTGCAGACGCACCCCCATCAGGGGGAACCGGAGAGGGCCCGTCGGCCCAGCAGACCGTGAAGCACACTTCTTAATGAAAGGCTTCTTTCACAGACAGCACCACTGCAGAGATACAGGGGCGTGTGGTGGTGGTGGTGGGGGGGGCTTTATTAGCTTTTAGTGTATTCACTTCTTCCTTTCAACTGCTGCTCTTCCATCTCCATGTCCCCCCCTCTATGTGAGGAATTCATACAGCGCACAGCTAAAGGACGCAGCCAACACTGCAGAAGATCCAGGGACAGTCCCTTCCATTACACCGCCGAGCCCTCATAGCTCCAGACCGCTTTTCCCCTCTCAGTCTTTGGCAGGTAAGAGGATGTCTTCTTCAGCAATACATCATTTGTTGAAAGGAATTCTGGGAATTTCCCGTGGCGGGGCTCGGCCGCACCTGGCTCCCATCATGCACGGCAAAGATAAGGCCGAGCAGCAGAAACGCAGCGGCATGCCAAATAAAGAGCAATTGGCTCCGCTGCCCAGTGTGGACTGCTGCCATGTTCCGTTACCACAGAGCGCGGAGCAGCGGGCAGCGCGCCTCCAACACGTGGAAGAGATTAAGCGAAAGCACATTTTTAAAAGATCAGGATTCTGCACGTTTCTGAGGGGCTGAATCACCCGCCTGCCACAGGTCACTTTCTCCCAAAAAGTCACAAACCAGCGCCGTGACTCGGATCCTGCGAATTCACAAGGCAAAAACAATTCTCTAGAGCGTCCGTCCTGTTCTGTTAAACTACATTTAACAGTGTGAAGTTAAATGAAATTAAATTTCTCATTTCAAAGACGCAAGCCTGGGCTGTGAGGTAGCAGTCGGTCAAATTCGGGGCAATCCTCTGCCTTTTCAACCCAGTGACCTTCTCAGATTCTCACCCTGGGCCATCTGTCCTTTCCTGCTCCAGCACAGATACCTGCCACTAGATGGCACTAGTGCCACACTCAGCATGGCTGAACTTGGAAGGGTGGAGATATCAGATAGCAATGGGCGGGGTGGAACTTGGCTGAGATTTCCAGCTGTGATAATATTAAATCAGAGTCTGGGACGCTTTCCATGTCTGTATTATAAAAAAATGAATTAAGCTATATAGAGCTTAATTTTTAATCCGTGCAGAGCTCTAAACTCAACACAGTACTTGCAGGTAAAGTGCAAGTCTTTCTCAGGAGAGAGGCAGTTGAGAAACCTTGCCGATTTATCTGCTGGCCTCGCATGTGACATTGTGTCAGCTTCTTGACATAACCCGATTTCACAGTGGAGGATAACGCCAGCGCTTTGAGATTACAAGCCCCACGATTCCGCAAAATCATGTCTGCTACATCGTTTCTGCCGACAAACAGGAGATAAACGGGCGGAGACGGAAGCTGAGGTGCAGTGCTAACAGGAACTTTGCTTAGCACGGTTCGGTTAGCACAGTGGGCATTACTCGGCCGCTGGAAAAAGCACAGCTACTGTGACCAGCGGCCAACGTCATTAAGGTAATAACGGACACAGGAAAATGCCTTTTTTCGGTCCCAGAGAGAAAATTACAGTGAGCTAAAAGTGGAGGGAAATGACAGAACTGAACGTTAAGCAGTGGCTAACCCACATGCAGGCACTGCAGAATGGAGGCATTGTGGATATCAGCTCAAGTGAGTCATGACTAATGCTGTGAATTTTGAAACTCCAGAAGTGATGAGGCAAGGTTTGGGTGGGGTGGAATGAAATGCAAGCTAACGTGTTGAGGCAAACGTTACCTCTTTCCGGTGAATTCCGCCTGGCCTTTCTTGTTGAAGAGAAACCTGGAGTCGCTGTAGCCCCAGCCATTCCACTTCATAATCTCCTGCCTGCCAATGAAAAGCACATTTTAAATTAAATACACTTTCACACCAGGTGCATTTACTATCAAAAATACATTTCCACAGGTGTGCACTGTTAATGCAACGACGGGTACATTTTATACATACAAAACGTTGCCATCAAAAATCGGTATCTGACAGCTACCCAAAAATCCAACCAATCATCCATGACTATGTTCAACATTCATACACACTCAGGATAATGATGCGTTTCCATGGTGATAGCATCGACCTTTATGACCCAGGGTCACTAAGAGTCAGAAGAGGCATTACATGATCAAACAGTCAGCAAGTTCTTCCATTAATATGCAGTATCTCGGAAAAGGATGCAAAACCATCTTCAGGTGTACTTGTGTATTTTAAGGTAATATTTTGGCAAAATTGTGGAGTCTTCTTGGACGTAACCATCACGTAACCTGTGGCATCACTGAACGGCCAAGTCTTCCACCATGGTGACAGCCTTGCGGGGAAAAGGAGACTTCCCTGGCATGGCGTGTGCACTGTCAGCCACCAATTCCCGTTGCCAAGGTAACTCCGGAGCTGCAAGCCAATCATTTGGAACCATCAGAGGCAATTTCCTCCATTAAAGGGAGCAATCTTAGAAGCCGCCACAAGGAGGAGAGACGTGTCCCGCTCTCATTGGCCAGCAGAACTGACAGCCTTAAGGTAACGAATGAGGTGTCGTCTTTTGCTCTAACAGAGCACCAAAACCTCAGCTACACATTTCACACAATAATGGAATTATTCAAACAAAATATATGGAATATCCCATTCTAACAGCCCCGAGGGCATCTTTGGTCAGGAGAGATGTCACAGACATCCACAGGGATACAGTACTACATTAGCTTTAACAGAGCGCTTCGCCTGAGAAGAGCTCGGCGCTTTTCAACACCTCGCATTTCAGCATCTGCATGCACGCACTAATGCGGCCTGATGTTCACTTTTATGAATTATGAAATAATGATTCATATATCAGTTCAAACTCCACGCCCTGCCTCCGCGTTAAATCACACCTGCCCTTGAAGGGTCCTTTTCAGCATCCGCAATAAGTTACGGCGCCACATAACTCTCTGCTCTGCCCCCCCAACCACCAGCCATCCACCTGCCACCACCACCCCCCCCCCCCTCCCCACCTGCCCACTGCCCCCCCCCTCCTCCCGCCCACTGCCTCCCCACCTCAGCAGCCGAGGGTCCAAACCCGTAGTGTTACGCCGTAACTCATACTGCACACAGTAAAGGTCGCCTAAATGCTGGTGCCCAGTGCTAATTACTGGGGAAAAGACGAAGAAAAAAAACATCAGGTATTGGGGTAAAAGCCAAAGACCCCTCCCATGTCACAGCCTCCAATCTGGTGTCACAGTGCAACACCAGGCCTGGTCTGACAACATGGCTGGCAAGAGGTTAAAGAGTTTATTGTGTGACTCAATGCAAGCAACTGCACACTCATTCCATTAGTGTGACACCTGTAAAAACCAAGCGAGCAGCCTTCCTGTGGCGATAAAGATCTCGGTATAAAAAGATCAGCTTCAGACCACAGTGATGACCAACAGCTCCTTTTATAAGACAGCGCACATGTTGGCCGCACCTCGTATTCCAATATTCAGATTAAGTTTCTGCAATTCAGACCGTTCAAGTGGAACACGTTCACCTTCACAGTGTTATCCTTGGGCACCAAGCACAAAAAAACAGTCCAACTACTGGGTTAAAATTACCTCCGACAAAATGGTGGAGATAAAGGCTGTAAGATCTGCCACATACTGTAATCTGGCCTCGTGTTCTGCTTCTTTGCATAAAGATAACACCGAATAGCGCACACACATTAAGTGGGGGGAAAACTGAGCAGGTTCCAGAGCAAAGGGCTGGCATCTGTTCTGTAACAACGTGTGGTGGGTGCTTTCCAGTGGAGGATTATTTTTACTGGAGCTTTCCAGGAGGCAAGCCCAGACTGGGGCAATCCGGGCAGGGCAGGGAGCTCTTTTTCGATGTGCCGTGTTGCGTGACACTGCGAGCAGCTCTCTCCTGACGGACCCTGGCATCTGTCAGGGAACAGGGCTGGGTGTGATGGGAAAACGGCCCTGCTGTCCGGGCCCCATGTGTCATTCTGTGGCCCCAACGCAGGCCCTGGCTGGAGGAGTCAAAGGAGAGCACGCGCACACACGCGCACACACACACACACACACACACACACACACACACACACACACACACAAACAGAGTCAACAAACAATGTAAAATGCACACAACACACACACGCATGCGCACATGCAGACACACACAAACACACACACACACAGAGAATCAACAAACAATGTAAAATGCACACAGCACACACATGCAGAGTCAGCAAGCACAGCGTAAAACGCACACAGCACACACATACTCTATGCACACTCAGCATTCAAAATGGACCTCAAACACAAAAGACACACAACACGGACACACATTACACACTCAGAACACACAAAACACACACCCCAGAAAAGGCACGCGCGCGCGCACACCACACACACACACACGCGCACGCGCACGCACACACTCTCTCTCCCACTTTGAGTCCCCCTGCCAGGCTTGTCTTGAACCATATTATGTCTTTTTTTGTGAAACAAACCCACATAATGTACCTGTAGCGGCAGAATTTATGGTGGTTCCAGTCCAAGCTAATCCCTGCCAGCCCCTGCCAGGTTCACTCTGCTCTTTATGCAGGCAGATCCCTTGCACAGAGCACTGCTGCCGATGAACAGCACTAAATCAACCAGGCTCATCTCCATATGCTTTTTTCTTTCTCTGAGGTTTGACCTTCAAATGCTTTGCGGAGAAAAAGCTCCCACACAGCAGCGCCAAATGCACATATGAAATTTCCTGAAACTTTCCTCTCCCCCTGAACACCTGATGAAGCAACATACAGCATACAACATAATATATCTTCAAATACAACCCATATGGAAACAAGCAGGAGTGCCCTGTGAAGGAGAGCCTTCCCCTGTCCCACAGAAACTGAATGTTGTTTATTGTTAGCTTGTGATAATTGTGAAAATGTTAAATGTTCAAGGGCCCTTCGTCTTCAATCCAATGCAAACCTACCAACGGCAGATCACATTTTAATGCATCCAGATCTGTTAATTGTTAATTATGTAACTGCTTGCCATTGCAACTATCCGTGTGCATGCGAAACCAGCTGTTGGTTGATTGACCACACCTGCCTGATCAGATTAAATACAGGTGTGTGGGTACTGCTACGCTGACTTTCTTTGCTTTATGTTCTATCTCTCTATCTCTCTCTCTCTCACTCTCTCTCTCTATCTCTCTCTCTCTCTCTCTCTGTATGTCTCTCTCTCTCTCTCTCTTCCCCCCCCCTTTTCTGTTGTTTGGTGAGAAGTGTCAGCCAGCTTGCTTACCTGTCTACACAAAAATATTACTTGGAATAGGACAAATGAGTTTACTATATATATATATATATATATATATATATATATATATATATATAATACCAACACGACTACCTAGAAGCACAAAGAGATGGCAAAAGTGAAACTTGCGTGAATCAACTAGCAGATTACAACATTTTAACAGGAAATGTTTTGTTGGCCACCTGACTATATGTTGACTCAGTTACTTATTTGATTAAGCCAACCTGTCTGACAGTTACAGGGTTCAGATATGAAGGTTTGCTGACTCCCTGAGAGTAAACTGAGTCCTACAGACCCCATTTAACCTGTGGAATAGACTAGTGTGACCCCACTCACCATTAAAAAAAGTTAGCATGGCCAACTGATGATATATTGCAAAAATAATTACCTTACCAGATTCTCTGTATATCTCTGACTGTTGTTGGGAGAGCATACACAAAATCCTTGTCAATTATATCACAACGAAATTCTTGAAAAACGAAATAATAATAAAGTGTACCCTCTGAAAATTCAAATTTTCTTTCCTTTGCCTCAAATAACAACAACTGTGAACAGGGAAAAGTACTTCAAAAGCCCATTCTTCGCAATATCACCATTATCTCCGCTATGCAAACAGGAGTGCGCGTTCAGTTAGATAAACGCACTTCACGGCTGCTCTGTGCATTCCTGTGGGAACAGCGCACTTTACTGCAAAAATCATCCACCCAGAGAGCACGCATAAGCAGGGGTGTCTCTAAAGGGGAAATTTGCAACATCCAGAGAGGCCAAAACAGTCCGTTCAAGGTGGATGGAGTGGAACCACTGCAGCTGTACCATTGTCATGTTACACCACTTACACAAAATGTTGAAAATATTTGCATTTCAACGTGTATTCAATATTTGCGTTTCTGCAAGTTAAACTGCAGTAGAACTTGAATTTCCTGAAATGCGTTAAATACGCGATTGCTTATGGTAAGGAGACTCACACTGGCTATATTCAAACGTATAAATAAACGTGTTTACACGTTAAATATTAAACACTGTGACCAATCATGAAATACCTTACGGGTCATAAGGAAACTACTCGCAAGACAACGGCACATACAGTTGTAACTCTAAATAGATGCAAACCATGTGCTGAAGTCAGGAGAGGCTTACTGGCCGCGTTGTGTAAACCGCTGCATTTCACCGCACCCAGCCACCCACTGCAACAGTCTCGTAACTGCAAAACTTAATTTAGTAACAGGGGTAGTGGATCAGGACAACGGAATACTTCGGGGGGTTTTACACGTCTCTGACGCTAGGTGTCACCATGATACAAAATAACTGTTGTGCTGTATCTCCACATAAGGAATCAACAATCAGACCACCAAGCGCCTTAACCAATCAGATATCAGCTTTTAATCTAAAGTTTCCCGCATAACTCAAATTTTTACCTATGATTTCACAACAACAAATGTGACTAGGGACATGACACATATTTGCTCAATATACAAAAACCACTGAAAAGGTGGAGCTTACTTGGAATACTTAGCAATAGCTTGTTATTGATACCGCTATGCATTATCATTTCTGGAACGCTTGTGGCTATTACACAAACAAAAAAATCACTTCTACTGGCCATTTCGCGCACAGGCACTCATAACACTAAACATTCCAATGAAGAAATTTAAAGCAAATAAAATACTGGTTTTTACATCATTTTAAATTTCAAGTGTCATGGAAATTCTATTATCTCCATTCCGAATTCAAAGTATTCCTTTTACTTCGTCTATTGCCCAGATATTGTAAGTATGGCCATTAAAATTATACAGCTAGCTAGTAATACAAGGAATAAGACACCTTGGATATGCTATATCAATTCCTACTTGCTGCATACACAAAGAATCGCGGGCAGTTCAGCAGTAGGTTGGTATCTCACAGTCATCTAGCTGCTAGCAAAGTATTTCCTGCTTTAAATTCCAGCAATTACCAGAAGCTGGTCAGCGGGGATCTCAAAGGTGGTCGCTGAGAATGCCCAGATCTTACAGTTTTGCAAAAGCTTTCGTATGGTATAGCTAGTAATGCTGTTATAATTTTTGCTTGCAAACCAAGACATCAAATTTAAAAGTAGATGAACAGCTAACTCTTTATTTACCACACTGTAAGCCCCTCGTTGGTGGCATAATATTTCTAGAGTGCCCTCGTCCATCGGAATGTGCTACTATAAAAAAAACTTGCAAAACTCGCCAGCTAGGTAGGTAGCTAGCTAGCTAGTTACTTTAGCTACCTGGCTAACCTTTCAAATTTACCAGATCAGATCTTAAGACATGCAATCGAACTGCAACAGCAATAACATATATTTAATGTAACTTGACATACAAGTATAATTGACACTCTGGTAGCTCTAGTTAGCTATCTAGCTACAGTTAGCTGGTCCCACCGCACCCACTTCTGAAATGAATGAACACATTCATTGTCCGAAAACCACTGTTTGAGTTACAACGCAGAGCTTTGCCTAAACAAAAGACCACATTGTTTTCAAAACTTCAGTGCTAGGTCGGCTCCGTTTAGAATAGCAGATTCTTTCGAAACCTGCTGTCCACGAATTTTAAACTATGTGTGCCAGCTGTCACCAAGCCACCAGTCACTGTATACAGCGAGCGAGGTAGCTAGCCAGCTATACCAAGACATGTCTACGCTCCCGTTTCCAGCATCACCATCACCCACCTCCTTTTGGGCATTGTACTTGTTCTCGAAGAATTTCTGTCACTTGCTTCGGCTTTGCAGTCGTTCGCGAGGATCCGCGGCGGTTCCCGGTCGTCATCTTTCTGTAAATGGCCGGCGATGATTTTCAATCTTTGCTGTGCAATTCGCTGCCGCTCGGAGCTGTTACAGTTTGACGCCATGCTGCTTCCGTGTTTCGCAGGGGAAAGGCTGAACTGTCAGAGGTCAGCGCGCTGATGGTAGGATATGAGGTAGCTCTACACCTTATCCCAGCATGCATTGTACCAAATGTATTTGGAATATTCCTCCGTAGCGAGATTAAAGGCATCTCACCTGAAAGTCTATTTGGTAGAGCAGCTCACGAAACTAGTACGTGCACTTTGATGAAAGAGGCAACTGCGAGCGAAAGCACCGTTTGTTTCGGCTCTGAGCCGATGTGTGACTGCTACAATTATGATAAAATATTCCGAAATATATACCACAATTCGTATGTCACTTGATAGCTACTTTTGTTAACTCCATTATTAAATAACGTTGGTGACTGGCCTCTTCATCAAGACTTGGGGACAGAGTGTATGTGTCAGACCACAACAGCACCAGCTGAAAGCGAACATGGCTTAAATTTGTATGTTACGTCTTATTTTGTGATGTCATTATACTGAATCCTAAATTACTGTATGCACATGAATTTATGATTAGTGTCGCTGTTTGCAATTAATCTGCGATCGTTTTCATGCGTGTACACCATAGGCTGCGGGTGAGTCAGGGGGTGTCTGCTAAGTTATTTCATTGTGGTTATCTGTGTTTTATAACTGTAACAAAAACTATGCTTTAAGGGGACATTAACAGAACCTCTGCAATTATGTAGTTAAAGTGAGAAAAGCAAGGTTTAAAAGCTCAAATCATATGCTTTTTACTGGGGGAGCACTAGATGGAAATGTTACTGATATACTTATATGTTCAGAATAATTTCATGTTATAGAATTTTGATCCAATATGAAATCTCTGCAGCATCAAAGTAGGTAGCATGATTAAACCCAATGCTCATGGCATATCTGTTTGAGGGAGTATTATTCAAAGTATCAATTTCCTTTTCAATTTTGCCCCCCACCCCATATACTGTACACACACAAACACCCGCACTCACACACCACCACCTGTAGTATATACACATCACAGTCCCCTTCTACTGTAGTTTGTGCTTCACAAATTTACTGCACAAATGACCTCATATATTCACATCTTCTTATAACCACAGATCCACTTATAAAACACATGGATTGTGTAGCATATAAAACATAACATAAATTACATAAAAAATCACATAAAATTGCTTCTGACAGGGTTTTAATGGTGACAAGTCAGGCTCGGTCCATGCCTTGCATGCAACATGAAGGCTATTGGCTGTATTTCACCCCCCTTTGAATAGGAAAGGAAAATGGTTTAAGGTAGAACAACACTGACATCAAAATGAAATTCAGTTTCAGTGATTGTTTCTGTTTCTTTAGCAAATAAAGACTGCTCTTGTTAAAAACAGCATTGCTTTATAATGCTTTTTTAAAAAGAACGTTCACATACCGCATGTACACAATCACATCATGATATTGCTTTCCTTTCCATGGACTTAGATTAGATATTAGATATCATATATCTTTATGATTTCAATAAATATCACAACATGTTTATGGCCAGGCCATAAACTAATCTGAACCAACTGAAATTGATTGATTAATTGATTGAATGATTGAATTTATCTGATGAATTTAAATATACAATATTACCACAAGGCAGACACGCTGGATCTCAAATCAAGGATTAAAACATTAAAGCCAAGACTTATTTCCATTGTGGTCCTTTTTTTTTCTGAATGTTGACTTTCACCTTACTTTCAAAGCAGCATCTACCACCCCCACCCCCAATACTTCCAGACATCCAAGGTTGCATTTATTAAATATTTAATTATAAAAAGTGTCCGCATTGCCAGCAGGAGACTGACTGCACTTTCTGTTTTTCACTGAAGTCCACATCCTTTGGCAAGTTATACAATTTGTCATTTCTTCTGATACATCGAACAGCTTCCATATATTGCATCTGCAACTGTTCTTGCTTTAAAAAATAAAACTTAAAGAGTTTTACAGTTTCAAAAATGACAGGCTAAGTGAGCCCTTCCTGTGTTTGTAAAAGCAGAAAGGAATTTGCAAACAAATGAACTGAGCAAAACGTTGTTCCCCAAAACATAAGCTCAAAATTTGTTTCTACTTATTTCTACTTATCATACTCAACTTATTTTTATTACCAAAGTGGGGGAAAAACAAATGGCAAAAAAAAACAGAGAAAAGTACAAGTCTTGACAACAAAGTTCTAAACCGCACATTGTAGCATTTGACTAATTGATCACAAATGTGTTTTAAAAGTGTTGTTTTCCTGCATTGTCCACAAACACACCATGACAAAGCATTTGCATCATGGTTATTTTTC
Organism: Megalops cyprinoides; assembly: GCF_013368585.1. Classification (NCBI taxonomy): domain Eukaryota; kingdom Metazoa; phylum Chordata; class Actinopteri; order Elopiformes; family Megalopidae; genus Megalops; species Megalops cyprinoides. Next base: position 29,681,196 of record NC_050596.1, on the reverse strand, counting down.
CCTAATTAAACGATTTACGCATTTAAGTGTTTTCGTCTCTAATTAGCAACATCTTTATCGATGTAATCATTCACATATTTATCAAGCATGTCATTTTAGACTGCGAGGTAAATGGTCGAGTTCTTGGAGATGTGATTCCGTGACAGCGTAATTAATGCGGTGGGTGGTCTCTGTGGGAAAAACTGACCTATATAGCACTTAAGTATACAGACAAAGGCGGCCGTGAGAATCCCAGTTCAAGACCAGCTGTTCCAGTTTACCCCTGCTCCACCTCTCCTGCATCACATGGTAAAAACTGAAGCGAGAGACAGAGAGCCATGCACAGGTTCCCATACATTGCACCTCCCTCTGCAAGGAAGCTCTGAAATCCACCACCACCGCACACAGCAGCAGTTCCATGTTTCCATACAAAGCCGAACCAGACATTTTATTCAGACACAATGGATGGTTTCACACTGAAACACAAGCCCTGAAACCTGCCCCGTCTTATATTTTTTACAGCTTACGTCTGGTAACTACTGTTCACCAGGAGGTTGCAACTCACACTCATTCAGAAGTTCTGCAGACAATTGAGCGTATCAAATGAATGATCCCAAAGCCACCCACTGTCTTTAACCGCATTATTTCCATGGGGTGTTTTTTTTTTAAGTGGCGGGGGAACTATTATGAAAAGTAGATGTGGGATCGAAACCTAAGGGTAGGGCGTCTTGGCATGGGTACCCTGCCCTCCGGGGGGTGCTGTGTGCTTCCTTCCGGCAAGAGCATTAACTCCCAAAACAAAGTTCTGTAATGCACTGACTGCGAACAATTAGAGTCTAAGTGTATTGCAGAACTTTACTTGGAAAGCCACAGCGGAGCCACGTCTTCGTCCGCTCTGACCCTTCTCCCGTCATCCTACCAGCGGCCCGACCTTAGGAAGTAAACACAAACGTTACAGGCGTCGTGAGCAGTCTGTCTGTAGCTCCCCTTGGGGGGGTGGGGGGTGTGGGGGGGTGTTCACTCAGCCCTCAGAGTGAACACACAGTTTGTGTAAGAGATTTTGCATCGGCCCCGTCATTCGAACCGTCACCTCCCAGCCCAAAATGCAGGCCGGTGTGAAATTCCGTTTGGAGAATCCACTGAGATCAACAGAGTGCGACAGTAAATACACAGACAGAAAATTCATACATCAACCACATAATATCTATGTGATTTCATTGGTTGCTCATAAAATATTAACCCTGTTTATGGTCTGCATACACTAACACCCGTCTAAGGCCTGTTATAACAAAATGGCAGGTTTTGACCAAAAAAAAAAAACTGGTTAAGATGCAGACAGCTGGAAATTTGTGTTTTAAAAATATAAGAATAATGTGAAGCCAAAAAACAATTAGAAGTAAGGAACAGACAAGAGGAAAATGTCCCCCTTCTTTCAGTGTTTATTCTACAGTTCAACCTTGCCTATCTTCAAGGTTGAGAAGTTAACAACTGGGGGAGTCGATATGTAGAGCAGCTGACGTGTCTAAACTTTCCAAATTTAGAGACATGCATTCAAGGCAGTTTCAAAACCATAGTTCGAAATGAATGCTTCAGCCAAATTCGAGTGAACAAAATAGATTCATTAGTTACGCAACTTTTCTTACTCTGTGTGTTAAACTAAACACTTGGCTGACTTTTGCATTACGCCTGCATTTCCGAAGAAAGTGAGCACACAAACTTATAATACAAACGACGATGAATATAACAGCAGCTTTTAATATAGTGCTACATAGCACATTTATCGCATATCGTGGAACAGAACTTGATCTTTCGGCAAAGTTGCTATAATGCCAGTTTCCATATGATGTACAATCAACCAGTGATTAAAGTTAAATCATATTCCGTCTGCATGTGTGAAATGTCATATTCTATGTTAAGTAAGAAAAATACTTAACATTAATAAGTAGCTTGCTGTACATACCTGGTTGAAGTAAGACAGCACTTAAGGGGGGCAGCTGCAGTCCAACACGAGAGGAAAGAGACCATGAAATGCAAAAAATGCTCTCTGAATACAGTACAGTTTCCGCCGCCGAAACGCACGGCGCGCATTTTATCAGTTAATTCTGCGGTTGTCGGCCTTCTTTGGTCATTCTGTGAAATGTTCGTGAGGTGCTTTTACACCGCTGCGCCTCCGCTTCTCTCTGCCCTGTGCACAGCACTCTGCAGCTGGAAGAATGTCGACGTGGAGCTGCCAATCGTGAACGCGTACCCGTGGACGCGCTTTTAGAAAAAAAAACCCATTTTACTGTAATTTCAGAACAGTGGGCCGCACTGTAGGTAGGGGTAGAGATAGAGTGAGTTTCTTAACAGGTACGTGTCACAGCGCGTGGTAAAAGGCTCACCTCATTACGGAGACATATTTCAAACGTTGCCTAATTGCAGCTCGGATCCAGTTTTTCTCTAGCACCCAGGTGTCAGAATGTTTAGGGTGGTAACGAGGTATGGCCGAGATGCTTCTGTAGACCCTGTAGTATTATAATGTGGCTAGAATATTGCTCGACGGTTTGTTAAACTTCAGGTTCAAGCAGAACCATTCATCTCTACTACAAACATTCGTTCAAAGATTATTCATATTCATATTCGTAATGGTACCTCAAAATGTTAGTCGCTAATTAAATCCGGCATCACTAGATTTCGCAGCAGAATGACATTTTTATAAATATGAGGCTGCCAATGTGGAGCATAAATGAAGATGTTATTAAAAGCAGTTCCACTGCACTTTCAGGTGTTGAAAGCTGAGTTTTTTCCATCGGTTCAAGTCCTGAATTCGTCCACATTTGGCTTTACTAATATCATCTTGCTATTAAAGTGATTTATCCCGAATGCTATTGATAATATGGTTTACTCGGTCTTCTGAGAGAGAGCTCTGACATGATTATCATGATAGGCAATGTGACTCAAGTATTATATGCAGAATATTTAGACACCACTGAAACTACTGATTAAATGAAGGAATAAGAGCATTGCAATTTTTTAAGCAAGTGAGATATTGATATTTTAATAGCGTAAACGATTTTTTAAAAATGTGTAATACACCATGTGTATGGGGGTTGCCTTTAAGTTTGTAACTTCTGAATTACCAACCGGAGTGTCTGAGCTTGTTGTAAATCAGCCCTCCTTGAAAGGTTTGGAAGTGAAATACTGCACAGTGATTGCACATATTCTGATGGCAGCCACTAAGGGTCGCTAGGTAACAGGCAGACATGAAGTTCCCTGTCTGACTGCCTGATTAACCTGTTGTTTGTACCTGAGCTCATGGGAATACATATGGTAACATGGAGGAAACATCCACCCTGCTTGTTTATTTGGACACAGCATGCTACACGAAATGGGTTATGAACAGGGAAGAAGGACATGAATGAAAACCTGTTATGGCCAGACCTCTGTTCTTCAGTGAGAGTTTATTAAATGCCCCTGCTACTGTCCACCCCACCCCCCCCTCCCCCTGCCTCCACCCCCACCCCCGATGATTCTCCAATGTACTGCAACATTACTGTCATCCAGATTATCAGAGTGATAAATCTGACTGGCAGCATGTCAGAGTGACAGCGGTATTTGCCTCAGGGTCTCTCCGATGGTACAGTAGGTGATCTGTGTACAACAGGGGCAGGTCAATTTTTTTGCAAGCATAGCCAACGGGAACGGCCCCAGTCTGAGAGCGGTTCATTCCCTGCGGGATCTCCTCCCTCCACTCTCTCTGAGTGGAACTGCGAGGGGTTCCCAGGTGACTGTTGCTAGGATAGAGGGACCGTCCAATGAGCAGCAGAACTCTTGCGGTAAGCAAGCAAACAAGTGACCTCACAATGCTGGTGAATCCTCCTCTGCTACCATCATCACCCTCTGGGGTGAGGGGTGGGGTGGGAGTGCTTTGTTATCAGTCTGTTTTGGTTGGGCTGGGAGCTGATGCAGGGCCACATACTTATTTACTACAACTGTCCTCATCTGACACAGTCAGAATATTGTTAAGCACGTGACCACGAAACTGTGAGGTAATTATCCGTTTGTCGCTGCTGTTCTCAGGGAAGTTTGCTTTCAGGTTTCTCATTACTTGAATCACCTGTGCTCTCATCTCCATAAGAGCAAACAGTAGAGGCACACCCTGGTTCTGACCCAAATGAGATTTAGCCGCAGCACCAAACTGCATTGATGTTACAGGATTACAAAAAGCACCGATCCTTGTTTGATTTTTTTAATTGTTCTTATCTCTCTCTAATCAGTAGTCATCAACTTTCAATATTGCTCTTCTCACATTGCTCTCACCTCTCGTCTTCCTGTACCCTGACAGCCCCCTGTGATCATCCACTGCTGGCTATCCCCTTACCCCCTACCCCGAGGACCCCTGGGTAAAGGTTTTGTTGCCCTCTCCATCGCTGCCAAGGTGGTAGACAGAGCTGCCTGCTGCTGTCTGAGCAGCAGAATGTCTGTTGCCTTTCCTCCATTCACAAAAGGCTCGCTTGTTCAGGGGGCATCTGGGTTTCGCCCAGCGTGACCAGCTGTTAACACACCTTCCACTGTTGACACAGGCTCTCCCACAACCCATCACCACACCTACAACCTCTTTGCCACATGTCACCTGCTGGACACACAAATGATGTCCACATGCTGATGTAATGATGTGCGTAAGAAACTTGACAGTAGTTGTGTAATTCACGGTCAACGTGAAGCTTGTTTTTGATGCTCCTTTATGCTACAATTTGGGAAAACCTTTGAAATTTTTAGCATTTAGCAAACCTGAATATTTAGCTTTTCTTTGGTCTGACAAAGCTGTCATAACATGACAGAAACAGTCATTATCTGCTTTTGCATTATATTTGTATGTTGTAGAATACTTACTTCCTCTAAATAAGGAAAGACGAACAATAAATAGTTACAATGGCCTACTCAGTATCTCAGCGAAGTCATACGCAAAGTAACACTCAGGGTGCTTTAAACACAGTACGCTGTTATGCAACTAAAATTAAAATCTTGTGCAAACATTTTTGAACATTTTTCTACTTCACAGAATATTCATTACAAAGTAATGGTGCCTCCCTTTATGATAACCCAACTCTGGACTACGAAAAGCAGACCAATTGTTTTGTCAAAATGTGACAGATACGATAAGCCACTGAGCGGCAGCTGCGTTTACCGTGGGTGCGTACTGCGTCCACTCGCAGCGGGACGCTTGAGTACGGTGAAAGGGGGACGATCCCTCCGCAGTACTCTGGACGCCCTTGACTGGCTGCCGCAGTTGGAGTGGGCAGGGCCACGAGCCGCTGGGGTTTTCCGTAAATTTTCATAAGACTAGAGGCAGTATTTGCTCATAAGCGAGATACTTCCTCGTCGGTGTTGCTGCGTCTGTTTGCCGGACACCATTTCGTACTGTGGTGAGGGGGGTATACCGATATTTTGGATATTTGGTGTTTCGTCACCAAGGAAGAGTGGGTCTAACTCATCACGATGATGGAGATCGAGTTGCCAAAAATGCATCAGAGTCAACAGGTAAATGTCTACCTTACGGCATGTTTGTATGGTCAGCGCTGACTGTATGTGTATGTGACTTTGCCTGGACATCGCTTGCACAGGGTAATGAGTTGCTAACCTAACTCACTGCATTAATTTGGACAAGTGCGTATATTCTGATCTTTCATTCAAACATATAAACATTACGTGTCATTTGGCAAGATTTTATGATGTTCCCGATTTCTTGCATGGGTGCCGGTGCTAGGTAAGCTACCTGTCAAACTGAACTCTGCCTAGCTAACAGCGGGACAGATGCTTGCCAAGTAGCTGGGAAGCTAACGTTAGCAAGCTACATCAAATGAACTTAGACTTCGCTTGCTAACATAGACAGTAAACTACGTGTCATGTTTTGCATGTTAAAAAATATATATTGTGTTTCTAACATTGAAATATGACAGAACCGTGAATTCATTATTATGACTCCGTTAATCTCACGTCTGGTTTATCAGCTGCATGTGTTTAGCGGGGCTGGTAGGCGTTCCGAACATAACAGTTTCCGATTCTGCGCCACTCACTCTTTCGCAGAAAATCTGCAAAGTCATTGAAGTCTGCCTCATGGGTCAGAACCCCGTGCTTTTACGGGTTATATTTCAAACAAAATGGCAACGCGAAACTAAAACCCAGATGTTCTGGGTTCAATTCGCGAAAGAATTGAGAAAATTAAAGACAAATGAAAACTTTATTTTGTCTGTTCCTCTTTTCATGCTCGCAGTGTGGCGTGTTGGCCGTCGGGAGCCCCCCTGGCTCCGGCGGGGCGCCCCATAGCGTGTGATCCCTGTAAAGATGGCATCAGCGAGACTACCTTTGCTCCGTACCGCTGGTTGCACAACCAGCGTAGGCGGCCTCACTCAGGAATTTTGCTGTTTGCTTTACCATTGTGTGTTGACGCAAAGACGTTATCCATAGAATAAAGCGATTAGGCCCCACTGAACAAGTCATCGTTGTTCCGAGCCTGATTGTGAAGTGGTGGAGCGCTGAAGCTTTCCATGTTAATCTTGTGAGAGTAGTCTGTTTTTTATAACTAGCTGTAGGGGGTTTGACTTGTTAGGAGGAGCAATCTGGGCCACGTTAAAAAAAAAATGAACGGCGAGATGAATACAATAATGAATATGCATAGACCTACCCAGTGTAATGGAAAGTTTTAAAGACAGGTCTGCAGACCTGTGAATGTGTATTCAGGTGGAAATTGCATGACGGTGGGAGGGTGGGGTGTATGAGGAGATAGGCCTCTGTGAGACAGGGTCATCCGAGTTTAATCAGACGTTGGCTGTCGTGTAAACTTATCTGCACCCTTTACCCTACTCCGGTTGCCATGACATGGGCCTGACAGACGGGTTTAGGTGTGTACTCCTTTCATTTCAAGGCCTGGGATTGATGGGTTTATGTGAGTTTGCTGAGTGGGAGAGAAACCATTCATCCCTGCAGTTCAACCACTCAGAGGCTTAGGGTACAGTACACAAGATGTGCCTTCCCATTGACGCTGCAGACATGTTGAAACGAATTAATCCTGTCCTTCGTCATTTACAGTGATGAATGTGTGTTTGGTCTAAAATCGGGAACTGGATCCAGACCTGGTTCTTTTGTGGTGGAACTGGGTAGTGAGAGTCAGTGTAGCTTCCAGGTCAACAGTAGTGGTGTTTCAAAAAATGTATTATGTTAACATAATATTTTGTTATGTTTTGTTGCTGTTAGCTGGGTTGGTAAACAAGAAGAAAGGTTATCGGTCTCTAAATGTTTTTATTAGTACAGCTAATAATTTTAAACAGTATAAACAATATGTATTACTATAACCAGTCATAAATTATAAGTGGCAGACATTATAATTTACTTCTGGTATGTACGCATGAATGGCTAGCCAGCTGGCAACGTGTCTTACAGTAAATTAGCAATCCCAAAAGCAAGCTGGCTAACAGCACTTATGTTACCAGTTTCAGTCTAAATTATCTGTAGTACTAAAATGTAAATGTAAAAGTGTTTTCTTGGAATTTTCTCAGTGCTTTGGTAATGTGTACAGTATTGTACTCCCTGCCGATGAGAGCATCTTGAATATGAGAACCAGGTTTTAGTTAAAGATTTGGGGTTCCTGTTCCCTAGAAGTACCTGGTTCTTAGGTGTCAGTTCAGCACACCTCTGTCGTATCGTGACCCCAGTCCTAAGACAGTCCAGTTGCCGTGTACCACCACACTGTACCACACTGGGCACAGCTAACAGCATTCTATCTCAGTTCCACATGTGAATTCCAGTTCGTGGTCTGACTGAAAACAGAACAACGGCTTTTGTGTCTGGAAAGTAAAAGGAAATGTTTGTGCCTTACCCAGCAGGAAGACGTGACGAGCTATTATATTTCATCTGTCCTTTTTCCTTATTCTCAGTGGAAGGTTGGGCCTACATTCAGAGACACACAAAAAAAAAAAATGAAACGTAGAGGGACATGGGTTCGAGGATCCCAGAAAATGGTTGGGGTTAGGAGTTTAGGAGCAGAGAAGTAAGAGAATCATCTCCACATGGTGGCTTTTTGTTCAGTGCAGGAATAGCAGGTTTTAAAGTACCATGTTGTCCTCATTTGATGTATCTGTTGGTTTGTCACGTACGCATTTCCCCAAAGACAGACTGTTCCTTCTGCCAGCGGCTGTACACCAGGCTGACAACATGTTAAAGAGGCTAGTCCGGTCATGCCTGGTGGTGAGGTACCAATGCAACAAACTTAAACTCCAAGCAGGTTCAATTTAGGAAACATGTCAAACCAAAACATCAATATGGATACCAGTGCTGCTAATGAATAAAAACAAATGTCTGGCTTCAGCACATTTGCATTAAATTTGAATTTAAATCACAGAGAGGAAATTCAAAATGAAAGTCTTGTTTTTGGGACAGTTGTTGAGGTTGGTTGGTTGAAAGAAGGAAAAAAAAAATCGTTGACTGGTTTGAACAAAATGTGGAGTCAGGGACTTTTTGGTGTTGTGTTGACACTTTATTCCACAATTTAAACCAAGAAAGTTTACATGTAGAGTTTATACTGTCTTACATCATAGTCTGCTGCAATGGTACTGCAAAATGGGGGGACTTTAGGGAGGCTCTTGAGAGCAGAAATTTATTGCTGTGACCACAGTCTCATTTTAGAACATATGTAAATGAAAAAAATATCAACTGTAAAATACAAAAGACTTATTTTAGACTTTTTTTAAAGAAGTATTTTTCTTTTATTAGACTTTTTCCCCCAGTTTCTACAGATCAAATGGCACCCTTAGAACCTGAGAGTAGGTTATGTTGCAAAGGGGTTTATTTGTAGTCTTAGGAAAGATCACAGTAGATGTATTGTACGTAATGGTGTATGTTTTTTCACAAAGTACTTCTCAGTTAATTATAGATACAAACTAATTACAGTTGAAATCTGCCAACAAATACAGTTTTCCCCATTCCAGGAGTTTTGGTAAAGTGTTGCAATATATTTATTATTCATTTAAAAGTTAATTATTCAGTTATTCGCTCAATTATTTACTTTCACACTGACGTAAGAATGTGGAAGTTCACGTTTGTGAATGGAGGTTTCGGTGAATAAGAGAAAGAGAGTGATGAATAAAAATCAGAACTCAGGGAATGTTTCGCATTACAGTGTTAGCAACTGCTTTTAATGATTTCCTCAAGGTCTAACAAGTGTAAGTGTATACAGCCGATAGTGATGCAATCTGGTGATGTTTTGAAACGGTGATGGCTGGTGACCTTTGTCACATTGAAAGTTGTTTTAAATACAAAGGCATAAGGCCTGGGAGCTTGACTTCTAAACAAAACACCAGAGAAGGTGGCCTTCCAGTTTTCACCTCAGCATCCCATGCCCGTGACACTGAAACCTTGAGAAGAACTTCGTTGTAGATTTAAACATCTCTGACCAGACCGCCCCCTGTCCCACCCCCTCCCCCAGATGTTTTGAGGTATTTACTGTAAGCCTCTGGTTCATGTCCAAGATCGGTGGCTGGATTTGGAGTCTGACTCGCATCTGTGCGAATGGCCGGGCTGGCTTACAGTGGTGACACAGCCGAGATCAGATGTCGCATGGTCTAATACGGCCTCTGACACGATACGCAAGAGCACGATGGCTCTTGTCTCTGTAGAAAGCCGTGCTTGGAAAGTCCCCATGCACACACAGACTGGGAGAAGAACTTTGATTTTGGTGTGGTACTCGTAAAACTGGGATTATAGAGGGACAGTTTGTTTAATCATTTAATATACTTTCACATTTTATACATCAGAGTGTCACATTATGCCTAATGGTGTGTATAACATAGTAGTGTGTTGCTGAAGAGTGAAATGTTTTCAGCCAGCGGAGTGTGTTGGTATTGTGACCGCAGCTTTGGTGATGTCATGTTGTCAAAAACAGTTGTTTGAGGTAAATGTGGCAGCATCAGGAGATAACTGATGTTCTTTTTAAGAACGTGTCTCAACACGAAGAAAGACTAGATGTATTGTGAAACGCCATTAGCCGCATTTTGTTTTCACCTCCGGGAAGAAAGTTAATATGTGATTACTCTTTGCAATTTTCGTCTGTGAATGTTCTATGTGTGACATCTTTGTGTCGTATATCCTCTGAATGTTCCAGGTAGTGCTCATGCTTGTCTCATAGCAACACATCTTGCACGAATTGTCATAAAGTGATGATACACTAGCAACCAACATGAATGAAATGACATGAACATAGTATGTTGTTTTTTTTTTCTGAACTTCTGAATGGAATAGAGTAGTGACCAATCAGCTGGAAATACTAATCTAATTAGCAGCTGACCTGAAATCATACTCTGAAACCATGCGTATTCGGGTTATGTACGATCCCGGTCACAGCGGTCTTTGTTTTTCTGACAGCAAATCTTCAAATCTCCCTAAAACATCCCACTTCCCTGGCATGTGTGACACTTCTGCTTTAATGTGTCTGACCCCCCCCCCCCCCCCCCCCCACACACACACACACACCCCTGGTGCTGCCGGGATTCTGGCCTCGCTGATGAAATCCCAGCGATAGAGGAAGCGTGGCCGGTCTTACTTTCCCATACAAATAACAGAACGGTCACATGCTGGGCCGCTTCCTTGTGACTCAGTCGGCAGGTCCTGTGTGGTCTTTCTCAAGGCTCTTATGAAACGCTTCCCCTCTGTAAATAGGTTCTTTGGATCAGGCCGTTATTTATAATAAAAAAAAAAAGGAAGAATAAAAGGCTCAAGGGATAGGAGATGGGAGATGTGCTGTTTATCTCTGGGCATTCCTGAGCTCGCAGGCTCTTTGTCAGCCAGCACGCGGGGAGGAGGAACGCGTTGCCGTCACCTCCTCGTAAAACGGAGGTGGATGGGCAATAAACATGCCGACGCCCACAGGTGAACGGGGCCCAATCAAAACCGCCGGCGAATCACAAATTTACAGCCCGGCTCTCGGCGGCTGCTTTGCGTGGCGATAACGGACAGCTTCGGTGCAGATAAGAGGACGAGAGCCAAGTGGGTGCAGGGGTTTGAGCGTGCGATAATCTCCAAGGTTAAAAGCTCACCGGGTCCAAGGTCACCTTGTGTCATCATGATCCCTGTTCTGTGGTAATGTGGGATCTGGGCTAAATAATGCACGTCCACGGCGGCCGCCGAATCCGTGCCATGCATTCCCACTCTCCAGAAGGCCTGTGGTTAACATGGCCGCCCGCTGTTTCCTCCCCACCCCACCCCACCCCCCCAAAGGAAAAACCGTATCTTAATTGGTCTTTACCACCATTACGCAATTACCGTACTTGAAAAACATGCCTGGGTTTGGCAGTGATAAGCTCCAGGAAGGGTGACTATAAACACAATAGGGCCCCTGCTTTTGATCATGTCAGCTGGTAACGGTGAATTCTCGGCACTGGGGTCGGTACGTGGAACCTGCGAGCTGACATAGCTTATATGTAGCATAGGATATTCTCACGTTTCATGCTGGAAAGAATCAACCTACTTCAGCTGGGATACTACCTGATAGTGGCCTAACCCAAGGTTGTTGCTTTCCCATGAAAGGATGACACTTCTCAGCCATGGTCTGGTCACAATAGCAGTACATCAGCATGATCTATCCAAGATGGAAGTGTCTTGAAAAGACATGGGGGCAGTAGTGTAGCTTAGTGGTTAAGGAGCAGTTCGACTCCCCACTGGGACACTGCTGCTGTACCCTCAGGCAAGGTACTTAACCCACAACTGCCTCAGTAAATATCCAGCTGTATAAATGGATACCATTGTAAAAAACTGTAACCTATGCAAGTCGCTCTGGGTAAGAGTGTCTGCTAAATGCCAGTAATGTGAAAAGTAATGTGATGTAACAGGACGTTAGGAGGGCGGGCCAGGGTGTTCGGTCCGGCGCGGTGAAAACTCTGCAGCGTTGCTTTAAAAGGCACATGATCCCATGAGAAAGCATATGGAAAGGGTTTGGTTGGACGTGTTGGCCTTGTAAAATTCATTTGCCATGGTGGGGGAGGGACGGAAGAGCAGTCCTGGCCGAAAGCCTTTGACTAGCAAAGCAGTTGGAGTGGAAGGGGCGGTGTGACACTGTGCAAATCTCAAACACCACTGAAAGCCCATGGAGTTGTGCTTGTACAAGCTGTCTTGCGAATAGTTTATTCCTTTATAGACTCCTGGCTGTGGTTAATTTTCCGATGTGGTCGTATTGTCTCCTAGGCCAGCGAAATTGTGGATTTGCTATGTTTGCGTAATTGCTAGTAGGTTGTAACACCTAAATACATGTGAGCTTGCTGTCTCACCAGTCAACTATGTTTGTGAGTTATTGGGCTGATTATTGAAAGGTTAATCTGATCTGATTGTCAGTTTATATCACATTGTTTGCACAATGACGCAATATCAGCTTATCGTGTCATAGCTTGCCAGCCAGCTTGCTTGCCAGCTTGCATTACTATCTGTCCATCTCCATTTGTCACTTCATAGACATCTTAAACAAGATGTTTTCACACTAAATAATGTCAATATCCAAAAACTGACACTGAGATTATTAATGTGTCGTTCTGGGGGCTGGAGTTGGAGTAACTGCTTGACAAGTTAGCATAAATCCTGTGCAAACTCTGTCGTGATGACGTGGTTTTCCTCAACTGACTTTGACTAGCTAGTTGACTGACTAACAAGGCCGCAGATTTTAAATACTGCAGGTTATTTATTAACTAGCTGTACAGTAGTCACACCATGTGACCAGGCCAGTGAGATCATCAGTGTGAACTTTGTTGATGTACACTGTTTGTAAGTGTACTGTAAGCATACGCTGTTGGCTGATTCATAGTATGGTGATTTGACCACATTAGGTATTCACATACCTTAAATTTACAACTTGGCAGCACTGAAACTTTAAAGTTTGGCCATTTGTCAACAAATACTCAGATGATTTACTGGCTTGAAAGGGCGTAATGCCAAACTTCCCCAATGCTTTATCAAGACAGAGTCTTATATTGTTGTAATTAATATTATTACGCATTATCTTACAGTTGTCTGTGTCCTCCAGAATGCTGTTATCTCAAATGTGAGGTGGTTTGATGAATCACGTGTATTTTGGTATCTTCACTAGCCACATGGTTTTGGAATGTGCAAAAGGGGATCATTTTTATGTGCCTATCAAGTTTTTCCAAAAATCTTAAAACCGCCTCACCTACCCAGTTACATGGATATGTTAAATTCTAATGCAGGCTGTAAGTTGTGTGACAGCCCTGATGTCCAACAGAATTTGCACATTTAAGCTTATGGGTTTTGTTCTGTTAAATGCCTGTGTGTATATATATTTAAGTGGTGCCATTTATGAATTATTGAAACAGCAGACTGGATGACATTGGCCACAGTTTCCCCAGAAACCCATCTGAAGATAATTACTTGTTTGTAACTCTGCTGGCCGGGGTTGGCGCTGTTCCAATGACCTGACATTACCCACTGATGTTGTTGTGATGGAAATCTGATGCCACACACACCGCAAGACAAAGCCTGTACCAGGATGCCTGCAAAAGAGGTTGTTCTAGTCAACCACCGTCCGTATGTCTGCGGTTTGAGTTTCACGATGTCCTCAGAGTTAACCGCCGCGTATGAAACCGGCAGCAGAGCAGAAAGGAATGATAACAGGGAGCGGGAGAAACGGCGGTCTGCAGTAATTAAATTTGCAGGATGCGTGTTGCAGTGGTGCCGCGATAGGACAGCGCCAGAGCAAACAGACACCATTTGTCTTGCTACCTGAGAGCTCCCTACCGCTGGCCACGCCCCTGCTCTCCTCTGATTGGAGTGAAATCCGAGCCTCGCGATTAATTACCACCTACCTCTGGGAGACCCAGGCTCCAAGGCTGCGGCTTATCCTCCAAGAGGCTGTCAGCTTCCGTCTGCCACAAGTGCTGCTGTACCGCTACCGTTGTGTGTGTAACCCTACACAGAAGGAGGCTCTTTGCAGAATGCTGCTTTTGTAAGTACTGGGTAGAGGCTCTTCTGCAGGGGTTTTTCAGCTAGAAGGCTCCCACTTGTGAGTGTAGGGTTCCAGAATGGGTATGGCGTGGCTTTAAATGTCACAGCATTCGTGTCCCGTGTGCTGTCGATGGCTGAAATTTACAAACGGCCGCTCGTCTCGTCCGCCTCTGCCCGTTGCATGTTTGGCCGGCTGAGCGGGAAGCCACAGGAAAGGCGTTGTGTGTTTTGATTACACCTGCCCGCACCGGGAAAGAGGAGAAGCGCATCTTTTATTCATGCGGTGACGCCTACGTTACATATAACCAGACTGTGGAGCTGTGAAGTTCAAAGCTTCGCCAGCGCACCCTCCTCGCCTCTCTCTCTCTCGCTGTCTCTGCCTGTCTCTGTCCGAGTTACCCAAATTTGCCCATCCTCCCCTCTGTCTTTTCGAGGGTTCTACCACCCCCCCCCCCTCCTCCCAGCTCACCGGCATGTCTCCCTGGTGTGTCCCCGGACAGGATATGGATCTGATCGACATCCTGTGGAGGCAGGACATCGACCTGGGCGCGGGCCGAGAGGTCTTCGACTACAGCCACCGGCAGAAGGAGTGTGCTCTGCAGAGACAGCGAGCGCTGGAGGAGGAGAAGCGGCAGCAGCTGCTAAGGGAGCAGGAGAAGGCCCTGCTGGCCCAGCTGCAGCTGGACGAGGAGACCGGGGAGTTCGTGCCCCGCCCGCCGCCGGCCGCCCAGCCCCCGCCCCCCGCCGCACCCGCCGAGGTCACGCAGGTACGCGCACCCGCCTCACCCGCGCCAGGGGAGACTCTACCTCACACTCACGGTAACCTGGTAACTGCTCCTGTCGGCGTAATTAGGAGGCCACAGGTGGCACGGTGGTTCCGTACTGACGGCGTCAGACTCTTTGTAACCTCTCTCCATATCGAGCGCCGTCTTTGTAGCGTTCAGTACACAACTTAATTTTTGTGTTTTTTTTTTTTTCTTTATGATGTACGTTTTTTGAAGCACAGGTAGGGGAGAGGAGGTAAAGGCGTGCGGGAGGTAAGCCGAGTGTTTTGTATCCGCAGAACGGCCTTTTCGCGGAAGACGATGGGAACGCGCTCTCCTTCGACGAGTGTATGCAGCTGCTGGCTGAGTCCTTCCCACTTGTAGAGGCCATCGAGGTAAGAGGGCACTCTGAACAGGGGAGGAATGTTTCAGATCATTGCCCCCCCCCCTTTTTCCCCTGCGAAATTTCAGTCTTTAGATGTCTCCCTCTGATTGTCCCTCCCTAACCTCCCGCTTTACAGACCACCCCTCCTGCTCTGGATGCCCCCACCTCTGTCCCCGCTGGGAGCGACGGCCCCGACATGATGGTCCCCAACCAGTCCCCCCTCCCCCAGCAGAAGACCTCGCAGGACCTGGAGCAGGCCTGGCTGGAGCTCCTCTCCATCCCCGAGCTGCAGGTACAAAAGGCAAATTCATCCGCCGCAATCGGAACCGCGGCCCGGCCGCCGACAGCCGTCCCCAAGAATGCCCCCCCATCCCCCCCCCCCCCCCCCCCCCCCCCCCCCCCCCCGGCAGTTGACAGGCGTGAGCACAAAAGCGCCTTTGTTTCGGGAGATCTTACTGGGACGTGCAGGCATCAGGTGGCACTCCTTTAATTTAGCCTGATCAGGTTTCTGAAGCCCGCAGAGAGATACCAGCGAGGTGTGAATCAGCCCATCTTCCCCAAATGCTTTAACACAGCATAGGCACAAGAGGGAGGACAGAAATAATGATCTGTACACAGAAATAACTGATTCTTCATGCTGCATTGTAATAGCTTGACCTCTAATGCAACAAACTTGAAAGCAAATGAAAGAACCAAGCCACAAACACAAGAGAGAGAGCACAAACAATGATCTATCCACAGAATTAACTGATTCTTTGTGCTGGTTTATAATAGCTTGACCTCTAGCGTAAAAAAAATCAAAAGCAAATGAAAGGACCGAGCCAGAGACCTACCTTAGGGGTGTCACAGAGCATGGCGCTTTTGGATCAGGAAATGTTCTTTCGAGGGGAACCACATTTGATTGTATAACTCGAAAAAAGGAGGAAACTAAGGCACCCGTCTGTTCATATTATGGAAATGCCATTTTGTTAGTCTGGCATGTTCAAGAGGATAGTTCCTCTTTGGAAATGGCAAACAAGTCCTGTTTACAAAAAGGACAGAAGAGTGCTTTCTTTGATGATTTCTTTGTTGAATTGTACAATTTTTGAAGGACACATCTTTATGTCTTCTCAAACCTTTGGGATGTAACAACTGCAAGTGCCTCGTGTTGATATGACCTTCCTTATTCGAGTTCAAACAGTGCCTTGAGAGTGAAAGAGTCACGTGTGGCAAAATGTTTGCCGATGCTCTCTGTCAGGTCCCTAGACAATGAGATCACCTCCACACTTCCTGTCTTTTAATTTACACAAGAGGCTTCAAAGCGGAGTGGAGGCCACTCCATCCTGTCCCTTTGTGGTTTGTCCTCATTTGACTAGCAACCTTCAGCGACTCTTGCATTTTTTTCATCACTCACTGCACTGTTAATGTAACATGAACAATAACATGAGTATAAGGTATATGGAATATAAATGGTATAAGCCGTAGGACAAACCGCCACCCACGACAGTCTTATGTATGATACTTTTCTGTAAAGCTGCTAAAGGTCCGTTGTTATTCTGGGGAATTTATGCTTCTTATTCCTGTTCCCCAGCAGTGCTTAAGCATGCAAATGGAGGAAGTTTTGGAGCCGACGAGCTTCAACCCCACAGGCGCTCAAACAGAGCTGCAAGATCCGAACTACAACTTCTACATGCCCGGCCTCACCGACATGGTGGCCAACACAGCAGACACTGTCTGTCCTGCGGGGTATCTCAACACCTTCGAAGGACCTCTCCCCAGCATCATCCCCCCTGACAATCTCAACCAGATGACCCTGAAAGGCCCGGAGATGAATGCCAGCTTCAGCCCGGACGGCTTCTGCGACATGTTTTACCCAGGCCTTGTGAGCGCGAAGGTCGACGGTGCCGCCCCAGTGGCCAGTGGCGGGAACGTGGCCCTCCCGTTGGCCGAGCTACAGAGCGCACCGCCGCTGAAGCCAGCGGACGTCCCAGAATTTGGCCTGGGGGAGGGGTTCGAGAGCAGGAAGCCCGAGGTGGTGGCGGAGTTCGTGGATTCAGACTCGGGCCTGTCGCTGGACGCCAGCCCGGATGCCAGCTCTCCGGAGAAGTCCACGTGCGGTGACGGCTCCTTCGGCTTCAGCGACTCGGACGTGGAGGAGATGGACAGCGACCCCGGCAGCGCCGAGTCAGACATCGCTGACATGTTCCCGCTCACCTTCAACCCCGACGCCTACCAGGGCGCCCCTGCCGTCGCCACCCCGCCCGCCCAGCCGCCCGAGGCCAAACCCGAGCGCCCCAAAACGGAGCCCGAGGAGGGGAGCGGCCACAACAAGCGTCCCTTTACCAAGGACAAGCACGGCAAGAGGCGCGGCGAGTCCCGGCTCTCGCGAGACGAGCAGCGGGCCCAGGCCCTTCACATCCCCTTCACCGTGGACATGATCATCAACCTCCCCGTGGACGACTTCAACGAGATGATGTCCAAGCAGCAGCTGAGCGAGGCCCAGCTGGCCCTGGTGCGGGACATCCGCCGCCGGGGCAAGAACAAGGTGGCCGCCCAGAACTGCCGCAAGCGCAAGATGGAGAACATCGTGGGGCTGGAATACGAGCTGGACTCGCTGAAGGAGGAGCGGGAACGTTTGCTGAGGGAGAAGACGGAGACCGGGAGCAGCCTGCGGGAGATGAAGAAGCAGCTGAGCAGCCTTTACCTGGAAGTGTTCAGCCTGCTGAGGGACGAGGAGGGCAAGCCCTACTCCCCCAACGAGTACTCCCTCCAGCAGACCTCCGACGGCACCGTCTTCCTGGTCCCCCGCATCAAAAAGACACTGATCAAGCCCGAGGGCAATTAGCACTTACCTTCTTCTTTTTTGTTTTTTTTTTTCTTTTCTTTTTGTACTACGTTGTTACCTTTAAAATTCTATGCAAAAAAATACTAATAACAAATCCTTTGTAGCAGAAAGATTGCTTCAGCATTAGCGAAACAGCAGAACTATCATATAGTTTTTGCAAATTCTACTTTAGTATTCCAATGTCTTAATATTTTTAAAATATTTTAGACCGTTCTTTTGTACTGCTATATATTTTTTCCAAGATTCCTTTCCTGATATGTTTTTTGTAAATACATTTCTACCTTATTTGCTATTGAAATATGAGACCGTACTGTATATATATATCACATTTTTAGTATGCTAATCATTTTTGTTTGCGAAAATCACGTGTCCCTTCACAAGTCCGTTTTATAAATGATCTATGGTTTGATTTACTGGTTAATTTACAATTGATTTCTTTCTTGTGCTTTATAAAAAAAAAAGAATAAAGTATTCATTTAGTCCAAGTCTGCTGGCTTTTTGTGTCGTAAATGTACTGAAACTGCACTTCTGATAACCATTTTGAGAGGACAGAGGTATGTCCCTTGAATATAATCACTATAGCACTGAAACAGAAATCACTGCTGATCATACAGCTGAACTGAATAGGGAAAATATGCCCCCATTGTGAGATCCTTATTTAAGTATGGCTGCAGTTTCATTGATTCCATCTGGTTGCTGCCATCCAATGGGAAAGCAGAGGGTAAATGACGTGTTTGGTGCCAGGAAACCTTTCTTTCCCCTATAATGTGGTCAGATTACAGTAATTACAGCCTGAGACATTCTACACAAAGAACTTTGTGTAGGGTTTAATGCAAGTTTCCCAAGCAGCTTGACTCCAGCCCTTCAAAAGAGCTTCTCATTACGTAAATGTAAAGAAAAAAAAATCCCCTCAGCATAGACTTAAGTCCAAAATGTATGCTATGCCAAAACATTTGCCGCAGATAGTCCTGTGAGAACAGTCAACACTACATTTGTTCTGTCCACTAACAGCATGCAAGGCAGAGGTCAAGTGCATGCCCCTGCATTCATCTGCCCCTCGGATTTATGAACAGGATACACGAAAAATCTGCCGGCCAATTCTGACGAAACGTGGTGAAATCGTCGCCTTCGGAACAGGGAATAAATTATAATGTTTAAAAGGGCGCAGAGGGTGTTAAGAGGTAGGCATTGGCCGGTGCTGCTCCTGGTTCCGTTATGTAATGCCCACTCCCATTGTGGTGCTGTGCTTTGTGTGAATCACATGGGGGGGGGGGGGGGGGGCGGCCCTTCAAACTCCGCTGCACAAACACTTCAGAAGCAAAGCCGGGGCACGTTGCGGTGTTTGCGACTGAAGGCTCTCTTCCACCTGCAAACATCACCTTTGAACACCGAGCCCTTGCGGCCCTTCCCGCCCCGGGCCGTCCGCCCAGCCCTTCGGAAACCATGAACTTTGCTTTTCAAAAACAGTGGAGGCACCCGCACAAACACACACCGGGCCGCTTATCCTCGCGTGACCCCGCTGTCCTCTGGTTCATGTGACCTTCAGATCAAATACAGTGTGACTAAAGAGAGAGAGAGAAAAAAACACAACAAAAGCAATCTGAAAGGAACGACTGCTTTCAAGACTGAAACCCCTGTGGGACCCGCATTTGAATTAGGACTTTGTGTTAGCCTGTACTGTATTTGCCTCAAGTTACACATACCCCAGAGCATACTTTAAAGTCTCAAAGCAATGAATGCACAGAATTATGTTTAACATCTTTCAGAAACAGGATAAAGGAGTTTTTCCAGACGTTCTTTTTCTGTTTAAGTTTTACATTTTAATATTCATTTCAATAGCATTTCATTTCATTCAGCTGTCCAGCCTGGGGTCAATGGCAATTCTACCTACTTAAAGAATTTACCATCTCAGTCACTGTGAACTGGTCAAGAAAGCGATCCATCAAGTTTTCACGGTGCAAATTTCTACTTTTCGAGTGTTCAAAGGGAGAGAAGGAAGTTTTAGGACACAACACACACAAAGGATCACCAGTAGCATTAGTTCTCCAATATGTCTAAAAACAAATAAGAACAGGAACTGTGTTTTGGGGAAATATTTTATTCAAGGCAAACACAGATAAGACTAGATATAACTGAGATATTCAAATCCCAATGTCACAAAGAAGGCAGATTCATACCTCCACACAACTTGTTAAATAATCCCAGCTATTTACACACTGCATTACTAAGTACTATAGTATTGACAGGTCTATTTAGACATACTTCCAAGGAGTAGTAGGTTTTTAAAGTATTTGTACAACTGGTGTACAAATAATTGTATATAATCATTCTTCAAGCTTGAAATTCTTACCGTGAGAATAACTGTAATAACTGGAACAACTTCTTTTATGAAATCTGGGGGACTTGCTCACGTAAGGAGTTAAATGGAATTCCACAGAAGTCAAGAGGACAAAAGAATCTCCCACAGAGGTAACCACTGATATCACTGACAGACTAAGCTCAAACAACTTTTTTTTATTATTTGTGTCATAACTTTCGTGAAAGGGTCAGAAATAAAGATAGGATGTCTGCTTAGCAGAGATCCTGTTGTGATTTGTAACATACAGTGAGCACTAAATGTAACACTAAATTGAATACTCAATTTAATATGGAGACAATTTTTTCCATCATAAGTAACCATCATTTTTTAAGAGTACTTTCATTCCGTCTCCCACTAACCTAAGCAGGGACAATCAGTATTACTGATAATGGGTATGAGGCAATTTATGAATGCTATTTTTAATGATTAATAGAAAACTGGCTGCATTTGAAGAGGAATATCTGTCAAGTATGTAATTTCCAGATCCAGCCAGATAAAGTGACTTTCATTTGCACGATATAACACCTTACCTCAGGTAGTTCCAGCACAGAAGCTGCTGGCAAATCAATGTGGGCCACCAGTCCACACCTTACAGTGTGGGAGGAAAACTCCACATCCTGAGTCCACAACGTTTGATGCCATACATTTTTAAAAGAAAGCAACAGTGCATACTCACCCCACCCACTTAAAGTAAACATCACCCTACAATCAATGTCAACTCATAATTGAAGATAAGATAAAAGCAAATACTGTGTGAGATTTCATAAAAAAAATGTCATAAGGACGGCCTTTATAGTGTGAGTGTACAGTACTACCACAGAAGTTCATTTGTGACCAGATACTCAGCTCCACTATCCTTGTGTTCTCCATCTGAAAGGTTCTGATTGGAAACAGGAGGTTCCGGTGCTATTTGCAATTCTATGCCAAGTATGGATGTTCTGATTTAGGCCACGCCCCTTCGAGAATGTTTATGCTCAGCTAGTGTATCAGGACACTTTTAGTTTCAACAATGGCAGACGCAGAATTTTCAGTGTGGCAGACACTGAGCTGACTATCTCAGTGGTCCACGTATATCTGTGGTACTACCGTATCATACATCACTACTCTGCAGTGGACTCTCTACTTATCAAAATCACCCTGCATTAGTGGCTGTAGGGGAAAATTATTGTCTTTCAGAGTGTGAGTGTTCCACAGTCCCTTCAGTGAAGCCTGGATTTGCCAGGTGATCACCTGTGAGCTAGGCACGTCTGCACCATGTATGCCTGACCCCTGAAAAGATAATGTATGTTTACTGCATAGCAATCAATAGTGGTCTGTGTGCAAAGCAGACTGTTCTATGGGTTCAGCATGTCCTTATGAGTGCTTCATACACTTTGTACAAATACCAGGGGGGGGGGGGGGGGGGGGGGGGGGGGGGGGACAAGCCTTACCCATCCAGAACCTTCGATCTTTACGTGTCAAAATAGATTTTCAGCCGTTAAGAAGACAGCTTCTTTTCCCATCTGTAAATCAAGCAAAGGGATTACTCTTACCTGGCTCTATGTTACCATTCCTTCTTCTTTACTTCACGTACTGTTTGAAAGGTATTAAAGCCTTGTACTCACTCCCCCTTCCTCTTTCAGGTCTGACACTAGACCTATTGCGCATTTTTCTGCCCAACTCTGGAAGCTATGATTCAACGGGTCTCCGATACGTCCGGGAGCTCTTGCTAGTCTTTCTTCGCTAGCGTCAGCTGTTTTCCCGGAAGGTACAGCTAGCCTTGAGGACGCTCACTACCCCGCACAGAAACCGCACACTCTCCTCCCGGTGGGTGTGGCCCTCCACGCTGCCTCCTGTCTTGTAACAACATGCTGACTGGATCCACTGTGCTGGGGGGGGGAGGCAAGGTCCTGCCGCATGGGCCTACCTTGTCTAAGTCTTTAGTAATCCTGCATGTGCAAGACTTCCGTTGCTAGGTTTGCCGTTACTAGGTTTCCGCCTTAGACCTAGCAGAAGCTCTTTGTCATCAAGCCAAGAAATAAATTCTTTCAAAGAAAAAAAAAAAGGCACCGGAAAAACAAAAGTAAAAAAAAAGCTTCCGGTGATATTTGACGGCTATATTTGGTAACGATGACAGGAACAGAGTGACAACATCTTGCGACTCCTCCCCGACCAATGACGCACTATACTTCAGCAAGGAATTTACTAGACAACTTTATTAAATCTGATTTTCACGTCTCAAAATATTTAACAGTCTATAATTCTATTTATACATGTGTGGAATTACATGCCCTTACGCCTTTCAGACCGCTTTCACTCAGGTGTTACACTAATCAAAATGAGCACACATAACACTTAATACAAATTAGGGGTCACTTGATACTGAAACACAATGAATCACTAAATACCTTGTTATTTGATAAAATAAACTGACAACTTTCCACTCATCTTCTGGCCATCTGTTTCTTACTGGTTTCTGCTGAACTCGATTTCAGTTCTTAGAAACAGAAAGAAAGACGGGTAGCCATGCAAACCTAATGACAATCTCCAGAGGAAAACAACAAACAATCAAAAACAACTTAAAACTGCATACAAAAACTGACTACACATTTTCAGTTAAAAAGAGTTCCTCATTTTTATTCCTGATTCCACTAACACAATATACAAGGGTAATTCTTTTAGATGCAAAAAAAAGAGTAAAAGATAAAAATAGGGGTAAATAATCTACATATGAGACCCCAGGAATGTACATCTAACAGACACTGTTTCTTCAGTCAGTAGCTACACTCTTGTGCTCTTGTGGCTAGTGGATACAGTCCTTATCAAGGGGAACGGCCTCCTGTTTAAGCTGCGGAAACTTTTCTGACTAGGGCTCCTCGCTCCTCGCGTGCTCCTCTAACGCCCTCAGAGGACTGTCTCAAAGTAACCTGCAGCTTTCCTGACCATCCCTCAGCTCACCTCCTGGCCTGCTTAAGAACTGTAGCCTGTTGAATGGATACAGGATAAAACACAGCATTATTCTAGGTTCACAAGACTCTTCGCTCCGTACAAAGAAGGAAATTCCGAATTTTACTTACCGTATGCACGTCTAAAAATAAAAATTAGTATCGCCGACTGCCGTAGCCGCCCCCGCTTCCGCCAGAGCCATAGCCACCTGGAACAAACGATAAACGTGATCGGTTAATGTCTGTGATGGCCCGGTGAACGTGTGCCCGGTTGACACCTCAAAACGTTCTCGTCCAGCTCTGGGAGTATTTACCACCGTACGGTCCACCCGAATTCCTTCCGCCAAAGCTGTTTCCCTTCATGGGGCCATAGCTGGACTGCTGTCCACCATAGTTTCCAAAGTCATTGTAGTTTCCACCACTGCCACCAAAGTTCCCTTCAAAGCACAGTTATAAATTATAAATTGCACACGTCCTTAATAGCCTCTCTGGTTCACAAAGACATTTTCAACAGCAGTGATGTCTTTTTAACAGCGTGCACAATGCCCCAGCAGCTGGGGGGTACCTCCGAAGTTGCCTCCATCGTTGTAATTATCGTATCCTCCGAACCCTCCTCCCTGGTTTCCGTACCCTGGGCCACCTCCACCCCCGTACCCCCCACGGCCTCCCCCATAGCCAGGTCCCCCTCCGTAGTTTCCTCCTGGAGAGAAAAGGGTACAAGATCACCACAGAAAAGAAATTACCTCATCAAATGGCATGTCATGAGATTAGAAACTCCACTGAAAACTGTAGCTATTTAGTAACACCCTCTTTGATGAATTCAGAATTTGGACTATTAACCATTCTCTTTATGATAACAGTTACATAATCATTGTGTGTGTGTGTGTGTGTGTGTGTCTGTGTGTGTGTTCGAGCACACATGTGCATATCTCAGTAAATCCAATTCTGAAATCCCTGTTATGAAAACTAAAATAAAATACCTGAATATAAACATGAGACATACCATCTCCACCGAACCCATTGTAGCCACCACCATCACCATAACCTCCTCGGCCGCCCCCATACCCTCCTGGAAACAGATGTTTTGGTAAAGAGCTGTTTTAGAGACATCACCAGCAGCTGTTGGACAAAATTACAGTCTCTAAACTTACCCCTACCCGAAAAGTTGCCTCCACGGCCAAAGTTTCCACCACCAAAATTGCCTCCTCTGCCCATGAAGTTTCCTGAGCCTCCACCCCTGTCTAGAAGAGAAAGACCAAGTTGATCCTGTGCAATTTGCACACATCATGTTGAATGTGAAATCAAAACACATTGAGTCCTTAGGACCAAGACCCTGTTTCCCCTATAGCTTATGTTCTTTCTTTTTACTATCTGGCTGTTATGAACTTTAACATTGACTTTAATATGGTGCAACCTGGTTCTGTCCATATTTAACACCATATGGAAAACATAACTGATAATTCTTTTCAAAAAAAAAAAAAAACAGTTCAAGTCAAGGGTTTGAAAGGTTCAGCTTACTCCTCTGATTGGATGCTGCCTGCATTTCCTGTTTTGACAGTGCCTTCCTGACCTCGCAGTTATGGGAGTTTATTGTGTGGTATTTCTGAGCTGGAAAACAAGAAGGGAAGAAATGCATTTTTCACAAAGTGTCAGACACCTTCTGATATGGACATTCTTATACAGTAGACACAAAAAACATGTTATCACTATGCAAACCAACATCTTTCACATCAACATTTTTTTTGTCACATATTTTTCCAGTACCTGCCCAAGAAGGAAGTGCCATTTCTCTTTGGCAATTCCACATTTGT
This sequence comes from Megalops cyprinoides, assembly GCF_013368585.1. NCBI lineage: Eukaryota > Metazoa > Chordata > Actinopteri > Elopiformes > Megalopidae > Megalops > Megalops cyprinoides. The sequence goes on along the minus strand of NC_050596.1, from coordinate 29,656,176 downwards.
GCACAGAGGCACTTCTGCTGCAGTGAAAGAAAGAAACGTCGGGGTGTGCACCAACACCTACCAACGATTTTATCCACCGTGTCGTGGTCGTCAAAAGTGACAAAGCAAAACCCCCTCTTCTTGCCGGTCTGGCGTTCCTCCATCACCTCGATGCTCTCTATCTTCCCGTAGGTCTCAAAGTACTCCCTCAGGTGGTACTCCTCAGTATCCTCCTTGATCCCTCCCACAAAGATCTTCTTCACTGTCAGGTGAGCACCGGGTTTGGAGGAGTCCTGAGGACAAAGCACAAGCAATTAGCCCCGATCTGCCAAACCGGTGCAACCACTCTCACCTGGGTTTTACTGGAAAACCTGATGACACGTGTAAGATTTATGAGAAGAATTTTTAATGGTGCAATAGTAAAATTGCCATAAAATTGTGTTTACTAACACCAGCACAACTGGCACCAGCTTAGCTTTTTGTAGGGGGGCTTGACATAAGTCAGTGAGACAGAAACATCAGAAACATTAACAATACTAGACTTGAGAGTAAATTACATCAGTATTGTAAGTTTGCAAGAATGATGCACAATTATGTTGCTGTATCAAAAAAGAGGTTAGGTTTGAACAATTGTCTGACTTTTAAAGGACGACTGGGCATCTGATCACTCTTCATGATTTTTCAAGGATAAAAATGTTCTCAAGGACTACGGAAGCCTGCACATAGCTGTGGGTGAAGGAGTGCTGCGAGGGGGTTACCTCTCGGGAAACGGCCCGTTTGGGCTCCACGACACGCCCATCCACCTTGTGCGGGCGAGCCGCCATGGCGGCGTCCACCTCCTCCACGCAGGAGTACGTCACGAAACCGAACCCCCGCGAGCGCTTGTTCGCCGGGTCTCGCATCACCTGGAGAACACAGACAACACTTCAACACGGAGCACCACGGAAAAGCACTGAAAGAAGCTTCACCTTAACCATATGAGCCCCCTAAAATGCCGAGATGTATAGGCCTACAAATCATGGAATCTACAATTTACAGCTGCAGATTACATATTCCCGTATCTCTTACCCGTTCGAAATGTGTGCTATTCGTTAAAATGCGTACTAAATAACGTTCTCTACTCGTTATCTTAAAGTGGATTACGTATATACTTATCCTTATATTTATGATGTAGGCTACTGTCATTTCAGGTTTATTGCAACTCAAATCATTTTGAAAACATACATACCACACAGTCGGTGAGCTTTCCCCATTGCTCAAAGTGGGCCCTCAAACTCTCATCTGTAGTTTCAAAACTCAGGCCACCGATAAAAAGTTTTCGTAACTGCTCCGGCTCCTTAGTGTCATGGCCCTGTTGACACAATTTAATAGTAAATTAAATCCGTATAAATGACAATATGTGGAGATTGGGTTGAAACCATTACGTCATTGTAAGTGACTCGCGAAACAATATACTCTTTTCCCCTTCAGGACAATACAGATTTGCAGCATTAATGGTGTCAACACCCTAACTCCTGACAAAAATCAGTGGGCGCAACACGCAAAGCGTTATCGCCGTTCTCCTCCTCCTTCCTTTTGCAAACCGTACGCTTAAATGTGCAAATCTGTGCACAAAGCCAGCCAGCTACACCTGGCAAAATATGTTTCTTGCTCATAGTTTATGTAGAGAATAAACTAGTCTGGGGCTATACTGCCACAAAGACTTTCAAATGAGCACAGATTTCCTCTCCAGAACACGGCGCTTATGGGAGCACGACACTGACGAACTCCAGATGTGCGTGAGACCGTCGACACAGAGTATCGTATTCAAGCAGGTGAAATATCAAAAGGAGACAGTCACTCTGTATTTAAGCTTGTCTTTTGATAAGGAACCCTGTATACTGCTGGAAGACCAACAAAGCGTCTGGAAAATTCGACCGAAAGAAAACCTTCATACGCCATTTTAGGTTCCTTTCCAATCATCCCTCCATATTGTTAACGGCGGTAAACCACGGAACAGAGGCAACGGAATTGCAGGCGTATCCCAATATTCCGTAACGTGACAGCTAAACTGCAGAATGACAAAGATTATGACAATCGCCTGTTTTCTTTTTTTTTTAACAAAATATCATGCACAGAGTAAAGTAAAGAAATTACTGGGGTGCGTATTTTGCAAAATGGCACATGTATCAGAAAAAAATTGCTAATTGCCAACGATGGATTTTTCGTCGCTACCTCAAATATCATAGGCTCGACCAGACACAGCCAGCAAGAGCGTAACTATTGCTATGAAACATGCCAGCTAAATGAAAAACCAAAGTGAAAACTAAGCGACATCATGCCCTTTACTTTTTGTCGTTTCGGTATTTACGGTTTTAAAATGATCACAATGCTGACTTCACAACAGTAGAATTTATAAGCCCGATGTGCATGCATACACATACTGTATATATACACTAATAATTCCATCACCTCCATTTTGCAGCTCACTTTTTTTCTCCGCAGCTGTAAACGGAAGAAGGAAGTAGAGGCTCCCACGTGATGGGTATGTCGCTTCGTTCGTGGGTGAAGCTGCTGTTAACCAGCTGTAACGGAGTTTGCTGGAAATCTTTCTTCTGCACTGAATATCTTATTAAAGAGTTTGGAAGCACACTTTGTCATTCTACCGTGAACTTCACTTTGGCATCTTGATTAACTAGCCTAGCTAAACATCACGTGGCTTCGGTGTTCAGCATAAAACTTTAAACCATTAAAAAACTAGTAGAAGGATATTGATAAAATAGTAAGACCAACAAAAACAAAACTATACGAACGATAACAAAAAATAAGTCAATGAATGTCGATAAACAATAGTTGTGTTGTTAAAAACCAATGACGACATCAGACTCGGACAGAATAACTTGCGGAGAGAAAGCAGAGCGTGAGTTAAATGAATGTAACGTAAAGATAGACTTGAAAGTGGCCGCAGCATTGGTTATTGCGTAAGACCGAGGCCTGTTTTATGAAATATTGTGGTGATTGTCAATGCTATCGTTGGGGCCTAATCTAACAAACTTTTTTTTTGCGCCATCAGCCCTTACCAGTCTGTCCCTTTAAAAGAGGTGAATTCAACCGTTGCCAGTTCAATTAGAGATAGAAGCCTATAGACAGAGATCCTGCATAATTAGACTATGTAGCTTAATCACCGTTATTAAATAAACCTCACTATGACCTGAGTTGTGCCAAGGCCGTTGGATTTTTGATAATGTTAAGGAATCACGATGGAATAGGCTTCATTTCTAATACACTCATGACAATTCATGTGAATGTACTCATGTCATTTCATTTCACCTTCCCCTTCTTGTCACTGCGGAATTTGACAGTTTCCCTTTTATTATTTTGAGTTCTTCCAGCAGACATTTGGATTTGTCTGTAAAAACACTTGCTTTTGTTAAAAAAAAAAGTAGTACGACCCGGCCAAATCTATGAGGTAAATTATATAGACTCAATTACTGTTTTATCCAAGTTAATCATCTCACCTTTCCTACGCCGTTACAATTACTACCTTATTTTCACTCCGACAATGAGACAGATTTAGGGGTTCTTATGCCCTTGGGGTGAGCACCCTGAACGTAACGACACCGTGTTTGTAAAACGCTTTGTTTTAACAGTTCTAAGATTAAAATCCTCTCTTGAAAATAAAGTAAAAATGGTTATTAGACTGCCACCTACTGGTCGCTTGCAGAAGACAACGTGAGCCAATGTATAGTACCCTGTTTGCAGCATTTCAGCATGCTGATGCACGGATACAGCTACGAACACCTGCGCAATCAGTTCTCAATAAACATACTGAGATTAGTTTCCACAGGATAGGCCTACAGCGTGACCATGGTTACTGAAACTAACCTTACACGTCTAAATATGGGAAGCTGTAACCGACTGGACCATATAAAAAATTATAAACGATGGCCAAATGAGGAATTTAAGAAAATCCGAGAAAACATATTTTCTGTATTTTTATGATGTTTCATAGTGGCCTGCTTGCTGTTGCAAAGAAAGGCGCCAGGTTTGCTGACGAAGCTCAGTTTGTGATCTGAGAGGCGGTGTCTGTGCTGACATGTTGATACCTCATTCACATCCCCACTGCTGGGGTCTGCAACACCAGAGGTATCAGGCAGAAGCTCCACTTGAGGATAAAAACAGAGTGATAACAAACTTAATTTATGACTATTTTATGGGATGGAATAATGTCTGATATTACCGTTACAGTGAGCCAGAAAAATACTGCCATAATAAAATATAACAATATTTCAATATCATTAAAGGTGACTTTTACTTATCATCAATTTATAGTCTGATAGGTGTCTGTATCTTTTTTTTTTTTTTTTGAAATTTCCACAGCATTGATTAAATATAAAGAAGAGAAGGATCCTACTGGATCTTGACCAGCTTTTTTGAAATGTGAATAAACTGATGTGAAACCGTAACAACGGCAAGAAGTATAATTTAACGTGTCAAAAAGATAACAAAGGAGAATTAATATCTTTATACGTTATAAAAGCCTACTTATCACATTATATATCAATTACTTATGCCATCACGTGGCATGTCGACGGATTTTCTCCATGGAATACACTGGGCCGCTTTTCACAGCCAAACACTGCTGATTATATGCTTGGAAAGAAGGGTGTTTATGTACCTTGAATCCGTGGAGAAAAAAGTCGATTTCTAATTCTGAAATATAGCCTCCATTTCATCATGTATTATAACTCAGGCTCGGGAGATAACCAGATATTTCGTGTACCACCTATTGTGTTCCAGTACATTTATTTCTAAATTAAACTGATAATGAGACTGAGGCCCGGTAATATTATTTCCGCTTCACGGCGCGCTCTTAATTAAGATACCGCCGCAGTGGTCGCATCACGCCCCGAGTCTCATTTCTTGATGTTCAATGGAGTAAACACAGTCTGGCTAGAACCACAGCGATGGATATTTTATTGAGACGCTAAAACCTTCCTTTTTGGGTCACCTCTCAACAACACACAACGCTGAATTGAAGCGACGCAGATTTCACGTTTCTTTTTCGATCAGATAGCGCCCAGCGCCTCCGAGCGGTGGTCGCCCGAGAGCTATTTGCCTCACTCGAGCGTGGGCCGCCGCTCTTCATGCGAAGCAGTGAGCGAAAAGATACAGAAATAAAGACCAAAAACACGAAACATTTACACCAGCCATGGAACAGGCTGGGGTCTTCCAGCAACCGTAAGGCACGTGTCACTGTGTCCCCGTTACAGCGCGTTCCGACCGGAGCTGCAGTGTATGTTGAGGGAGCAGATGTGTGGAAACCGTGCTCTCGTTCCAAGATTCTCGCTCACCAGAAACACGCGGGCCTTCTGCCGTGGCACAGCAAAGGGAAACACTAACGTTCTCCACAGCCCCCCCCCCCCCCCCCCCACCCACCCCCCGTATTTTCAGACACACAATGAAAATGTTATCAAATTGGATCACGCAGGGTATCAAACCGGACCCAACTTTTTGGCATGTGTTAACGCCATATGCCCGCCAGGACATCTGGAATCGGGCTGAGTGTTTGGTCTGATGCAGTCTGCACACCCTGTGTGCCTGGCAGGCCGGGCCTTGTCTGTCTGGCTCCCATCTGGGCCGACAGAGCCAAACCTCAGGATGGAGAGTTTCTGAAGCTTCTGATCCTGGCACCGAGAGGAGATGTGTCTGCTGGACACATCTCTCCTGCAGAAGCTGCTTGTGCAGCCAGAGCAAGGGCAAAGTTAAATCATCGAGGAGCCCTGTTCCAGCAGCCACATGTGACAGGAAGAACTAGGGACAGAGGAGCAAACAAACAAATGTCTTGCCACGCTAGTCTATGCCCTGAGCACTGTGGGAACCACAAAAATGATCATAGTAAGATGGAACATATAGTATTGTCATGTATCTTGGTTTCTGTGTTCTATTGAACAATATATTGTAGTATATTTGGCTTCCATTGCCTAGTCAATTTGCATAACCTGAGTTGGGGTAGGGCTTGAAAGATACTATGCTCACACTGGTCTAGGAGTGTTGTTAGCCTGGTCTTACACTGTTTCTCATTTAACCTGAACGGATACGCTTATTTTCTATTGTGTTGGAAGTCATTCTGGATAAGAGCGTCTGCTAAATGCATGTAACGTAATGGAATGAATCAACAAGGTAAAAAACAAACAAGTACAGGTTTGATGTCCAAAGCGCGTGGGTCTGCTCTTCTGGGGTCGGATGAAGTGATAGTTCAGGTGTCCGTGTGCCAGTATCTGACTCTCACAGACGGACTTTGATTGATGCCCTGCGTTCTCTGCCTCTTGTCAGCCCACAGCCTGTTTGTTTGGCCCTCGATCACACCCCCTTACTCTCCGGACACGGAGGTGACAGGCCCCTCTGACACGGAAATGCATCACAGCCTACCCACACGTTAGGTTTCAGGATAGCTCCATTCTCTCTCTCCTACAGTCTGCGGCTGGCCTGGGTGCATTTGTTTGTGTCACAGCCCCTGCCTTGCAGGCTGGGAAATGCCAGGCTTTTTTTGGGCCTTCATCCAAAAAAAGGGATTTATGGCATTTTTCACGTGACCATTAGCGCTTCGAATACAGCGATCTATCTTCTGTGCATGCGAAAAAACGCCGCAACGTCAAAAGCGGACCGTCCGAAGGGCTCCTGCTAGATAAACACTGTTCCCTCTGACATTAATGACTCCCCTCCTTTTGATTTAGAGCAAGATCGCTTTGTCCAACAAATTTCACTGTTCATCATTTTTTTTTTTTTTTTTTTTTGGCAGATGAACGCATGAGGTAACTGGTTCCTGAAATAGCAGCGGGTGACATCCTCTCCGCTTTTAAAGCCAGCACTTAAGACAAGAATTAATGCCAGTTTTACACCCATTTCCAAACTCGAATTATGTTTTGCCATTTATCTGTGACATCGGCCCCTGTCAGCACAAACTTCGTCCCGTGTAAATCTCCAGGAAGGGGAGCTTGTGTGTGCAGACGGTCTCATTGAAAGAGATGTGCCAGCACACAGTTATGGCTCTGTGTAAAGACTGTATGTTCTCCTGTTTAACAAAGTGTCCATACCCTTGAAGCAAAGGAACAGAAAACTATCAAGAAGGCTGGCCATTTTCAACGCTGGCCATTTTCAATCCATTTCATTCAGTCTAAGATGAATAACAGTACTGTTGACACTTTTTTTGCCATGGATGCATCTCAGAATGATGTGGGTGACTTGAGGATTTTTTTTAATGAGGATTATCTGTGGGGCAGCCTGCACGGCCTGTGATCCACTGGTATTTAATGTGAAAATGACCTGCACGACGCTTTACTGTTGCATGACATCACCAATAGATGGCGCCATGTATCCACTTGCGAGCAGGTCCCACCCTTTCTCTCCAGAAGTCGGCAATTCATCAACGCTCACGTGACTTCAACACCACTTCGCCCCGTAGAGGAGGACAAATCATTTTTACTCGTTTTCAAATACAATTTAAGCAGTCTATAAGTGCAATTTCTGAGATGAGGAGGAAGACGACGGCCATTGGAAATCTCCTCGATTCCTTTAACCGGTTGAAAATTAAACCTGATAATTAACACCACTTGTAAACAGAGATGGGAAAACAGAGTATACTATAAGGTACCGTTATGGCAGAAACATGGCACACAACAAATAATTTTAAATCACATTTTCCAAAAGCACAAAGAGCCCTGTTTTATGGAAATAATCTTGCCAATGTTGCAGGGATTTTTTTTTACCTGTTTTTGGTTTCTGGTATGATGATGGAATACTCCCAGTACCTCATTCTGTAAAGCAACAATACATTTTCTCATCACGTGTAATAGAGAGTTTGTTTTAATATTCAGACACCTGCCTAGGTTACTGACAAGGCTAACATTCCTTACTGTAAGAAGAGTGTGATCTTATGAAAGCAAAGCCCATTCCATCAGTATATTTCACTTATTAAACAATGGGCAGACTAATGTAGGAAGCAATTACCAGGACAAAGAATCATCTGAGACTCTAGATAGTCTGTCCATCTGTCTCTCTCATTAGACAGACATACAGACAGATACACACACATACATACAGGCTACACCAGTGTATTTTACTGACAATCCTTTTTGACACTGACAAAAGTTTTCTTGTAACCATGTACCATAATTACGCCTTAATGCAACATGGTAATGGCTCATTTTGAACCATTACACTCAATAAATTGTAACAATCTTGCTGACATAGATGAATCTACAAAAGCTGAAAAGGTCACTGTCTTACGTGAATAAAACAAATTCAGAAAAAACTATGCGTGTATCATATTATTTAATTGTATTAAAAGGCATATAGAGACTTACGATTACACCGCACATAAATTCATGTTGATCTTATTTGTCATTGGACGCCACTTTTTACACATTAATCTACATACAACATGGTCCACTAGATGGAGCTATTATCCACGAAACCGTTTGAGATTTCCTGTTGGATCTTGGATCAGCGATAACGCTTTTGGGTAAAGAACCGCTGTAAACAGTTCCTAAACTGCCACGACGGTCCCGCCTGGTTACCTTATTTGCCCATATCTAACAGGTTTCTATGCTGGTCAACTTGTAGCATTTGCCAAGAAAGAATCATATAAAACTCAATATATGGCCGATTGCTATTTCACAGCACAGCGGTTAGGTGGTGCCTGTATTTTCAAAACTGAGGTTACTCGAGGACTCGTCAATAATTTACTCCTGTCATTTTAATTGTTAGAAGCTGTCTGATTGATTGGATAACTATCAATAAAAAGCCCTACTTTTATTTGTTCCATTTAAATGTTGAAGGATGATTGATTAATGAAATGGGGTCTACCCATATAGCTTTAGAACGATATATTCAAAGTAAACAGGAAAAACTGTATATATCTATATATCTAAAGACTCATTGTTTAATTGTATAATGTATTTCAGTGCGCCACAAAGCTATATGTGCACATATATCTTTGTGGTAACATACACATTCTGCTTGTATGTTACCACTTTCTGTATCATAGTAACATCAATGCTACGGTGGGCTAACAGCTTGAAAGGATGTTTAATTTCTGTCGTTAATTTTACTCTAATTCTCCACATGGGAGAAACAAATACAACACGTGCTTATTTACTCCAGTAAATCACCGGACACCGGCGATAAACACGGCATGTTTGTCACGCTCCTGGCTCGAGCTCCTGCACCTCGATGTCCAATAGAGTTTGTCGTCGGCCGGGGCGGTGTGTGACACCGTGTGACATCACCTGCGAGAGGCGCAGGGGCAGCGGCGCAGGGGCAGCGCGCAGGAGCAGCAGCGCAGGGGCAGCGCGCAGGAGCAGCGGGCGAGCGCTGACCTTGTCCTGGGAAAGCGCGGCGCAGGTTCCGCCGCCAGAGGAAAACTGCCATAAAGCCCGGGCCAACCTCGCCTCGCGCGGGACGGACGTACGCAAGTGGAAACTGTTAGGAAATGGAGAATGGGAGCCGGGAAATCAGAAAACCAATTTAGTCACCGTCTACCACCCTTTCGCATGCGAGTACAAAGCCGAGCCCGCACAACAGGGCTGGCCAGGATCTCCCTCCCAGGAATTCAGGAAGAGAACAATTCCCAGCATCTGTTTCCTCCTTTATCGCATGGAGGATATTGGCTGTAAATCACACCAAATAAAAATAGAATCAGCGTTCTAACTGAAAACCAATCGGGGGCCTCGGATAGGCCGAGGTAGTAGATCTCACTGTGCCTTTTATTTTCACACCTATAAAGAAAATGCAGGAGGCGCAGAGGGAAGGAGAAAGATGATACATATATAGTTTGCTGAAAAGTGTATATTGTAATTAGATTTCAACGTAGAAGCGGCGAGAAAACCTATATGCGCGCGAGCGCACACGCACACGCGCGCAGATAACCTCACAGAATGAGAGGGAGGCAGACCGACAGAGGAACATTGAACACCAAATAGCAGATTTGTTTTATGAGTTCTTTCCAAATAATCCATTACTAACATGTTCTTTGACACAGCTTTGCCTTCTTCGTGTAATATTGTCACGTTGAAACGGCTTATTTACATACAAAAAATAATAAGCATTATTATTATTATTAGGCTGCAATTACTGACAAAATAGTTTTTTTTTTAAAAAAAGGAACTGTGATGCAAAAACAGGAACACTGATAATGCATTGAAATGACCGTAACTATACATGCAAAATAACTGGAATACATTTCAGATTTTTATTTATTAACATGGTTTTCTAACCACAGGTTCCCAGAAAAGGGCAAGGATCATTTATGGAAATCAGGGTACATTCTTTGCCGAAGTGTACCCTCATAAACAGCTCAGCACGCTTTCCCAGCACAAGGCCAAATGTGAAAGAGATATGCTTATATCAATTATATTTCCAGAGCCCTGGAAGTCCCCAGAAAACTGCATGTTTATTGCCCTGCGTATAGTATTCAACCTCAGGGAACGACTCTGGCTGATCAGAAGGTCTCCTGCCATGCGAGACCTGCTTTCACTCCCCGCGTCTGTGCTCTGTAAAATACCGCTCATTCACCATGCAGTATTTCCTCCTTTCTTCTCCAAGCCTGAGGAAAGCATTAGCCCTTGGCAAGTGCCAGCAATGTTGCTCGGCTGCCAGAGTGGCTTTCCTGTTACGTGGACTACAGCTCATGCAAGGTATAAGCGGCACGTTCAGCTCAATTATCCATATAACAGCTTATAAGACGGGACCGTGGAACTCTCTTTTACTTGGTCTCTCCTATACTCCAAGCACATAACGTTGATCACTGTGTGGTGAGCGCTGAAGGGCTACTTACTGTAAAACCAAAAGGCTTAATGGGGCATGTGTGTCTTCACAAGGCCCATAAACGGGAAACAAAATGCTTGTCTAATGCATCTACTATAAGTAAAAAAAAAAAGTCAAGTTTAAAAAAAAAAATTGATGGATAAATAAATTGAAATTTCCTGCAGTGAATTATGGACCCCCTGACTAATTGATGTGTGGTATCTGGTTTACCAACCACTGATAGAGCAGTTTGATCTCCTTACAGATCATAACAAACCCTCTTTAATGAACTCCTGGTCATTGCTGAGCTTGGTCTGTTCTTTTCTTTCTCTAAACACAGACAGATAAAAGCAGACCTCTTAAGAGCTCTCTGGGAATAATAAAGCATTGTAGGCCATTCTCTCTGGTTCTCTGCAACACACCTGATACCCCTACCAAGAATACAGATGGGAATTACAACCATCGCATCTTCATTAAAAAAATATATCTACAATAGGTAAAACATAGCTCATTTTTAAATCATACCATCAGAAGCTCCTTTTTTTAAAGGGAAAGACCAGGTGCTTTAACCCTCTCTCAGATGAAAAATAGAAGGCCAAAAAGTGATTACATTAGGAAACATTCAAGTGGATTGGGGTATTGATTCTTGCGAGGAGAAACAGATAGCGAGCTGTAATAAAAGCCTAATTTACAGCACCTCGGTGGTAAGCAACAAAAGATGGATGCTGTTTTTTTTTTTCTCCCCCTCTCACTAATTGACAGCCTGCTGTAGCAGACACACTGAGTCTCACCCCTCTGTGGCCCGGTGCTGCGCTCAAATGCAATTATAACGACGGTTCACGAGGCTCTGCTCCTCGCGGAACTCATCAGCAAAAGCCGCAGCGAAATCATATTCATTAGACAAATACCGCCGTTTGTCTACACCCCCCCACCCCCCCCCCAGCCCCCCCTGTTTCCGCCACCAGTGTTGAAATTAAACAGCAAGAATGTGCATTTTTGGAAGAGATATCTGGAGCGCAGCATTTTGCAAAGGTTGATACCATGCTACACGGGTAAGTGGCCCACGCGGCTCCAATCAGAACCACGGCGGTTGTGTGGGGTCCACTCAGTGCATCGTTTCCCTCCTCCCCTCTGGGAGAAGAGACTGGGGCACGGAGGAGGGGGGGGGGGTGTAGACAAAGCTCCCTTCCTTAATTTCTCTGCGCAGGCAACAAATGACTGCAAAAGTGCTGTTTGCACAGTTTCTGCGCGCTGGCGTTGAGCTCCCAGCAGCATCAGACAAAAGGAGCCAGAGGTAATAAAATGGTGAGGAGAGGGGGGCAGGTGTTTCCTGTTTCCCCAGGGAGAGGGGGGACTACACCTGCCGGCTGGGGGCCGGTGATGAATCGAAGGATCGAGGAAACTGACTCAGCACTTCGGGGGCCCTCTACCTGGGATTCGAGCGCAGAGGACCTGATTGAGACCCGTTGTCACCACGCAAACAATAACGCGCATCCATCTCGGAGAGATGGGAATTTATGGGCTGAAAATAAAACAGCTCGCCGGCTCTAACAGCGCCACCAGACAGTAGGGGGTTATGTTCACGTACAATCTGGATTTTGCTGCCCTGAACGTTTAAGTACCCTCATCATGCTGCTCCTTGTCTTATTAAAACTGACATTCTCAAAAAAAGTCTGATATAGAAAGCATTGCAGTGAAAAGGGAAAACAGAGCAAAAATGACTCTTTAAGTGATTCTTAGCTGTCGTGCTGTGCTCGGTATATTCCACCTTGAGACCTTCTAAACTCCTGTTTGGCCAGCAGAGGTTGATGAATTATTTGCTTTATTCAATAACATGTCAGCTTTCAAGATAGTGTGGGGGATTTCAACTCTACAGCTCTGTGCATTGAGAAAGTGATATTTTAAGTGCACTGCCCTCCAACATCTTGAGAGTTAATTTGATTTCTGAAAGGCACACACATGCAGTGAGACATCTGGTATGCACCTCGCAGTGTTTGAATATGGGGAAGGTGTTTTAAGCCAGGGACAATTTGTGAACATCAGTGTAACAGACTGTTTACTTAATACCTTCCAGCAGCCATAAAAATCCCAAGAATTTACACAATTATTGAGTGAAAAGCAATCAAGGAATTAATTTAGTAGAAAATCCCTTTCAAGGCAAATGAATGAATGGAAACTAAATGCACGAGTTTCCCCCCAAAAGGATAATAAACATGTCAGTATTCACCTGTTATGAATTTGTACATATTTCCTTTAGCACTTGATGATTCTGACAGACAGCTGACCTTGGAGAGGGAGAATGCACAAAACTACATTCACACTGATCACTCCCAGAGGAAGGCACCTGCTTCCTCAATTAATGAGGATCAAAACTATAGCAACAGATGGAAAATCTTCTGCACAAACTTCTCCATCGGCATATGCAAATCGTGAAAGCACTTCAATCACAAGCAAGCTGCCTAGGTGACAGACATCTGTAACTGTTTATTTTAATGTTTTACACACACGCATGCGCACACACACACACACACAGACAGACAATTGCTATCAACACATACATTACTGGTGTGCAGCTGTCTTGGTTAATCGTTTTTGGTATCCTAAGTTGGTTGCATATCATGTACATGCTCAGACCTGTTTCACAAATTTTCATTGAGATACATCTGTTGGCTGCCAACATCTCAGTCCCGGTTGTCAGCATTTATCTATGTAATTAATTTATGTAGAGTATCTTGGCACAGACTGCATATGTGTATCCAATGTACAGTTGGTTGATGGTCATAGCATTCGATGCATATGGAATTTCTCAAGCTTAAAACAAATTTATGGGAAAGTCTAAATCATTAGAGAAATTACGTATACTTCTTCCATATAAAGTTTCTGGCATACACCAAAATAATTTACATTTTTACAAACACTTGATTGATTTACAGAGCGTATCAACAGATAAGTCAAGGCTGCAAAAAGAAAAGACTCCTACATTACTCCTTTATTAATGCTCGTAATTATTTTGATAAATGTAAGTGCTTGCAAAGGGCCGGTCAAACATTCAGCACTGATTTACATTACAGTCTTACTCAAAAGGTGCTACTGAGGTCACGGTATTGAGCTGAATTATATTTTAAATTAGGGGGTTGAAAATAATCCTGTGTAGCCTGTGTAAATTCCCTTGTAATTTCATCTGCTGCAGACATCCTAATAATTTGACATGTTGAGCTAAGCCAAAGCACTCAAAGAATGTGGTGAGGCCCGCAGCGTTAGACATAAACACTTCCCCCTCCACCGCCGCAGTTCCTCAAACTGTCCGAAGAGGGAGCCGTGCTGACACAGAGGAGCAGCAGAACCTGCCAGATGGAAGCAGCTTGTCCCTCAAAAAAAAAAAAAAAAACACATCAGCGCTTATTTTTTCCTTTTCCAAATCTGAGCCCTCTGGCTCTGGCGTGTGGAGAGACACGAGATCTCTTAATACAAAGAGAATCAGAATCTCTAAATCCATCTGTTCTCTGAATGAAAAGCAGACAGATGCCCCCGCGTGTCAGAGGGAGGGAGAGATACTGTACGATCACATCACACGCACTGACTGGGGAGAGTACACGCACACACATGCTCATTGACATCTGTCTGATATCCTTCAACAGAGGATTCCACAGGAAGTGACATAAGGGAAATGACACGAAAGACACCGATCCCCCAGCCAAGTCCCCTCTGTACCTTTTGTTTAATGGATATCTGGAGTAATTAATCTTTCACAAAGATTTTAGCATTGGATTGGAGGTTGCGCAAGGAAAATAGATTACAAAAACATAGTCCTTGAGACTTTTTTGCAAATGAACTCTAATACAGTGACCTTTCCTACTGACCAGAGAAGTAAATGAATATTCTTAACAATTTCAGTTCCAAAAAGGAGTACACATACACAGATACTTCATCATTACTCCTTAAAAGGCTTTTTGCTTGTGTTGTACTCTGCCTCATTTGCAAGTTGCTTTGGACAAAAGCATCTGTCAAATGAATAAATGTAAATAAATAAACGTAAATCATAGATATGATTACTACAGAAATTAAACTCATTTATACATTCATCCCTCCAGCCTTTTTGTGCTGGTCTGCCTCTGTATCAATGTGTTCAGGTTGATAAGAGCATCCATTGTAGATTGTGTTACAGTTTGAATGGAAACACAACTATAATTAACTCAATGAAGTTAATTATGTACTGTTATTTATCGTGTAGAAATTAATTCAGTTAATTATGTAAACCTGGAAAGATGCTGGATTTGTACCTAACTGCACCAGGCCTCCACTGATACAGGACAGTTGTACAACACAATTATTGCTCTCCCTAATAGTTCTTGTAGCCTTGAGCTTTTGTTGAGGGCATTTACTCAAAATAGTCTGTCAGAAAGAATTAACAGTCATGAAATCAGCACAGCTGGCATTTCACAAGTAACCTTGCCTCTACATGCTTGCACACATGCGCACACACACACACACACACGCGCACGCATGCACACGCCCACACACACACACTCGCTCGCACGCATGGAGGTGAACACTGAAAAGTAGGCCTGCAATGTAACGTTGGGGGTTCTGTAGTCTGGTAGACAACAAAGCAATAAATCTTACCGCGAAATAATTGTTTACAGTTAAAATTAATGTAACATGCATTCCTCAGCAGCTAATAAATTAGCGCCTTTCTCATTAGCATCTGAATTGATTTCCTCTAATTCTAACGCATAGCATGCAGCACGTGTTGCCAGATTTGTTATTTTAAGAGCCATGTTTTTCCGTTCCTCCTTCACACTTGCTACAAATGTTACAAGAATTACTTTAAAAATAAGGCAACAATAAAAATCTTCGCATAATATACTGAGTACAGACAAATGATTTGGCAGCCTAAAGGTGTCCTTTACCTTCAATGCTTTGTGTTAGTAATTCCACAACGATTCACCCACCCAAAAGTGACTACAGATCATTTTAGAGGTCTAATAGTCAATTTGCAAACATTTGCATGAACCAAAAGACAATTCGGTTGATGCCCCGCCCCTCCCACCCGGATGGGAAGCACTTCAGGTGCCCGCTCACACAGTCAGAGCACTTTGGCATTACCGACTGTGTGCCTTAAGCCCCCGCGAAACATCTGCTTTCCGTATGGGGTGGCTGTGAGTAAACCCGAGAGGAGCTTTTTTTTTTTTAAAGCGCAGGAGCGGAGCGAGGCGGAGGCGTGTGAGGAGCGGGGAGGGGTGGAATGTTTGGGAATAAAGGATGTCCTCTCCCTCCTCTCCCTCCCTGTGAAGTCTGCTCTCCTCCGGCAGCACCTCTCTGTAGCCGGCCGCTCTTATCTTGTCTCGCCGCGGCGCTTATCTGCTCAGTGTCCAGCCTCGCGCTGATAATGAGCTCGCCGCTTACACCTCGGCCCATGTGCGCTGCGGCCCGCCCGCCCCTCCATGGCCCCCCCCAGCTCTGCCCAGCGCGGGGCAGTGGGAACGGGTGCGGGACGGAGGCCTGGCGGGTGACGACAGATTTAAAAGTTGCCGTGGACGGCGGGAGAGGGAAGCCCGCGTGACACGCCGTGCCCCCGGGGGTGGCGCGGAGTGATGACATCAGCTGTTTAATGAGCTGAGCTTTGCATCCCCCCCCCAACCCCCCCGCCATCCCCGCCCCCATGTTAGAGAGCTCGCTGATCATAGATACAGCTCTGTAAATCAGCCCTCCCTAATTGCCCCCCCAACAACAACTGCGGAAGTTTTTAGTCAAGGAGTTGACGGCTGATGGGGCTCATTTCTGTCCTACAATGGAACTCCTCCAGCCGCACCTCGGCATTCTGGGAAGCAGCTGTGGAGGCCGTCAGATGTGCTGGTCTGCCGTGGGCCTTTGTTCCTTCTGTGCTCATTAGGCGAGACGTGGTGAGCTTAAAGTGGACATCCCTGTGCAGGACACTTCCAGAGGTCCTCCGGACGAACCCCAGACGCCACCCTGCTCGCTTTATTCTCCTCCAGACGGCCTCCGATTCAAGCATTCCTCAGACACGCAGGGGTTCTTAAAGAGCTCGTTGTCGGGGGGGGCCCCCTCTCTCCCCTGGCCCCTGAGGGCTGATTTGTTAAGTGCCGAAGTCAAAGGGGATTACTTTGTTGATTGTGTGCTCCGCTTACCTGTGTTCCTGCAATAAAACGCCATAAATTTCTTTTATTGACGCCCTCTGGAACGTTTCAGATCGAAGAGCTTCGGATATCAGCGTCCCCTCCCACCCCCCAAACCCCTTTACACAACCCCAGATACACAACAGCCGCACACTGCTCGCTGCACAGAACCTGCAACCCTCTCTGTCCGAAAAACGGATGGCGTCAGCTTCCAAAAGGAGCAAAAGGTGGCTGTAACGTGATTGTGTGTTTTACAGCGTACCTTGGACGTGACGGGGGTAATTGCTGACGAGTCATTTAACCTTTCAAATCACTACGCCTCAGCTGCAGGACAGAGATGGCTCCCGGCGATAATCCCGCCCCCCTCGCCATTTTTGACTGTCCAGAAAAAGGTGCTGACGGTCCCCCACCCCCCAAACCGGTGATCGAACAAGCCGAGTCGATTTGTATTTTGGAAATAGGTGAACTGTGCGGTTGATTACCAATCAGACTCATCTCCTCAAAATGAACTAACGCTCAACGTTTACCGCCCCCCTCATAACCGACCACACATCCTAACACTATTACCAAACACTCCCGCTCTAATTTTCTGACGACGATTGCGGATGATTTCATGTCAGTAACTTCCCCTTCCACTAGGACTCCTTTCACCCTCCGTATAATTATGTCTCTTCACTTACAGTTGACCACGTGTTGGCATAACCGTTGCTGTGGTTATTTACTGTAACGCAGGGGACAGAGCGGGGGTGCCCACGTGATACCAGTCGCAGCTCTTCCATTCTCAGCAGGCAGGAAACGCCATTTGAACCGCTGCACACAGTCCTTGGCTCTCTCAGTATAAGCAGCCTTGATTACAGGGCTTTTATTGCCAATCACACAGCACCGTTTCTTAGATGTGGATCATTATTGTTCGCAGTGATGTGCCTATATAAAAACCCTCATACACTACAAAGCCGTTTAATAGCCTCCGGGCCATTTTTCAAAGCCTGACACGCACAATATGTTGGGGGAAAACTCCGAGGAGGTTCGGGTGAGGAGCTAATTGGATTTGGTAAAACTGAATTAGATTAATTGAAATGAAAGAAGAGGAGAGAGAGAGAGAGAGAGAGAGAGAGAGAGAGACGGAGTGAAACTGCGCGGAGAGTCTGAGAGCGGGCCTTGCTACAGAACCGCCGCTGTCGTTCAAAATGAGCGCTCGTCGTTTGAGAGGCAGGAGAGAAATGGTCTCCTGGCATCCCTCCCCTGATTGGATTCTCATATTGGGGGGGGGCATTAAGTCCTCCATTCTCACCACCCCCCCGCCCCAAACTCTCGCTGCTTAACCTTGACAAGTCAATATGATCCAGGTGCAATTTGCTTATCTGCTCCTGACATTAGCACTGCTCCCACCGCCGAGGGGCCACAGGGCCTGCTCCATTAGCACACCGTATAAACATGCCCTCTCTCTGTGCTCTCTGCTGCAGCACACACTGACAGACTACATGAAGAGAAGGATATTCAATGTCCAACACACACACACGCACGCACGCACGCGCGCACGCACGCATACACACATGCAAGAAAACGCAAGCACACATTTGCACTACAACATACACACACTCACTGCACAGACACACACAGACATACACACACAGATACACACACATACACACACAGATATACACACACATAAACACACAGACATGCACGCACACACACGCATACACACACACACACACACACACAGATATACATGTATGCACATACACACGTACACACACAGACAATGACATGCACACATGCACACACACACATGCAAGTTTCTCTAGTGCCATGCAATGAAGAATATTTTGTCCAGGAGCGTCTTGTAGCTGGCACAGACAGCAGTGAGGTGCTCCCATTAGGGCTGGCGTGACGACAGTGACCGACAGGCTGTTCCAGCGATGCTGAGTGACATTTCCTGGAGAGGCCGCTGTGTGTTGGTGGACATGGGGCCTGTGAGGGGACAGCACTCAGAGTCTGCCCGGGGGGGGGGGGGGGTCTCACCAACAGGTACTCCTGTGTCCCCACCGCCAGGCAGTCCTGCCATACTCCCCAGCAAGTGGGTCCCCATGTTCAGCCTGTTGGGCGACTTTAACCTCTCAAACCCGAGCCGATTTGTCACCAGGCCTCTGATCCACCCCTCCCTCAAACTGACCCGTGAGAAGGCGTGACCGATCCGTACAAAAACGCTGGCACCGGTGCTCTCCCAGGAAGCTCCGAGAGGCGAGAGGCACCGCGCCCCGGTTTTCAGCGAGGGGGGGGGGGGATGCGAGCGGGGGGGGGGGGGGGGGTTTGACGCTCTCGCTGTCTGGGCGATATCACTCCTCCTGAAGGTGAGATGATTTAGAGGCCCGGGAGAAAGTTAATTTTTCTCCATCACCATGTGCAACCTGGAGCCTTAATGGCAGGAGTAATTAATTCTGCTGATGTTAATCACCAGGGCTGGGCCCCACAATTATCAGCCCGGCGCAGATGGGGCGCGGCGCAGACATGAAAAATTAGGAAAATGAATCTGTAATGGGGTGGCAGATCTAATCTGCATCAGGAAAACAAAGTTAAGAGAGGGAGCCGGGGGCCCGAGGATTCCAGGTGAAAGCCGGCCGTGCCGATGTGTTGTGACAGAGCTGAATAATTTGCCCCGTGTCCGAAGTGTTTGGTAATTACTGGGCCATTGAATTTTTTATTGTCAATTTATCACCGCGCCAGGGGTGAGGTTGAGTGCCCCTCCCCACCCCCAACCCCCCCAACCCCCCCCCCGGTCTCCCCCCCCTTCCCCCCCTCTGCGGCCATCGGGCGGACAGGAAGGGAAGCCACAGCGGTCACATGGTCCCGGGGTCACGGAAAGGTTAATCAGGTCCCACTCTGGTCTGTGTGGCCTCGGCAATCAGCCTCCACTCTCATTTCCACCGGGGGAAAGAATCTCGGGGCCCAGACTCATGCACACATCCTTTCTGGGACAATGCATGCTGTCACTGATTGGGGGGGGGGATTCAGTAAAGCACCGGTAGTCCAAAGGACAGGTACGTCCAAAGGACATTCATCCACTCCAACGTCAAATAAAATGAAGCATAATGCAACTGATTAATTGAAATCGGAGAGTAATTTTTCATGTTTTACCTTCATTGTGGCAGTGCAACAAACTTCTTTAGCATGCTGTCACCATGATTTTGTGTGCTTAATTAGTTTTTTTTTTTTTTTAATCAGTTTTGTTTTGATAAGGCATCCCATAATGTCCCTGGAGAATTCCGAGGGAAACAACAGTTACTCCCAGCAGTAATTTTAAGCAGTGGGAAATCTTGCAATGGGTCATGTATGTTTAGAGGCCATGCTGGATTGAAAACCAGGCCAATATTTAGAGCTATAAATATATATCCAGCTAAATGTAAACTCATTGCTTCTCGTTTAAATAATCGTATTTTTAAATTTATTATTACACATGGACAAATGATAAGACTACAATCCAGAGGGCAATTCAGAAATGGAAAGCCGATTTACAGAGTATTTTCAAACATAGTGTAGTTGTGCTTTGTTCACTGATGTCATCAAGAAATAACACTTAGCTTTCGGTCTTCCCTGATGCATCTTCCGAGCCACAATAACTTTGAATATTTTGGTCGTATTTGTTTCAAAGTTGATCTGAAATGTATTTCATTAGCCATAGTAGCGACCTTCCCTGGCCAGCAGCCTAGCTAATACAGCGTGCAACCTAACTTAGCAAAGTTAGCTTACTGAAATATTACATGTTATAATCAAAAAAATATGTCAAAGTAGATATTCAACTCATTGAGTAATGATGACACCAATTATGTAGAAATGAGTAAGCAGGTTGGGTATTGAGTCTGCGATAATTTGACTAAGTAGTTCCCTTTTTTTGTGAATTTGAGAAATTCAAAAGCTCACGGACATGATGAACAGGTTTGGAGAGCTGGTGCAGCTAAAGGATTTCGTTATCCTTTCTTATTCAGCTACCACAAAAGAACTGCCACAGTACACATTATTTCTAAGGACCTATTTTAGTTATTGTCATCCCAGGTGCGGCAAAGAATTCAGTTCATGTAGCTGTGTGTTAGTGTGTTACGCTAATGCTGTGACCAAACCATCAAAGTACCGCTGTTTGCACATTCTATAAATGGTCAATGAAAATAAAACAAAATGAGCTGACTAAATGATCCTGGGTTTAGGTGTTGACCTAGACTCCCTCCTTCCCTCAGCAATATTGATAATGCCTTTAACTTATAACGGGAGCAACAAAAAGACAAACAAGGAGAATGCTACTCTTCAGATAAAACCAATAACGTACTGTAAGTTCGTGCATCTGGTAATCTGGTTAGCTACAAATTCTAAATTGGATAAATCAATAAGCACAGATTTTCCAATATTCTTCTCGGGGGGTCAAAAGCTCATTTGGTTTTAATTACTCCCAATGGACGAAAGGAAAAGCCATTTTTAAAGCGAGTGTCAACAGATCATAATGAATGGGCTCAGAGGAAGAATACGCGGTTCCCTCCACAGTAAACTGAGTCACATGACTCAGTGCCAGGTGTCCACCTATAGCGGAGAACCACGGGGGAGGGGAGACGAGGGGACTGCAGGGTAGTGACCCCCAAAGGGAATTCTTCCCCCCAATTTAGATTGGTCCGCCCTCCATTGCAAAAACGTGATGCTATTTCAAGAGAGACACACATTCTTTCCCGTAATCTGGGCAGAAATGATTATTCGTCATGATTACAGGATCATTTCATTATCTCCTGCCGCCGGTTCAGGGTTACGTTTCAGTGGTTCATTTTTTCATTCACCCCCCCCCCACCCACCACCACCAAAAGAAAATCTATTCCACATTCTAATTTCGGCGTCTTCCTCTTGCGGGCTGATTAAAAGCCGCAGTATTGCTGATTAGCGCGCTCATAATTCCGGGAGATTATATGCTAATTCGCCCGCCTGTTTGTTTTCGGCGGAAATTGCACAGCCCGTTATTGCGTGCGACACGGAGGGCCGGGCGGCGCCGCGAAGCGAACACGCACCCGCCGCCTCCGCCTCCCTCGCGGGATTTGCATTTTTATTACAGGCCGAGAGAGAAAAAGAGAGAGAAAGAGAGAGAGAGAGAGAGAAAATAACAGATTGCAGACAGCCAACGTCTTCCGATTCACAAGACTTACTCAAATGTGATTCATAGAACAATTACACCTCACCCTCATCCCCCCATCCCCCACCCCGCCACCCCAATGCCTGCATTAGAATTGTTTTACATCTACTGGGTTTTTTTTTTTTTTTTTTTTTTACTGTCCTCCCTTTCCCTCCCTCCATTCCCGTTTCCCCGCTAAATTAAAAATCAGAGTGGCCTTTGCAGGAGACACCAGGGGGAATCAATCGCCGCATTAATTACTGCAATTCATTACACCAAATAAACATGGGACTCAACCTTTGCCGGACGCAACTTTGGGGGCTGCGAGCTTTCGGCCGGAGACAAAGGCCGGAGGTCCCCGATGCATTAATCTGCAGATCAAAGTCTGCCGAGCACCGGGATTCCTCTGGGGACGTCCGGGCTCCCGGATCAATCCGGACGCACAGGCGATGACTTATTACCGCCGAATACAAAGGTGGTCATGTGACGGGGCTGTCAGGCAGCAGCGACACGGTTCTCACCGGCTCCAAACGGGACCCTACTGGTCCAGTGATGCTCAGAGCAGTTCAGACTATAGAAGCTCCCTCTCTCCTGCTCCCCTGATCTCCGGCGTGTCCCTGGGATTCAGGGCTGGGGTGGTTCCCTTGAAGCTGGCCGGTGGAGGGAGGCTGTTGTAAAGGACACTGCTCCCTCTGAGTGTCCTCTCTCTCTACTGAATGTGCCGGCTGGTGAATTATATCACCAGCGGAGGCCGTAATAAAACATGATAATGATGGATCGCCACAATAAATTGCTTCTGAGTGTGTGTGTGTGTGTGTAGAACCATCACTGTGTGATTCTTCCTGTGTGAACACCCTTATTCACACACGTACACTCACTGATAACACGTATCTCTCACTCACATATGCATTCACGCACACACATGTATACATCCATATACACTCATACATCTATATACACACATGCATACACATACACACATTCATACACATGCTTACACCTCCCCTGCACACTTGCTCATACACACAAGTATACAAGTACATACCCACAGACACAAACACATGCACACACACATACAATATGTATACACCCTTTAAAACCCACACCCACTCATACACACACAGACATGCATACATGTTTGCAAACATACATGTACATAGAATATACACACACGCACACACACGCGTATATGCAGACACATGCGCATGCAGACATTCATACACACACATTCACGCACAGCACTAAGTGGCACACTGACACAGTGATTCATACACACATATTCACGCACAGCACTAAGTGGCACACTGACACAGTGATTCATACACACATATTCACGCACAGCACTAAGTGGCACACTGACACAGTGATTCATACACACATATTCACGCACAGCACTATGTGGCACACTGACACAGTGATTCATACACACATATTCACGCACAGCACTAAGTGGCACACTGACACAGTGATTCATACACACATATTCACGCACAGCACTATGTGGCACACTGACACAGTGATTCATACACACATATTCACGCACAGCACTAAGTGGCACACTGACACAGTGATTCATACACACATATTCACGCACAGCACTATGTGGCACACTGACACAGTGCCATGCTCCGGGTGCTGCTGGTATTGAGGTGGGCTGACAATGCAGCTGTCCTGTCACACCTCAGCCTACCAGCATCTGCACGCTGCCGTCTCACCGCGTTCCTCCAGAAAGAGGCTCAGCCACAGCCTCGGCTGGACGCAGCCCCTGGCTACCTGCACCCCTCTCCCTAACGGACACCTTGGAGCGTACGTCAGTGCGTCAGGAGCAGGTGACCGCGCCGCGTCCAACTCTCCTTCTCCTGAGTAGCGGAGCGAGCGTCTGCCGACAGCGTCTGCCCGCTCCGACGCACTCTACCTCAGAGCACTTCTCATCCGGTTACCCAAAGCACCCCCCTCTCGTTCGAGGCCGCTTGTCCTTGTCACGTCCATCACCACAGTCTGTTGCCTTCTCGTGTCCCGTGGAAAAACCGCAAGGTCACAAGCCCTGCTGGCGTGCATTACAGAAAACGGAACCGTCACATCAATTCATTCAAGCAGATCAGAAGTGTATAATTGGGCTGTCACGTTTAAACTTTCAATTTTCCTCTATTTCTTTCCATCAAATACATGTAAAAAGTCTGCACCCTGGCTCCTGAGTGGCCCAGTGGTTAAGGTGCTCGCCTTGAGAGCAGGATGAACTCCACAGCCTGGGTTCCATCCTAGCCGTGTCATCAGCGGGCAATTACCGGCAATCCACAGCACTAGAACATGCTGGCTTTGTTCTGCTGGGAATATGGGTGAGGCAGGTCAGGCAGGGTCCCTTCACCTCTATCCTCTCAGGTGCCCTGTGATTCGTCAGGTGCCTGCAAGTGGCTTTGATATCATCAGTGAAGTGGCACCCACCCTCCAATGAGTGCCCATTGTGCTGTAGCGCTCCGTGTGACTTGTAGGGGGAAAAAAAAAAACTGTTGGCTGCAAGCGAATTACATTTTATTTGTATTGCCTTACAACGCAAGTCAAGAGGTTGCCGTGGCGAAATGAGCCTAATATACAATTGCCAAATCCGAAACAGCGTTGTGAAAAGGGGGGGGGGTGTTAGTATAAAAACTATGTACGTATTCTTCAAGCACTATGTAGACATTCACATCAAAGGGCTTTGCTTGCGCTGAAGAATTTTTTTAATCCATTCTTTTTTGCCACTGCAGGAGATCTGCTGTCTTCTGTCATAAGTCATCACTAGTAACCATTCTCACTCAGCCCTTCTGAGCAGCCCACTAAGCTCTACAGGCACTGTGACCTCTCTGAAACGGGCATTTTTGTGGTAGTAACAGCCACTGTTTTGCAGATGGATACTTTTGTAGACTTACACCCTGTAAGACACTGTGAAACATAAATGTCCCGCTTGTTTGTATCAATACATCTTGCAGCCCTGACTTACTGAACTAAAGTCAGGTTCTTCACACCTCACCGGGCCTCTCACACATACAGGTTTAAGAGAATAATGACTTCCTGTGACGTGTGTAACACTGATTTAAGGGAAAAGTTACTCCCACTGTCGCCCATGGCGTTTCTGCCCCTCCACATTACCCCTGAGGTGACTGTGAAAGTCAAAAACCTTAAGCATGGGCCTCTCCAATTTGCTGAAAGTTTCACACTCCAGAAACTCAGACGGTGATTAGTAATTTATACTGGTACATCCTAATTGGCCATGATTCAAAAGTGTAACTAATTAAAAATCAATCCAGAGCCATTAGCGCGTGGGGAGGGGACGGGGGGATGGGGGGGGGGGGGTGATGGTAGGGTAGGGGGTGGTGTGTGTGTGCCAGGGTTACATATTTCAGAGAAACCCCAGTAAAGAGACGGGCGCCGGGTTTGGGGTGAGGAGGAGACAGATTGGATACAACGCCGGGACCCTGCACACGCTGAACTCAACAATGGATGCTACAACGTAAAGATGCTGAACTTGTAGTCTTCCTCTAATTGATCCACTTACCCTTTCCCCAAGAAAGCGGAAAAATAAATGTGGGTGTTTATTGCACGTGAGAGGTTCAATAGATAACTATTAATGCTGGATCTGCCGCCGTGAAGCGGATGGCTCCAAATAAGATTCTTGAGCAGGGAGGGCATTTGTCTGGTTTACTGGGAGAGGTGGTGGATGTTTGTGTGATAAATGCTGGCTAACTCCGAGCGGTGGGGGACCGTGGCCGTGGAGCAGGGGAGGCCAGGGCTCAGGAACTCATTACAGGCTGTGGGGGTATAATTCACAGCGCCTCTCCAAAAAAAGCCTCCAATTACTGAGGTGTTGCTATCGCGCGCCCCCCCCTCCCCCTGGCCTCTGCACCCGAAGCTCCCATGCCGTAGCTCTAACGCAGCTCTGTGTCCATGGAGAGACTGTGCTTGCAGCAGCCAGTAGCAGGGGCTAGACTCCGCCCCTGCTACTGGCTTGAGTGGTGTTTGTTCGTTTTACATGTTCGCGGTTTGCTTAGCGGACACACTTATCCAGTCGCTTGCATTGCTCATGCGTGGGAGGAGCAGTGTGGCGAAGTGGTAAGGAGCAGGGATTGTAACCAAAAGGTTTCTGGCTCCATTCACCGCTCGGGCACTCCTGTTGCCCCTTTAGGTAAAGTACTTAACCCACAGCTTCCCTCAGTATAATATCCAGCTGTATAAATGGATATGCTATTTGCTACATGTGTATGCTTCGGTCTGGATATGTGTCTGCTGAATGGCAATAATGCATTATCCATTATTAAACCAATTCATGTTAAGTACCTTCCTCAAAGGTACAACAGCGGTGTCCCTGTCTATCTGGGAATCAACCTTTCGTTATGAGCCCTGCCCTGTCCCGCTGTGTCACACAACCTCTTTTAACACCAGGAGAGGCAGAGACTGAAGCCTAGGTAGGTAGAAAAATGCATCATGAATATGAAGAGGGATTTTTTCTTTTTTTTTTTTTTTTAACGGCGCTTTACGCTTTATTGCTGTACGCCGCCGCTGAACACGGCATAAAACCCTGACCTCCACATTGTCATTGACAGTAAAAGCGGCTCGTGCTAAAGGTTATGTAGGTAATGGCGGTAACGACTTAGCGGGTTGGTTTAGCGCTTTTACTCCGTATTTGCTTGGCATCAGGCCCCCGTCCCAGCGCTTTAATGGACGCTCCCACGGGCCGCCCAGCCCAAGGAGCACTTCCTCACAAACACTGAGCGCAACGCGAAGTAACACAGAGACCGGCGCGAATCACCGATGGCGGAAAAACACTGCCCTTATAAAAATCCCTCACCAGAGAGAATGCCGGTCACGACTGCGAGCCAAACTACGCCAGTCTTTGCATCCGATTTTGTGCAGTTAAGCTTCTCTCTCTCCCTCTTGCGTCCCCTGGAAAACATGCACCACCATACAGTACTGCTTTTGACCACATTTCGACACAACATCTGGAACTGGAACTGCAAAATTTGATAATGAACTGAAGAACTGATTCCTTAAAATAGGCATGTAAACAAAATCTATTCACACATAATTGTTTCAAACAACAGTCTAATTATAAACAAGCCAAAATGCCTTTTGGTATTAGTCCCACACTGTGCCAAAGTTGTGGCTAACTGAACAATTGCAAAAATACAGCTGTGGTTTGGCTCATGCTAAAATTGCAAGTTGTTTGTGTCGGGTTTCTGACTTAATATTTAATATTGGATGGGGGAAAGTTTTAAGCCTTTGAACTGGTGCTAGTGACCTTTCTGGAATGGGATTTACAGCAATCCAGGACCTGGGAGGAGTACCGCTGTAACAGGGACCTTAGATGGTCCAGGAAATGCATTTAAGGAAAATAAAGGAGTGTGTCTCAGATCAAACTGCCATTAAATTGGTCATTTTGACCAACCTTGTGACATGATTTTGAAAAATGTGTAGACGGGATGACCCCAGGTGGTTTTCGGTATGTAAAAGACACCCCAACCTTATAAATAATTTTTTTTAGATGACAAGCATGAGGGCCGGTACGAAGACATTTCATACAGCTACGCTGACTCAAAAATCTGAGGGTGTTAGCTTATCAAAGTAACAGTGAGTTTAATATTGTGTGACCAAATCTGCGTGTAGTTTTTTCCTTCACTTTATTTTACGCAACTGAAGACTCTTTTATGGTGATGATCTGGGGAGACAAGACGGGCATGGAATGCAGGCTGCTGCTTAGCCAATCAGAGGAGGGGAGATAATTAGATGGGGGCCAGATACAGACATCCAGTTTGGAATTTGACCAGGACACCAGTTAATGCCTCTTGTCTTTGTGATAAGTGCCACGGGAATTCTAACGACCATGGTGGTTCAAAGCCTCATTTTATTTCCGAAAGGCACCTCCTACAGGACAGTGTCCCAGTCATTCCACTGGGGCATTGGATTGGGTTTATTTGGTCCAGAGAAAGGAACGCCCCCTACTGGCCAACAGATACTAGTCCCAGCATTATACTGGATTTCCCTGGTAGTCTCCCATCCAAGCCCCCTAACTAAGTGCAGAGCCACATGGCTTCTGATGTTTGGCACAAGGAGGCTACAGGGTGGTATGACAGCTGAATGGGTCTGAATGGATATGTGTGTGTTAGGCTTTGTGTCCCTATGCTCATACACACGCATTTGTAAGACTGTAACCTTACAAATGTTTATATGTATGCATGAATGTGTGTGTGTCTGGATGCATGACTGTGTATGTATATGTGAGACCGTGTCCTTTTATATGTTTTAAAGTGTGCCAGTGAGAGAATCTGTGTCTGTATGTATGTATGTACAGTATGTGTGTGTGTGTTTGTATGTATATGTGTCTGTCTGTGTGTGTATGTGTGTGTTCATGACAGACCTGAACGCCTCAAGGCAGCTGGATGTGTACAGCGGCAGTGACAGGAGAAACTCAAGGAGAGCTCAATAACAGAGCTGTCAATGTGCTCCCAGTTCCAGTTTATTTTTAGTGCGGCTTCATGAACCTCATACATATTTCAAAAGATCTTTTGTGTATTAGGTGCGAAAGCACACACAATTCAGAGTGAGGGGTAACGCAACATGACTCCTAGAAATATGGGCTTGATTCCCCGATTTGACAGAACGGCTCAAAGGAGGCGCAGATTGGTGAGGTTTGACTTTCAGCAGATAGAGGGAGAAGTTCATTGATTGCATTAAGAGACAAAAACAAAGATGTGTCACCAAGCATGACAAAATGAGGGAGAGACACGTGACCAGGGCTCTGAGGTTTGAAAACACACACACACACACACACCCACACTGTTCACTTGCCTATATTTACACATTCTCTCTCACACACCCATCCCTTCACGCAGACATATTTACACGCTCTTCTCTCTCTCTCTTTCTGACAGACGCAGCTGGCTGACACACACATGTACACACTTGCACATTTTTACACACTCTATCTCCCTGGCACACACACACACACACACCTTCACATGCTTGCACTGACTCTCACTCTGGCAAATTCATGCATTACTGATATGACTTCACATTCCATGTACATTAACGCTCTCTCCCTCTTCCACATATACATATTAATGTTCTCTCTGACGTACACCCTTCTCATATGCTAAACTACCAATTCTTTCTTTGTCTCTCTCTCTCACACACACACACACACACACACACACACACACACACACACACACACATATACAAGACACCACCCTCCACCATTGGGGAGGACACTAAGTCTCCTTAAATGTGTGACCAGACTTTGGGATTTGAACCCTGGCACCCAGACGTGAGGGCATGAATGCTCCTCGGAGCCAGCGGTGCGGCCCATCTCAGATATATCATCCCGTGGCTGTAGATTATCTCATATTATGGTTCAATTTCCCCCGTCTGATTAAATCAAAGTTTATGAAGCTGTCATTGCCTGCGCTGGGTAATGCTGATGATGGTGCCATAATTTTGCTGTAATGCTCCGTGCCGGGTGACGTGAGCTCACAGCTCTCACTCGTCTCCCTCGGGGAGGGTCAGAGGGTCCTGTCCCCCCCCCCCGTGCAGTTGGGTTTGGCTGGGGGGGTGTTTACCTGCCCAGGGGAGAGACAGCGTGGCACCCAAGAAGCCACCAAACACCACATTGAGGTTTCAGTTCAGATGGGAGCTTTGTGAAATTTCGAACAAGCTCTACATTATGTCTGGGTTTTGGTCTCGTTCCTGGTGGCCAGGGGTGCATTTGACATTGGAATTACCTTTTGAATGGGATTGACTATCCTTTTTAACCTAACCTTGTCTAAGACAATAAGCTTCCTATGATAAACTCAGACTCAGATGAAGAAGTAACAGCGCAGCTTGGTAGTGACAAAATAAGCGACAGCACCTCTACGTGTTGACGGGAGAACCTTGTGTTACTTGCCCACAGGGGCGGTGTGATTTCAGTATCAGTCCCTGTAGTTCAGAGAGCGGCCAGCAGAGGGAGGTAAGAGATACCTCAGACTTGGCCTCCAATGAATCCACTGCTGTTGGGTCATGGTCTACAGCAAGGAGTATCAGGTCCTGTCCTGGAGCTAGGCCTGGAGCTGCCCTTGCCTGGTCTAGCTCGACAGAAGCGTTCATATTTCAGAAAGGCAACTCCTCCTGTAACTATATGCAGAGAGGCACAGTGACACGGCACAGGTTTCCTGTGGAGACACTGCGTAAGGCCATCGTCTAACGCCTGTCAGTTAATTTCGCTGGCGGATTCACAAAGACGTCTGTGGCGGCATGAGCAGCATAGTGCTTCTGCTCTTCCCACATTATTTCACCGGGAGCGCCAAAGTCAAAATCTCCCGGGCGCCATTGGAAATCTATCCACAGGCATCGACTGCTCAAGAACTTTCAAGGTGCTCTAACGAGAGGGAGGCGGTCACGTCGATGGTGGCCAGGGCACCGCATCTGCATTATTGACCCGGGGGGGGGGACGCTCCATTGTAGTGGTGTGCGTAAATTGGCTCCAGAGGGCTTTGAGAGTGTGGCGTCGCCCGCGGGTTCCTCCTGTAAATCGCCGCTGTGGAACACTCTCGTTCACTCGCCAGCGCCGGCCTCTCACCACCCCCATACCCCCCCCAGCCCCCCACCCCCCCCTCCACCGCCAGATCGATACCTCATTCCGGCCTGCACAATCGGCCCGCCCATCACCATGGCGACGCCGATGTCACGCGGGGTTCAGCACCAGCTGTTACGACAGATCATCTCTCCTTTGAGCAACTGTAATTGAGTATTTGTACAGTCGGCTGTCACCTGAGACTATTTACATCGGGGGCCTCCGAATGAACAACATTAGTTATGCCCTGCTCTCTGAGGGGGGGGGGGGGGCTTAGCAACTGCTGACCTTACAAATAGTGGGGAGGATGTTGCCATGGCAACCGTGGCTCCATTGGAATTCTGGGGGTGTGTGTGGGGGGGGGGGTTGTTTCTGAGGCAGTTCTATTTTTTTTTTCGGAGAGGGTCATCATTCTGAGAACGCACCTGCCCCCCACCCCCTCCACACACCCCCATCCCCTGGAAAAGGAAGTTTCCAAAACTGTGACCTGCCCCATTATGACTGAAATACAGCCGGGGAGAACTTTAATGTCTGAGCGAAGAAGAAACACTTTTAAATCAATTTGCTTTATTGTTCGCACAAAGGTTGCGACAGTTTAATTAAACACATTAGCATATTAGGAAACATGCAAAGGAAGGTTTAAATGACTTATTATACTTTCAAATGTATGCAGTGCTGCTCCTAGGTTGTAATGCCCAATTGGACAATAACATAAAACAGAAAATCTACAACTAATTTAATTGGATTGCAGCATTACTGAGAATTAAAACAAATAGAGCAACTTTGTGATTAATGTGTCACAATTAAATTGCTTAACACATAAATATGTCAGCTCCTTAAGCTTAAATCCATGAATTACAATGTTCTAAGCTTGGACGCTGAAGCTCCTTCAAATATTTATCCTGGAAAACACCGCTGAAGGTACAATAAAATCAGAATCAGCCTTTAGACTAATATCTAGTCTAATCAAGATCCAGAATTCCTCCGTTCCACCTGACTGTAAAAATGGGGTTGCATCTACCATCCAGGAGAAAGGCTTTGACAACAGCATGAGTAAGAAAGATACATGCTTGGGAATCAGCGAGTAACAATTTTTAGGCATTTCTTTATCAGAGGAATCACTAACACAGCGCACGCACACATGCATGAACACACACGTGCATATATACATAAGCTTATGTATCCTATTCATTTATTCATGGCCATTCCCTCACGTCGTCTCCTGAAAACCAGGAGTGGCACGCACCTCGGAGAGTGCCTCTCATTTCTCTAATTAGCTGTCAGGAGAA
This sequence comes from Megalops cyprinoides, assembly GCF_013368585.1. Taxonomy (NCBI): domain Eukaryota; kingdom Metazoa; phylum Chordata; class Actinopteri; order Elopiformes; family Megalopidae; genus Megalops; species Megalops cyprinoides. The sequence goes on along the minus strand of NC_050596.1, from coordinate 29,624,262 downwards.
ATGTGTGTCCAGTATTTCATGGAGATTCATGCATCCATCTAACTTGCAAAAGACCCAGGACAATATTTCATCAAGGAGAATGGGATGAAAACATTATTTAAATAAAAATGTTTGTATGAACGGTCAGGGACGTTGTTTTCATCTCTCAGAGGGCATTCGGTATCCATGGCTATGAAGAAAAAAAAAAAAAAACAAGCTCGCTCATGACTCACAAGAAGTGAGTTAATCTGCAAAAGATTTGCATGCGTTTTCGCCCAAAAAAATTTGTTTAAACAGATTCACAAATTTTCCGATAACTAATACCCTTGCATTTCAGAAATCCTTTTGCCTGTGATTTTTCTTTATCTCCCATATGACAAGGCAGGTCAAAGTCGTGTCGGACACGGCCCCTCTGTGTTTCGACAGGTGACAAGATACCAGCTCATCTGAGGACATTTGCAAAGGGAATTAAATTTTTTTCCCCCTCCTCACCAGACAAACAAGATGCAAACAAGATTCATTCCTGTAAGAGCGTTGAAAAGTAATTTGAGTGACCTTTAGAATTTGTCATTTTAACCTATTGTATTATGTTGATTCATTCTTGCGCGTTCGCCTTCCGATTGAAATTGAAAATAGAAAAGTTGGAAATGTAAGCAGTTCACATTCATTGGCATGCAAGTGTCCAACGAGGAAAAAAAAAACCTACATTAAACTGTAATGGTATGTCACGGTCTTCTATGATTGCTGTGACAATATCGAGGTGTTATTTGCTTCATGACAGTCAAGGCTTTAAGTCTTCCACACCTTAAAATATCATTGGCCGTTTAAATAATCATTAGAAACGGCAAACTTAGTGCTATGCTGCTCTCGCTAGCATGATCATCTAAAAAGCTATTACACCGTAATGAATTAAATCTATTGGTCATTCATCTTCAGCCAAGTCATCAGATTTTATAGTGTGAATGCCAGAATCGTCGATGACTTCAGAGAAACGGCAGGAAAGAAATCCACGAATTATGGTCATAACTCACGAGTTTCTCATATTGGCTATGCCCGGGAAGCCTAAGCAGTCCCTCATTAGAATGAAGAACGCAGAGCGGGCCTTCATTTGTACATCGCCTATGCAGATGATATCTACGGGGTGCCAAGATGATGTACTGTCATGATTTTTCACCATGATCTGGTTTAAAGACGCGCTCACCAGGATACCCCTGACGCCCGCCTGTGCCGATCTCGCCGTGCTGATGCCGTGAATACCAATGCCGTGGTGCCGGATCCCTCGGCGTGCCCCGTCAGACGGCTCCGAAAAATGCCACCTACGCAGGTCCGTGCGGCTTCAAGAGGCCCCCACCCCCGTACGGTCGCGTTCCTGTTCGCTCAGAGGGCCGTGGGGAGAGGATTCGGACTCGGGAGGGAAGGACCGCGAGCTACGCGTCGAGGAGGGAAACACCACCAGTCCCGCCGAAGCGTGCCTCTCCGTCGGAGGGAATAAAGAGCCTCCGCGGGGCCCTGATTCGATTGCCGCACCCGCAGGTCACGGGGAAGAGTGCGTACTGACACTGATGTATAGCGTGGAGCCAGCGGCGCCCGATGCCGACACGCCGGAGATCAGGTTAAGTCTGCCCCATTTCATCTGCGCCAGGCTCCCGCTCGCCGCTCATCCGTTTACGCCGAGGGGGGCGAAGACGTTCATCCGATCTGCCGATCCCAAATCCCGAATCCCTCGCCGGAAACGCGTGTCGAGCGGGGAGAGCAGAAGGGCTGAGCGGATTTAGCTGGCGAACTGAAAGGCAGGAACAGTGACAGTTACCGCCGTGGAACTGACAGAGGAAACAGCGGGACTGCAGCCTGGAAACATGAGTATGAGATCAGTGTTGCCGATTTGTCTATTAATTACGCAACATTTACCTGAACTGGAGTCATTGTACACAGTGTAGAGTTTCCCCATAAAACCATTACGAGAGCTCAGCTTTTGGGAGACGGCCTTGAGGGAGGCCAGGCCATGTTCTTTTTGACATCAGCACTCTGAGTAATAAGATTGGCACATTGCTGAGGACTTCTGTCTCAGAACAGTGACCTTTTGTGGTGTTGCTGCTGCGCCGGTCTAAAGCACGTCCCTAATTACAGCGGTCTCCCCTCAGGGGACAGCAGTAAAAGACACCGGCTGCATAATTCATGTCCATTCTTTCCACTGTTTTTTCTTTCTCCCTTTCTCTTTGGACAGTGACACTAAGGGAACTTTTCAGCTGTGGAAAAATGTGCGGCAGATTCGAGCAAACGAGAGGCAGGGGCCGTGTCACAGACGGGCGTCACACTGACTTCAAAGCCACATCTCAGGGTGTCTTCTTACATACGCTGATTAACCAGAAAACACAAACAACAACCACAATGCCTATAGACTGTCCCTCAAACACAAGCCTTGTACAGACATCACAGCGGTGCTGGCAATGAGCGTGACTTCAGAGGGCCTCCTACAGGAGCCGCTGCTGGAGGTAGGACCTGCCCCTGGGACAAAAGGAAGGAGGGAGAGCTCAGCTGGACACGACCACAGCGCCGGGGCCTGGGGTGAATTCACCTCCCGCGCCTCTGACACCTGTACCCCAACAGCCGCCATACAGGAAAAGGCCCGAACAATAAAGCCCATTCTGCCTCAGCAGCAGACGCGGTTTGGCGGGGGCCTGCTCGTTATCGCCCGAGGGGACAGACGGAGGCAGACCGCGGGCCGCGCCGTAAACGTCCCCAGCACAAAGCTAACGAGAGGAAGTGAATTACTTCACACCTCGGCATGATGCACTAAAGATGTTCGCTTTGCACAGGAACACAATCAATTAGACGCCCACGCTAGAAACCAGCCTTAGGAACTCTCCTTTCAGCCTCATTCAACACCCGGAGACATTAAAATGCCCATACACTGATGCAATGCTGGTTATGACACATCCTGTTTTATTGTTTCAAGAAATACGCCATACGTGAGAGGCCTCTGAACAAATGGGCCAGTACCATAGATACAGAAATACTAGACTGGTCAAAAGATTTACTTTATGCATTCAATATGTTGCCCTGAAAAACTGTACATGCAGGGCACATTTAACTTTAGTCAGAGTCTTGACGCATTGCCATTGCAGATGAAGCCTCATATTTAAATTTGGACAAACAAATCTAACAATGACCGTATGAACACAAGTTCACATATATGGATTCACATATATACAGCCTCTACTGTGGCACTTCAAAGAGCTCAAAAAAAGTTTCTGCAGTTACGTAATCTGTAGAATGCTGAAGAACTCTTAGAAGTTGGCAGATGCTTCTCTAAGAAAAAGTTCTTCAACTTGCATCTGTGGCTGCAGGCAGCATGAGCTTGATTATTAAACCACAAGATAATTATCAGTTTCACATCAAATAAGGCAACATTCACAGCATTATAAAACTGGTGTGGGGGAAAAAAAAGAACCCATCTGTAAACATTTGGTGTCTTTGAGTTTCAGCATTTTGTCACATTTGGTTTCATTGCTGGCTGGTTGGAAAATAAATTTTGTTCCAGGGACGAGCGAGACGCCAAATTTGGATCCCGCTGGATACACACTGAACTTGTTTATGCTCCACATTTTTCCCAGAAGTGCGATACAGAAACACTGAGGTTTCAGAATCCAGGGCAGACAGCCGTGTTTGATAGCTGGAAAATCTGAAATCATGGTAATGGCCAGGGAAACAAAACCAGCAAAAACGCTCACAACTCTGAATTTACAGGACTGTTTATACCCTTCCTGGTTTTCACTCCTCCACACATTCCACTACCCAAACTAATTAGCAGCTGAGTAAAACTCAAGCCACACTGGGTTTTTTTTTGCTACTCGTGAAAAACGGCCAGGCATCCAGCGTGCCCTGCGTTTCTCTGCGATAACGTGTCCGTCCAAGTGATGACACTGCAAGTGGGTGAGAGAAGGCTCTGAACACCGCCAGCTCCTCGCGGGGTCTCGCGCGTTAAAGAGGAGCCTCTCACAGAGGTTATTTTTACCTGCGCACCTGGCAGCGCTTTCGGACTTGCTCCAGCCTGCAGATTCCTCTGTCCCCCTCAGTGCAATCAGATGCCGGAGCAAGCGGTCTTCATTCACTGCAATTAAAATTCTGCCTTTTCCTCCTCTCCCGACACGCAATTACTGCTCCTGTGCTGTTCCCTCTAATTGCTCTTGCTGAGGATACTGGTGGCAAGCCAATGATTCTGAGAGGTAGGGGGATTATCTTCTTTCTGTTGCTCAGGAACCTTAAAAAAATCATTTGTAAACTCCCCTGTGTAATTCCCGGGCCTGATGATAAATTGTCCTATAAAATTAGCCCCAGACGCTTTCATTTTTACCGCCACGAATATTAATTAATGTTAACTCTCCCCTTTTTTTGTCGCCAGCGTCATCTTTTGAATATTCAATGCGGGTTGCATTAGCGTACTGGCACTCAGATAGCCAAAACACACACACACATACATACACATATACACACACATATACATACACACATACACACACATACATACACATATACACACACACACACATACATACACACACACACACACATACACATACACACACATACATACACATATACACACACACACACATACATACACACATACACACACACACACACATACACACACATACACACACATACATACACACACACACACATACATACATACACATACACACACACACACACACATACACATACACATACACACACACACACACACATACACACACACACACACACACAGCCCGAATTAAAAGACGTGTTTTGGGTCATAAATAATACTTGTAGGAGGCCATCGGGTGAAGTAAGCTAGCAAGCACGTATTTAAATAATGTCTCATCTTGTGGCAACCCAGGGAGACATCAGACATTATGCAAAGGTGCAGCTCCGGCTTCTGTTTCCTTTCAGAAAGGAAGAGAAGTCACATTTCATTCAGCCTGTGTTTATTTAACCCTTGTGACAAATGACTTTCGGAATAAATGCCACATAATCGCGTATTCCCTATACTGTCAAACAATATTGCGTGGCGCTCAAAGTCACCTTGACTGAACGTTTGCCCAAAGAATACATTTCAGTAATGAGATGATGGTTCAGTTTGGCCTGAATCATATTAACATTATAAGAACCCCTCTTGCTATGCTGGAATTGAACACAGAATAATATCTGAGCACATTTTACAACCAATTATGATGCTGATATGTGCCTCTGACTGGGCTTGACTTTGTATATCATTGTGCTTCAAAAGGAAAACATCTGAGATATACATGCAATTTTCCACTGAGTTTGCTGTTTCTGGGGCCAACAACAACAGCTTGCATGTATGTTTGAATTCAGTTTTTTTGCTTCTCCAAAATTCCTGTGTAATGTATCACAGAACATCGCAGTGAATACAAACCAGGCTATATCTGCCACTATTAAATGTAAAACATTCATATTTCCATCTACAGTGATTGTTTTCTTCATGATAACTAAACTCTGGTCCACATTCCAACACCACTCTCTGCTCTCACAATGTAATATATACACATATTCTAAAGTAAGGTCTGAAAACTATTTTTAACCTTAAATATGAACATAGATGAAGAGGAGTATTATACTGCCCCGTTATTCAGAGACTAATGCAGATCTGCAATATCAATTTAGAGTTGAAATATTTACAGATGCTGTTTGTTCTTCATTACAATAGTATTGACTTTTCTCAGGAGTGAAATCGATAAACACCCCTCTTCTTCTTTTGGAAAAGTCAGATTCTACCTCCATGGTAACTCCAGTATTTATGCCCATCAGAGTGTGTGTTCCAGTCTACAATACAAGTAATAATGTTAATCAATACCTTCGCAATTAATACTGTGGAGAGTTCACCAAAGTGTAAATCTCGGACAGTTAATTTGCAGCGCGGCTGAGGACATGCAGCTCCCAGAGGCAGCTAAATCTTGTGAGATGTGCACCGGGGGTTACGGATTTTAGCTTATCTCGGCTGAAACCGCGTCAGGGCCTGGAGCCTCGGCTGAGAGGGAGAGCCGGACAGTTTGATATACCGCAAGCTACAAACCTGACGGCCAATGAAGTACCTTCTTTCAGCGTCAGAACGCTAAGGCTCTCATTAGAGAACATGATGGAGACGGATCATCACGTTCGCCCCCGAAACTGGAACAAAGGCCACCGATTTACAGATACATCATGATAGGTGGTGGTGGGGGGGATAGAGACTGCAAAACTAAACACAAAATAAACACACCTATTATTTTCCAGCCCACCCAGCGTGAGGGTGTGTACCTCGATGTTCCGATGGAAAGGCCAGCGCTGGCCGTGCCGATGGAACGTCCTGTTTTGATGGTGTACCGCGCTGCAGCGCTTGGCCGGACTCTCAGAGGAAATACCTCTAGACTTCAGGCCTCACCTAGACATGCACGCGTGACCACAGAGAGGCTCATAACACTGAACTCTCACAGAGACGCGAGGCGTTGTGAGTGGAAGCTCGTGCCATTATTTCAACTGCTGGCAATGCATCTATTTTGCATTACACATACTCATCGTTACATAATTACTTAAGTATCACCTAACATAAAGTGACATAAACAATCCCTTAGATACCATTATGTGGTACATTATTTTCATGTACTATGATTCGATACCATCTACCATAAATAAAACAGTTGATTTATTGCTGTTATCTGTTATATGCTGACAAATAAAATTTGTACTCGTTTGACTGCAAACATAGCAATTAAAAAACTCCCTTGAACCACAGTGATCCAGCAAGATGCTACTGGATCACTACTTAATCCTACACAATTGTGGGATGGTGGTGGCAGGGTTTTCTGAGAACCCGTCACTGGAGTGCAGGCCACATTGTCTTCTCATTTCAAATGTAAGGGTGGTTTGTTATTATTTAGCTGGCCCTGTCATCCCAGGTGACTTACAGACAGCTGCTTTTCACCGGGGCAGTTCAAGCAAAATACCTGGCCCAAGGGCACCAGTAACAGCTGCACACCCACATTCTAAGGCCGCAGTTCAGAGCAGAAACCTTTTCCCCACACACAGTGTCTCTGGATTATGATTTAACGTTGTATTTTGTCTGCGAAAGCAGTCCATTAATTTTCTGCTGATTACATTTTCTTTGGCAACACACCACGTTATATTGCGAAATCAAAGACTCCACTTATGGATCCGGACAGACGATACAAACTGCGATACTAATGCGAAATATAATTGTTTGAAAATGAGTCATTTCCAAATAATTAGGGAGGGGTAAATCCGTAATAAGATAGCGGGCGTTTAACAGCCATGGAACAGCTGCATGCAGATGGGCTGCCAATACGGGTTTCCTGCAAAGACGTATAGCGTTACTGTTTAACTTTATAATAGGGGCTTTATTAATGTAGTGCATTTCTTCCGCCTAATAACGCAACAACACAAATAAAATAAATTGTGATCAATCGAGGGGAGCAGAGACAGATGAGGAGTCCGTCAGACTGGCGATGATATCAATTTATCTCTTTAATGCATCTCCACAGGGTTCTCTCACTAAGGGATACAGATTATGGGGACTTTCTCTCTCTCCCTCCCAGGGAGATGAATGAGCAGGCATGAATGGGAATTAACATTATCATGCAGGATGGGGAAAAATCCCCCTTTACTGTTTATTTGCTTGTTCTTAAGCATGCGAGGGAGGTTCATCTACCGCAGGAGGTGGAAGCAGGTTTAGGCTTGGCATTTCGTACCTTACCCCCTTGCTCTTTCAGCAACTGGGAGTTATTTTCTGTGTGTGTGTGGATGTCATTTTGGATATTGTTTGCAGAAGGAAGGTGAAAGGGCTCCTCAGCTCAGCTCTGGTCTGTGCCGTTTCTCACTGCTGTCGTCTGGAGAGAGGCCTGCCAGCAGGGTGGCGCTTCGGGTTGGGGATTTTTTGACAGTGAGATTCTCGTCACACCCTGTCCCATCAGCGGGACAGAGGCTGGTGTCGGGCGCGGAGGGAAAAGGCGGGGCGGGGAGGGGGCGGCGAAATTCAGGAGCCAAGATGCGAGCTTGGCGCCAGTTCCTGTGTTCAGGGCCTGGTGCTGAAACAAGGCCCGGTGCGGTGCTCGGTGAGAGGGGTCACACCCTGAGCCAGTGAGCCAGGCCTCCCTGCAGAAACTCCCGCAGAAACAGAGGAAGAGACTCAGCCAGACCAGGCTGGCTCTTCAGCAGGAGCTGCAGCGAGAGGCCAGAGTCCCTGTAAAACGCTCGCGTGGAAAGTGGGGCCTTGCAACTGCTGTCTAACCAAATCAGCACAAATCAAGACCTAGAGGAACACCTCTGTTCCCCGTTCTGTCCCTCAGTCCATGAGGCTCGTTTTCCCCTGTCCTGCTGCCAAGACGAAGCGTTTTTCTTCCTGTCAGAGTTCTTCCTTCCCCTCTCTCTCTATGCCAATGAGAGCAGAGTGACACTCTCTGTCCACCAGGGAGCGCCAGGGAGCCCGAGCACCCAGACATTGAAAGCACTTCAGTATGTCAACAAACTTAGATTCCCTGTTTATTCAGTTCAGTTAATCTAAACACACACACACACACACACACACACACATACAAATACATATATTATAAACAGGCCAAAAATACACAATGCCTGTAGATATAAACATTATAGCGCAACTTCTTCCCTTCCACATCCCTAACAATTGCAGTAATCACAACCATAACTCATTCAAGGTATCAAAAAATTTCAATATGCATTTTTGATCTTTAAATGCTTATCTTTCAGCTGTGCCTATAGAAGTATCTGTTTAAGCTTAAGAACATGACTAAACCTACAAGTAAACAACCAGCTTAAATTTTCTCACCAAGGTGGAGAGAAACAAAAAGTCAAAAATCTCACATTCTTTTAAAACAAAAAAAAATACCCTCAATCCTGAAGTTCCTCTGTTTTCAGAAAGCAATTGTCTGGCATTTCATGAGGCCCAAGGTCAAATTTAGCCGAGGTCGTAAATTGTTTTGTTTGATGGCCCCACATTTGCCTCAATAGCGGGGAAAGGCCAGCGTCGTAAAGGCGTAAAAAGACAAGGCGCAGACTCCAGGCAAGGCGGCCCTCATTCACTTGGAGTTTCATGGCAAATAAAGCCGGTTTGCTGACTGGGCCCTGAGTAAGACACCACAATGGCAAATTCAAAGCTGGACCGTCCCATTGTTGGCTTCACAGAGTCCTGGCTTTGGGCTGGCATTGTACTGCCTTTTTACTTTACTCCTTAGAACAGACACTGTTCCTGCTCATAAACTAACCAAAAGAGCAGACCTCTGCTGCAAATTGCACCCTTTAAAACATAACGATTGCTCTATATCTGATGATACATTATAACTTGTACTGGACTGCTGAAAGCTCACATGTGGTTGTGTATGTGTATGTGTGTGTGTGTGTGTGTGTGTGTGTGTGTGTGTGTGTATGTGTGTGTGTGTGTGTGTGTGTGTGTATGTGTGTGTAATTCATGTGCGCTTTTAACTTGATGACATATTCCGCAAAAAATGGCCTAGGAATACTACACACAGCAGTGACGATGTAAGCTTTTCCCAAGTCGCTCCAAATTAGCTTGAAAGCATAACAGTGCAGGTTGAGAAATCATCATTAGTTATTAGCCAAACATGATTAAGCTATGAATTCTACCCTGAGCCCTGACAAACAGGTGAAGCTTTCCATGATTTAAAAAGAGTATTTACATAATTTTACATATATTGACCATACTGTTTACATACATGTTTACATTACATATAATAGTTACATATAAACATGCACACAGAAAAGCTCAGAAAAAATATACCTTTGTATATGTACCTTTCCTCATTAGTTACCATTCAAAATTTCAAGGACTGTTATAAAATAAAGCAAATACTTCCCAGTATTGCCTGTAAAGTATAAAATAAAAAACTATCGAGTTGTCAGTCATCTCATAAGTATTCTTCCTAAAGTGGCCCTGTGTAACCTGCCACATGCATTCTTTCCTTCATCACAGAGTCATACAAACTCCCAACAAGAAATGTGGACCCTTGTACCTGCTAAACTCTGATCACCCACTGTTCACTACAAAGCAAAAAACGGCAGCAAAAAGGCCCAAAAATTTCTAAGAACCCTGTGTAAGCAGGGAAAAGATTCTAGAACCGCTCACTGAGTAAGAGGTCATGAGACCGTGGAGGAAGTGACAGGGTAAATCCCCCAGGCCTGGTTTCCTTATGAGAGACCCCACTAATCCTGCCGGGCGGGGCGGCCTCCACAGCTGGGCGGGCGTGTGCGAGCTCGGCTATCACATCCAGGTCAAAGGTACAAGCCTGCATCTGCTTCTCGTTAACTGCCGTTTTAACGAGCCATCACGCCCCGATATGAGCAAACCCCACCCCCCCCTCCATCCCCACACCCCCAGCAAGAAAAATAAAAAAAAAAAAAAGACAGAGGTTCCGCAAAGTGTTTTCAGATTCATCAACGGCTCGGCCACGGCCACCGCGCTGCGGTGGGCGTTTCTGGGTATTCTCCGCTCTCCAGAGGCCCGAATGAGCGTACAGTGCGCGGTCTCTCCCCTCGCACTGAAAGGACATTAAAAGCGGTCGGTGGAGGAGCTTCTGGCTACACATAAAAGCCCGCAGGCCCCAATCCAGAGCCACCGCCACTGAGCGGATAATGAGTGCCATAAAACTGTCAGGGGGAAAGGATGAATGTGCGCTGGATCCGCCGCCTGTAATTCAGATGTACCTCTAAGTAGCCAGAAGAATTATAAGAAATGGTTTTCTACAGCATTGATCAGACCACACGGCAGAAAATATGAAGGAGTGAGGAACCTGGTGGAGGCCCGCAGTAACTCTCCATCCCTGGGACCGTCGAAGCACCGCGGCCTGGAGGCGGGCCAGCTCCGGCCTCTCTTTACGCACTCCAGATAAAGCTCCTCTAAAAATGTAACCTACGCGCCGATCTCACCGTCAAGCTTTCTGTTACCTCGCAGAAATCTGAAACGGCCTTTATTGTTCCGTCCTCTCCAGTCTGCAGTCAGCCAGATATCCATAATGCAGCTTTTGCTGCAATTCCTACAGAGGTTTCAATAATTAGAATATTTTATTCATTAGCGACGGTTGTTTATATTAGCAAGCAATCTGACTAGGCTGAATAATGATAAATCACGGGGGGAAATCGTTATTTCTGTAAACATTTATCGCATCCCTACAGCGACACCGTTTTGAACAGGCCTGCGTGTAGCATGCGCACGACCAATCAAATGATCTGAAATCTGCATGCATATTTCAGCAAGACACACAGGGCATAACGTGAACGGTACTTACGGCTTCCAGATCTATGCAGGAGTAGAACATTACCATAAATATGAAGTCCAAGTGTATGGTGGATCTTCCCAAATTAGATTTGCTTTGAACGAAAACAGTAGGCAGCTTAAAAAAAAGCACTGTTTTGACAAATGAATGTGACACGCGGTATAAAATAATTTGACAAGTGACAAATGTCGGTCAGTAATAAAATGTGAAAATCGGTGCACCACAGATACGGTCTCTTCCGTTTAAATATTCACGGAGGATATTAAAAACTATTTGAAAGATTTAAAAGATCTGATAAGGTTTCATTTCATTTGATTACATTTTTCAGCGATCCAAAAAAAAAAAAATTACTGACAAATCTTAGCAAGAGGGAAGAAAACTGAACATTGGATGTGAAATACTGTTTTTTCATGCCACCCTGTTTAACAATTGTCTGGTTTCTGATTTAAATGAAGAAGGAGATAGATTATCGTCTTTCAAACCGATAAACAAAGCTCTGGTGAGAGCCAAACATAACCCAAGAATAATTCAATACGGTAACATGGTATGGTTTCTTTACTTAGCAGGGCACCATTATCCTGAGCAAAAAACGCAACATTTATGTCTACAGCTGGTTATTTACTCAAGTAAATCTGATTAAACACACCTTGCTGAAGGGTAAAACACCAGCCCTCCATCTGGGAACGGAACCAACGGCCTGGACCCGTACCACTACACCACACTGCTGCCCACCCATAACCGTAAAACAACTGTAAAGCTCAGCTCGTGTACGGCAAAGCCAGGGAAATAGGAAACAGCTGATGAATAACGCCAGGTTCTACCATGGCATATTCTCTGCAGAGAGAAGAACAAGAAAAAAAACACTGGAGAAACGGTACAGGTGCATTGCAGTATGGGAAGAGGCGGAACAGGGACGACAGCAGAGCTTCAATGCACACAAGCCTCCCACAAGGGCCTCTGCTTCAATAACCCCCGCAGAATGTAATTGAATCAATAACATAATCCATCCAGGCCTGTTTGAATTGGCACAATGAGGTTGTTAACATTTTACCTTCATATACACGCTGTGGTGTGTGTGTGTATGTTTTCGGTTGAATGCATCTGGCAGGTTCTCAGCTTGCATCTGAAATGATTGCGCTCGCTGTGCCCAGTTGTGAAGTGTCTAGGAAAACAAAAAAACAAACAAAAAAAAAAGCAGCGCACAGTTATTGCTCTTACTGCAAACCAGGACCTGGAAAGAAGGAACGTTCTTCTAAAATGTGCATCCGCTTTTATGAAAAGCAGATTCTTTTAAAATGTGTATCTGTTTTTATAAAGAGCAGGTACTGAAACAAAGTGCCAAAAGCATTCGCAGTAGTAGCATTGCAGGGACTAGCTGCTGTGCAATAGACGTGTGAACATTTGCTTCTTTCCACCACATGCAACCCTCGGCGCTCCAATCAAAGGCTTCCAACAGCGTGGCGGTCAGCGCGGCATCTATGTCGCAATGTTATTTTGCAGCGAATGGCGATGGGGAGATTAGAGATCAGCCGAGGTTACACGAACCGCACGATTATTTTTATCGAGGACGAGACAAAGCCCGTTCGGAGCGCCGATTTCTTTTCCCACTTTCGTCATTTTCTCCATTTGCGGGGCCAGCCGGGATCAAGGTAGGGGACCTCTGGCAGGCGTTTCAAAGGAAAAGGGGGTTGGAAAACAGCGCTCTCCGGGCAGGCGCTGAGGATGGCTCTCTCCCCGGGGGGCGGGGGGGCTCGGCCGCGGTTCCTGCCCTGCCGTGCACCGCCCCGTCCCGCTCCGTGCCCGGGACCGAGGGGCACGGTGCCCTCTGAAAGAGAACAAGCCGGGCGTGCTGAAAGACGAAGCGCCCCACGCTTACACACTTCCTCAGTCTGTTTTTTATTTATGTTTCAGGGGGGACGCGGGTTACGTGTTAACCCCGCGTGCACCGCTGTGGCTGCCAGCTGCCACGGGCCTTTATTGTTTCACTATTTTCGACGATTGTACTGTCCCCCCCCTCCCTCCCTCTCTCTCTCTCTCTCTCTCTCTCTCCCTCTCCCCCCTGTCAGCAGTGTCCCTCCCCAGTCCATTGAGGCCTCTTTTGCTGGTGCAGCAGAGTAATTGGTGAAGGTGAGAAACCGGCCCCGGTGGAGGGGTCAAGGACAGAATTCGATCGGACATGTTTGTTACCATGGAGACTTGAGACATGTCTAGGGTTCCACTGTTTCTCCTCAGTGTACTGAATCAGATATATGTGCCGATATATATATATGTATAATGACACGGCAAGTGCTCGCATACTGTTCACTGAGATTCAACAAATAAAGACACTGTAGCTGTAGTCCAGCTCTGCGTTAACACAGTGCCATCCAAGGAAATATATACAGACAGACAGCACTGAGGCTCACTGCAGCACACCATGCGGCTTCTGCCTGATTTAAAGACCATCATGCCGCATTTGCTTTGTCTGGACTGTAATACAAACTCCATTAGCTTTAGGGCTTATTGACAGGAGTTTTGCCCTCCAAGTTCATGACAGATGCAGGGTGAACTTTTTCATATGTTGAAGTCACTTTTGAACACGCATGCCTGTTAAACAATCACCAGGAAAAAATGTGTCGATGACTCCAACTTCAACAAACACCTAAGATATGATTTACCATTCATCAAGCATGGCTTCTTGAAGTCATTTTTGTGGTATGAATTTTTTCAACCCCAACAAGTACACAATAAAGGCGAAATGAAATAAACACTATGCTGAGTAGGGACATATGTTCTGCTAATTATCTTTTATGTATTGCTTTGTTTTTGCTTTTTTTAAGTGTTGTTTTCCACATTTGCATGATTTACTATTCATGAATTTATGTATCGGGGGGGAAAAAACATGCACTCTTGGAAGCCATAAGTCACGGGCTGAAATTCTGCCTTATTTACATTTTTATACATTCCTTATTATCTCTACGTCAGTACTGTGATTGGTGTGAAACCTTTTAAGGAAGTGGAAAAGTATGATTCCATTGGGTGCCCTGCATTCTGCAAGCAGCTGCCGTGTCCCTAAAAGGTGAATCCAGTCTGTATTCTCAGTTCTATGGAGATCCCATCATCAATTGTGATGTCATAGTGGCCCTCCTAAAGGCCCTTCCTGGCAAAGCCAATTTGATCTATCCTAATGCAATTCATTATCCAATACAGTTACATCACCGACTCCCATCCTCCCTGCTGATTGGTTGATTAAATCAATGACATGAGCAAGTGTGGAACTGGAGACATGCCTGGCCACTAGGGGGGACGTTGTGCTGAATGACCTTACTGCTACTGCAAGTTCTCTGGGATTTCAGTTACTTTTTTAGGAGACATGAAATGGGCCCTGTTAGAGTATGTCAAACATGGTTTGGTTGTACTGTTGGACCAAATGTTAAATTAACAGTTTCAATGCAGGCTTTATCCACATATCAGAAACATATAGGTATATATAGTACAAACCACATTCCTGCGGCATGAAAATTTAAAGCGGTTAAGCACAATAAAGACATTGGATTATATATGTGCCGAAGCTGAGAATAACCAAATGATAAAACATTTGCACTGCAACTAAGAAACAAACCACTATAAACAAGACGGTACAAGCGCAGGGAGAAACAACATCAATGCCCTTGAAAAACACAGCGGCCACAATCTAGAGTAAGCACATGGTGCAGCAAAACACCCAGAGGGGGAAAACGAGCAAAAACAAACGAGTGTGTGTGTGTGTGTGCGTGTGTGTGTGTGTGTGTGTGCATGTGTGTGTGTGCCTGTGGAAATATCCGCCTGGCAGTTGTTTTTGATTAACGCCCTGGCTGTGATTCTGAAGGCATGCCGACTGGATTAGGTCCAATTAAATCGGCCATATGCCGCAGGTACCTCCAGTTATTTTGCCGCCATTAAAGGAACGGGGGTGTCGGAGTGGTCTCATCCCGAATGCTGTTTTTTATGGCCGGGGGTTTTTGGCAGGGAGCCCCGGGTTTCATTAAGCCACGTTTCCATTATTAATGCGTGGCTGGGGCGTGCGGGTTTAGGGCGAGATTTTACACACCTTGAATGCTCCAGCCCGCAGGTCTAATGCATAGATGCTGCTGACTGCATATTTTTTTTAAAATGGGTCTGGACTGATCGCCACGGGGTAAATCAGAAGCATGCACACCGATACCACCCACACGCATGCCCCGGAAACGGGCCCTGTGTCCTCCTCACACGCGCGGCCGTACACAGCTCATTACTAGCACACGCGTGCCAGGATGCAGCAGTGTCATGAATAAAACTGCTCCGATTTTCCTCCGCAATGTACGCTACTTTTATGGATTTCATCTGGGTTTGTTCTTCGCATACTTTTTGCACTGTTTCCCTCAGATATTGAGTCTCCATTGGGTGAGGATAGATCTAATTCCTCAGGCTACAAAAGGACACAGTGGATTTGTTATTTATTTGTTATTGATTGTACGTTTTTCCTTTATTCAATTGCTGGATTTTTTGCTTTGTTGGTAAAACAGTGAAAGAGCCCTGCCGAGAATCAATAGCATAAGGTTGGAGAGGTAAAAATAATTGAGCATTTCAGATCCCAACAGACGCTGATGAAGCTTGTTAAAAAGAAAAAAAATAGGCAGCACAATGGAATTTTCCCTTAACATATTATGTTCACAAAAAATATTTTCTTCTCAACCAATACAGGTGACCCTTTCATCTTAAAATACAACTATGCATCCCCGGTATTGACTGGTTTACATTTTCTTCACCTACTGCACTAGCGAGTGTGCAGGAGAATACATGAAGGAGTGTGGAGGCTAAATGTTGTAGTGTGAAGGAGACTGAGGGGAAATGTTGAAGTGTGAAGGAGACTACAGGAGGCTAAATGTTGAAGTGTGAAGGAGACTACAGGAGGCTAAATGTTGAAGTGTGAAGGAGACTACAGGAGGCTAAATGTTGAAGTGTGAAGGAACTACAGGAGGCTAAATGTTGCAGTGTAAAGGAGACTACAGGAGGCTAAATGTTGTAGTGTGAAGGAGACTGAGGGGAAATGTTGCAGTGTGAAGGAGACTACAGGAGGCTAAATGTTGTAGTGTGAAGGAGACTACAGGAGGCTAAATGTTGTAGTGTGAAGGAGACTGAGGGGAAATGTTGTAGTGTGAAGGAGACTGCAGCAGGGTAAATGTTGGCGTTTGGCGCAGGCTCCGGAGGGAAAACGCAGGCGTGCAGATGAAGCTGGCGGCGTCCCATGCGGGCCGGCGGTGGGCGGTGGAATGTGTCGGCCAGATGCTGCGCCTGCCTCCCGCCTGGCGCCCTAGAGCTGCGGCACACATTTATTTGGTGTAATTGCCATCAGAGCCCGCACCTCAGGGTCCTCTAATTCCCTGCTTTATTTCAGCCGCCGTGAGGAGGAACATCTGTCCCGTCCCATCCCCCCCCCCCCCCCCCCCCCTTACCCTCCCACCTCTCCCCGCCAGGGGCGCGGCTTGCTGTACACGAATGCAGGCAAAAGGGCCAACCACCAGGAGCGCGCCTCTTGTCTATGTCTGTGACACCATCAGGTTCAGCAGAAATACATTACGCTTCACCGGTGCCGGGGGGGGGGGGGGGGGGGGGGGGGGGGGGTGCCGGGGGGATGGTGGGGGGGTGTATGTGCGTGTGTGTGTGTGTGTGTGTGTGTGTGTGTGTGTGGGGGGGTACCGTTTCTAATTACACACTTAAAAGGGAATTAGGCTCTTTTTATTAGGAGTCCCTGACAGTGGCCATGGAGAGGGGAGATGCCAGCTGATAAGCTTTGACAGGAAAGCTCTTTAGAGGAACCAAACGATTAAAATATGTGATCGTGCCCCAATACTCAGTCTCCCACACCTCATTCACAGCAGGGGAGGTGAAGGCGCACTAAAGTGGTTCTAGTTGGTTTCTGGGTTTCACTTTTGTATCAGATTAAATGAGGTAAAGGGGTCAAAAGATTACAGAGCACAGAGTGCAGTGTGTGTGGATGCAAGTGTGTGTGTGTGTGTGTGTGTGTGTGTGTGTGTGTGTGTGTATTGGGCTACAACCATAGCCCACCGTACTGCCCACCACAAAGAAGTTCCAATATGTCCAATCCTTTTCACACGCTGAAAGCAGAGAGTTTCGCCTAACCAAAGATTTCCAACCACAGTTGTTTATTATGGGTTTAGCCTGCTGTGAATATGATAAACTACAGCATTTCTTTTGCAGCTATGTTACTGTGCACGCATACACACACACACACACACACACACACACACACGCACACACACACACACACACACACGCACACACACGCACACACACAGACATACACACACACACACACGCGCACACAGTCATAGACACACACACACACACACACACACACACACACACACACACACACACACACACACACACACAAACACACAAACACAAACACAGCCTGACAAACTCCTGGCTTGCAGGGAGATAAATGATTTGAAAGCTGTTTATATGCGACGGGAGACTCTGTGTGTTTGAGACCAACAGCAGGTTGGTGCCTCTCTCCTTTTAAGAGCACGGGCTTTATTGTTGCTATTTTCTGCCGCGCCTCATGGCCCTGCCCCCAGGGAGCTGCAGCTCAAGCTGTTTACTGCTCCCTCCCGAGGTGGCCGCCCTCAGCTGCAACGCCACTGCTCCACACCGGGCCGGGACTCCCAGGTCAGCGTGTGACCCCGGCAGGTTGGCCGGACAGGTGCGTTGCTGGGGGGTACTGCTGGCTCATGTCCACGGCCCCTTCCCCGTCGATTCCTCGCACGCATCGCATCAGACGCACAAGCGAAACATTAACAAAAACATGCACCTCTCCCTTTGCATCTGCAATGCAGAGTAAATGCGCCATCACTACGCGGACGCCACATCGCGATCACGAGCCGCTGACGGAACGGGTCCATCCCCCGTCCCCTCCCCGAGCCCTGGGGTTCTGCCGTGCAACCCGCCCCCGCACGCGACCATCAGTCATTCCGCTCTCCGCCGCCGCGGCTGGCCCGCCGACGCCGCCCAGGCTCCGCCGCGCATTTAAACACCGGCCCGGCTCATTAACATGCGCGGATCGAGCGGCGAGAGCCAATTACATCCGTCTTGCCTGTCGCTTGGGCCTGCTCGCCGCTGAGAGTCGTTAGCGTTTTACTGCCCCCCCCCCAACCCCCCGCACCAGCTCTCCCAACACGCTCTTGCTCTCATTATTCCACAGCGTGCTCACCGGGACACGGTGTCAAAACACACCTCACAAAACACACTTTTCCCGGGCCCTGACAACACGAAACACAAAACACGAAATGTGATACGGCTAGCCGGTTACACTAAAATCAAATCACCAGGTATGCGTTTTTAAGAAAGCAGCTAGATTTTTGACCATGAAGAAAATAACAGATTACCCAATTACCGCAGATTATCAAGTGCAGTATGTCTGTGTTGAAAATACGCTAACATCAAGAAAGCAGATTACCAAAATCAACTATGAGGTATAATAATTAGTACCCCAGTGAATTTAACATGGTAATTAAGTCGGAGTGTGGTGAGGAGACACTGCTGATCCTTTTTGAGAGCATTCACCACATCACCGAGGGTGTGTCCCAGTCAGTTAGCAATGTCAGCATCCTGCTGCTACACCCCTTTTTCCCCACTAGAGTCCTGTGCAGAGAAATTGAGAAAAGGCCTTAGTTTGCATGTCTCTTCACTATCAGACTTGCTGAGCAAAGGGGAACTAAGAGATCTGAGGCCCTGTAACTTCAGAGGGACCAAAACCATGGGTGGAGTTTGGGAAGGGTGTACTCTACAGTAAGTACAATTTGATGACACTGCAAATAGTTACTGCACACATGTTGATGTCATTTCATTGTTGTGAACTTCTGCTGTCATAAATATATAAAACTACAGTAATGAAAATGAATCCCGCATACACGTCTTTGCAGAAAACCCATAGCTGCTTCCACGCCCATGTCCCTGCCTCCAAAACATGTTTTTCACCATTTCCTTCCTGAAAGAAAACAGTCCACCATTTACTTGTACCAAGACAAAGCCGAGCACAGGGGGAGTTTTTTTCCCAGGTCCCCAAGCAGGCCTGTGGCATTCCCCTCACAGATGCAGAGGTGCAGAAAATGCGGCTGCAAGGGAAAGCTTCCCAGCCTTCCGCGGTTTTTTCCCTGATGCAGAAAAGGGGGGCGGCCATTTCTGCGCTGTCATCTGGCCAAGCAGTAACCCCTCCCACTCCAGGGTCCTGTTGTGGAGAAGCCCGCTGTGATTGACAGGTAGACTTCCCGCTCACCTTGAGACCGCCTGCTTCCACAGCACACAGGTGGAAAAAGGGGCATCAGAGGACGAGGCCCTCCCTCCTCCGAGCCGAGGGCATCGATCAGCACATAACACTGCCAACAGCACTGTACCACAGAGCAGACTTGCCATTTTAAAACAGGAGGTCTTATTCTTCGCACATAGAAGCACGCAAAACTGCTGCACACATGTAGAAGAAGCGTAGAGCACATAGGTGTGGAGCAATGGCCTCCTGATCCTACCCCTCATGCAACAGCACAGCAGCACAGGAGATACAGGGGGAGTTTATATCCACAGTGCGGTTACACAGGGGAAGAGGGATAATACACACAGTAAATACTTAGCCCTGCAAAGAATTCATGATGTAGTCAATAAAATCAATAGAAGCAATCAGTTAGGAAAGGGCTGCCCAGGAAATCACCACACGGGCCTCAATACAATCGAACTGCAATGCACTTTGCCCTTGAGTTTGTGCTGCGAATTTAAGCCGGTGCTATGCTATTTCATTCCTTCATTAATTTTTGCTCATTTCAGCAACCATCAAACAACAGTTCTCTAGCTGTTGAAAACAAACTAACCCTCCCCTCAATTTAGGGTTTTAAATAAAATTGTTACTCAAAGCGAAGGACAAAGTGCACTGCCATTTTATTGAACAGAGGCCAGAGAAATAAAAACGTTATTTACTTAAATTGGTTATGTGAAATTAAGGTGAAAGCATTCTGCAGTCAGATCGATTGGTTGTCTCGGTCTCTATGACAAAGCCGCATTTTCTCACCGCCAGTGCGAGGAGCCTGCAGGTAGGCCTGGCCCGTGTCTGTCAGCCTTTTTCAATGGAAACGACAGCGTTTTCAGTGCTGGCCATCTGCCTTTCTTTCATCCTCAGCACCAGACTCCTCTTTATTGCAGTTCATTTATCGGAGCTGAACACTGGTTCCAGAGTAAACAGATTTCTCCTCTGTCATGATATGAGAGCCATTCTGTGGAAAGTACAAGCACTGCACCACCATGCCTGTGGGACTCTAATGAGGAGACATTCTTCGGTGCGCACACACGCACACGCACACGCACACGCACACACACACACACTCACTGCGTAGAAATGCACAGACATGCATATATACACACATACACACACAGACAGACAGACGCACACGCATGCACATAGACACACGCGCGCACACACACACACACACACACAAACACACACACACACAAAATTACTCACTCACATCATCTTTAACAGTTGCGCTTTCATGCCCCTGATGAGTTGAGCTGAATCCAAGCATTTTTCACTGTTAGAAAAGGCAGGACGCATGCAATGCCTTTAATGGCTGTTCTAACGAGCAGCCAGGCTGCAGAATGAGCAGCGTGGTTCCTGGTGTACTGATCAGAAAGACCCCGCCTGAGGAGACGCCCAGGGCTCGGCTCCCGACAGAAAGACTGCAAACTGAGGCTGGCATGAACAGGTCCTCCCACGCCAGTGTGAGACAGCCACCTGACAGCAGCCCACAAAGAGCTGTCCACTCTGGAGAGGGTGGGAATTACCAGGTAGTACCATTTATGCACACGGCATGAAGGTCTCCCTTCATCTTAGTTCAGAATCAGTGTGCCTCGTACTAACGCACCTCACAGTGAGGGTCTTCTGATGGAGGAACTGGGGCAGCAGAAGCAAAAACAGATCAATGTAATAGTGGATGCTCTCTGATGGACTGCGTGCCTAGAGTGTGTAGTGTCCATTCATAATGCTACATCGAGCATGTACAAAAATTTCACCTTCGTGTCACACATCTTCACATGAAATACTGGATTCTCTGCAGGGAGGGCAGGCAGGGATGTGCAGCCATAAGCATCACTGAGGGCAATGGTCCATGCGGTAATGAGGAGAGTGCAAAACGCTTCTCAGGATGGCGAGGAAACCGTGAGCTCACTCCAACCACAATCTGCCTTAATAAACAAGAATGCAAACCTGACGATCTGCGCTCGTTAAACAGCTCTCAATCACTGCAGCCTTCCGATCTTCCGATCTTTCAAGACAGATGAACCTTACAAATTTCATCAGAAAGTAATTAATATGAAAGAATGAAAGCGTTTTCATTATTTTAAGAAATGTCTCCATGAATTTCTATTTAACTAATATAAAATATATATAAATGCCAGGACTCTTCATTTAGATTTTATCAACATTAGTCCATAAAAACTAGCGTCACACGCTGACATACACTCTGTTTTAGTAAGGAGGTGATTCTGAACCTCTCACACACAGTACCTACATACAAGATACCCACAATGACTGACAGTGAGCAGACCTCATAGTTTGGACAGTTCTGAAAGTCATTGATTTGCTTGTGCATGGTGTCCCCTGCATAATAAAAGCATGGTATAAAAACATGATTATAAACAGCCAAAACAGTAGTAGGGAACAAGATTTGCAATTCAAAGCTGGCATCTCACAATACCAGGCAGCTCAATGCACCAGCTACATTCAACGTAACCATGCACGACAACCACTATAC
The DNA here is from genome assembly GCF_013368585.1 of Megalops cyprinoides. Classification (NCBI taxonomy): domain Eukaryota; kingdom Metazoa; phylum Chordata; class Actinopteri; order Elopiformes; family Megalopidae; genus Megalops; species Megalops cyprinoides. Next base: position 29,602,154 of record NC_050596.1, on the reverse strand, counting down.
CCAGGCAAGAAAAAGCAAATGTCGCTCTGTTTGCAAGCACAGCTATGTGACGACGTGGCCCTGCTGGTCTGGAGGAAAACAACTGAAGCTGATGTCAAATGACTGCCAAGGACCTGCTGTCTTTGACGTTGGAAGCGGAGGATTGTTGCGGGATTGACGTAAATCGGCCTCATTCACTCCAGATAGCTCTGGTTGTGGGTTTAGTACTCAGTTGGCTTCATTCTGCACACTGTCCTCCCTGCTGTGGTTAATACGCAACATCTTTATGAGAAAACAACTGAGGTGTGACTGATGTTTCTTGTAGGGATGGGTGTTCAGAACATTTATGCTCTACTCTAGCTCTAAGTGCTTGAATAGTCAAAAACAAAAACATTAAAATGTCAAACGCAATGCAACTTTTTAAAGTAATAATTCACAAACATCTTAGGGTAATACGTCATGTCTTGGTACAAAGGCATTCCAGCAGAGAGTGCCTGAGTGCAAACTGGCACGATGAGTCACAATAAAGCTTCTGACCTTAAAGGGGACAAGTTTTACCTCTTAAAAAAAAAAAAACAGAAAATGAATGTTAGACATGCATCCAAATGGATTAAGGAATTATCTTAAAAGAACACATTTTTCCAGTGTCTGTCCAAATGTCACAGCTGTGGGAAACCACAGCAAACAATATTACTGAAACGCGGGACAACTAAATAAGTAAATAAATCGATCATCCACAAACAGTCCAAAAGGTTGAACATTCTAATGACACAGATCATGAATGAATAAAATGCAAATTTCTTATTGTGTTGTGTATTACAGAAAAGATCATCATGCACAGCGCAAATGTATAAATATAGAATGATACATTGTCATGAATACATTAACATTTGGATCCAAATGGCACAGGCTGTTGGGTGGTAAATGGCGCAGATTTGCAATAAATAATTGTTCATTAATACTGTATCTGGGTGCTGTAAATGAAGTCACAGCCTGGTGAGCAGGCGGCGTTCTGTCTCTCAGGACTACAACACAGAGAGCCCCACAAACTTTCCAAATAAATTCCCTTCCATTTAAACTATTTAAAAACACAGACTCAGATAAAACATTGGCTCAATGAGCAAAACGAAGTTTGCATGAAGACTACGTCTGTGCTAGCTCCTATAGCTGCAGAGTTATAATTAGATAAAAATGAATTCAATCGAATCAAACTAAATTGGTTTAAATGCTTCGGTCCGATGATGTATTTTTATTAGCCTGCCAGGAAACTTATTATCAAAGCCTGAGATCTGCGTTCACCTCTGACGCTGGCAAAACTCATAATGACACCACTGGAAATACTGCTTTGGAATCCAGATCAGTCAGCTTTCAACCCAATCTTCACTTTCACAAATGGAAAATAATAAAAAGCAAAATACCATGATAATGGTAAAATCCTCTACACATCATTCATATTTGTTATCTAGACTGTGAGACCAACACAAGCTGAAAAATCTCATTACACAACCAGCTGCAATCGCCATGACATATTACATGAGCAACACTTGCTGCATATCAACTTATCTTCATTCTGGCTAAGTCCGCTCTTAATGAAACCACTGGAGGAGTTAAAGGCTATATCAGTGCGGGCTCCTGGGAGGGAAAAAAAAAGCACATGAAGTTTTAAGGAAGATTATCCAGGAAATGAAAAAGCAATAACATATCAGAGAGGTGACTTCCATTAGGAATGCCATAATCATCTGTCACAAAATTATCTACATCTTCACCACAAAAAGGAGATGTGTAGGATCGTAATTTTAACTGTACATCAAAGCAGTCGGCAGAGTCTGTTTGTCCTACGCCAAAGCTTTTTCATTTTGTTTTATTGAGGAGCGGCTCAAGAGAGATTCATTACCCTAAGCTAGTGTACAGTATTACAGTGGATTTAATTGATCCATTAATTCACTTATGAGCTTGTGAAATATTCACTGTGAGACGTCTCATGGTGATGATGTCACAGCGGCTGCTCATCCAGCCAGCAGGTCTTTCTCTGGAACTCAATGACTCAGAGGCCTGTGACTGGCTGAGAGAAAATATCAGAATGAGGGAAAGACAGATGAAATCAAACGCCATGTGAAATATTATTAATCCATTAAAAATTCAATATTTAATAAACCATGCAGGCTGCAAATAGCAGCAACTTCAGTATGCTGACTTTTGTTCTTCTGTGAAAGGAACTGGCTGAGGGAAAACCTTCCCAGGCCAGCTGGAACTTCAAACAAGGCATATGGAACACAGTCAACTCTATCATTTATGTAATTAAGGAATTATTCCAGCACTGCAGAGGTGAGAATCTACAGAATGGAGGGAATGGGGAGTAAAACAAGAGCAAAATCCACTCCAGTGCAGTATTAATTTTTAACCTGTGCATATGTCTAAAGACAGAATCATTTTGAATATGTGAAAACAACAATATGTGAAAACAACACACACATACATACATACACATAAATACATACACATACATGCATGCACACACATGCACACATACATACATACACATAAATACATACACATACATGCATGCACACACATGCACACATACATACATACACATAAATACATACACATATATGCGCATGCATACACGCACGCACGCACGCACGCACGCACGCGCGCACACACACACACACACACACACACACACACACACACATATAAATGGGCAGAAGTCTCTCTCCCAGCAACAGGACCCAGGCCCCTTTGATGAGGGCTGTGTGTGCAAATAGCCTTCAGCCTGACGACTGCTATCTGCCTGCTGGAGCAGCTCACTTTCCTTGTACGCACACCAGGCCCTCTCCGAATTCCCATAATGGAATAACTCAGGGCTGAATGCATTATCTGTGACGGCTGAGCCATCTGCTCCAGCTGCACCGAGGAGGACCAAGAGCAGCGGCCTAAACTCGGGCAGCCCGTTTGCGGGCAAGACTGAGGGCGTCTCGCTTCTTTACCAAAGGAAACGGGCCTGTGTCATGCGACAGGAGCTTGTGTACAGTAGAGGGCAGGGGTGTACATCACGATCAAACATCCGAGTGTTTCATAATGTAGGCGTGGGGACCAAAGGCAGCTGTCAGATGACATTAGCATTATTGTGATTAGAGGGTAGCGAATGTTAATTTCTTTTATGCTGTATTGTTTTGTACAAAGATGCCAAACAGCGGGCATTCTAAATAGGTGCAGCAAATGACTCTGGTCACAAAGCAGAAGCTGAGAGTGGAAAAAGGGGCGTGGCAGCTTTTGTTCTGGATGGACTGGGAAAGTTTTTAGTTTTATTTTTATACTGTGAGACTATGGCTGGGCTCTGCTAATGCAGGATGGTTACCGAGCTGGCCTATCACTGTAGAATATTACTGGCATATGCACACGCGTGCACACACACACACACAAACACACGAGAGCAAGCACTGCAGATACTCCACGTACTGCAGAGAGAGGGAGAGCCATATGACGTTCATTAGCACCACGGTAATCGCATCAAGGCCGAATGTGAAGTGGGCGAAATTGGATTCCCGTATTAATTACGATCCAGCGCCATAAACTCCCCGCTCAGTTCCCAGAAAGCTCTCCGCCCCGGGTCGCTCGAGGGGGGACCCCTCGGCGAGAGAGAAAATGCGATTTCTGCGTCTGTTCCCCCGCCCCCCGTTGTCCCGCGCCCCGCTGTTCCGGGGGAGGGATAGTGTGATTAGCGCGGAACCCGGGCCAGGGCCTGCCGCCTCTCACAGCGGCTTCCACCAGACACCGCAGGCCCCATTACTGCTCCCATACACCGCCCGGTGCCCACCTGGCAACTGCCCTCCAGAATCTGTAAGAAATTATGGGGGGGGCGCTGATCTGGTGTGGGCTTGTGACTCGTCGGGGGGTGAAGGTACCCTTCGTTACGAGAGCGGTGGGGTGCCGGTTTGGGGGTGAGACGGCCAGCCGAGCTCAGAGGACACTTCCTTGGCTTTGTTTGAAGTGAGTGGAGTTGAGAGGTCCACAGTGTAAGCGGAAAATGGTTCGGCTAAATGCTGCAGCAGTGATTTGCTGCTGACTGTAACATGCCACTGTGCACTGTGCTGTAGTTCTGAGACATAATTTTACCTGCACTCCTTCAAATTTAAAGAGGGAACAAAAACTGCACATCAGGCACTGTGATCTGATATTGATTCAGTGTGTGCTGGGAACGCATATTTGAGCTGAGAAGAATATTTAGCCGAAACACGTTCAAGATAAACTACAGATTTGTTAACTTTGGTCCCAAGTTGCTGGACTGTTATTTGTGTATGGGGGCTGGCTGTACATTAAAAGTTATGGAAATCCCCACACACCAGAGCTCCTTCTTTTTGTGTAACAGTTACATATTTTTTCCCCGTCTCTAGTGGCTAGTTATGCTGCGGTTATATTGTTTTCAGCCCAGTCCTGTAAAACATTCTTAACTGGATGCATTGTTCCACTCCGTCCTCCAATATGTCTCACTCACACTGGCGAATTGTTAAAACTCCGCTTTAATGACTTCATCCGCACCACGTCCCAGGGGACCGCCGCTGCTTCTGGTACTTTCCACACACACACACACACACACACACACACACACACACACACAGAGCCAATACCGATAACCCACGGCACAGAGCCACAGAGCTGGATCCACACAATGGCAAAGAGGAGACAGAGTTATAAATTTGGTCTGTTTTAAAACTTTCTCTCTCTCCGAGCTCGTCCAGCCTCTCCTCCCTCCATCACGTGTAGGGGCGCGGGTGAATCCGACGGGGCACTCCAGAACCACATGCCGCTCAAGTTTATTTAAGAATCGTCTCCCCATCCCAAGGCGCCATCTGGAAACCCTTCCCGCAGCTACGCTGCTGCATTCCAAACCAATTTTCACTTGATGGTCTACATGAAGACAATTTCCATCCCTAATGAAAGCTCATCTAAACATGTTACACGTTGCCAGTGTGTAGGCGATGGGTCTTTTCGCAAAAACAAAAAATTTCGGAGGGTGCGTTCTCACGGAGACACGAATGTCCACCCATAATACGAAAGTGTGTATCCAAACACCGGGCTGCCAAATGAAGAGTGAAGACAGACTCACATACGCCAGTGTTAGTTTACGTGTTATACATTATATGTTACCTGCACTTCATGTTACAATTCAAAATGGGCAGAAGTCGCGTTGGGTGTCAAAATGAAGCCCTGCGTACATACAGTGGTCTTGGTTATTTAACTAAGAATTGGGAAGGTTAAGCTGTAAGCAGTCTGTAGGTCTATGTTTAAAAGTAAAGGCCATTAGGCCAAAAGAAGACATCGATCTTCTACATTTTTTTTTACCTTTAGTTTCGTATTAGGATAATGGCATGTGACAATAACATCAACAAATTTAAAAAACGATGGAACAATTACGTTTGCCTGTCTCAAATTGCGAGTGCAGAGCAAGTATCATTTCTTTTACATTGAATTAGCCTGAATGAAAAAATGTAATTACGTGATGTACTCAGTCTTGTAAATAGGGACTTTGGCACAAGTTAAACTTCTTAAAATGCCTTTCAAGAGTAAACAAACCATTTAAAAACCTACATTATTTCTACCCCGTAACCAGCTTTCAAATGAAATTTCACATTTCTCATTGCCAAGGATACTGTGAGTAAACTCACGGCAAACGTTTAATGATAATTCAGCTCAATCTGCCAGACATTGATGACTATTGTGTATGACTTCAATGGAAATTTCTTGTTTATCACTTCACTATGAGCGGGCGAGTGCATTATCAAACGTAATTAAACTGTCGGCCTTGTTAGCAGAGGAAGATGGATGATGCTTTGATGATTATGGTGAGAAGTAATATATTGACCTTGGATGTTCTGTCATCCCGGCTATCCTCCCGCACACTATTAGCAAGCTGTGAGCCTCTTCATTCAAAGTGATTACCTCGCCTCTACCTCGCCTATTATATATGCAGTTTTTCCCGAGCTGTCACAGAAAACACTAATATTTTGTCACGAATGTCACAACATACATACAACATAAAGACATAGTTAAGGTGGGGGAGGCTGGGGCAAGACTGGGGCAACTAAATTCAAAATTTAAAGAAGGCCAATGTTAGAACAGATTATTCTGTTTCAACCTAAAATGCTCTATATCGATATTTGCCTACTTCATATAGACAGGCTTGTCTCAATTTAGACAAGCAAACAATTCAGTTACATAAAACAAATCCATTTCATTTGGCAGAGACGCAGACAGTGTCTGTCATTTAAGAAGCCCTGACCAGCATCCACAATGTGATCAATACCTCCTCCATGAACGGATAAAAGTCATATGAAATTGATATTGGAATGGCTTTGCTACGAGAGTTTTATATTACGTTATGATCTACCCAGATACTGTTCTCTGATTCTGACAGTGATTGTTCATAAAGCTGGCACTTCAAATTAAAATGACAATGTGACTCGATGGTTTAAAAAGTGCGGTGATAACTGGCGAAGAGAGACTGAGCCGATTTACGGATGCTGCATCAGCAATGAACTCCTTCTCTGTGACGAAATAAAAGGGACTTCACTAGGACCTGCTCCACAGCTGGGAACAGCTGCACTGACTGTGTGGAAGTTTGTCTGCACCCTTTCTGTTGTCCAAGTATTTACTATGTTTGAAGTTACATGTCACCACACTCAAACAGGTTTAACAAAGAACAGTTCTAACTTGTGACTTGGCAATTACAAGGAAATTACACCAGTCTTTGAAGATATGCGGCCATCAGCTAGACCCTCAAAGCTTTTACACTCACACTGCTGTCCCGTATGTAACCACAGTCTTGGCTGAAGTAATCCACTAACTACGTCTTACAACTGAATTAAAGTACTTTGGGGGTATTAGCATTATTGCACATATTTCTACACTGACACTAGTTGTTGTTGAAATTTTGATGACTGTAGCACTTGATCGATATTGTCAGTATGGCACTGGTTATTTTGACAGTCTGTGATGTGTTGCTAATTGTTCTGTATGCACCATTGTTCATGTGGCCTTTTCCTATGGACTTACGTACCTTTACTTTGTAAGTCCCTTTGGAGAGGAGTGTTTGCCAAATGCATAAAGTGTCACCTAATGCGCTAATTCACCTTCAGCTGACAGAAGGCCTGACCTATCTTTACCCAGGATAGCGCTTTATTTGTTAAAATTTACAACACTGTATCATTCCATTCAACCTCAGACCGGTAGTAAACTACTTACCATATCAGAAAATGTCACTTTAAGCATTTAAATCAGGTTTTTCACATGGGTTAGAGATGTTTTATCCATTAGAAGAAGTGCGTGGCAGGAATCTGATGGTTCGACGGTTTTCAAAAGGAGGAGAGTGACAAATATATGAGCTGGCATCACCCATTTTTCTCTGTTCGAAACATTTTCTATGCTACATCGGCGAGAGGAGATGCCAAGATTTACGGAGCGGCTTCATCGCTCAAATGTATTTTCACCTGGGAATAAATGATTCATGCCGGTCTGGGTCCACCGCGAGTCAGCTACTGCGAGAACACTGGAGAATGCAGCTGGCGGAGAAGGAACCGTTGAAGTGTACACGTCATTTGATATATTCTGGAACCCAAAAGGCAAACACATCTGTGTAAATTAAATCCCAGGACTAATGGCTGTATTAATTGGGAAAAACGGGCCACAGGAGAGGCGAGGTGTTTGCAGGTAGAGGTAATGAGGGGATTAGTCAGGTTAGGGGCTAATATGAATTACTGATAACATTTTTACACTGACTGTCAGCCAGCACCCTTAATACATTTCAAACAAGGACTGGATTGATAGGTTTACAGGACTGACATATTGGGGTCATGTTTCCAAACCACTAGAGCCAATGAGTGCTTCCCCCCTACTCACTCTGAACTCCGAAATGGAAAATATGGCTTATGTCAAATTGTAATAGGAAATGAGAGGTCTCAGTGCACTCCTTGTAAATTGTTCCTCTTTCCCGCCACCCTTTCATTTTTTTGGACAGGGCCAAAATATTGGTCCCAGCTTTGCAAACATGTTGCGGTTAATTATTATTTCCACAAGTGGGGGCACAGGAAGTCATTGCATCCCCACTCCATGCCATCCCACCCTGCCCCCCCCCCATCCCAATTATTATGCAGCTGCATCTCCCTGTGGGGAAAGGCTAATTTGTCCACCTCGGAACTAAGGGTCTCCCCGTCTCTCCGTCTCACGAGGATGATGAAAAAACAGCGAAACTGCGCCGCTAATGAAAAGAACACACAGGAAGTGTATTATTATTCCATCATTCTCACCTACTGAGCTCTGGCGCGGCTCCACAGCAGAGGAAAAGGGCCAGGTTTTCCCCCCATCCTCCCCCCGCCCCCCTCCCCTCCCCTCCACTCTCTCTCTCGCTCTCCCTCCTGCTATGGGGTTCTGTGGTGGGCTGGCCCTCCGAGATTTCCTCTTCATTCATTCCACAGGAATTTGGCTCCCATTTCCTGAAAAAAAAAAAAAAAAAAAAAAACTGGAAGGGGGCTAGGCGATCATTGCATGCAGGGCCAAGCGCATTTTTATGTAACCACATACTGGGCCCGATTCATGTGAAACAAGCACGCCCTGTAAACAGTCTCTCATTACTGGACTCCAACACTTCATTATTCAGCAAGTGGAGAGTCCCCGCGCCGGGCAGGGTAAACACCGGTGTGAGGCGCGGTTTGAGACTCCTCGCTCAAACCCGGGCTGTCCCGGAGATTGATGAAACGGACCGGGCGCCGCGTGCTCGGTTCGCCAGGCGCGGCGTTGCTTGGACGTCTCGTACCGCAGTTAATGCGACATGCACTCCTTTCAGGAGGGTTTCAGCACCAGCCCGGTCTCTTCAGCTGAAGAGAAACAGGCGTGGTAGTTTGTAATTTTAATGTTTGTTATGTTTTCCACAATAAATTCCGTATAAAACTGAAGGGATACATATATTTAAAGAGGCATATCATATTTATTCATACATTTATTCATTAGTTCTCTTAAGATGACAGTTTCAGACGGATTTATGAACTTTACACACCACGTGATGACTGATTTCAATATGTGGTTCTTCTTTCAAGAGCATGGTTTCTTTTTATTACTCAACAACCAAAGTCGTATTTTAACCTTATTACACTGTGATGCCAGTATTGTGTGCAGCATTCAATAACACACTAGTGTTGCTATTCAGTATGAGACAACCACTATTGTGGCAATAACCCGCTCAATAACATTTACAAATGCACATTTGGACTTTGAAGCAGCACATTCAAAAAACACATAGTTGCGGTTTATTATAGTGCCGCGATTCAAAATGATGAGAAAGTACCTACAAAGGCATTTAGGAAAACAAAGAAACAACAGCACATTTACTGTGTAATTAAATATCAATAACATATTTACTGGTCATGTGTAAGACTGCGCAAAGTCACCCAATGCCACTCCGCTCGTTATGCCCCACAGCTGGGGACGGAGGGGCGCCTGGGCGAAGTCTCTTGCCCTTAAACCTGTCTGTTAAACCTCGCCGTGGCTCCGAGTGCTCTCCGCTGCGTTCGGGCGATAATTTGTAACGTTAAACAAAGGGCGATTAATTTCCTGCGGGGAAGAGCAGCAGCCTGTGCCGGTGCTCAAGGTGCCTGTGATTCAGATTCATCGCTTTCCCCGTTCCTCCCCACGCAAAACACACAGCGATCAAGCTGCTCCTGCCTACCCCTGCAGTTCCTCATAATGACCGTTATTACTGACATTACATCATCATCTAATAAATTTACTTTCTTTTTAGAGGGGCGTTAAGAAGGGGGGTCTGTACAACACAGGGTCACATACAGATAAAAATTACAGTAAAAAAAAATTACAGTATCTTTAACTACCTACCTACCTCCTCTCTCTCTCTCTCTCTCTCTCTCTCTCTCTCTCTCTCTCTCTCTCTCTCTCTCTCTCTCCTCTCTCTCTCTCTCTCTCTCTCTCTCTTTCTCTCTCACAGGTAGATAGATAGATTGATGCACATGGCGTGCGCACAGACACACACACACACACACACACACAATGAGCTTTCTTAAACTGGTGAAGTAAGGGATGAGAGAAAGCACAATGTCAGATGACAGCATAATGACTGAAAAAGGACAGGGCAACCCTTTTTTGTGTGTGTTAAAACTGTCATCTGGACTCTTTGAATTTGCTGCAACATATCTGTAAACTCTGGAAAAAAATATTAGTAATGATACATCACAAATCCAGTAAGAGGGGATCCAACAAGCCTGAGAATGACAATTAGTGTCTGTGATTGGTCTCACTATTCGCTGTAATTTTGAAGACGTTTAAGACTGTCATCTGGAGTATTTTTAATAGCTTTTGGCAATTATTCATGTTTGGGTGTGTGACACATGAGACAAGGCCAATATGAGCCCTTGCAGTGTTATAAAAAAAAAAACTGTGATTCTTTTGTAAACACAGAACAATGGTGCGAACATTTTCACAAGTTGGCCAGTTGGCACGAGTGTAATTACACTGGGCCAACACGTCAGATACGATCATTATTATGGCCTCTGGGTTCATTGTTCTTTTGCTGGCACTATGTCATTGTCAGAAATGACACTGAATAAAAGTTAATGTGAGCGGTACGGTCAAAACAATATCAACTTATGAATTTTTATGGAGCTGGATATAATCTGCATGGCTCTGCACTCTGAAGCTGTCATCATTACCGCGTGTTACTCTTCCTGCTGAGTGTCACATGACCTTGCACATGGGGCGAGGCAGCTGCTTGGCCCTCTTCCCTCATTGGTTAGACATCCCAAACCAGCAGGAAGCGTAGCTGCCTCTTAATCGTTTACGAAGGAAATAAATCGGTAAAAATTAATGCCCCACCCAGGCCCCCTGAAGGAGCGTAATGGCTTGATAATTTGCCGCCGTTTTAAGGCCAAAGCTATTTACGCCACCTTGCCCTCCTCTGAACGTGTGCCATTGTTTAGCGGCCACACTGGCACAGAGCGTCCAGATATTTATGCTGTAAACAGATCCCGTTCCATTGTCTTAAATCACAAGTGCAGAAGCCATCCCGTCTCCAATATTCCACCCCTCCCCCCCTCCCCGTCTTGAATAAAAACAGGGAGGTTTTAAAAAGGGCATTTTTGTGAGAGTGGGTTTAAGGACACTTCTTTTGTGAGGGGGGGGGTTTGCCACCCTGTTATGCAGCTGCAGTACTGCGACGGGGCTCCAGATGGCTTCAGTCTCACTTGAACGAGCCTTCGGTCCTTGGAGTAAATCTCTGTAAATCTCGTGACCGCTCCCCTGTGTCTCTGGATCGCTGACATGTGGAGGGGTCTCGGGGAGTTGTGCAGAATCAGAACGCTCTGGGCGCTCTCTCCCATTCCCAGGCCAGCCCTGTTATACCCCGCACCTGTGTTTCCAAGAAACCCAGGGGGTCTTTTACACACATACACTGCTCTAAATTCCCATCTGTTACCGAACCTGAACTGCAGGTCAGCCTCAAGTTTCACAGTCATGACACAAAATCTCAAAAATACCACAACAAATTCAAATTGCAATAACAAGTGCATCTGCTTGCACATTTTCCCTATATATGTCTTTTAAAGATATATTTTAGACACGTCTACCTCCATTCACACATTTAATGTAAGTGAAAAGTGTCAAACTGCATGTTCGATGCACAGTCATTTGAATTCAGAAGACAATGATCATTTTGTTGGAAACCCCGAATACAAGCTGCATTCCCATCTTTGCTGATTCCTTAACTGTGACCTGTCAAAGAACAGCTAGATGAATGAGTAATTACTGCACCACTAAAAGCACAGCGCTGCTTTGCTTCTGATGCAAAAGTGCTTCAGAGCTCAACGACATCACTTCGGTCGCCATACAATTAAAAAGGTAATGCCGCATACCTCTGTTCTTTCTTTATAGACTGGTGGTCGAATCAATACGTTGTCCCCACAACTGGACCAGTTATTCATTATATGGTATTGAACATGTTTTAACAAACAGTCCATTATTCAAAGAGGTCCATACAACCTGCCGATACAGATAGCGCTTTTGATATTTTATGCCGTGCGTATAATGGAAAACAATACAACGAAGGGGAAATAACATGGATTCCGTGAGGAGCAGTGAGCAAGGCTATCGGGATGGACAATAATTATGTTTCAAAGCCCACGATGGAGGAAAGAGCCCTTGTTCTCCCCTCCTCTCTGGAGCAGTCAATCACAGAGAGAGCCACACCAAGCCCGGCCAATCCATTTAAATGCGCTTAGGCTCACTGGAAACACTCTTCATCAGAGGACGGAAGGAAGGGTGAGCGAGAAGGCTAACCCTCGAACGACCTCGTCACGCCGCGCTTTGCGGGATCCTCTGGGCTTTAATGACGTAAATAACCCGAGGAATAGTAATTGAGCACGATAGCAACCATATGAAAGACATTATTTTGACATTGAATTCCGGTCTTCTGGTTTCTCCTCTTATTTGTTTCATTAATTCGGTCAGTTGAAGCGAACCGGCGTGTCGTTTGCGCTTGGCTCCACCACTCCTAATTGGTGTTGGTGTATCTGTCTTGGTAAGTGCTGAAAAATGTGCCTCCGATGTAAACTGGCGTTGAGGAGGCCTACACTGAGAGGGGAGGCTGGTTCTGCTGTCTGGCTGCGCTCACCTGGGCCAAGCAAACAGCAATGTCACATTATCGCTGCTCATTCATTCATCCCCCCCCCCCCCCCCCCCCCCCCCCCCCCCCCCCCCCCCCCCCCCCCCCGAAAGCTCCATGCTTCAGCTGCTCATTCCTGCTAAAACAGAGAGGCCTGGCCCAGCTCCCTTCAGAGGATTTAGGCACCTCTGAGACAGACGTAGGACAGGTTTAATTACATTCAAAACACATACTATCTGTGAACAAGTTCTCTCACACGCACACACGCACACTGCATTCACAGAAACACACTCTTACACAGACGCACACACAAGCATGCATGCACATACACACACTGCACTCACACATGCACACTGCATTCACACACAAACACACACACACACAAGCGCGCAGCACTCACACGAGTGAACACAGACACATGCAAGCACGCATTAGAATGCTGCACTCACACAAACACACACACAGAAAAGCAAGCACACACAGAAACAAGCGTGCATGGTCAGGATTTGTCCTATTACTAATTGTGTGCCAGGGGGAAGCAGCACAGCATTATATGTTAAATGAAGCAATGTGATATGCTTGCCACGTTTTGATTTCTCTTTTCTAATATGAATAGTCAGATGTGGCTCAGATGCTGCCATTTCAATTGTTGGATGATAGTTCACTTGCCTTGCAGTTATGTATCTGCGGGAATTCGCTCATCAGCGGTAAAAAAAAAAAAAAAAAAGTTAAAAAGTTCTGTTTCATTAGCATTCCCTCTGGCCCTGTCTGGCGATAATAAAAGGTCCTCAGTCGAAAAACTCTGCAAAAAGCCTCATAAACCCAACAGAGAGGAATCAAGTGATCGGATTCGCTGAGCCATCACGCAGGGACCAGCCGAGCTGCCCTGCCACTCCAATGTAGATTAAATTAACCCCAGACTCAGGTCGGAAAACCTCGGTGTGATAAAAAGCAAAGGCGCGCTTTCTCTTAATGTTGCGTGGAGAGGATGTCGGCTGCCTCTCTTCTCCCTCTCATTTGGCTCCAAGCGGACAGTAATTCTTCCGATTCCCTGTTTTATGTGCGGGCGCGGAGTGTTTATCGAGCTCTCCCGCGAACGTTTTTTGTATTTATTGTTCCAATTAGTGCTTTAACATAAAAGGGATGGGCTTTTATTCGTTGTTTATGCTCCGGTCCAAATAGGAGAGCTTTTTGGGAATCAACAAGACAGCAGATTGTCTGAAATCTGAAAGGAATTACAAGCAAACGTTTTTTTGTGGGCCATTATAAAATTACCATTAACATGGAAGACGAATAAATAAATACACTGCCTCTAGAGAATGGGCCTACTCCTGTGTCAGTCAACACTGTGCCACCTTCCCTCTTACGAGGCGCCCTGATTTAGTTACAGTCAACACACCAAACAGGCAGCAACGTCGCAGAAAGAAGCAAATCAATGGCACTGCCTTACTGAAGAAACACCTGTCTTTATAAACAATGTCTGACACACTGCTGCTGATGCAGTATCTATCTCTTAGTAAAAGAACAATAATATATAGCAGGAAAATGTGGTCTAACATATTAATTTTTTTAATCTAATTTCGGTAAAACGTGGTTTTATTCGGTGGTAGTTAAGTCAGCAAGTACTGAACTGATCTTCTCTCTGAATATCTGATGATGAAATGTTTTAAACGACATCAAGTACAGCGCAGGCCTGGGGGTTATTATTTCCTGTTGCAGGGCAATACCGTTTAAACTTTATCTTCCTCGTCTAAGCAATGCGGTAACGACAGAGAATGCAACAAATACAAGTGGCTTCGCGATTTAGGACCCGGCCCACTTACTCACATCCGTGTCCTGTCCGTCTCACCCCAGGATGGGCGGCGTGCCTTGTTTTGACCAGGCCTGGCGATGTAGTAAAACATGTCATGATCGCTGCTGCCGGCGCGTTCATCAAACCCGCGCTGCCCAGGCAGCGAGCCAGCGCGCACCCGTGTCTTCGCGCTGCCCCCCCTTTGAAGGATGGATGCGATTTTCTCGGCGAAAATTTACCTTTAGCCGTTTGATGATTCATATATTACGTCTCATTTTGTGTTCGCCTCTGGAATGGCGAGAGAAGAACCACCGACGGTGATTTATCAAGTCTTCCCTATGCAAACAATGTTTGAAATCGCATTACAAATGAAATCGCCTCAAATGTGTCTGCTGGAGAAATGCAATGCAACCTTTTAAAAATGCAAAGAAACCCCAAGGTTCTTGCTAGTGCTTTATGTCAATACGTTGCATATCACCGCTACTTTTTATTTTCCTACACTGAGAACGCATGAAGTTACCGAACCTATGTCATTTATTCTGCACTTGCAGTTTAAAAATATACAAGTTCTAAGTGTAGTACTTTAAAAGTACCCCTGGGAGTCCCGTATGTGCTCCAAGTTCTTCATTTCCTTTAACTGATATTTTCATCGAGTCTGACTCATATCTGTTTAGGTATCTGCAATCACATTTTGTCTGATGAAATATGCAGCCAGAGATGTATTAGACCAAAGAGCGCATAAATCCTCTATCATCGCATCAAACTTTTTCCAATCAGTTGAACAGACCGCTGTGGCACAAAACTTTGTTAGTAAAAGCAGGTAAAAGTCAGAACTTTAAAGGTTATTCAAAGCAGACAAGCATTTGTCAAGAAGAGGAACTTGAAATTATTCAAAAATGGCCAGCTGTATCAAACTGAAGACCTTTCATCTTGAAATAAGATACGCAATTCCCATCGCAGGTACTTTTTGCCGTTAGGGGAAAAAAAGATTCAGGTAATTATTTTAAATAATATGTAGCCTATATTGCATTTTGGTATTTGTTTCAGTTTAGCAAATGGGAAGTCTTCAAAAGGCTTTATATACAACATAAATATAATCTAGTACACAAAACATTACGTTGTAAAACTGATTATGTTAGCAAAGGTTGTGATGTGAGCGACCGTTTTCTACAGAAACCAATTCTGCCAAATCTAAAAAGACCCAAGCCTTTCATCACAGACAGTAGGTTTTTCTTTTAAAAATCTTGAACAACATAGACCCATTTGAAAATCACCTCTGGATACTCAAGACCTGACAAAATTAACATTGCTTGCAAAATATGTACTATATGGAGATACGTTATATATACTGTGTATGATTTTAGGCTGGCAGCAACACTATGCAGAATGAATATATCCACAGGGAGTACCACTTGTCAGCCACCAGGAGGCACTCCTACCTGTACAATTCATTTTCACTGCCATGTCCAGCCCATTTTAACCCCTGAGAATGGCTGGTGCTAGTCTGTTTTTCAGACTGGTGGAC
Organism: Megalops cyprinoides; assembly: GCF_013368585.1. Classification (NCBI taxonomy): domain Eukaryota; kingdom Metazoa; phylum Chordata; class Actinopteri; order Elopiformes; family Megalopidae; genus Megalops; species Megalops cyprinoides. Next base: position 29,586,197 of record NC_050596.1, on the reverse strand, counting down.
ACCATTGAAATTGCATTGTAGTGGTCAGTGTGTATTGTAATATATCTTACATCACAAATGTGGTTCATTAAATAGCTGTTGGCATTTCCCTTTTACATATATCTGTTGATACAATTTGTACTTACTGAACGTATTATTTGTATATAAATTTCATTATGAGGAAATGCAACAAAAATCTAACCCCTGAGGTAAACTCTTTCAAGAGGAAACAATGAGAGCAAACAGCAGGATCTGGTCTCTCTAGGTCTTAATGATGGACTTTTATAGAAAATACAGTCCGATTTCATCTATGCTTGCTTCGGGAAAAGAATACAAAAATCTATTTGCTGCTCTTTGTTAACAGGGCATTTCTACAGCAGTAAGGGAAAGAAAATGCTCAGAAATGCCAGTGTAACTTACTTTGACTCACGAAAATAATATTGTGAGAAATGGGTAAAATGGCATTAGTCAGACAGTTCTCTTTTTCTACTATGTCAGGTCACTGGCTGAGGAGCCCAAGTGTTTTAGTGCCATGTGAAGCAACCATCCTGACTGGCGAAGATGTCTGCATTCTACCACAAGATGGTGCTATGGGCAAGTGGAGGTCTGGGTGGTGACACGTAGTGGGGGAGGGTGGCAGACGTGGCCAGTAGCACCGTGCCTGGATCCTGTGTTTCAGATCCTGCAATGATGTCACAATGCAACCCCTACCACGTCCATGCCTGCCTGTCACACACGTCCCCGTTCCGATTGCCGTCGTTGGCTTTCTAAAGCGCGGCGCTCCGGACGTCGTAGACGGCCGCTCTCTACCCTGTTACTGTCTGCGCTCCGCAGGGGACACCGCTGCCAGACAAAAGCCAGTGAGCACGAATGTCACCTCGGACCTGCAGGCAAGGACGTTTACCGCCAATAAAACTGCGGGGCATGTATCGCGTAGAGGAGGGATCCTGAAGGAGCTCAGCCTGGGCTCTGTGGTGCAGCTACGGTTAACAATGCAGGAGGGAGGCTGCCCTACTGTGGTTTCGGCTCAGACGCACCAACGCCCCCCCCCACCACACACACCCCTGCCCTCCTTCCTTCCTGCCATACTCTGTGTTTTACACCACCAGCACTGATACAGGCCGTTCCCTGTGAGGGCGAGAGAGACAGCCACCCACCATTCATTACACTTCAACACCCACAACAGCCTTGGAGTGTTACTGCCAAGTGTTACTGCCTTTGTTTTTTGTTTTTTTTGTTTTTTTTTTTTGCATTGAGGAAGTTAAGAAGAATCCAGCGAGACAATGTTTGAGCGAAGTGAGAAAATGCAAAAAAACCTGCATCGAACAGCAGGGAATGTCTGAGAATGCAGGCAATATATAATGAGACCATTTACAACAGTAAGACGACATATTGCTATGGGTGGCCTCATCCAATCAGAGCCATGGATGGACGCACCATTCTTCTCTTACGTACATGACGTCACGTGACAGCTAATGTCAGCCTTTGGCCCCGACTCCGCCCCCAACAGCTGGATCTGCAGTCACTCATCAATGATTTATCAGGTACCTGGAGGCATTTCCTGTTGAGCCGCTGACACAGACGATGGATCTGTCTGACGTGAGTGACAGATCAGCCAATCGGCCAATCCCAGCACTCCCCCACCCTGATCTTTACCCAATAAGGGAGTTACAAGTCATGACTGGCATTCTGCAACAATGCCTCCAATATATTCCTTAGCCAAAGGAGGCCTTTTCACAGAAACGCTGAAGTTGCATCCATTAGCGAACATAATTACATGCCAAATACATATATATTTTCAAGACAATCAGTACCATTAGAAGGTAGTACTTGTTCCTGATTCAATACACTTCGACACAAGGCTGCCGTTGTACATTTCAGTGAGCTGGTTGTCCTGAGAGAATTCTGACTATTTTCTGGTCTGAACAGCAGAGAACAATGTTCAGACAGACAGGCATTTACAACCGAACTATATGACAGCAATAAAAACCATGGCAAATGAGTGATTCTGTGGGCCTTCAGCCAGCTGTTGTGTGGAATGTATAACAAGGTTTAATGACTGGTTTGAGTTACCAGATTATTCTGTAGGAAGGAGGGGAAATAAACACAACATTAACGAGCCCTAATCTCTAATGTGACATTGTAATGCACAGCAGGGGGTATCTCATCGTTTAGGGAGGTTGCCAGCTTTGACTGTCCGTGATACAAAAAAAATAATAATAAATGGATTCTGAGACATTTTGTTAAAAAAATTCATGATGTGCAAGAATAATTTGGTCCACAAATTCAAGAGAAACCCGTCTATCCTATGACTCACTGAATCACTGAACCACTGAAACAATGTAAACGTGTATGGGGTTTCACCGCTAAGTCTGAATCGGCCTTGTGTGTTTTCAGAGCGGGATTACCAGTGACTAAAAGAGACTTCCTCGACAGGGAGTCTCTCCGGTTTACAACTTCCTTCTTGTGGCGAAAATCCCGCCGAAATATGTGTCAGGTTGTTGAACAAGAGTGATGATGTCCCAATTATACAGTTAAAGGAGCCAGAATCCTGGGGGATCTAAGTCCCAACGCCGGCCATAAAGCCAGCCACACGCTGTGACTGCAGACATACTGCTCACAGGCTATGTCCAATAGGAAACTGCGCCATGCTCACGCTGTGCTTTCACACACAGCTGGCCTGCAGTATCCCTCCCCTCCCCGTCATAGAGGGGGTGCGCATTCCCCCCCTGTGAGATCTCAATCAAGCCTAATACCACGCATAATTCCTGATTTCGGGACAGTTCGGCACCTCGTCCGGCGACGGCGAGGCCCGGCCTGCGAGGAGCGGAGGGGCGCGTGCGGCGACCGCAGCTCGGCTCGGCGGGAAAAGATAGCGATCGGCGCGATGTGCTTTATCGCCGGGTAAAGAGCCAGCTCTGTGTTCAAATGGGATTCAAATGAAATGCTTGCGGTTGGTGGGGGCGCAGTAAATCACACATGCAGTGAAAGTTACCATAACTTATGTTTATTAACCTCCTATTTTAGGCTGGGACTGATGGCGTACTGACAACAGGAAGCCGCGCACACGGCAGTGGTGTTCGATTCATTTTCTGATGCAGTATTTCTGTCAGTGCCGCCAGCGGAGATGTGTGGGGGCAGCGGGGGGAAACAGCTGCAAGGCCCAGCGATGCCACAGTACAATGCACTGTGCACTGCATCTCCATGGGCTCCTCTGTCTCCAACACTCTCTCTCTCTCTCTCTATCTGTCCATCCATCTCTCTCTCTCTCTCTCCCCCTCTCTCTCTGGCACTGCAACCTTCTCCTTGTTCGTAATCTGCCACAATCAGGGCCGTCTGCATCCCGCGATTGCTACTTAATTAAGAGAGGAAGCATTGTTCTCAGTCGTTCGTAACAAGGCGAGATAAATTAACAAAGGTTAAGAGACAGGCTTCAACGCACAAAGGTCTGTTCAACGCCATTAAACTGACAAGCGACAAGATCTGCCCCCCTCCCACTGCCACCGACCCCCCCCACCCACTATGATTAGGAGCACACTTTACTTTGGGCACCCCGGATGGGTCTACACCCGTGGCCAAACGGGGCGGGCCACTGGGTGAGGTGGCCCAGTTGGCGCTCGGGACGGGGGGCTGTTTTTGCGCCGTAATGGCCGCTATTTGCATACCTGTGAAATGGTTTACAGGTTATCTCCTCACTCATCTCTGCACGCATCGTAAATGTCAGAGACGAGCCACGGGGCTTAAATCACACTTCAAAGCTGATACTCTCTGTTTTACACATTACCTCAGCCGCCGAGCATATAATTATAGACTGTAAAATCTACGACCCAACCAGCAAATGACAAAATAGAATATATAATTTTTGCAGTGACACGTGCATCTGAGAACACAATTAAATGACAATAAAGCTCTCTCCACTCATGCAGCTGATGGAAAACTAATTTTTGTGTGTGTGCAAGACAAATAGGTGATTTTATTTAAATTTGTCATGTTATGGCAATCTTCTAATTCTCATATTTAAAAATACTGTCTCTGTTAGTATATTTTTAAAGTCCATGCTTTGCCGTCTACATAGAATTCACACTGATATAACTACAAGTTCCATCAATGTATATGTATTTCCCACACTGGCTAGGCCACCCGGATACAGCATGTGAATTTGAGAGTGCGTGCATGTGTGTTTGCATGCCTGCCATGTTTGACGATGAACATTGCAATCACTGTGTGTGCTGCTGTTGGTCTGCAATTTGTGTGTGTGTGTGTGTGTGTGTGTATTTACGCAAATGCCGTGTTTGACCATGAACACTGCAGTCACAGTGTGTGTGTGCTGCTGTTGATCTACAGAGTGTGTGTGCTGCCGTTGATCTGCAGTGTGTGTGTGCGCTGCCGCTGGCCTGCCCTGTGTCTCTCAGGGCCGTGTGTGTGTGTGACTCCTGACAGACTCACTGTGGTGTTGAGTGACCGGCGCAGCGTCAGGAGGCCGGGGTCACGGCTGACCGCCACACTTGTCCTGTCCATCTGGTCAGTATGCCTGACACAGCAAATGGCCCTGGGTCCCGCTCCCAGCGTCCGTCACGCAGGGCAGGCGAAAAGTGAAGCTACGCGGCTGGGCAAACAGGCGTTTCGGGAGGGCCATTTGGAGCGCCCCTGGACAAACCAAGGACAAGTGCCGCTCAGGCCGATCCACTGAAAACCCTCAAATGAAGAGCGTGAGCCGGCTCTCCCTCCAGAACAGACCTGGAAAGCTTTGATCTGATGTGAGGAGTCACTGTCCTTTAAAACGTCCTTTTAAACTCCTCAATCTCCATCTCTGTCCTTGTTTGCTTCGTTAATTCTAACGGGAATTAAGCGGGTGGTTTGGGGGGGTGATAATCTGAAGCAGATGGAAATAAGGACGCTTCAATGGCATTTATGGAAAGGGGGACATGTTCACCATTCGGATATATTTGAGACAGTGTAAGGAGAAGGCTGATGATTATGAGCTATATTCAGACAGAAGGAAATGTGTGTAGAAAGTGATTTCACTATGAATTCAAACTGACAGTCGCGGTGAACGTGAACATGATCCTCTCTCCGTTCTGCTCACTTCTGAGCCCTGGGTCGGAAGACACCGCCACAGCCTCCGAATTCATAACCTGCCAACCCCCGAAACATCAGTCAAAGTTATATTTCACTAGGGTCAGAACAAAAAGGCCCTGGTATATATTGCCAGGGGTTTTGTGGCCTTGTAAACATTAAAGTCTGCCAGTAAAATTTTATTAAGTGCTAAAAAGTCATGTTAACAATACAAACTCACAAATTTTTTCTGTCTTCACTGTGATTGCTGAAAATTTTTTTGCCCTGGTAAAAAATTAATTAGCATGTAACAGTCAGTAAAGTTATACATAGCTCCTATAAACGGTGTGTATATGAGTATTACTACAGATGTTCTATTATAACCAGATATTCAACTCTAGCTTTCTTTCTATCCACCATATAGGAGGTTCTGGTGCTGCCTGCTTCATACTTACGATGTTTGTTTTGTTTTAAACAACAGCCATTAAAAGAATGTTTATAATTAGCCCACAATTTCGTTGTACCCCCACCGTGCAATGACAATAAAGTCTATTCTGAAAATCAGAATACTAATACCTTCAACAATGGCAGACACAAAATTTTCAATGTGGAGTGCACCAAGCTGACTATCTGGTCCACGTCCAAGTAAGAGTCTGTGCAATTACTTTACTGAGGGAGGAAGGACCAGAGAGGAAGCAGAGGTGTGGCTATGAAAAGGCACATTTCACACTGCAGTCCTGGACTCAACTCACATGCGGTTCACCACGCTTCCACTAGGGGGCGATGGAAGTCCAAAAATCTCCCCGTTACGGGCCAAACTGTGTGTTGATGCGTTTATCCATGTATTTGTCAATTCATTTGTTTATTCTCTAATTCTTTCAACATTGTGTCGTTAATACTAATCATAATCAAGCTATAAAACAAGACTTATGGTGTTTGGGCAAGACTGTGATTCACGGACTGGTGTCATTCCATTGTTACATGAAGCAGAAACCACACCGCAACAACAGTATCAAATCCACATACCCGCACGCCCATATACACTTACACTATTATTAAATGAGTAAATCAGAAAGACAGGGCCAAGTAAACATCAGCCCCTGTTAAGCACGGTTACTTAAAAAGGGTACACGCATGGTAAGTTTACCATTTTGGGACTGAAAACCTTTTAGTCTGATTGATAATAATACAAACAAAGGACAAATGAAAACAACAGCAGTTAGCATAGTTTAAATTATAGGCAAATCTGTACTGAATGATTTTTAAGACAGGTTTCTTCTTTTATTTTTTTAAATATCCAGTCTTGCAGAGTCTGTTTCCAGTGTAGGCAGTGCAGCTTCAGTTGTAGCCACCGCACAAGGGGAAAAACAGGTGCTGACACTGTATTGTATGGAAACAGGATTTTCAGGCCTATAAATAAGACAACGCATATCCTTCATAAACACAGTGGGTGTTGAGAGGGATTGTACTGAGCGCTTCCTGTTAGGAGCGGGATGTTGGCACGGCCTGTCCCCTCCGCAGCCCCGGCGCCGGGCCCGGCCAGCTGCTCCGAGCCGCGCTGCGGACTGACCGACGGGCGGGCGGGCGGACCGGCGGGGGCCTCCCGAGCTTGCGCCTCCGGCCCCTGCAGCCACCTGGGCCTCGGGGAGGAAAGAATGCGCCGGCTTTAACGACGGGCAGTAAATCAGGGGAGACGCGGAGGGGGAAGAGCAAGCCCCGCCATTGGCTGGCACCGCACCGCACCATCGGATCCCTCTCTCCGCAAGCGATCCTGCAGCGGGGGGGTGGGGGATGGGCTGGGGGGGTTGGGGGGTGTCCTCTCCGAGGCCCGCTGCCCCGCTCCAGTTCCCGAGCCTCGACATCGAGATGCAGGTCAAAACTCTGCGCTCAGCTACACTGAGAACGGGCGGCGGGGGGTTTTTCGGCGTGTTCCCCGGCTTTTGAGGGGCGGGAGAGAGCGCGCTCCGAGGGGGGTTTTTCGGGAGGGCTGAGCCGCGAGGCGGTCGGCTCTAAGTGATCGCAGCTGCTGCAGGGGGGCCTTGAAGTTGGCTGCAAAAACATCCACTCAGGTCAGGCAGATGACAAGGTGCGAAGGAGCCTGTTTGTTTTAATCTCCCAGCAGGCGCAATTAGGGGGCCTGCTTAGGAATAACAATGGCCCTGTCACGCCGGCCCTCCTGCCTCTTCCTTCACTCTTTGTTGTCGCTCCGGCCGAACGCTGGAGGTATTTCTCTGACACGCAGAGGAGGCTTTCGCGTTTTCAACACTGACGTCGAGTTTCGCAGGAGACCTCTCCATAAGTGAACCCTTCTCCGTGGGAACTTTCCCCCCCGACATCCTACGCTACGCGGGGTTTAGTGCTGAGGTCAAACATCTGCGATACAGACTGCAGATTTTATACATACCTATTCATGATACCTACATCTATCATAATGGGCCATATTTTAGGATTCACAGGTTCAACAGTTCAACGGTTTTGGAAAACTGACACCGTGACTATTGTTGATCAGCAGTGACATGTCTCAAGGGGACAAGGGCATTTGGGACTGTCTCAGTGTTCCAGGAGGAGGCTCTCAGAAACCAGTGTCACGTGTCAACGTGGGTTTATCCTGGTTTCACATCGTCACCTTGGGACTCCTGTCGGTCTTCTGTAAGTTGTCAGGGTGACAGGGCTCTGGCATGTGCTGGAGGCTACTGCTCCTGCAGTGTGTTTTGATACAGGAGAGCATTCAGGGGACGGACGGGGTACGAAACCGAGCTCAGGACCACCAGTCAAAACATCAGCGGAGCCTCTTCCATTAGCGGGCCCGCTAAGCACAAAGGCCTGCTGTTGGAGTGAGCCCAAAACAAGCCTCATGTGTCTGTGTGTGTTGGGGGGGGGGTTCAATAAATCCAGCCAGAGCAGGGGTGGTCCCGTAACACAAGTAATTTGTGCTGCGGTCACACTGGGACAGCAAGCGGCGTGGGAGACCACTACACATTCATTACCCCCTCCCTCGAACGCGTCGAATGGCCACTCTGCTGCGACCGCGCTTTTCTGCGGTCTGACCACAACAGAACCGGCCGGATGGGACCCAATCGGGAACATGAAAATGTGACCACAACACTAAAAACCCACCAATTCTCCTGTTGTCATATAGCTCCATGGACCACGGACTAAACCACCTCTTTTACATGGTATTCTGCTCAGATTCCCTCTAATATCACAGCTGGAGGGTCACTGAGCCACAGCAACGATATTGTCAATCTCCACAGAGTGAAAACAACATGTTTCATAAGGAAAAACACTAAAGAGCCCGCGGTCCCATGAGGATTACCACAAACGCTGGAAGAGTGGTGGGCAGCCCTTGCATCAGCCTGGCTCGTGGTTTATTTTACAGGGAGGCCGCATGCAACCACATCATGCAGAACCTCAAACAGCAGCGATACAAAATCGGGCCGTTTGCGGAGACGGCTGACCCACGGGGCCTGGAGAAAGGGCATGCACATGATCGCCCCCGTTCCCCTGGTGGTCAGACAGGGTGCACTCAGGGCTACCTCCAAAATCCTGCAGGGCGGCACAGAAGTGTCTGTGTGTGTGTATGCATGAGTGAGAGTGTGTGTGTGTGTGTGTGTGTGTGTGTGTGTGTGTGTGTGTATATGTATGAGTGAGTGTATGTTTCTGTGTGTATATGTATGTATGAGTGTGTGTATGTGTGTATGCAGGTGTGTATATGCATATCTGAGCATGTGTGTGTGTGTGTGAGAGAGAGAGAGAGAGTGTGTGCGCGCGTGCATGTGTGTATATGTGTGCGGGTGTGTGAGTGAGTGAGTGTGTGTGTGTGTGTGTGTGTGTGTGTGAGCGTGCGAGTGTGTATACGTGTGTATGTGTGCGAGCGTGCGTGTGTGTGTGTGTGTGTGTATGTGTGCGAGCGTGCGTGTGTGTGTGTGTGTATTTACATGTGTATGTGTGCGAGGGTGTGTGTGTGCAGCTCCACAGGAAGGCCTCAGGCAGGGAGGAGGCCGCCAGTTTGTTACCCGTGTTCATTAAAGACGAGTGCCCATTTCCCCCACGCCGATTCGCCTGCACCGGTTCCCCCACGCCGATTCGCCCGCACCGGTTCACTCCCGCCGATTTGCCCCGCGCCCGTTCGCTTGTACCGATTCACCTGCATCGGGCAGGGGGGTCCGGCGTCGCCCGGCGGTGCGGCGCTGCCACAGACGAGACAGCCTTGAAAAACAGACAGCGTTGCACTTCCAGGCCTGGAGAACACGACGTCGCAGCGAATTACAACCTCAGGAAAACACTCTGCTTCAGGAGGAAAGCGCGAGAGTCATGCAACTCACACTGTGATTTTTTTTTTTCTTATTTTTGCCATGTAAACAAGTTATCGTACCAAAATTCTCATTTGATTGATGCTGGGTCCTAATAAAACCTTATGTACATTCTGGAGAAAAACAATACCATATGCATTAGCTCATACCTTTGACAGCGTAATATATTTAAAGGTCCAGTATTTGCATTGTACATCTAATGACAACAACATGCTACAGAATTCAGAGGAGCTAATAACAAGCATAGCAAGACCATTTGAGCTGAGCTTTTTACGACTGCAACACCTGCTTTGCCCAAAAAAAAACAGAGGAACATCCACAAAAAAATGCGTCTAAAAATACTTCTCAGGAACATGAGAGTATGTTTTGCTTTTGGCAAACACCGCTCACTCGCTGCTATTATTATTTATCATTATGGATTTGCTTGGAATTACACAGCATCTCGCTGTGTAAACTGTGACCAGGCGTTTCCAAAACCTGGGACGCCTCAGCGTTTTTGCCAGCGGTTACAGGCGCTGTCAGTTTTTTCCCCCCCCTCGCAGTTAAAGATGGCGCTAATGACAGCCACGTTAATGATGTTGACACTCCCACCGAAGACAGCGCTCCGTAATGAGGGGGAAGTAAATAGCAGGTATCTGACAACGCCGCCGTCTCCGCCGCCACAGAGCTAATGATCCTTTTCACACCGGCTAAAGACACTTTGTAAAGATGACAACGCATGATTTAGAGCGGGGGGCGCGGAAGGTGCGCCGTCTCCGGCGCATGCACGCCACGCCCGGGCGCGGCCGCAAGCACAAGGCCTCCGTCGCGTTCAGTCTGAGGTAACCGGCTAAATCGCAACTCCTTTATCTGGAGGGTGAGCTAACGTACACATAAACAACTCCCAGATCTAACCGCCTTATTGCAGTGAAAAAAAATGGGATTTCCAGAAGGGTCGCTGCCTACTACATGGCCAACATGGACCTGGAAAAATCGGTTTCGATTGGCAATGTTGCACTGTATTCTCACGTCTTTTCAGTCATTCGGGGGCTCCTGTCACAGGAAAAACAGCATTTGTAAAATATCACACACCGACACGTGCTCTGACACAACACTTGTGAAATGGCACGGCTCTCTGACGTTAGGTCACGAGCGTTTTTGGGCTGGGGGTTGCTGGGTAATTCCACGCGGTTGCTGGAAAAAGGGGAGAGGGGAAGAGATGGGCTTTTGTGAGGCCTTTTGTTTACCTGCTGTGCTCCTCTCATGCCTCCAGGATATGCTCGGCGGCGACCTCTGCCTGAACTCAGAAATGAAAAATTCATTCACCTCAGGATGGTGTCTGCGGCGTATGAAGATTGATGCGTTGGGCACATGAGTAATGATGTCACCCAGCATCACAGCAGCGCCCGCCCTTATTACGGTCCCGGCTCGGAGAGCGACACCTTCGCGTGAAAATCTGATCGAAAACACAAACAATTAGGGGCCGTCCCCCCCACCCCCCTCACTCTCTACTACCTACAGTGTGGAGTGTGGAGCTTATTTCAATTACTCGTGGAGAGAGAGACAGAGAGAGAGAGAGGCCTAATTTAATACTGCCATCTTAATGAATCCGTGGATGCGAGCAAGAGCCCCTCGGTCTCTGTTGCCGGGCGGAGCGGAGGCTCCGGGCTGTGCGGGAATCCGGAACATTCCGCGGCATTAACATTCAGAGGAGCCGGACGGCCTTCATCTAAACGAGCACGGGAGCCCCTGTGCCGATGGAGAGGGGGCCGCTTTAATAAAGAAATCTGCACTGGTGTAAAACGTGACTGGAGTGTCGGGCCCCGAGCCTGCGGGTCTCGCCATGCGGCCGGGGGGCCTGCAGCGCCGTGTAGGCCGGGCCCGAGGCCTGCTGTCGCCTGGCGTGGGATGCACAGACCCGAGCTCATCAGTATGGGCCGTGCATGCGCGCTCCGCTGGGTGAGGGGTTGGGGGGGGGGGGGGGGGGGACAAGGAGGGGAGGAGGGGAGAGAGAGCAGATCAATACAACCAGAGGCGTCTGCAGAGCCCGGGGAACTTGCTGACCCCTGCGTGAACTTTCAGGGAGACGGAGAGGCCATCCGAAAGGGCGGAGGTCAGCGCTCATGCAGGCAACAAACAATAATCTGATTTACCCCGCGCACAGAAAGGGGAGAGCTGCCGCGGTCTGCTCGCTCCAAAGCAAATATAATTACAATCTTCGCTAGGTTTCATCAATTCTTGTTAAGAGGCATTTGAATGCAATATTATACCATTAACACGCTCTCTCTGCCCTGATGTAGCTGACAAATACAAATACCTTCCTTGTTTTTCCTAAAGGAAATGGTCTTCCTCCATGTGCTCTTTGCCAATTTTATTTAGTTGAGTCACTCTCTCTTCTGCCGCACCCTGTGCTTATAAAAATGTCAGTTTAATCAGCTTTTGAGGTCAATGGATAAAACTGAAGCTACAGCTACGAACTCGTTTTTAAATTATCAACGGTTAAAACCTTTATTCAAACCAACTGAAATGTATTTATTCCTTAAATGTATTCATTATCAAATTTACGTTGTTTTTTGACAGCGTTCATATCGATGACTAAGAATTGCAGAGAAATTAAGAAGAAGAAGAATTCCTCACTCAAAACAACCACCCGCCCTGTGGGCATTTTGAGCAGACTAAGATTTTTTAATGTTTGAGTTGTTCGTCTTAATGGTGATACAGGAAATAAAATGAAAAAAATAAACCTAACAATCTCCACCCCAGGATACAACATAAGATTGATTGTATCGGATACATTTAAAAATGTCCACAATATGCACAAATGTCATCTTGTTCATCAGTCATAGACAAACAGAGCTGTTTTTGTCTTACCCTTATAAAATTAATCACATGGTCTCAGTTGTGAGCAAACAACAAATTTGATATCCTGACTAAATACACCACGTGACTATTTCTTATATACATCAAATTTTACCACAAATACCCAGTTTTATAGGACTGTCTTTGAGAAGTCCCAGTGAATGCTTTAAATTGAAAACAGTGGCTTGGGTGACGTCGTCTGCTTTCCGCCACTGAAAAGGGAGTCTTATCAAGGTATAATGAGACGTGTATGGATGTACAGATTCATGAAGAGCCTTTGATCCGAGCCACAAACAGCTGCAAGCAATTTTGACTGAGATGACGAAGAAACGCCTGACCGGGGCTGCAGTCCTACATTATCTTTGCTGGGCTCCTCCTTTCCAAAGTCACCGCGCCGCGTTCTGAAAGCGACCAGATCACAGACTCTCGGTTAGCCCTGTGAATAAAGGCCAGTCTGTGCCGAGCACAAGTCGTAATTTCATGCCTGATGCTTAACGAGAGGACAGATCCTCCTAATGTAAAAAAAAAAGGCAGACAAAGGAAGAGATCTGGGATGACGGTACGCATTGTCTGGAGGGAGTCGGTCTTCCGTCAGCGGGTTCATTAGCGAGTCTGGCTGTTCTCTGCTACGTGTGGCGTGTAGCTGCGCCAGCTGCATCTGGTCCTGGCGCTGACGTAGGACGCTCGCGCCGCCAACACGTGGGCACGGGCGGCTTCAGAGCGCGCTCCCAGTCCAAAAACCCGCCGCCGTTCGTGCGGAGGCGAAAGGCACGTGCGGCGCAGCTTCGACAGTTGCTTTTAATCTGACAGATGTTCCAGTCCCGTGCAAAAAAAAAACTAAAACACGCAAACAGATTTATTGCATTATGCTTAGAGAGCGATTTGAGGAAAAGAATTAAAATCGGTGTGCGAAACGTGGCACGCCTCACGGAGGTGCGTCGTTGACGACTGCGTCGGTCAGGAGCGCGCAGTGAGGAGAGGAGCTGTGCTCCGTCAGCGACATGCGCACCTGTTTGGCAGTCAGGAAAGCGGAGCCGCCGGCTGGAGCGGCGGGCTTGTCGGTGCGGTCCCCGCTAAGCCCGGCAGCACTCGGGAATCGGGATGGATAAGCAGCAGTGTGCCAGTGGCCGTGTGGCACACTGTGTGCTCCCAGAGGCCGGCCCTGCGGAGCTCAGCCAGGCTGCCTCTCCCCTGCAGCTCTGCTGAGTACTGAGAGAGCGAGACAGCTGTGCACCACAACACCCAGAGCCCAGCGCCCTGCCTCCCTGCAGCGCCAACTGCAGTCAGAGCCTAACTGCAATCACAGCCTAACTCCAGTCACAGCCTAACTGCAGTCACAGCCTAACTGCAGTCACAGCCTAACTAACTGCAGTCACAGCCTAACTGCAATCACAGCCTAACTCCAGTCAGAGCCTAACTGCAGTCAGAGCCTAACTGCAGTCACAGCCTAACTAACTGCAGTCACAGCCTGACTGCAGTAACAGCTTAACTGCAGTCACAGTCTAACTGCAGCAACAGCCTAACTGCAGTAACAGCCTAACTGCAGTAACAGCCTAACTGCAGTCACAGCCTAACTGCAGTCACAGCCTAACTGCAGTCACAGCCTAACTGCAGTCAGAGCACTCCACTCAAACTCAGATTGGCAGAACCAGCAGAACCCATTCTACAGACCCCTAAATCTGCAGTCTCTAGCCTAAGGGCTTCAGTCTACAATCAGCCTCAATCTGCAGCTCTCAATCTACAGGCCTCAGGCATGGCAAGTGGGCAGGTTCACATGACGGTCCCACAGAAGATCCCTCTATCCACTAAAAGAGCTGCATTTATCTCACTGGCAGAGCTGCCGAAAAATAAGAACTCTGTCACACATAAATGCATGCTCTCTCCCCCTCTCTCTCTCTCTCTCTCTCTCTCTCACACACAAACACAACCAAACACACACACAACACATATAAAGAGAATCAAGAAATTCACATCATACATTACAAAACCCTGTACAACAAGAGGTCATAAAGAACAACTGGGAATGAAATGATAATCACCATTATTACTACTACACATACTAAGGAAGTAGCCTAATCAAAATAACAGTGACAATAATAAGAATACTAATAACGAAAAGGATTCGAACAATATCTAGTCTCTTACACTGCAGCCCCACTCTCTGAGGAGGCCATCACCACCTACAGAGTGCAGGCTTTGGCACCGGTGCTGGAAAGCAGTTTGGCAGCCCTCCTTCCTCAGGGCTCATTACCGCAATTAACCACTAGGGGGAAAAGCTCTCCATGGAAGGAGGCTGCTGAACCCTGCAGCTCCAGGCAGAGGCCAGCCTGAGCCGACACTGCATCCTAGGAGGGCTAGGAGTGGGGGTGCACCCCCCGTGCACCGATCGGTGTGAAGTAACGCCACATTAACCGGACCGTTGTTTCCGAGCTCGCGGGCCGTTATCGCGACCCCTTATCCCTTCTCCTAATTCCTCCCGCAGCATCGGGACATGCTGTCGCTCCGGTAATAAACAGCGGGTTTTTCTGCGGTGACGTTATTACTGCGCTGTAAATGGAGACAGACGAGGCCGGCTCCAGGGCCTGGAGGAGGTCACGCTGCCCGGTGCCCTCACCTCCCGCCCCCCCCCCGGCGCTCTGCTGTCCACCACACGCAAGGCCCATCACCTGATGAACGGGCGGGGCCCTGGGGGGTGGCAATATCGCTGCTGTAACCACATGCTGGGCAGGCCAGTGCGCAAAAGCCAATGCCCACCCTAAGCATTAAATTACATCATTGCTATATAGCAGACACTCTTATCCAGAGTGACTTACATAGGTTACACATTTTACACATTATCCATTTATACAGCTGGATATTTACTGAGGTAATTGTGAGTTGAGTATTTTACCCAAGGGCACTGCAGCAGTGCCTTAGTGGGGGAATTGAACCAGCAACCGTTCGGTTACGTGCCCCTGCTCCACACCACTGTGCTACACCGCCACAAGCGCTTTGCCTCGAAGCTCTTAATGGAGCGGGTTCCTATCCAAACCAAAACACATTCCACGTCAAACAGAGGAGGAAAGGAGTGCCTAAGCCGTAAGCCATGGGATAATTATCTGTTCATTTATATTACGGGGTAAGCCGGACTCTCACGTCCTCTGACAAGCCATGAATCGATGTGCGCCAGATTTCACATGTTATCCATTACGAGCGGGGGACCCGGGCTCGGGGATAGAGATTTCAGGAAGTGGTAGACCATAGTGTGGATCCTTCACACGGCTTTGCAGATGAATCACTCGGCTCCTCTGTCAGCCGGTGAGAGAGCCTCCGGAGTGATCCAGAGCGCTTCAGCTCTGGTCGTGGCATTGACCCCCAGTGCACCGTGCTGCCGAGGGCTCAGTCTCCTCCTGACAGCTTCAACAAATAAACCAACATAAAGCCACTCCATCCTCAACGCCCCGATTGCTGTCTGCGGTGCGGGAAGAGGAGGAAAGGGAAAAAAAAAAAAAAACTATCATTTTATATTACAAGTCTTATTGAAATCCAATGAAAGCTGCGGGTTTTGGCCCACCTTAACCCAGCAGTGAACTCTGCAGTTAATATGACGCGGCTATGATTTTACCATCAATCAGAGGTGGGGGGGGGGGGGGGGGGGGGGGTGGCCAGTCCTCTCTCTGCCCTCGGAGCGCCGCCTCGCAATCTAATTGCGCCGAAGATTCATCAGTTTCCAGAACAATCAATTTCTGCTCTCTGCAGGCCCGGGCTCTGGCCTGCTGCACACCCCTTATTATCTGCTCCATCTTACAAGCGCTTTTTAACAGCAGGGTGAGGGGACCGCCACACCGGCCCCCGGGCAGCTGGGGGTGCCCCCCGTTCCCCTGCCTTCCGTCATCGCCTCTTTTTGTGGCATCTCGCCTGACAGGTCGGGGGGGGGGGGGGGTCCTGATGAAGCTTTGAAAACAAAACGCGGGGGGCACGAGGGGAGACCCCTGGAGGAAGGGGCTGAACTTCTGAACTGTCGCAGGCAAGACGGCGAGGATCCAGGAGACTATATTAAGAGGGCTGCTGCCAGGGGAGCCGTTGGTAATGGAGTAAACATTGACACTCCGGTACAGTATTAAACGGTCGTTTCCATTCCGCTGGACGTCCTCCGCTCAGGCCAAGGGGAGCTGAGGAAGCGCTGACCTTTTCTCCGCAATTCCGAAGTGTACTGTCAGACAAAAAGAAACAAAAAAAGCCCCAGCACAGCAAGAAGAGCCCTCTGAAGACTTTAGAAAACACTGTCTGATGAGTTCATGCAGGACTTTGGAAGTTGAGATCTATTCTTAGGGCTTCCGAGATGATACTGAGGATTAATAGCGTGGAAGGCCAGGGCCGTTCTCTGAATAAACTACACATAGATCTTACATTCGCTGTAAACTCATCTTACTATTCCTCACCGTGCAATACTGTACATAATTGGAGCATAATGTTTCTTTTGAGCTCCTTGTAAAAAAGGTGAAAAGGTGTGTGAAAGTTACACATTACAGTAATTTGGCAGACGCTCTTTTGCAGAGTGACTTCTAGCACAAAAGAACAGAGGTGTATCCATTCAAGTTGAATGAGCAACAGTGTCAGAGCAGGCTCACAACACTCCCAGACCAGTGAGTGTGAGTATAACACTACTCAAGGCCCACCACAAGCTAATCTGTGCAACCTGACTAGACAAGGGAGTCTGAAAGATGCTGCAAAAGTGCTCGACTGGGCCCTTTAAAGATGCACTCTCACTATGTGCGAAACACAGCTGTTCATTACTGTTTCCACTCTCCATGTTTTAAAATGTATAATTCACACGCTCCCTTTGCCGTTTAAGGATGTACACGTCAAAGCAGGCTGTGGAGTTTCAGACTTCAACGAATCCGTTCACCCGGGCGCTAAACCCAGGGATACCGTAAGTAAACGTGAAATATGTATTCCTCGCTCTAAAAAAGGCCCTCAAGCCGCCGCTGTTTACTTCATTCAAAACTTATTTGTTTAACTTGTGTCACGTCTGTGATGAAGATTTACGGCCCCTTTATTGCAGCTAACAATACCAATCAATAATCATGAACGTCCCGGTATTGTCGCATTTCATAAATCAGGCCCATTCTGTTTCTCAACTGACAGCGATCATCTCCCAGAGACACACAGTGCAAATACAGAAACGTGTTCCTCACCACACACTCTACACACGCTGCCGACTGGGGTGAAACCCATTACATGCTGACGTTCTTTAAGGGAAAACTAAACAGGTGCAACGACAGGCAGAATAAACAGAGGGAAAACCCCTGTGCATGATGGGAAGGTTTGCTTTAAAGGTATGTTTGGCATGAAGCTTGGTGATAGGTTGAATGGTTATACAAAGGGCAGACACTTGTGCACTCTTTAGATAATAATGAGTTAATATCTTGTTACGGGTATGCCACATTTGGCAGGACTCTGGCCGTAACAATCTACACCTCATACAAACTTTATTTTTTAATTTATAAAAAAACAGAGAATCTGCTCAGATGTCACTCTGAAATACAGTATTTCACAAACAAGTGAACCGGACAACACTGAACAGCAGTCTTCCCGATGACATGGACCAAATCTAACATTAGATCCAAACTCACCGTTCCGAAGGTTAGCCTAAAGCCACATTCATATAAGACACATTTTCTTGCGTCACGTCAGGGGTCAAATATTTTGATGATAACACGGTAAGAGAATGAGCAGCTTTTCCTCACACGCTATTATTTGATGTCCTCATTGTTCGCAGATCAGTGTTAAAGGCACACGTAACGCGCCCCAGGCCGCACAATGCCAACCCCCCAGCCAAGGCTGTTCCGACGCGGGACTCTCAGAGGCTGCACGGGAAACCCGGTGAACTGGAGGAATGCGGTTCCCTGCATTGTTATGCAACTCATTCTATCCCGTGTGGAGGAAATGTTAGCTTTGCTCCAAACTGCCCCACGAGGCAGGTGGGGGGGGGGGCGACCTGTGCCGAGATCTCCGTTTCCGCCCAAGGTTACAGTAGGTGGTGATGGAGAAGCCGAAAAAAATAAGCCCCCACCCCCTCCCTTTTCAAAAAAAGGGAGCACAGCCCAAACACACGTGTGCGGTTATACAGTGATAAACAGAGGCCTTGCAGGAGTCTTCCTGGTGGCGTAACAGGAGACAGACAGGGGGCGGCAATCACGGGACGACACGCATCAGGGCCGCAGAGTGCGCGCCCCGAGAACAATTAGCCACTGCAGCACGGGAGGCCGAGACAGCGCAGCTAAAAATGACATCCTAACTGCCGAAATGAGATGTTTTCAAAGCGCGATGACAACATGATCTCTTATCTTTTAAGTGGGGGCCGCCGGGACTGCAGGGGTCTGGGACTGTCCTCTCCCCCCCCCATCCTCTTTCGGCCACATTGCGGCCTGTTTGTGTGAGTTATGAGGGGATCCCATGCTAGCTGTGGAGATATTTACGGCGGGCAGCAGCCAGTCAATCCAGGGGTAGAGTGTGACAGACGCCTGCTACCTCTCCGTCCCTCCGTGGGACGGCAGGGCGTTTCCGTGGCAGCTGCCCCTTCCCCGGCGCTTCCGAATGTGTGTGTCGGCTCCCCCCGGGGGGGGTTTGGGGCGTCAGTATCACTGGTCCGCCCAAGCCGGCCTATCGGGGGGTAGAGTCTCCTTTCCTCTGAGAGATCCTGTGTTTGTGATGAGGGTGTTTACATTGGCCCGCAGCTGTAATTTGGCGGACTTTATCTGTCACGTGTATGTGCGTGTGTGTGTCTGTGTGGGGGTGAGTGTGTGCGTGTGTGTGTCTGTGTGAGGGTGAGTGTGTGTGTGTGTGTGTGTGTGTGTGTGTGTGTGTGTGTGTGTGTGTGTGAGTGACAGAGAGAAAGAGCAAGCCTCAGTGGAATGTACTGCTATCCTGTATAAAGCTCTCCTTCTCCATGTCTCTCCTCTCAATAACAAACAGCTGTAAAGGACCTCTGTTGCTCTCCGCTGGGGTAATGACCTCAGACCCAATTTAATTCTGACTGGAGCGGTTAAAACGTGTCACAAACGACATTCGACTCAGCTAATTAAAGCACAAGTTTTAAATTGGTAAAAGACCAAGGTGATAATGACACCGTCGTAAAACCCGCGGAAATAAAACGGCTTCTTCAATAAAGCCGCTTATGAGAAGAGGTGCAGAGAGCATCGCTGGAGGCGGTGCCGGGGAGTGGGAGTGATCCGATGATTACTGTGTTATCATTTTTGATGAACACGCCCTCCCCCATTCGGTGCCCTTGTCAGAAAGGGCCGAGACGGTGAACTCAAGGACTCGACATCTCCTCGTCCAGCCCTGTTCCCTGTGGCCTTCTGAGGCTCTGCATTCCAGCACTTATCTTTATTGCCATTAGCGCTGGCAGCTCCCCTTTGCATCTCTGCTTTCCATCAAGGCTGTGGCACTGGCCGAATTCCACGGCTAATACGGCGGTGGTGAAGAAGGTGAAGACGAAGACGAAGACGAAGACGAAGACAAAGAAGAAGACGAAGAAGAAGAAGAAGAAGGAGGAAGAGGAAGAGGAAGAGGAAGAGGAAGAGGAAGAGGAGGAGGAGAGGGAGGAAGAGGAAGAGGAAGAGGAAGAGGAGGAGGAGGAGGAGAAGGAGGAAGAGGAAGAGGAAGAGGAAGAGGAGGAGGAGGAGGAGGAGGAGGACGACGTCTTGACAGTACGATTGCGAATGCGAATGCGATTGCGAATGCGCCCGGGCACACGTTTGTATTCGGGTTCGCGTTCATGGCGGCAGAAAAACAAACAAGCAAAGCTCCCGAGGAAGACGGCATTTGTCCCGCTCTCGTCCACCGCAGCTAAGCGCAGGCATGTGCGGAGGGAGAAAGATGAGCGCCTGATCTGAGAATCTGCGGGATGAAGTGGCTTTTCAAACACACCACCGCCTGGAGGAACAGGGAACAGACAGGATCCTGTCTGTCCGCCCGACGTCTCCGACAGGGCACACAGGGCTTTGCATTCTAATGCAATGATGTACGGTAACTGCAGAGCCATGCTCACCTCGTGACACTGCAAGCCTTGTGCTCTTGGACACCGCTCCACCGCTGTCTCAATCTGCTGAAGTTTCAGGCTTACAGTAACAATATTCAGTACCTCGTTAGACCCCCCCCTGTTATCGTTAGATAGTTGGCCACACGCTTATGATTAGCTGGACTGACAGTCAGCACACTGCTTTGACCTCAACCATATGCTTGTTTATTGTGTTTCACACTATTTTACCCCATGTCACGTCACAAGGTAGTCCTTAAAAATCTTTTCATGCAATTCTACAAGATTTACGTCATAGTGACAGGCCCAATTCAAACAGCCTTCTCCCTACAGAACACTTATATTTGTACGTAACACTTATTATTCAATGTATGGACTGTATTACAAAAATAATTATTGCTACAGAATTTTCACTCAAATCTTCACTTGAAACTATAACTTTATAAATATAACCAAAAAGCCCATTTGCTTTTTGATTGCCACAATATGATATCCTTGTCTTAAGTTACAGCATTCAACTTTAAGTCCAGTTCTGATTGCCTAGGCCTATCTCAAATTAAGCTATGCTCACACTGTGCAGCTGGAAAAGGCCAAATTCGTATCAGACAGACTTTCTTACACATAATCTGAGAGAAAAGGTTTTGGAAAAGGGGGTTACACACGATCTCACGCGCATGAGCTCACACATGTGGGTGCACTGAACGTTAGGACGCGGGTTTTGGATTTCGACAGTAAGCATTTCAACGCACACGCATGCCGTTTTCCAAAGGGCGCAATACTGAGAACTTCCATCAGGGGGAGCCCGATCTCAGCTCTAAGTGTCAGAAGGACAAGACAAACAACAGACACCACCGGACAACTCTGACGGGCCATGAAATGCCGTCGGCAGCCGCTAATTCCAGACTCGAGCCATAACTCTCAGCAAAGTGCAGTCTTTTGTTGGAAACAGACATTCTTAACCTCTCTTCTTTTGAGTCATCTGAGTTGCAAAGTCGACACCCACTCCCCTCCCCTGACATTGCTCTGAGCTTTCCTGCAAATCGCAGACATAGTTTCACTTGTTTTGGTCTTTTAGACCTCGTGCAGCACTTCAATCAAACATTTTTTTTTTTACTTAAAATACCACTTGACATATCTAAAGGTCATAATACATCCAAGAACTGTATATATTGTCACCACAATGTGTGTTGAATGGGAAAAAATCCTAAAGAATGTTGGTATGTATGATGTTATCATAAGCATACATAGTCCATAATATTTCCAAACTAGCTCACTGGGCAGGAAATGGTCACTTAAGTGCACTTTGACTTAGCAGGAGTATAAAATTGCTTCCTGATAGAAATATGAAGCTGGCTATTTACTGTGAAGTGACTAATATTATTAACACTATTTTTAAGTGCCTTCCCTTCCATAAACACTCGGTGAAAAATGAAAGGTTTGTCATTACCATCCACAGGGGGAAATGACCGACTTCCAAGACGCTGCAGTAAGACTGATATCCAGACCCCTGCCAAAAATAAGTTCTCTCCTGGCCAAGCGCTGTTTATAATATAAATACATATCTGCAGTAATGAACTTCCACTTTTTGTCTTTGAACAATTGACCTCCACTTACCATTGCTCCAACAGAGCTTGGCGAGGAGCGTTTTATTAAGATCTGGCTGCGAGTCCACCTCTTAATGACCTTTACAAATCCCTTTGTACATGTAGGTTAAGTGCTTAAGAACAGCACTCTCTGGAAGGCCAGTGTCGCTGTGACAGCGAATTAATCTTCACAACAATCTCCATGAAAACATCTTCTGTTCCTGGCCGGCTCTCACACTCTGCTGCCATGCGACTCGCAGGCTTCGTGGGGAGGAGGTGTGGAGCAGACGGGCCGATCGCACTCGAGCAAATCCGGCTAACTCAAATCAGTGTGCCGTTTATGATCTACAGGATTTCTATGGCTGATGGGTCCTTTTTTTGGGTGGGGGCACTATAAATTCTCTTATCACGCAGAGCAGTAACTCAATAAGAATAAGAAGAATAACAACAACCGAATAAGACCTCAACGCCTGATTATCACGAGCGCTTCTCTGAAGCCAGTGTTTGGGGACGGTCACTGTATAAATCTTCACCGCCCGTCTGTTTCCACAGGACAGTTGGGAAGGTGCGGCCTGGTCGTGTTAGTGACGGGGAAACCCACTTACATCAAACGTAAGGTTAAAAAAGAGCAGCGGTCCGACCCCCCGCTGCTTTCAGCTCCAGCTTCGTCTGTGACATCTTTTATTTACTGGAAGCGCCAGCGAAAGTGGCGAAGAACGCGGGGAGCGAGAGCGCAGCCGGTCGCGTGTGCGCGCGCCGCTCGCCCCCGTCGGCCTATAGGGAGGGAGGACGTAGGTGCCCGCGGATTCCGCCGGTGTCGGAGGAGACTGATGAGGTGGGGGAGGAATTACTGTGCGCCGTGGTGAGCGTGAATTGGCCTCACATCCCACTTCACATGCACGCAGTTATTACACAACATAGGAAGCACTCGCGATACGTAATACTGAGCAAACCATAAAACTCCCCCTCGGCGTGGCTCAGGCAGTTGCCTGCATGTAATGAGAAACAGGACTACACACACACACACACACACACACACACACACACACAAATACATCTCTATGTATACAGAGCCCGTTTTGTTTTCGCTGAAAATCTGTGAATATTCTGATGACGTTAAAAACGCCATCCGGGGGGCAGAGCCCAGTTTATGTTTTATAACCTGTTTATTTTATTAGAAGACTAGCCATGAATCTAGGTAGCATTCAGTTTAATCGCCGCACTGTGCCTGAGCCCTTCAAACTGCCTGAGAGATTTTATTAGCCAAACATTTGTTTCTCCATACCATGGCACTGAGGCCGGAGTCGCCTCAGTTCACTGGTGAAAATAGAAACCAGATGTGCCATGCGCCTCTCCTCCGCGCATTAGCCCTGTTGCCTTCTTTAGATGTTTTTACGACATTTCTTTTTATAGTCCCAAACTTCACTTTTGTGAGGGTGACGACAGCTCTACTGTACCCTGGAATGCAAGCAAAGGCTCATGGGAGGTGGAACAATTACTAAGTAATGGAAAATCTCCGGCTCGGGTCAGCCATTGAGACTGTTTGTTTTGGGGCATAATTCACCCTTCATACGCAAATCTACTGTAGACAGCTAACTACACAATTAATTTGTCAGAGATGAAGACAATCACTATTATTAATTTCTGCTCGGACCGTTGAGAGTAACATGGTGAGACAGCTTTGTCAAAAACACTCATGTTACTATGTTTCCCCAATAGTAAATAACATTGCTCACAATCAGTGGCATAGACCTTGCTTTACCTAGCAAGAAGGCTATGAGTGCATAGGAAGATGAGCACGCCTATCCCTGGAGGGAGCACTGTAGCGGAGTACAATTCCCTCCAGAGCACAGAACATCTTTCCCTTTGGCAGGTCTGGCTTCGGAGTCCACCCAGACCCTGGTATCAAAGAATCACGCTTCCCATAGCATGCATTAAACTCCAGTTTCGTCAATGAGGCCCAGATCCTCAGATGTGTGCGCGGAAACAAACCTTAGACAGGAGCGTTTCCAATGCCCAGAAGTTTTGGGAAAAAGTCCAGAGTGTCTCAACGGCTCTCTGGTGAATCTGTGAGTAACTGTATTAGCCTTTAAAGAGGGGCTGCGGCCTGAACCGATGTCTTCGGTAATGAGGAAGCTTTCTGATGAAATACGCAGCACATAATCAGAGAAAAATGCACAATGGCTACATTATCTGTGATGTGGTTAGAAATATATAAGAGCAACTGCACAGTGAAAAAGGAGAAATGCATCAAACACGCATGTGAGTTTGGTAGATTTCATAGCAGATAAATCAAACTGAAAGTGAACAGGGCAAATACAGCACAGGAACTGTACTGTACTTTAGGATTTAAGAGTGCTTAAATCGCATCAGTGAAAAATGTGACAAAATTACTAGGACGCCCAAACTGGTGGCAGGCAGGGGTGTGGGGTCTGTGTGTGTGTGTGTGTACTACGTGTGCTTGTGTGCATATGTGGACCTGTGCGTGTTTGCTTGTGTGTGTAATATGCATGCTTGTATGTATGCATACATGTGTGTGTGTGTGTGTGTGTATGAGTGTGTGTGTGTCAGGGGGTGGGTGGCCGCAGGTCAGCCTTGCAGGAGCTGGCAGAGAGGAGACAGAGGAGCCCTGATTGCCTTTGGCCTGGCTGATCCGCGAACACAGACTGAGTAATGACAGGCATGCGGAGTGCGGATCCTCACCGGGCCACACCAGCCCCCGCCACATCACCGGCACTGCGGTGTCGCACCTCATTAAACACCCGTCTCCGAGAATTCGGGAGCAAAGGAATCCTCGAGCCGTCCTTAAATAGGGAGCTGTGGGGAGGGGAGTCTGAGGCAGCGACCGCGCCCGCGTCTCGCCCTCTTTTCACACCCCATTCCAGGAGAAATGTAATAGTCCTTCTGAGCGGTCCTGGCTGGGGGGGGGGGGTCACTCAGGATCTGCCCATTCCCATGGGCAGGATATGAGGAGGAAGACTCAAAAAAGCCTCAAAGGCCTTCCTGGCTATCGTGTTTCCAAAAAAAAAAAAAAAAAAGAAAAAAGCTTAAATGTGAAGCCCTGCTTTCATATATCTATGACCATTATCTATCAATTAATACATCTGTCTCCGTCGCAGGGGTCCGCCGCTCCACCAGAGCTCTGACCACGCCGTGAACCCTCGCATTCCTAAAAAACAGGGCCATCCCGGCTCTGCAATTTGTCATGTTGGAGGCTGACAGAGAGAGGTCATGAGCCCGCATCGCTGGAAGCGAGAGCAGCGCCCAGATGAAAGCGCACGTTCAGACCGCGGGTATAACTACACTCCCTGCATTTGTCTAAAGGCCCCGGGCGGACGCGGGAAAACAGCTTTATCTCATCTGGGCCACCTATCCGAGCGCCCGGCCCCCGTCCGTCCGACGCTAACGCAAAGCGCTGCGGGCACGATTCCGGGGCCGCATTGGCCGTTAAACACTCCGCCGTTTTCCCGCGAACAAGGGGGGTTTACAGGGAGGTAATGACCTTGAAATCCGGCAAATGCGTCCCGGGCTTGCGCGCGGCCCTGCTGTTTGAGCGCAGCATTGCCTTTCCTCCCACTGCACCAGCGCCGAGTCCCTCCCGCGGCGGTACAGTAGCTGCACACGTACTGCATTCTTGATTTATTGCCCCCCATTCCCTCCCCCACCCCCCCCACCCCCATTTCCAGCCCTGGTGCCCGGTGCCGCTCGTGGGCCACGCTGCCAGCTTGACCAATCCCGTTCCGTTCTGGCTTCGCCTGTTACCGTGGCCACCGGGTTCACGCGCCCCCGCGCTGTGTGACACAGTGGCGGTATTAAGAGCAGGCCCCTGGCAGCGGCCGGGCCGGAACGCGCGACTCACTTCCTGCCCATAAACTCACACACCGCACCATTATTGTCACAAAACTCAGCCGTTTGTTTGCCTTTCTCTTCCTTTTACAGGCCCTTCTGTGTGGCTCCATTGTCGCCGGTGCTGGGCGCGCTCGGACCCTCAGCCCGGTCAAACGAGCGCGCACCCCCACCGCACCCCCAGCGCACCCCCAGCGCATCCCCAGCGCACCCCCGCCCCACCTAAAATTACGCCACCTCTGACATGGCTCCTCAGACTGGACGACTTCACCAGCGGGGGTCATCGATCACGCGGACCAGAGCGAGCTGGCATCAATTGATTTCCGACCGTAAACAGAGCATCTTTGATACAGGGAGCGAGGGGGGGGACAGCTGGATTGGGAAGGGGGGGGCAGTCTGCCGGCCGGGTGGAAACAGAAGCTTACGCATCGCGGGCAAATGGTCAAGTTCCTGTCAGCCCCCCCCCCCCCCCCCCCAGACTGCCGCGATTTAGCTGGTCCCCCAGCTTCCTGCTATTATTCTGCTTCCGAAGCACACCCCGGCGCGAGCCCGGCCGCTGTGACACCGCGGGGTCGGCGCTAATGATTCCTGCAGCTCATCCCCGCCGTCGCCGACAATTAACCCGTTGCGTTCGCCCGCCGGATCCCAACCCATTAAAACAGCATCGCCGCGCCGGCTAGCGGGCAGCTAATAGCCCGGAGGTTAAAAGGGGCAGGGTTTTCAGAAGGCAATGCCACCGTAACCGCAGCGCATTACTTGACTGAGTGCTTGGAGACACACAGGGAGAATGATATGCGTGCACTCAAAGTCCCCATCCTCCTAATGCTGGGCTTATTTTCTGAGCACATCCACAGCGCCTGTGCAGTAAGCGCTTCGATTTCCCTGGTCTGCAACCAGGAAGCGTGCTCTGGAAGAGGACCAACACTCTGGGTTACATGTGAATGGCTGTGCCCTTTGACATCACATTTAATGAGTACAATTTGATCCTGATGATGTTTTGCATGTTAAAACAAAAAACAATTTAAAAAAAAACTCATGTAATCCTTTAACCAAGCATAACCCCTCAATGCTCACTGTTCTAATTTCTGGTTGCATTTCTCATGTTAAATAAAAAAAAAAATCACTAATCAGTTAAAGTACGCTTGGATCCCATTTCCACAGTAGGAAAAACAGCACTTCATTTTCATGTTGTGAAGTCTGCTTCTCGGGCAGCGGAGGGATGTGTTCAGCAGGGGACCTGATGGCTCATGTGTCAGTCGGGCGGGGATCCATCTCGGCGAGCCTCTGGAAACATTGTTGGGAAGCTGGATGCATATCTGTTTTGGTAGAGCGGCTCACATATCGTTTTATGCTGGATGTAAAATTAGATTATTATGGCATTAAACCGGTAGGCAGTGCGGCAGCGCTCCCTCTCTAAGATCTAAGTGCATTTGTCTGAGTGCCTTTCAAGAACAGCGTGATCAATATGCACAGTGTGCCCAAAACCTCTGCAAATAATGCATCTGGAAATGAGCTGAAACGTCAGCGTGTTATGGTTCATCCATGCTGTTTTATTATGCTGCCTGCAGACGGACAACACAGACATGCGTGCACACTACAATATGCGCGCACACACACGCACACACGCGCAGACAGACACCCACATTCACAACGACACAAGCATGTACACGCACGCACATGCGCACACACACACACACACACACACACAGATCCACAAATGCCTACAGTCGCGCACACACACACACATGCACCCACAAGTGCCTGCACTTTCCCACTCTCTCTCTTTCTCTCTCTCTCACACATACACAAGCACGCACACACGCATGCACACGTACACACACACAGACCCACACACACACACACACACGGACC
Source organism: Megalops cyprinoides (assembly GCF_013368585.1). Taxonomy (NCBI): domain Eukaryota; kingdom Metazoa; phylum Chordata; class Actinopteri; order Elopiformes; family Megalopidae; genus Megalops; species Megalops cyprinoides. The sequence goes on along the minus strand of NC_050596.1, from coordinate 29,558,688 downwards.
CACACACACACACACGCACCCACAAGTGCCTACAGTCGCACACACACACACACACATCCAGGCACTCACAAGTGCCGACGCTCCCTCGCTCCCTCACGCACACAAGCACACACACACACACACACACATACACCACCCACTCCTCCCGATCACGAGCGCTCTGGATTCGCAGCCGCCATTAGTAACGGCCGCTGGGATCTGTGTTTACGCTGGGAAAATGGAAGCCATAAAAAAGCGGCGCATTAGAGTGACCCTCCCCTCTCCCCAGCCCGGCCTCGCCGCGCTCAGGACGACACCACGGCCAGCCAGGCTTTTCAAACTCAATTTAGCCCCGCATTAATTACTCCCCCCCATCATTCCTCTCCACCTAAGTGCTCTGAGTACACGCAGATATCGGGGGGCTTTATAAATTCATAAGGTTAAGGGACCATGTTGCGGCACACTTACAGACGCGATAACACCAGCGCCATTACAAATCCCCTTTGAAATTACCGCATCTAATTACAGCCGCTGAGCTGCGTGCTGCAGGAGTTATACATCTGAGTTATATCAGACAAGCAGTCCCCTCAGTTCGTGACCGGAGCAGGCGCTTAAGGTTGTTGATGGCTGGAGCTGCCATTAACCACCATTAAAAACATGCTATGAGGATACATCAAGGTACCCACACTCCATCAGTGCGTTCATGTTGGTAACATCTCAAAGGAGCGGCTTCACACAATTTTTTTCAGCTAAAAACAGATTCACCGCTATTTATTAGTACATGCAGTATCATGGTTTATAGCTAACAAACTCTTCGGGATGTTATTTTCCTCCAGTCAGCCTGAACCACTGATTCATATCCTCTCTGAGTGAGCCTTTCCTTCTTTTGATCGGCTGCCTTCCGATCCCTTTGCATTACGTCTAGCCAATCTCCCTGCAAACCTGCACAGGTAATGAATGCGAGCTATGGTAATGGACCGCGGCTCGTTCCCCAGGTGAAGCTGGGGTAAAGTATTTTGCCCAGGGGTTCAGCTGCCCCCTCTGTGCCCCTGGGTTGAACCTGTGACAGCATTCCAGAGCTGTCCCCACCTCTCCACCGCCCTGCAGCCTGATAGCACTGAAGACCACAGGCAGAATGGCGAGAGGTCAGTGAAGGACAAAGACATATCACACACCCAGCGCTGGATCTCTCTCTCCCACCACACTGGAGTCGCCTTGCTAAGCAGCCGGCCAGTCTCAAAAAGGAGCCTCAAATTTTGAGCAGGCAACCTAGTTTTGGTTTAATCACAAAAAGGGTAAATACACAGCCAGTACATGGCTCTGGGGTTCTCTGCATACAGGACATCAGTCCTGCAAGAAAATGAGCAGTTTCAAAAAGGAGCACAACTCCTCAGCTGTGTCAGTAACCCCACAACTGCCTCAGTAAACATCCAGCTGTATGAATGGGTGACATGTAAAAATTGATACCTATGTAAGCCGCTCTGGATAAGAGCATCCGTTAAATGACAATATAATGTAATGTAATGTATCAAAAATTGGGGCATGCGCGGCAGCCACCCCTCCAGCAGTACAGTGCCCCAGCAGAGTGGGGGAACGGGCCTCTGCTGGATCCAAACGCACGCCTGTCAGAGCGACACAGCCCAGCCCCTATTTATAGCGGGGGTCTGGTGCGCTGGCCTTTGGAGGGAGGGTGAGATCTGTCACACACTGGAACTGGCAGTCGCTGTGAGAATGCTGGCACGGCTCTGCCCCGGCCCCTCCTCTGCGCAACACCACAGCCCCCGGCCTTTTACTCTGCCCGTGGAGAACGCTCTGCAGTGATTGGCCTCTGGTGTGTCGTAAGGCCCTCAGCCTACTGCACGCTGCCTCAACACGCCGACCCTTCACCGGCGCTGGTTCGCCTTTACAACAAAACAAAACCGAGCTACCGCTCATCTCGATCCGCAGAAGGGATGACGGCAGGTTCAAGCGGCGCTAAACCCCACGTTTCCCTGAGCAAATGTTTTACCACCTGAATTCAGCTGCGGCTTCGCCACAGTAAAACTCAATGTCCTGTACGGCAGGCCATTAGAGGAGAGATCCTTATCGCGCCGTAAATTAAACGCAGAGGGTTCCGCGAGCCGTTCGGCGTAATTAAAGCCCTTTTCTTTTCCCATCTTGCATTGCAAAGAGGCGCTGAAAAAAGCGGGGGCTCTCTATTGCAAACGGGTGAGCGTGACAGGGAAAAAAAAAAAAACAAACCACAGCCCCCCCACTCGCCCCCCCCCCCCCACTCCTCGGGGGGAGTCTTCGGGGATCCGAGTCGGCAGTAATGGGCCGAGCCGCGTGACATTCAGCCTGATGGAGGACATCGCTCCACAGGAGACCCCACAGCGCAGCGAGACGGTGGACCGACCGTGGTCACTCGCGGTCGTCCTGGATTTCCTGTGGTCCCCGCGGGAATCGCGCATAAAGGGGGGGGGGGGTCGGCGGGGAGATTACCGTGCTGGCATTTTTGTGTGTGTGTGTTTGTGTGTGAAACAAATATTCAAGAGGAAACAAAACAATGGGGAGTCAGGGTCCGGGGGGGGGGGGGGGGGGGGGGGGGGTTGGGGGAGATAAAAGCAGGCTGATACTGTACTCAGAAGCTCTGTTCTGGGGGGAGGAGGTCAGAGGTGAGCACCATTTGTAATAAAAGCATATGCTGGCCATTATGACCACGGAACATGGAGGTATTAGGATGATCCATCTTCATTAAACTATTTCCCTCTCACTTACCTAACCCGGGAATCTCTTTCAGGGGGTCAGATGCTATTTTTCTCTCCTTTCGTCCCTCTGCGTTTCTCTTTTTCTTTTTTTTTTTGTTTTAATAAGGTACGCATTTAAATATAGCCGGGGCCCCTGCGCAGTGCAGCGCGGACGCAAGAGGAGTCTGGTCTCGTGCCGATTGGCCGCCGCTCAAGGGCAGGCTTGGAGAAGTTCCCATCAGCCCCCACTGAGTGATACATTGAAATCTGACAAATGCAAACTGAGACATTTAGGGAAGCAGGGAGAGCAACTCGTGTTGCTTATTCAGATAATTCACTGCCAGCTGGATGGTTGGACGCCGCTCCGACGCCTTTCGACAGCCCCTCTCCCGCTCGCGCCGAACACCTCATTATAACGCAGTTAGCGCTGCACTGAGTACGCAGCTGTGCCGCGCGTTCTCCGCGGCTCGCGCGGGTGTGCACGGCGTGCGCGTGTTTGTTTTAGCGGCGGCTTAATTCGCACTGACGGATAGACTCCGAATTTCATTAACATAGCTCAGAGCCGTTACAAAACAAAAGCCACCGCAATGTTTGTGCCGGGGCAAGCAAGTAGCTGGCATTTATTTACAAACCTATGGTTACGGTCTGTTTGTGTATCAACAACACTTGTACATACAAGGCAAGCGACAGACAGGCAGGTCTGTGGGAGTTAGAGAAGGCATTAATTACAGCACTTAGAGCAAAAGCCAAGGATGAAAGGCCCGATTGTCTCGCTTATCCCGAGAATTAATCCGAGAGGGCAAAACAGTTACGCTGCTGTAATACTATAATTTGATGATTTATGTATTTTGGGGGAATCTGAGACGAGGATACAATCTTTGCGTTTTGCTGATTCATAAAGAAAATACATAAATGGCTTTTCAGGGCAAATGAAATTAATTGCTTTTCTCTCTTTTTTTTCCCCCTCCATACGCCAATGTTTGTCTAAATAGATGGTCTGCAATCAATCTTCTGTCCTTCAGCAAAGTTTATTTTCTCGACAGGCTCCTCATTGTCTGAGCTGTAGGTATTTTAGGTAGCTGATTATCTCCTGACTGCAGGGCAAACCCACCTCGCCCTCAGCCAGCAGGTATGGTATTCCAAGCCTTGTGCAACACAAATAAAACACCAAAAGTCCTCAGCATGTAGCACCAGATCCAGCCAAACACAACGGAGGACGATCCAACCTTGCTTTTACAGGTCTGTCTGCTGAAAAAAAAAAAAAAAACCAAACCACCCATATACAGACTAAGGCTATGCTAAAGTGTCACAAATCTTTAAGCCTTTGTTAATGCCGTTTTAAATTCCGATAATGAATTTCCAGTTAGTCGCTATGGAGTGGGGAGGAAAAGGAGGAGATATGTGGGCCCTTTTTCAAATCTACTGAGCCGTTCCTACTGTCTAGTTGTAAGGCATACATTAATTACAGCGCTCCAAGGAATTGCAGTGCCACGGTTTCTGAGTTACTACCCTTCAATATAGCTTTGCCAGCACCCCCCCCCCACCCCCCCAAAAGATCCGATCTCTTAATGAAGGGCTGCTTAGCAGTTAATGTAGTTTGTTCCAATCCAACCAACAGATATAAAAAGGCCTCAGAAAACATACAGGTTGTGTTTTCTATAAACACATCCACCTTTGTTATTCATGAACATCAACTGGATTTTTCATAAGAACAAAGGTAATGCTTTAATTACAGGCTGAACTAGAGCTGTTAATTTAATTGGCTTTGTGTGGGAAGTCCGTTTTGTGATCACACACGACACAAAACTGGCTTTCTCAGGAACCTTCAGTAATCCTCTGCAGCAGCAGAATGTATACAGACATTATTTGGTTTATGGTCTGATGAAGACTGGCTTCAGTTCCTGGTGGGGGGGGAATTAAACCTTGCCGATGCTACACTGAATAAATATCATAATTTAGATGGCTTAGGTGTCGTGAAGCATGATGAAGTGATTTATTAACAAAGGATTATGAGTAAATTTGCAGCCAATGTAAATTGATAGCCAGGCCAAGTGCATTAGTAGACAGCACAAGTTGAAAAATGGTGTTTTCCTTTGCTGTTTACAGTAGGGCTACCTGACAGTATCTTAAAACATCTAGACAACATGACTACACTGTTGATAAAGTGTGCTCTTCAAAGACATGCGTGTCGGCTGTGTTTACAGAACCATGGTCCCCGCGCCCCCCCCCCCCCCCCCTTTCTCATAATTCTGCTTCCATTTTTCACACTTTGAAAAATCTTCTTACTACAAAACATTCGGCATTTCATAAAGAGGATCCTGTAACACACGGAAGCTGCTTTGCACTGAACACTTTGTGATTCCACATGCATTTTCCATGTTCTCATAAAACCTGAGTGAATTCCACAGATTTGCATAGAGGTTTTCTTTGCCAGGTTGTAGCTCATTTGCAACACGCCGCATTCAAACCATTTGGTTTCCGAAATGCGCTACTTCAACTAATGACCCCGTTTGTGGCCGATTAAGATAAAAAAGGGGTTTGACTGGATGTGATTAATATAAGGTCTGATATGCTCGTATTTGTCCTTTGTGCTGCAGCAGTAATACTGTGGGCTGAACCTGACCTGTAGATTTGACCTTGTGTCCCTGGTCTGGTTTTGTTTTACTTTTCCTCGGATATCTCCGTGGTGACGTGACAAAACGGACCTGGCGTGGAGAGCACCGCCGCGGCGATGAGTGAGAAATACCGGATGCCGAACCTTCCGTGGCAGGAGGCTAAAGGAGCACATCTATCTGTTACCGCGGGATACATTTACCGAAGGAAAAGAGCAAGAGAAGCTGAGAGAGCCACATGGTTCAGCCTGTACCCTGCACCACCCAGGCCGGCTCCATGTTTATGCCATGCAGACGTAATAATAACCAAACCGCAGCCAAACAAAACAGCACCTGGAGAGAAAGGAAAGAAACACAAACAGGCAAAACTGCGATCCTTGACAAACTGTTCGAAATTACAAAAATAACAACGGAATGATGGCCTCCTCTGCTCGGGGAATTCCGGCGTGAAGTTCCCCGCAGCACGCCTAATGAGGTCGCTGATGCGTCCCACAGATCCGCGCCGCGGCGTCCGTGCACGTTAACACAGCCGGTGCCCCCTCGTCGTTCATTTCGAGGTGCGATTAGAGCACTCAATAGTGCGTTTAATTAGCACCTCCGGATCCACATCAGCTACGTTTGCTGTTGGTGGTGGTGGTGCTGTTTTTTTTGTTAACAGCAATCAGATCATCAGTCCAACGACAGAGAAGCAAAACTTAATTACAGAGCCTGAGGCCTCATTTATTTTAAACTCTCTTCAACAAATCAGTACATGATGTGAAATCGGCAAACAACACCTGCCAGGTACGGAGCAGTTTCTGTGTGTGTAAGCGTTGCTGGAAGGGGAGGAAAAAAGCCCCCGAGCAGCAGAGGGGCATTTCAGAGAGACGTAAAACAGCAGTGGCACCATTCATATCCTCCGCTGACAGACCGCTGATGATTATTGCAAGGACAATGCCCCGGCGTGCGTCAAACAATTTGCAAATAATTTATGTCACCTTTTTCCGCTGCGCCTTTCCACACAGGCCTCTAACAGTGCGGGCGATATTAAACCTCCGGCACGGGAAGCAGCCGGGAAAAAAAAAGGAGGGAGCGAGAGACTAAGGGAGACATGGGGAGGGAGAGAGGGAGACAGAGCGAGAGAGGGATAGGGAGGAACAAAACAGCACAAAAAAAAAAAAAAAACAGGGTGTAAAAGCGCCAAGCTCAGCTCTTTCCCCCAGACCGAGGATGCACGGCCATCTGTGCGGAGACAAACGCCCGTATGGCCATCATTTGTCCAACATCTTACACGACGTGAAGGCTCTTCGCTGGCCGTGCCAGCCCCCGCGCCCGCGCCGGCGGCGGGATGATGTATGTGTTTCTTGAGTCCTGTGATTACTAGCATGGAGCCGGGGAGCCGCGCTCCTCACCTCATCAGTTCCACGGGCCGCGCCGCGAGGCGGGTGAGGGATTCGCCGCAAGATGGCTTCTGACACGCAGCACAACCAAGGCGTAGCCCCGGCGAACATGATACACTGAATCGTTGCTCGGCCGCCCCGCCACCCGCCCACCGCAAACCGGACCCGCCATCAATGGGGGTGGAGGGAGCAAATTAGAATTTTAATAGAGTGCCTAGCAGCAGTAATTAAAAAGAATGATTATATTTTTCCTAGATGTATAAAAATAAGGGTCGGTGGGGGTGGGGGGCAAGTTGGTTTGGTCCCATTTAGATTATGTTAATGCTGAGAAATCCCTGCTTTTGGGTACTTTGAGGTGGAGTGTGTTTTGATTGATGCAGCGCTAAGTTGTCGAGATAGAGCGTAAAAGTGACCTGATGTTATAGTAGAGGCGTGGGCTGCCTGTGAATGTGTCTGTGTGTACATTCTGTTATTCTTCATTGATGAATTCCATCACTATGAATCCACATGGCTTAAAAATGGTGAAATTCTTCTGATCCTCCCTGGTTTTGTTGGCATATTCACAAGCACATGAACAACTACAGATTGCAGACTCCCTCATAGGCCTTTAATGCCTGTAAAGATTTAGCTGTACAGTAATACAAATAATACATATTTACATAAACACAATATATTTAGGAATGTCCCCATGAGGATGATACTAGTGTTAATATTTTAATTGCTTTCCTACCCCACAACGGACATCATAAATGAGCTTTTATTTTATTTAAATTTCACTCTACCTAAAGTCATAATTCTTTAAAATAGCTGGTTCATTATTATTTTGCAAAAATTATGTATGATATTTGGATAAGGTGGTGATCTACCGGATAAATCATGACCACTATTATAATCGTGTGCCGTCAGATCGGCAAAGGTTCAGTGGAACCGCATGAGTTATGACCGAGCAGGGTACAGGAGCGTGAGAGGGCTATTCTTGGCGGCGATACCGGTGAACTCTAAAAACTCTCACGCCCATGTTTACCGGCGCCAGCAGGCATTCTGCCCGTAAACACCCACGGGCTGCGCTAGGGGAACCGAGCTTTTCTTTGCGCATAGGAAGAAAGCCGTGGGGGTCCGTGGTTTCATCGCTAACCTGCTTACTAAAGAAAACAAATTAATTTGCACTCGGGGAATGCGCGTTCACATCGGCTAAAATTACATTACGTCCGTCGCCCGAGTGGCGATTGCGGACGAAGCGCAAGAGCAGTGCCCATTGCGATACGCTGAATTAATGAGGGGACACTAATCTAGACAGTGCTGGAGGAATAGCCTCCCGGAACCTTTAGCAGCGAGGCCCACTTTGGACAAAAAGCAACAAATAATAAGCAACATTTTCCCCTCTGTGTGTGCGTGGATTCATTAATAAGAGAAATGATGCTAGCTGGTGCTTAGATATTTTACTTAATTTAGTACCTCTGGCCCACTGCCCCACCGGTGCCAAAATTATTATTTCTCATCCAGTAGGTGATAAATAACAACGGGGGGCATGATTAATACAGCTACCCAGCGAAGTAAAGAAAAAAAGGACTAGAGGAAGGGGGGGGAGAAGAAGCAGAAACAACAATGATGACAACAACAACAACAGACCGCCAAGCCCTCCTGGAGAACAAGTGGGTGATAATTGTTGTGGGAGCAGTGGGAGCAGTTCTCCGCTCGCGAGGAGGAAATAAAACCGCGGAGAGGAGGAGACGGATCGCCCCGCGGCCGCCGGGCTCCTCCGCATAAGCTCCATTAGGCTGGCATCCCCGCCACTCTCCATTCGGGCCCTGTGTTGTCATTTTTTTTTGGTCTTGGGGAGTTTTAATTGTGTTCGGACAGAGGAAAAGACACAGAAATATAAATAAACAGACGCCGGAGTCATAAGACATAAAAAGCAGAGATTTAACGGCCTGCTCTACTAGCACTATTTCCATAGAGTAATCTCTGCAGCGTGGTTAGTTTTAGAACTCCGTTTTATCGCCTCTGTTGCTTGCCAGCCTGCTGTTTTCTACGTGCCCTAACGACATTAATATTCACTTTTGTGGGGTACCGAAGCGGCTGATGGGGTACATGCGTGCATGTAATGCTTGCGAAGTTTAACAAATTACGGCCATCCTAATGTGAATTAGTTACAATTGATAGCTTTACTACAGAAAGGACCTTGGTAATATGTTGCCTGTTTTCGTGTTTGTTTTCTCACCCCTACATCCGATTCATCCAAAATAAGGTGATAGCATATTACTGGATGCAAATGATTTCCATTTTCAAAATGAAGTAAAATTTTGAATAATACATGGGACTGGGGACAGACCAACTTTAACAAGCCTAATTTTGCGCAAAATGGCGCTCCTTCGCCAGTGCAGCCTATAGTATTTTTTCGACAGTTAGCACACTATTCAACAGATTAATGTCAATTTAATGACTTACCCAAACTCGGTGAGAGCAGTTGTCATTGACGTCTGTAAAATAAGCACGGACAGACCCTTTAGTACTGATAGTTATCTCTAATAGTAAGACTTTCAAAAATCCTGAGATTATCAAGTCAAAAATTGAATTTGTCACAGAACAATGACAGGGTGGAAGTGCGTTCGTCTTACTTAAATGAAGTTCAACTAAATTGTTAAATGACAATAACGAATCTGAATACAACAAATGTAGACTGAAAACACCACATATTGAAAAATAATATCATACTTGCTTCTAAAAGTCAGTTAAATCCACGTAGCACCCGTTTTGCTACCGATACTCTGGCATATTTGCAACCCTGTTTACCTGCAACTCCAGAAGTTTCCCGCCGCCATGGCCACGCGAGGTATCACGTGCATACAATCTTTACTGATTGCAACAAATCGGTGTGAACATATACATTATGAAAATGTAGAAGTTTTTAAAAAGCATGTTAAACAAAAATATAAAATCATATGTCTGTGTTTTGGGGGGTTACATAAGGTTCAAGTCTATACACAGTATGCCAGAAATACAAAGAAGAGGTCATCATAACAACACTGACTTAAAAAAGTCCAAACACCACCTTTCTGTATGATAGATATGTTTACCAGTGATAAGACGGATAACATCAGCACAAATTGAGGTCAACAGTATCCCTTACTCCGGCTGACCCCGGTCTCAACTGACCACCAATCCAGACAATGACCTTTGCAAAGTTTCAGAGAGAAGCCAGTGTCTCAGTTAATTGCTTTGCAGCTTGTGGAAAAATATCGCTTTTCCCTAATTGAGCTGTGTCTGAGGCTCTCATAGAATGCCAAGAGCAATCTGTCAGCTAAAAGATCTTCATTGTGTTGATGTTACTGCCGAGAAGAAGACAATGTTGTGGCAAGATGACCCGGGGAACAGTCCTGGGTCAATTGGTGTCAGACTACATGTGCATCGTCTTGCCCGAAGGGGCAAGCCCAAAACCAAACTCATTGTATCCTAAATAATCTGGCGGAGGTGGGGGGGGCAAAGTGTCCCCTGCAACTTGCAGTGATGAGTTCCTGACCTAGGTTTGGGCGGTCCGTGACCAGACAGAGATGGTCAAGCAGATGCCCCCCCCCACCACCCCCACTCCCATCAGCTTGTCAGCAAAGGTCGACGCACAGCTGAGCTCTGGAGTAGGGTGGGAGAGTGGGCCGTCATCTGAATGCTAATGTGTACCAGAGGCTAATCTCCTTGTAATCACAAAGCTTTTCTTTGAGAGGGTCCTTGTCGAGTCCTGAGAAAAGAGCAGCTTTACCAGTTTGGGGCTACATCAGCTAACATGATAATCCGCTAATGTGTGATGCAAAACGGCCGGGCCCTTTGTTCCTCCGGGGAGGAAGCTGAGGCTTCCCTTCTGGTCGCTTGTATGAAGCCCCTCCACCACAGAGCCGGCTTTGTGCCACATCAAAGAGAAGGAAGTTCGCCTCTCCCCGACACTGCGCCCAGGCCGCAGTGCCTTCATGTGCGTGAGGGAGGCAGCCAGAATGCTTTTAAGTTCCAATTAAGTGAAAATCAAACCGTTCGACGAGGGCCACCTTTAACCCCCTCTATGGCTGTCGGAGCATGGAGCAATTTGTCTTGTGTTTAAACTAGTCTAAAATGTACAGCCAAATCAAATCATCAACTGACCACAACAACAGTTGCCCGCAATAATGGATTACTTCATGTGCCATTATAATTCCGCAGACATTTCAGGGTTTTCTTGCCTGTGACCCCTCCATTCTCTAATGTGGCCTTTGTTTCCCCCAAGACTGTGGCATGTTTCCAGCAAATTTATTACTGATTAAAAAAAAGTACATTTCTATCTGCTCATTGAGCAAACATGTCTCTCTCTCTTCACCACGTATATCGCGGGCGTCAATATAAATTCATGTGCACACCGCAGATCGATCAATCACAAACGAGAATTTTTGCTCGTGGAATTTTATTCTTAGTAGGCACTTTCCAATAACACATTCAATCTGAGAAAATGGCACAGTGTGGAAAAGGGAAAAAAAATAGAAGTTTTTACATCTAACAGAAGCTTCGGCAAAATCAGACATGTACCCGGTTTGTCGATTTGAGGGCTTGTGTTGGGAATGTGGGAAGGAGTTTGGAGGGAGGGGTGGGGGTCAGAGAGAGGGGCCTTTGGAGAAGCGGGACGAGGAGCTGGCCACGCTGTCCCTGTCGTGCTCCTCGAAGTAGTTCTGCTCGACGCGTCGGCAGAAGGACAGTAGGTTGCTGTAGTTCTTGATCCTCCTGCTCAGTTCGTCGCTGGTCAGCTGGGTGGTCAGGATGGTGAACAGGTGCCCGAAAACCAGGGCATCCAGTTCAGTGGGGCTGGGACAGGAGTGAGAGAGAAGACAAAAACTCTTTTGAGTTCCCCTGTACCCCCTCCCTCCTCCCTCTCTCCCAGCCCGTGCTTCGGCGAGGTACGTGGGGTTAAGCGTCAGTCAGGAGCAAGCATTCTCCAGGTGCGGTGCTGGACGGCGTGTCAGCTGCCGTTTTTGTAACTACATTAAAACAAACCCTCCCAAGGATTCACTGATGCATGCGATTCTAATTTTTATTACAGCAATTTATTACCAACTCCCCAAGCTTATGACAAACCCGGCTGTCATTAACAGATTAATTATAATTTCACCCCCCCACACACACACCCCCCCCCCCCCCCACCCCCACCCGTGCTTCAAAGTACAGAGAACCGTGTGAGAGTGTGTGTGTGTGTGATGTGTGATGTGTGTGTGTGTGTGTGTGTGTGTGTGTGTGTGTGTGTGAGAGAGAGAGAGAGAGAGAGAGAGAGAGAGCAAGAGAGAGGGAGAGAGAGAGAGAGAGAGAGCAAGAGAGAGAGAGAGAGAGAGAGAGAGCACGCACACATAGGCCTGCTCTATAACAATGAACCAGGGTGACGGCGTTTCATCATTTCTCTGACTCTCCCCGTCGCCCCGTAAGACATGAAAGGAGCTGGCGAGCCCTCTTCCCTCGGCCTTCCCTGCAGCTGCGGTGCATGACAAAGCCCCCCTTTTTAAAGGGACGGCAGCACTTCAAACGGCCAGGGGAGAGGCTCCGCCGGGGCCCTTTTCATCCGCCAGGCCGCCCGACGGCACTGAAATGCAAACCCGCGCCGAAGGCCGTCCTTTGGGGCCCCGGGCCCCTTTTGTGGCACGTCCAAACAAATGGAAATAAACGTGGCAGCGAAAATCAAAGGGCCGGCGGACGGGGCGAGACGTGTCCCCCGGTTCACCTACAGTAAGGGTCCCTCCCCTTTCCCCAGCGCGACCTTTGGTGACCTGCCCCCAGCTGGGGTGGCCAGGAACGCCCTTCTCACCCCTCGCTGGCCAAAACGGCCACCAGCGGGTAGGCTGGGCGTGAGTGTTCTTCTACAGCACCCAGGCTTGTAAAATGCCACCTCAGCAAAGAGTTAAGGGAGCAGCAAATGCAGTCTTTACATTTTAATGACTCTGCCGCAATGAGGGCTAACGTGAAATTAGGCAGCTTTATCGCTTCATTTGCGCCTGACTCACTGATTGGCACTGGCTAACTAGTCGGTACGTTTCAACAAAGCTCTATATCGGCTCCAACCAAATCCAAGGAAACATAACTTAACTTCGGTTCACCTGAAGGTGAAATAAAGACCCTGGTGATGCTCAATGAAAGAAACATTTTTTTTCCTTTATAAATTGGAGGTGTTAAAGCACCCTTCACCTAAAGTCGCTAGGTGTCAAAGTGGGCCGTGCGCTTTGTCTGGATGATTGATTTCCGCCTGTGTGGAGAGAGGCGCGGAGTCTTGAACCTACTGTTTGTTGAAGAAGTAGGGCTGGGTCCCGAGTCTCTGAGATAAGGCCTGACAGCACTGGCTCACATCTTCATAGACCTGAGAAAGAGAAGGCAAACACTAAGCGCAAACACTTTCACCCCTCCGGAGCTCGGGTCTGCTGCCACGTGCTGCACTTGTTTGAACAGCATTTGAAAACTTGAACTAAACGCTTGGAAAAGACAGAGAAAGACAGTTTTTTTTTTTTTTTTTCTGACAGCAATGACTCTGGCATGTCCTACAAACAACAGCTTGTACAGTCGAGTTCTGGCTGACACTGACCTGTTCGAGGTTTTTTCCTCCCCAGCCAATGGCCTTCATCTTCCGCCTCACTTCCCACTGCTTCTGATAGGCCAGGATATGGTTCAGCGGCCAAGAGTACGGACTGCTGTACCTCGGCCTCGTGATCTAAAATACGGCCGAGTTTATTTGGGTTTGGGGGGGATGGATAATGTATTAATGCAGACACATTCCTTATAGCTTATATCCAGCTAAACCTACAACTGATACTTAGAATGCAGTAAACGCATCATCAGCTCAGCAACTGCCGTAAATTGCAGAGACACGGGTAAAATGCACCCTTGCATGTAAATCAAAGGACTCAAAGAAGCTGGATTATTTATGCAGGCCTTTTCTCCGCACTCATATTAAAAGTGACCGCAGAAATGGTTAAAAAAGATTTATAAATGGTACAATTACACAAACAAGGAATGAATAAATTATGACGAATGTCAAGTTACACGTCGAAAATATTTACGCAGGGTTACATATCCCTGAAAAAAAAACGTCTCCGTTAAACGAGGACACGGGCGCTGGACGCTAACGCCAGAGCCCACATTCCTACAAGCAATAAAACCGGCAGCGGGGGGAGGGTGACAAGCAGGCGGCCGAGGATGTATGTGCGGACCAAGTAAATGAACACTGTGTTACTAATGCCACAAAGTACCATGTATCATTTATGAGCTGGGAGCTGCGATTGTAAAGAGAGCCCCTTTTCATTAAAGTTTAATTAAGATGAATGCTGTGAAAGTGCTCACCTCCGCCGCCGTGCTCTCATCACACCACTGGATGTACAACTGTGGAGGACAGACAAAGGAGCTGTAACACACATATACACACACATATACACACACACACGCACACACACAGACACACACACACACACGCATACACACACACACACACGCGCGCGCGCGCACACACACGCACACACACGCACGTACACATACACACACACACACACACACATACAAGCAGACACAAATGTGAACATATGCAAAAGGGCACACACACAAAAAAACACACTTGAGCATACAAACACATACAAACACACACAAACACACACATATAAGCAAATGTACATATGCACTCAAGCACACATACTATGCACACACACACACACACACACAAGTACATACACACTCACAGACACAAGTAAAAGCACACGTGCACACATGACACACATACACAAGCACACACAGGATGATCCCTCCAAGCAAACACACATTTGAGCACACGCACACACACACACGCACGCACGCACACACACACACACACACACACACACGCACGCACGCACGCACACACGCACACGCACACGCGCGCGCACACACACACACACACACACACACACACACACACACACACACACACACACACACACAGTGCCTGAAAGAAACACACTTCACACACGGAGCATCTCAGACTACGGTCTCTTGATTTATGACGGGACGGCTGGAATATTAAAAGGTTACTAACATTTCATTAATGATATTCCGCAGGGCAATGATTAATTGAGCAAAGAAAGGATATTTCCGGGATTAAGAAATACATGTATTTATATTCTTTTATCACAGTGATGCATAAAACAATTAAACACTGTGTCCAAATGCTATAAATGCTGGGGAATATGGACTTCTCATCACGATCAGTATCGACAGTCCCAAGGCTGTTGGAATCTGCCTCTGGAAACATGAGAAAATGTATTCACTGGAGGACCAGCGTAGGGGAATGTGAGAGGGTACATGGTTTTATCATGTTAGAACACGAGCTGTTGCTTCTCCTATTGCTTTGAAGCTCTGCGTTTCTCAGCTAGGATTCCCCTCCCTGAAAGGCCTTGATACTACAGGCAGGAATAATCATAACATTTCTCCATCTGTCAGGATCACATAAAGCCATGTCAATCAATCACAGACCGCAGTGGAGCCACACAGACACATCGCGTGCTTCTCTGTTGTCTGCTGAAGGCAGAGCTATGCAGGTTTTATGGGGAATTACCGTACCTCAGCCGTCAGCAGCATGTTGTTGACCAGCTCCATGTAGGCCTTCATCTCGGCCCTCTCTACATCGGCCAGCCCGTCGCTGAGAGAGTGGCCCTGCAGGGACAGGAGGGACAGGGGGGGTGGGCTGGGGGCGCAGAGGGAGAGGGGGTACCAGCACACACCCCATAACGCCGTGTCATTGGAGCGTCGCCGTGCGCCGTAGCCAGGGCAAGCAGCGGTGACCTTACTGCAGGCTGAGCAGCGATGACCTGCAGTGCTTTTAATCACCGGAAAATCTAATCGATAGCAGGGGGGGCCGGGTGGGCCCCCTTGCGCTGAGGTTTCGGTGGCAGTTGGGTGGCACTGACTGATTCTGGAGCCCTGGAAATGAGGCCTGCGTTTACCCGCGCAGCTCGAGGCGATGACATCTCGTGTCACGCCCATGCGGTCTGCGTGTAAAACCGTTTCTGCTGGGCAAGCGCAAGGCCTTTAATTATGTACTCTGCGCTCGAGTCACGGCTCTCTTTTTCTGAAGGGAACGTTCGTATGCGTTCCTGTTTGCTTTGCCAGAAAAAAGCAGAAACCAGAGCAGCGGACACGAGCTGTCATGATGAATTTTTGTGCGTGCCCCTGGCTCGTGGAACTGACGCGCATCAGGAAGTGGCAGGGGTGTGATGGATGAAGTGGCAGTGCGATTCGGCATTTTCACGGCGCCACGCGGACAGAAACGGCGGCTCCTTACCTTCGCCTTGGTAAACTGGACTATCGGCCCCAGTTCCGATATAACTTGATTTCCAACCTGTATGAAGGGTACTTTACCTGGGGGCAGGGAGGGAGGGAGAGAAGGAGAGAGAGAGAGAGAGAGAGAGAGTAGTAGTGTTGATTGTTTATGAACCTGCACAGTCCGCGGTGGAAGAGAGAGCACAAAAGAAATCGGTTGTGGTCGCTAAGCCTCCGAGCTGACGGAAATTAAATTGTGTCCAAAGACTTTTTATGTACCGCCACTGAGCCCGTGACAGTACTGCCTGCGGGGGCCTCGGTCAAAAGGCACAACGGGCTTTTCTGTCTGAGACAGAGCATTTCGCCTCGCATTCCTTACTTTCTGGAGAGGAGGAGAAAAACACACACACACACACACACACACACATCTAAAGGCAAAATGTACTTTAAATTTTTTTTCCAGCGTATAAATCTGGGGAAGGTTTTATCATCAGGATCGCGCGAGAGAGAGCCGAGAGGCCAGCTCGGATAAGCGGTGCTCGCCTGGCAGGGCGTTCGCGCCATTTCGGTACGGCGATGGGGTGCTCCGATTAGGCACCCTCACAGGGGCGTGGGACGTGCAGCGCGCCCAATCCCCCCACCCCCCTCGCCCGGCAGCCTGAATCTCCTCGTACCCCCCCACCCTGCTGCATCCTGACCGACACTCGGCAGCGCGCGATTGCCTCAGTCAATCAGTTAACCGGGTCTCTGAAGCCGCAAATCTATTTTCTGCCGTGCTGAAATTAATAACGTTCTTTCAGGGCCCGTGAAAGATGGCCTATTATGCGTGAGGGCTGGAGAGAATAACGCTCTCATATTTCCTAAGAGGAAATTAAATCTAGTTCTAATTGGATTTTGAATGCAGTACATCGCCATGGCCAGACTGTTGACTGGTACACGCCGCCAATCAGAAATTACGCGGCGGTAGCTAGGAGCATGGTTAAAAACAAACAAGCACAGAAGCCCGTACAGCCACATAAAGATGTCCGTACGAGCCACTGTGAGGGAATGCACCAGATTCACTGCGGTCACTAGGGTCTGCGCTCTGTACGCCTTCTATCTGGGAAGATGAATTGGAGGCCAAGGTCTCCAAAACTCACGAGATAGGCATGAAATCCCAGATTTACACATTTAGACTTTCTAGTAGTTCGACCCAGCCCACCGAGGGATGCCACGTGCAGACAAACTGAGATCGACCATCAACACACCAAAACACAGGCCAAAAGGGGAACCAGGATGAGCTTTATAATGGGAAAACTGCATCCGAAACAGGAGGGAAGAGTGTTTTTTTTTTTTTGATGCAGGGATCCTGCTGCTGGTCCTGGTTCACTCAGAGTTCACTCGAACAGCAGTTTCTGTCATGGTCCTTTTGAACAGATTCATTCTCCCACTATCTCCCTGGCAGCCTAGGGTAATGGATGAGGTGCATGGCTCCAACAAAGACCTCATCTGCATCCACACGATAAAAAGTGTATTACAAAAGAAACGCAGGTTGCTTTGAACAGGGGCTTTCTCAGAGGCTCAGACACATGTTCCCTATAAACAGCCCCCATGACACACACATATGCAACCCCCTGAAAATACCTCCTTTTTATCTTAATTTCCTTTCATTTCTAATGCCCGGGATTTTCCTCTGAGAGTTTGGCTAGCATCCACAAAACATGCTCATTTTTTTTTTAGAATGCAAAAACACAATGTCATTTCAAAACCGATTATCTTCGGCATCTTTCCCTCCTCAATCTCATGTTTGAAGAGGGGTTAAATTGACATTTGATAAGAGACAATCCCACAGATTTAATATTATTATTATTATTAATAACACACTTAATTTGTTAAGCACCTTTTTCAATGACTACATATCCACATGCAATTAACCTCATGTTTTTAGAAGAACCACTAATCCTGCATTACAGCATCATGAGAGCATGTAACCCCACCAACGGTCAGCCCAGTCCCAAATTAACGCCTGGAGCTGGTTGAATACAACCAGGACACCACAACCTAAACGTGCCATGATAGCACAGACTATCTTGACACCTTAAAAATTGTGAGAATAATAAGAATGATGGCAATTCAAACGACAAGAGGCGTCTATTGTCAAGGTTGAATGGGGCTTGGAAAAACATATTGCTGATTACCTATACTGCTAACGGCAGCATGGGCAGGAGCATGAACATTAGATGGATTAAATAAAGGAATTACGCTGCTCAGGCCCACACTACAAACAGCAAGAAAGGCATCCATTTTTCTATCAGTCCTTCAGGGATGCCAAGCTTGCTGGACCTCTCAGGCTTCCACGCCTCACCGCCTTGCTGTTGACGAGGCTGGACCAGAGACAATCCGCACTCGACCAGCAACACTTTCCAAAACCCAGCACCCCCCCCACCACAAACCCCTACCCCTCCCTCCCCAAACCCACGGAACCAGACGGCACATTTAAATATTAATCAGGTTTACCCCTCGGCGCAGCTGTGACGGCAAATAAAGACTAACAGCCTGGACACTCCGTGCGCGGTGTCGGTTACCTTGCCTGTAACCCTAGAAAGGCCTACATGAGCACGAGAGGCCCCTCTTGCCGCTCCAGCTAATGGGAGGCGAGGCCTCCCAACGGTGGCGGGGCGGAGTCACGTTGCCATGGCGCCCGGCGGAGAGAGAGAGCGGGGGAACTCACCAGATGGGGACATGTACTCGGCATTGGCCCGGCAGGACACTTGGACCGGCAGATTGCACATCCGCAGGTACGCCTGCGGAGCGGAGAAACAGAGCGAGAAGTCACATGGGCGGGTCACGCCAACCTGGTTCCGGGAGACAGAAGCTACGGGCTTCGCTGCCCGCTAACCGCGTCGGTCGTCTCGGACTGGCGTGTTCTGCGTGCGTTCTGTGCTCTGTGTGTGTGTGTGTGTGTGAGAACTGGAGTCATGGCTGCCTCACAACATGCAGCACTGCTAGGGTAGAGGCAGTATATACGGTGTGAATGCTGAACACTGGAATGCTACAATGCTGTACCTTCACAGTACGCTGGAGGTACTGAAATTCACACGTAAAGACGGTCAGCGTGGCCTGAGTTTTCTGATCCACTACAGGCAGACGGTACAGTAAAAATGCACACGCTCTACATTAATAAGAGTTGATAATTGATAAGATAATTGATAATTACACTCATTGATAAGAGTGAAATTATGACTCTAAATATGTAAGCGTAGCATTCTAAATGGTAAAAAGGTTGGCCGAAACTGAAGGCGTGCACAGACACAATGACAAACAGGAAAATACACAAAGGAGTTGAAGAACAGTTGGTGTCTCTCATTTTGAAATGATATCATCACACAAAAAAAACACATCATCTATTCCTCCGGCGCTCAGAAAAATGCAGGTTTCACACTTTTAACGGAAAACAGCTCCCAACATGGCACCCTGGGGAGGCTCAATGTATTCAGATTATGCCTGGTGGCCGGGACATCTAAAAAATCTTCCAGTTTGATTTTCCCTCTATTTATCATTATTTTCCTTGGCAAGTGCAATGTCATCGGTTCCCAGAAGAATTATAGGACTGTACCGCCGAAGACAAACAATTTACTGGCACTTTGCCTCACTGAACAGCGCTGCCAGTCTGCCAGCAGCCATTCATTTCCAGCCATACATGTTTTAACCACTCAGCCTCGACAAACATATTTGTGGAGGCGCTCGCCCATTGCGCTCGGAAGGAGGCTGCCCGAGAGAAGTGTTTAATTTGAAAATCCCCCCCCCCATCTCCGCTACAGAGGCGAGGCGAGGCCCAGGCGGCAGTCCTTATTGGGCACGCTAATTCGCAATGTACTAGGCTGGCCATCGTTGGAAAAGATGAACAAAATAAACAAAAGAAAAACAAAAAAAAAATTTACGGAAGCAAGGGCATCTAAGAAGCACTAAGCGCCACATCCCTCAGAACTGCCTCCTCTTACATCCTTCTGAAAGGGAGAAAGCAGAGGGGAGAGGGCTGGTTCCGGCCTCCGTCTCTCCGCTAACTCCCCCTGCAACAGGAGTGTGAATTAGGCGGGAGCCTGCGCTGTTGCGCGCAGAGGCCTGTGGGTCGGCGGGAAAATCGGGCCGCATTATTCTGTGCCAGGCCGAGCCGGGGAGGGGTCCACCTGACAGCCCTGAGCCCCACAGCGGACACGGCGAGGACGGGGGGCCCGTTCCCGTGCCCCCCCCCCCAATCCCCACCCAGTATTCTCAGGGCATTTACATTATTCAAAGACAAATGCCTTGTCAATTCTGTGTCTCTGAGTGCTCGCTGAACAGGCCTCTCCACACCTCCTGAGGGGGGCCAAAGGTTCCCCTCACCTCAGCTGGTCAGGAGACAAACGACAAATGAAATCAAATGTCTTCCCGCGACACACTGGGGTGCATTTAACCCCCGCCTCGTACCCCACTTCTGGACGCAAGCACGGGAAGTGTGGACATCGGCCGTGTCTCACGCAGATCTCCTCAGGATCTCGCACAGGATCTAGAGCACACATGAAACTCAAAGCTTGTCTTTACTTTTTTGCTCTTGTTTTTTTTTTTACCATTAACCAATGATTTAATGTTAAACTTCAGGTCTATAAAATATCCACCATTACAAAAAGGGTGTCTTTACAACGTTGGTATAGAGTTTCTTACATGTTTTAATAATACGCCGTGCTGTGCCCTGCACATCTGCGCTTTTATCAACGGTCATCATGCCCCTGCGAACGGCGCTTCAGTGATACATTTCCAGAAGCCGGTGCTGTAAATGTATCATTCGTCCCGTGAGCAGACACCCAATCCCATTTGTTTTGATGCCGCCTGTCACGAATGCTTTGCCACAGCACAATGAAGTTTAGAGTCATCTGAGGCCCTTTCCATATATATATATATATATATATATATATATATATATATATATATATATATATATATACACACACACACACACACACACACACACACATTTACAGTCACGTACTGCTGTTGTGGTTACTGGTGGCAACTTGATTCAAATCACGGTGAGGTCATTCAAGAGAAAAATGTCCTCGCCGTACAGTAATATATATACAATTACATCTCAACTTTGCTGTGAACAGTGTGCCAGGGGTTTGAAAGCACACGCGCTGACGGTTTTTACTGTGATTGTCATTCCCCAAAAGGACGCTTTCACAAGACAAAGAGGGTTAAATAAAGCCGCCGCTGAGAAGCGCGTGTTCTAACGACAGTCTTCCGAGGCATCGGGTCTGCAGAACAGTCATCTCCAACGTTAATGATCCACCGGGTGCCGTGCCAACAGAAAAAAGAAACAGATCCGTCTAGAAAAGGAAAACTGCATCCGCTCCATGGCAACATAAAACTGTGAAACCAATTCCACACACGCATCCGAACTGAAGGACAGTTCCTCAGGGTGGCAACATGTGGAAAAGCTATAAGCCTCAGTAACAAATTCACTGTCTACGCACTCTCAATCACACATACACTGCAAATAAGACATCAGTGTGCCCCAGTGTCAGAAATGAAAATAGCAAATGACATTTTGCCTGTGGGATTATCTATGTTTTTCAGTTCCTCTTTATCTGAAGGGCAATATTAGTAAAAGATGCTTTTTTTCTTTCTTGAAATGGAAGTTTCAAGATTTGAGCTTGGAGGTTTTTCTGTGAATCAGTCACATTGAGGTGCAATGCAAACTGATCTTTATTCCAGTGTTCACATGACAAAGCTATTAATGTTCTGAGAATAGAATGACTGCATTTTCCCCTGTGGGGAAATCTGTGCTAGTCTCATATGTGCTATGGCTGACATTCCCCAAAAACAAAAGCAAATATAGGGTGTTTTTTCACCAGCTTGGAGTCCCTCCATCAAGCCTTTAAAGATGCACCAGATGCAGCACTATAAATAGGAGTCTTACATATCAGCTGCGATTGTATTTCCTTACACCTTCTTGCTAAGTATGACACATCCCCATTTCTCCTCTACAGGTGAGGTCTCTGCCTGCCCTGAAAACCTGCTTCCGTTGTTATGCTAAAGGTGTCACCTGGCACATGATAAGTCCTTTAATTACCCATTTTTAAACTTCCCCATTCCACGGATGGACTGCTAAATTAAAAAAAAAAAAAACGGAAACAGTGGATAAAGCTGTCTGTATAATAATTCATTTTTCATATCTAATGGATACAGACTATTTTACTGAAATAATATGTCTGGGATTACAAATGAAAAGCTCACCGGATCATTCTTTATCCCACAGACAGATTAAATTCTAAACTCTGTTACTGTAATAGGCACACTTGTATCTTAACATAAATTAGAACTCTAATTATATTAGGTACTATTTTAAACAAAATAACACAATCCTCAGAATCCATAGGTGTAATTTATAGCAAAGCCAGGTTCATTTTCCAGAACAATCAATTTCTCACAGTAGCAGCGGACTAATGTAATGATGTAACGCAATTTTTCCTGCCAGCGCTGAAAGCCAGAAATCGCAGTCATCACAGAGGGGTCTCGAAGATAAATGAAGATGCAATTTATTCAGTCATAATTTCATATTGAAAATGCTATAAAAGGTGTCCATATGGGTATCAGCAAAGAGGAAAGGGACTCTTAATATATTTTGGTCTAAAATATTATAGACAAGACAGAGGTTATTTATTGCCCCATTCCTGCAAAATCAGTAACCTGTCTGAGGTGGGAAAGATGGGGCTACTAAGACCAGCATTTTCATTTGCACGCTGGGGAAAAAAATCTGGTTACAGTAAGAAAGCCTCTACCACATGAGAACATGGGACTCCATATCCTCCCCCCAATAACAGCAGCGTGATTAAACCTTTTCTGAAAAGATATTATTTTTTGTTCTTTTAAGAAGCTTTTTATGCATCACAGTGTCAATAGAAGAGGAGGAGGGAAACCATGCCTTTTCCTTCAAAGATACATCTGTTTGTGATTAGAGATAATTTAATTTATAACATGCAAAAATAATAATAATCGCACTTAAAAAGCTCCAAGTATTTATCGTTAACAATACAGCCCAAGGAAAGTGTTCAGATAGATAAACCAGACATTTATAGAGTGGCTTCAAAAAAGCCCTCGGCCTGGTGCATTCTTGCTACATCAGAATAAACACATCCCCTCAGGTTCATTTTTGAAGCACTTGTCAACTTTTGGGAGAAAACTTCAAATGGATCTTTAATTGCATCTCCATGCTAGACAATAACTAAAAAGGAAAACCCAGAAAAGGCCAGGCACCCATTAGTTACTGTAGCTATCAGAAACTGTCAAACGTCTCAGACAGAGACTGCTGACTGGAGCTTTGCACTGGGAAGTACTTTTCTGTATCTGTCTCACAAATACCAGTTCAGGCAAAAACAATAATATCATAATCACCATCATCATCATAAAAACATGGTTAAATTCAACGCGTGAAATAGCATGTTATTAACATGAGTCCTACAGTTTCCTGACCAGCTCTTTTTGTTTTTATTTTCTGTATCTCTGCATGTGTGTGTGTGTGTGTGTGTGTGTGTGTGTGTGTGTGTGTGTGTGTGTGTGTGATCCAATAAATCTTAAATGTTTTCTGGTTCTGAAATATAATGTTTTTACCTGGACGGCGAGGGAGGAGGCACAATCTGACAGGAGTATTTGGTCATCTGTAAAACAAAGTTCACAGACATTCCTTTACACTCGCTTTAAAGCACCGTGACACTAAATCTGCTGTAACACACACCTTAAACTGGCTGAAGGGGAAAGGAGGGGAGACGGAGGGGTGGTGTTAACGCTGCACATCAAAATCGGCCATCACGGTTTTACGTGTAAGCCGAGTCTTAAAATGACACGCACCTGCGCTTACACTCACACTTTTTTCCGGAAATATTAGCCTGCAAACCGTGCTGTGTAAAAACCTTCATAGATGAACCTTGTAAAACTTGTCCAAAGCTGACATGGGAAAGAGAGATGACAAGTTTGCCGCAATAAAAAATATCTACTTGGAGGACCGGGGGCTGGTAACGATTAGTCTTCATTACTTTGCAGTCTTCTGACAACTGTAGCATGCTGCTGAGCCCCAAATGGGGGCCTTAATGTGATCTCATGATATATGAAGAGCTGCTAACGTCTGCCCAAATCTTCCCACTCTGTTTTAACAGTGCCTTCTTTCTTAAAGGACGGTCTGCGCATTACCAGAGAGCCCAGCAAATCTGCTGCTTCAGCTGCTGGCGCAGTAAATCTACCGGGTCCTCCTTTCCACTGAAGCGTTTCATTCTGCCAACAGCAGCCGGCTACTGAGAGTCAGTGTTGGAGCAGAACAGCCCCCTCCAGCAACCGCCATACACAGAACAAAACAGGAAGGCTGCAAATAGCGCTAATTAACGATTTCTTCTTGTTATACAATTAAATGCAATTTAAAAACAATGTAATCAGAATTTGTAGACTCTATTTGTAGCCCATACTTCCCATCACGTACATAACCGATGCATTGGATGAAGCGCACAGAAGAACGGCGCTGTTTTTTTTTTTCCTCTGCTGCGGCGAAAAATGCGCGCTCTGTTAATTGCGAAATGAATGACTTACCTTTCAGAGGCTGGTACAGCGTTGCGTTCTCAGGCCACGGCTCCGCAGCTGTGGGGAGAAACCGGCGGAGATGATAATTAAAGGTCGGCCCCGCGAGTTCGCCAGACGGGCACAAAAACGCTGTTCTTTGCCATGACCTTGGAGTACGCCGCCACGGTGTCAAATCTTAGGGAGAAAAACTGCAGAATGCGCTAAATGCAACGGTGACTTTCCTCGCATTATGCATATTTATATCAGAAACCGAACACAAACACGATGTCCTTCAGTGGTGAAGTTACACTCTTAAGTCAAGTTCCTCAGATATTTATTGAAAACATAAACAGATTAGGCTACTAATTAATATCAAAATGAAAATTCGTGTGAATACAAATTCCAATGCTTTAATAATAATAATAATAACAACAACAACAACAGTTTCTAGTAGTTCCTTATGAAATCTAAAAATATATATTGCACCTCAACCTACCATTATTTTTTATTTTGGTGAAAATTTTAACACTATGTTGTAATTAATAACTTTTTCTAAAGCTCAAAATTAGCTTTTAGCCATGCTTAATTGACTCAAAGGTCTTTCCAGATATTAATTACATTAATACTGCACTTTTTCCAGAAGTTCCCATAGAAAGGGAAGTAGAAGCACTTTTATCATATACTACCAAAGAGAGTGTGAAGGACCCCGCTTGATTAGCTATGAGGATACAAGATATCAATTTGTCATCTGCATACTGTTATTACCCTAGCTAAGCATACTTGTATTGCACAAAACACATAAGAACGAGCACAATTTAACCAAACTACAATTTGTTTGTTGGCGAGTTGAATATTGACTAATCAAAAGAGAATTGCTGTGGACCGTATCCACCTTGGATGCTGCAGGGATATTCATCAGGTGAAGTATACCATCCACCTAATTCAAATCTGAATACAGGACACCACAGATCAAACACGTGCAGCTGAAACAGGAAGAGGGATTGCTGAAGAGGAATTGGTCACAATTTTACCTGCATTGCAGGTGTCCCGGTCAACTTTGAGATCCCTAAAACATTTACAAAGATAAGATATCTCCATTTGGCTAATCCTAACCTGAGGTGTAGAGGGAATTCACTGAAACCTGTCTGGCACTGGAGTGACACTTCTGTCACATAAGGGCACTTCCATCATAGTCATTCCTACAGGTACCTGCTGTTCTCCAATTAGCCCTGACAATATCTATTCGGCTAAGCGTGAAGGTACGCTTCTCCATCAGGAGCTCCCGCTCCCACTCACACAAGACTGAGTTGGGCACTGCAGTATGTGGTTTTGGTTCCAACTGCTTCCCTTCACACCATGTTTAAATGCAGCTCTGTCTGTCACGAGTCTACCCTCAGACCAATATCAAAGTATCTCCCCACTGAGAAAAGAACCCATCTGAACTGAAAGGCTCTGTCTGATGCCGTTTCGCCACAGGCTACCACACTCCCACCAAAAAACATGCTTCCACTATCCAAGACAATGCCACAGCCACTACAAACACTTGAAAACTTCCATCTTTGATACAAATTAGTCAGTAAATTCTGTAAATTCTTTGAGCTTGAAGCAGCAGAACTACAACCACTACAACCCACTACAACATTCCATGCCACTTTGTAATGGCGATGAGGTGGCGTATTTCAGACTAAATTTAATCTCAACCTTTTCCAGCATGCAAACAGTAATATGTGACCTCTGAGGCAGGAAACCTAGTGCAAGCAATGCTCTCACTGCAAGACATTTACATTCCATACACATGCACAAAACCACAAATCGGCTCACCGATTAGTTACCACTTATCTCATCATAATACACATGCACTTCAGAGCAAACATATTTCTGTATAACTGGCTCTGAAAGTCACTGAGAACCAGGACACAGCAATATATAAGGTGCAGACCATCCTAAGAGAAACAACACTGGCATTCAGCCACAACAACAGAGAATGAAAAAAAACACTTTTGATTCTTAATTGGGATGATTTCTGAATATGAAAACAACATAGTGTCATGTAGTGAGTTAATGCTTTTTGCCCATTTTAAAGTCAAGACTGACGGCAACTGATAAGCCATTCCGTTCAACCACATTGGCAGGAGAGACTATTACCTAATGATGCACGCAGACAATTTGGGTTAGTAAGCCAATGGCATGGCTCAAAATGCAGTCGTAAGACCATCAAAGTAACTGTGTCATCAGCCACCATTTCTCCTCCTTCCTTTAAGAAGGGTGTCTAACCACTGTTTATTTCAGTGTTATGAGTGCTGTTATCACTTAAAGTCATTTCAATCTTGTGCACCATGCTCTCTGCTTTTGTGTGGTTGTACTGTTTCTCAAATCTGATTTTACGTGCCCTTTTGATGACATTTGAAGCATGAAATGTAAGACTTTCAAGGATCAAGGATTTATTGCTACAGTAAACACATTTTTCAGGCAAAACGGTAAAATGGAATTATGAGAAGGAGAATACTTTTTGAGGCACTCTACTTCGTAAATATTTGGTGTCTGCCCTGACATACACTTGCAAATATCCTCGGCAGTCAAAACCAACCACCAGTGACTTGTGGTAGATAGCTTAATGTACAAACCGGCAAGCAAGCCAAATGTTTATACACAATATCGGCACACTGACATTGCTAGCCCTCACAGTAAATTACAACAAGCTAGCTAGCAAGTAGTGTACCTCCCTGACAGAAGAAAAGATCTGGGCAATATTGTATAACTTTCCAAAGACAATGGGATGTGTGTTTGTCTATCTGTCTGTGTGTGATCATGTAAAACATTTCAACTGTGAGACTATGTAGTATGTTACACTGTAAATTGCTTTAACTATATTGAAAAAACTCAAATCTCATGATCTTTGTCATATTAATTTCCAGACATCCTTGGTGGATTACGCACATGTCTTCAGCCTAAAGTTCCCAAGTTCTAATAGGTTCAATGACAGAACATTTCAAGCGGATCTGGTGAATGTCACTTCTTACAAAGAAATCAATCTGCAACTTCAGTTAAAAGCCAACAAACATGATAGCTTTAGAGTTGATGTTTACACATCACTTTCATCATAAAATTAAATGTATGATGACAAACGTTTAGGAATTTCAAACTGGCACAGCACATAAACCGTCATGTCCCTTTCGTTTTAAATTGCATTACAATTTTCAGACATAGCTGTATGTATTCAGATTATACCCACAATTTAGCTATATGGCTAGCTAGCTAATATATATATATAAAGGGCATTAAGTAATACGTTTAATCTCAAATTATACGCAAAATGCACATCGCATGTAACCAGCAAATCCCTTAAAATGCAACAAATGCACTTCGAATGGGTTATCGCATTTTTTTCCAGAACACTCATAAAAACTAAAGGGGTTACTCTTAAGTTTGTCAAGAAACTATTTCACTAATTAGCCAGCTAGCTATATGATAATCTGCTACATCACATTGCAACGACCGAGAATATCCTTTACCTGCTATCTGGGACACAAACGCCTCTGCAGCCATAGACATGATGCGGTTACTTCAAATTTACAAATATATGTGAACTGTTTTAAAAAGAATCCCTGATGTAGAGCAACATACAAGGTTACAGAGACGGCATGCTACAGGATATAGTTCATCTCTGACCTACGCGTCCACAAACTGTGGTTTTTCTCCTCGCACTGACCGCGCAGTCGTTTATGATTTGCTCGTTTTTATCATGCGGGGCAAATTCACCAGTCAAAATGCAATTCGCTTTAAGGCAAAGAGAAAGTCAGTGAGCTCAAGTTCTTCCAAGTCCTCTGGCATGAAACTACTTCCGGGTAATGTCCGGCAATTAAAGTGGAGGGCAATAAACCAAGCGATGCAATCTTCTGTTGTGCGTTAATATGATAGACGCACGTCCTTTTCTCGTAGTAGTTTATATCCAAACCTTTCGTGCAATTTTCTACTGTTTTGCAAGCGAAACGGGATGTCAATGTAAACGAATGGTTTCATTGACGTTGTGTGCAAGGCGCGACAACCTCTGCACACAATTGTCAAAGCAAGAGAACTTGGCGATTCCTGTATTGTGTTATCTTAGTCAAATATTGTGCTTGCTAGTACCCCTTTCCTCCTGGTTAATTGCTCAGCCCGTGATGACATGACGCTAGTTTTGCTCTGAAACCTCATTGTTTGGTGATACATAGCCTATAGAATATTCATGCGGTAGCCTATCTGAACGCAACACCGGGTCACTTTGTTTTTCGGTTTTGATACCTTTTATGACTGTAAGCAGCCGAGCTAATTAGCGAGATGTTGATGGGATAAAGAAATTAGTAAGGATGTATGTATTATCTGTGTGTTTATTAGATACTGTTAATGGAATAAGACGGAAAAGGGACTAACAACTGTGGGAAAACCATTAACACTGAAACCTTAACGTAAATGAAGACCAGTTCTCCAAGACCATCCACATTGCCTAATTCAATGCACCCAATAGGCTAAACGACAACGTAATTTGTAAATATGGTGATTTCATTTGCGTGTCTCCATAGTCCTAACAGTCATCATGTTGTTGGATAAAGATATCAAAAATGGTTTTCCCTCGTTTTAGATCATAACCCCATGTCAGGATTACCTCTACTTCAGTATTTAGTGATGGCACGCAACGTCTGAATTCAGAGAACAACGTAGCCTAAACTGTCGGCAAATCTTTAGCAAAAGATTTAAACCATCCCATAAAGACTTTCCTTAAATACTTTAGACAGCACAGAGTGCCTCGGATGTACCCTAGACTAGCGTTAGATCACTGTATTTTCCTTAACGTGCCATCAGTGAACTCTTTTGATGGCCCAGACCTGTTTGGAGATAGGCTACTGATGTCAGCTGCAAAATGTTTTTGCATATTTCATAACATTGCATATTTCTACCAATGACAGTAAACTATTAATGTGTAACCTGTTAAGCAAGACTGACTTACAGATCCACTGAAGCTATCACAACGGAAAATCTTTGGCTTTGACTGATTGATTGAGTGTAATATAGGTACTCAAAGTAAATGTAAAATATTATATGAAATAGGCGTAATACGTAATAGGCACTGATGTCTAATTTAGCATACCATCAATAGCATCAATATAGGCCGACACAACCGAAACCGGACTATTCTGGTATTGCTTACTTTTAATCTACTTATGTCGTTGAGAAACAGTCGTTTCATACTAATTGGCATGTTGGTGTGATCATGTTTTCCCCCAAGCAAAAAACATTTTTAAAGTTTTGGCAGTCTCAGTAAGGCAGACAACTATGCGTGGAATACACCAGTTTTGTGTTGGTATGCATCTTAAGTTTCTCTCAAAGAGAGATCTGGGTGTGAACTTAAGGTGACCCGGCTTCTCCGCGAGTGGGTGGAGAAGACTCAACCGTATGTCGCTTCATCTCCAACCTCTTCCAGCAGGACCCCTGGTTCTTCCGCTCTTCGCCTCGAGTGATGACCTGCATAAACAAGCGCAACCTGGGGCGCTGACAATCCCCGCGGATCGCCGATCACTTTTTCTTATTGTTTGCATGTTAATCCTTCGCGCAGCTCTGATCATCAAAGGCTTAAAAGGCGTATTACAGGCAAGGATCAGAGAGGGACAATGTAAAGGGGGATCAGGAAGATGGGGTGGAGTGTGTGTGTGTGGTGGGGGTATTTTACAGTAGTCGCAGTTTACAGTAATCATATGTTTACCACACATGAAATTGCAGGTGGGATTTTTTCCCCCAAGATTATTCAGATTCGTGAAGGAACACCCTGAGGACGTTTCGTTCTTTAAGAAGTTGCTAATTTGAGGTCATTTCAAATACCACTGTGCCCGAAGCTGACGAGACTGATAAGGTTGAGTCTTTGAAAAAACCGCCTACAGCATGGGGTCTGTTGCCCAGCATTACAACTCATTACCACAAAAAGGTCTCAAGTATGTTGACAAGCGTGACGTAAGAATGGGAGATGAGAACATGTCACGTTTGACAAAAAAACCAGAGTCATTCTGTCCCGCTAGCCATCATCTAATTTTAATATCGTTATTTTAATCCTTTTTTCTTCACAAAAATGAACATTGGTCATGTAACAGAAGGCAATGTTTTTTAACGAGGTTTCAAATTCACTTCAAACAAAAGGCACCGGTAGGCAAGTTAAGTCAAGTGTTATTTTATTAATTGATTTACAGATGTTTATTTGAATTACATGTCCATTTCAATATTTCGGGAAAGTTGGAAAATACAATGAATGTGATTCGATCTACCGCTAGCATCTTGGCCTACCTAAAAAGCAACAGTTTTTGGTAACTTTAATGTTTTTGATAAAAAAAGAAAAAACTTATCCTATCTAAAACAAAATTAATACAGCACTTAATTTGTTACTGGTTTTTTGAATCGCTGCGACTGTAAGTGCTATGCGGTAGACAAAATCGGTCCCTTGAAGTCGTAAAGGACTACTATCAACAAGATAACCTTTGAACCCGAGGCTTTAGTGCAAGCTTCAGCGTGCTGAAGAACTTTTCCTGAGTACAGCCTCCGCTTATTTAGGGAAGATGAAATAAAATTCACCTTAAGACATTTAGTGAGATTTTTTTGGTTAATCTATAGTTGAAGAATCATGAAGTCAAGTAAAGCGTAAAATGACCCTTAATCCAGATTAACACACTGGAAATGGTGCTTCAGTTATCATCACGATGAACAGCATTAAGACATTTTTGGTTAGAACTAACATCTTTGCCGTGACAGACGACAGAGACTTTCACAACACAGTTCTTATGCTCAGCAATCCTATGTAAAACATTTCTTTCTTTAGTAGTGCAATCATTCAGAAAAATATTTTGGTCATTGTTTTCTTAATAGGTATCCCTTGACTGTAATTTGCTGTAGTCTGTATAAAATGGCCCTAAAGTAGCACATATAAAATAAGAAAATAAACAAAAGGCACAAACTTTATATTAAAAGGTATATAATTTAACATTTTAAGACATTAGTGCAATTTAATAATTGTCTTTAAGGAAATAATATGTACACGACTAATTAATGTACTTCCTGTACATATGGTCCAGTTTGCTCGCTTTAACAAATGTACCCCAAGAGCAACCGGCCTGAATTTTCCCACCTCTTTGAACGCATGATTATGATTAACAAGTGTGGGGAGAACAAGGTGGCGAGGAAAGGGGAGAATTTAGTTCTGGGGAGGATGATTCCGAGGTATTCGCACGGCGAGGCACATAGACGATAGCGAGGCCTTCTTTCTCTCTTTTCTTCTGTTTCATTCTTCGGTTCTGAAACCATATTTTCACCTGTGTCTCATTTAGTTGCAGGCTTTGCGCAATTTCCACCCTTCTCGACCTAGTAAGATATTTATTGAAGTGGAATTCCTTTTCTAGCTCGGTTAGCTGTTTAGTGGTAAAATTGGTTCGAGCTGTTGCAGATGCGTTCGTTAATCCATACTCCATCGTTTTTCCTGAAAATAAACAGAGTAAATAATTAATAGCATGTTAATAATTATTGAATTCATTAGTCCATGATTTCAAATCAATTCAATATTGCATAACAGCAGTTCATGTTCCATTTCTGAGCGTTTCTTTGGGATTTCCACTGAATACTTACTGATTTTTGGATTGTTTCTTTTGATTTTCATCCACTCGAAAGTACCAGCTGCTATTTGTGTCTCCTCCCGCGCCGGGTTAGTCTTGGGGCAACTCTTTTGACATGATGACAGGCTCTGATCACTCACAGAGAGGTATCCTCTTGATACCTTGCTGTTGAGCGTGTGTGGGTTTATTTCACCCATGTCGTTGAAGCAAGGCTTTGCCTGGTATGGAGGAAACGATCCATTTCCTGTGTATGCGGGGTTCATGTACTGGCCATGCACCCCGCTGTCTTCCACTTCGTAGTAACATCCATATGTTAAGTCATAATCTACTCCCTGGCCCACATAGCTAGACTCAGCTCCATTCGTGCTGCTGTCGTAGAAAGGCACCTCAAACACACCTTGATGATGCGCTCCCGATGTTATCGACCGGGAGTTGGAATGATGATCCATAGGACCTGTCGCAAGTCTCCCCGGAGCCTCCCCCGAATACTGTAAAGACACGGCTCTGTGTTCACCGTGACAGAATTTCGCAGAAAGCGCCAACACGTCGCCACCAGAGTAGTAGTCTGCGTTCGCGTTCATTATATCCTTTCGGTGGTCCGCAGAAAAGGTGAGTGATTGCCAGCGTCCTTTTTCCTGATTACTTACTGTACTTCTTAAGCTCAAGATGTAAATATTACCCACTACTGACTGGGCGTGGTCCTGTTCCTCTGTTGTCCAATCGGGAGCGCCAGAGGAAGACCACGCTTGTGCCTCCTGTTTGCCCGTTCTCGATGCTAAACTTTATCTCTCAGCTGGGACCGAGGCGCTCTGTGGTTATTGCTCTCAGTGAGGAAACTTTGAAGGAAAAAGTGAATGGGAATTCCGGGTAAGTTTTTTTTTTTAGCTCAAAGTTTCAAAGAGGGGCCTACATTATGTAGACTTGCTTTAATTGAAAAGATGGAAACCTTAAATGCGCGCTACCAATTTTTACTGTGTTCTTAGATGCATTTCAACACACTGTTCTATGCGCTTCTAAATGCATGTGTAGGTAAATTATAAATTAACTCTACGATGTTAACGTTTTAGAAACAGTGAGACCGCATCATCTCTGCTTCTTCTTTTATCAATTTTTAAAATTGATTTCATTTCTTTGATATTTATCTTGATTATTTGTTTTTATTTACATTTTTAATGTTGGAAGCTTCCTGCAGGCTACTAAGATCCGTTTGTGAAGTGCTTGCTTTAAAATGGTCTGCACTGAATCAATTAACCACATTGATTGGCAGATTTGCTGAAGTGTAACTTAAGTTTAAGGCAAACGGTCTTCGTTTTTAATTCGTATCATCCCCATCCATCAAAAAAGCTACCTCGGTCATTATCACTGTGAATTTTCTGAGTGGTTTAAAAAACTATAAGACATTGACTGTAACTGTGGAACATGACGCCATGCAGTTATAGACTGCATTTCCAATGCAGACTGTGTCTGTATGACCGGTCGACAATGCACGCGAAAGCAGAGAGAAGCGCTTTCATAAAAACCGTATACATTATTTCCTTTTCGTCTGAGCTGCCTGTAGCCTGCTTAGAAGTCAAACACATTATTACGCCGTATCTAAGCCCGCTCAAAAATTCAGAAAGTGTGTCGTTAAGCGTTATCTATGTCTTAATTGTGTGGTCTCGTTATTTTACAGTTGCACTCTTTGGTGGCAAGTTTGGACGCATCCCATCTGGCCAAGGCCCGACGGAAGAGGTGGAACTGCTGTCGAGGAAAAAGTGCACATTCGGTGATTGATGAACTCTAAATAAAACCCCACTGACAACCGCACTCCCTGGAAGGCTACTTGCCCTCTACTTCTTCCCAACTGCTAATCTGTATCAGACTTCTCTTCCATCCACTCGGTATAAAAAGAAATATTATCGCGCTGTCTCAATTGGGGGCAGTGGTTAAAACAGTGTTTTCAGAGGGCACATATTACTAGATCTGTGCGAAGTAATACCGTGTCATTGTGTGTGGTATTTTGTCACGTGCTTAAGTGGACCGCCTTGGTTGAGCAGAACAAGACAAAGAAACGCGTAGGCAGTCCTATTGTAGACCCCGGAATATCGCGCAAAATAACGCTTAGTGATTGGATGACTACACAGAAAAGGATTTATGCGGGAGTACATGGCTGCATTGGAGCCATGTTTTTGCTAAAATGCTTTTACGAAATACAGTTACACTTGACGCAGCTGAACAAGCAGGAAATTAAAACGGATTCTCTAGGATTAAACTGTCCTAGAAACAAAAAGGGCATGTGTATCGATGGGGATCAACCCAGTTCAGGAAAAAAGCGTGTGCCGTCGGTTAATTTAATGGGGTGCACAGGGTGCATAATAAAATATCCCTTTTTTTAGTTCAAAGAATAAATGTATGTTTAAATCTCAGATAAATAGCATGACATCCTTATCTGAAACCAGACTTTGCCCTTTTCCAGTTTATATTATGTTACGAAAATTGGATATTGTGTTTTGTCCTCGGACTGTGAATGACAATTCATTCAATGAAATTCACAAAATACCAAAAGCAAATTTATACATCCCTATCTTATTCGAATATCCTTGTCATTTTAATTCAATTATTTCTGCCAAACTGAGTGTTTACCGCGATTTATATTATTGATTATAGTCTCACAATAGTAGGTCTTCAAAATCATCTGTCTGAATACAATCTACGGTAGATAGGAAGTAAGGATTCAGAACAATTACTCGCATGGAAATAACTTCTACACAAGACTACTGTGGCTACATTAATCATTAACGATTTCAGTCGTTCCTTATTTCTTTTATATTAAGCAAATATTCAGTTTATACACAATAAACCACCTGCATAGTTTCAATTCAGTTCAATTCAATATCCTTTGCATAATATTCAGGTAGAAATGTCCAAAATGGCGTTCACAACAAATTTAAAAAGATGTGAGGGCATTCAATAGGCTACAAGACCATAAAGCTTTTAGCAATATACATAAGACACAGGAATGTAAGGTCACGTCATAATTTCTCATTATATTTTCACATTTATTCAGATTTTAAAACCGGAAACATCCGTGTAAAAAAATTCTGGGTATAATTAACCTTTCCATTGGACTGAATGTTTTGCGCAGCCGTCCCAAAGTCTATATTGTGTTTATTCACTTGTAATATTTCTCTTGCACAACACGCGTTCTGTCATTATGTTGTTAGGGCGTTTCAGTAACTTTGAGATCTTATTAGGCTTTACTCCATGCTCCTTCTTAATCTTATTCTTCAACAACAGCTAAAGCACATGAACTCTTGCAATGTTGAATCTGTGGTACAAATGTTTATAAAATAATCTCATCTGGAATACTTTTTGTTATGTTTGGTCTGATACCCCCTTTGCATTTGGGGAGGGGGGGGGGGGGTGGCGATTGTAATTGAATTCAAATCATCCACAGAATGGAACCTTAGAATCATCCGCGAAGGAGGAAAAACTCCGATTCCAGAGTATGGAGGCCGCCTCAGTCAAAAAGAAGGAACACTCATGCTTTTCGGTTCGGTAGTATTAGGTGCGTTCTCCCTACATTAATTCTTCACTCGGTCCATGTTTCTTCTGTGGTTTCCAGGTGCACGTGGAAAGCATCCTGTCTGTACATTCACAATGTGCACTGCAAACCCACGGAAGATATGCCTAACGAAGCTGCCTTTGGATTCTTATATGTCAAGCTGTAAAATTCGTTTCAACGGAGTGCTTAAAGTGTCTGTTTAGAAACCTTAATTTAACTAGTCTTTCAGTTAGATGTGCGTCAAAATGCCTTTTTTTCTGTTCTCGCTCTGCAGAGATGCCTGTAATTAGAAAATTACTGTTGCAGTTCCAAAAGCGGAGCTTTCTGGTACGTTTTGCGTAGTCCTGTCGAGTTCTCTGGTGGGCCGCTATGGTAGTTACCCACACCTTCATTCTCTAGAGCTGGAAATTAAATGCAATAAAATCACACGTAACATCCCTCAAGATGGATGAGGGTTAAAATGGCCGCTCTTCATGGCGTGTCCTACAAAATGGCATTGGTCGACAAAATAATGCAACTGCTTATTTACAATTCCCGCAGAATATCCTAATAATAATGCTTTTATCCACTCCCAACTGAATAATTTCTAATATTTAACTAATGAATCAATAAAGCACACAATTGCACCCATAAACAATCAGTTTTTACTAACATCGGTTGTTTTCCCTAAATATCATAATCCTACCTATGTGACAACACAGTGCCAATGCCAACTATTATACAAAATAATAACGTCTGAAGGATATATTTAGTTTTACTGACCTGCATTCGGGAAGGGGCAAAGATGCCTGCGATAAGGTCTGGTTTGCCTTTGAGAATTTTCTCATCTCTTACCCCTCGATATCCCATAGCATTGCTATCGCAGTATATTGTGTCCCTGGCTCGCACAGTTTGCCCTTTTTTATTTTGAAATGCGTTTCCAGCGTTCAGAATTGCAAAACCATGCTGAATCGGTGTCAGATCTGCTGGCGACGAGTTTTTGATTGATGTGCTTTAAAACCGAAGGCCGGAGGAGGAACTGATGTTGGGTATTGCGCTCCGGACGCATCACAGTCGATAAAGCCAACCGCTCTCTGAACTGCCTTTCTCATCACGACTTATTTCAATTCCCCCAATAAGAAAGCAGAGGCCTTGCTTGAAATGCATTTCTATTTCTGAATAAACATAATCTGTCTTTTTGTTAAAAAACAAAAAAACCCAAACATTATTACAATTATGCCGTTGGAGTTCAATGATAAAATGAGGATTAATTCACTGTCACATGACACAATGGGCCCAATGACAACGCTGGTGAACAAACATATATTCAAGCGTTTTAAAAATGTAAAAAATCTGTTTCATTGTGAAAACAATACTGATACCCGCTACCAGTGTTGAATACACATAAATATGTATCCATGCCGTTACTGTAGTCATAATTCAAAATGTATTTGCATAGTAAATAAGGAAGATGAATGCATTACCTGCTTTGTCACATTGGTGCCAAAATCAGATCAGAATAACAGTCATTTTTGCAATCTTTGGCTTAGCTTCAGTTTTATCAGAGGGTGTAATCTCAGACAAGTCTGTACAACCATCAAACTGAGACTACAATTATGTCTTTGAACAAATAAGTCTTCATCATTTACCTGCACGCCTTTTCACTCCTCACTCTCCCAAAATATTCATAGTATCTAATCAGGAAATCCAGTAGGAAATCCATAGGTTTGCTTTCCAATGCATTGTGTGTGTGTGTGTGTGTGTGTGTGTGTGTGCGCGCGCGCGCGCATGTGCGTGCATGCCTGCATGTGTGTTTGTGTGAGAGTGTGTGCCAGGGGGCTATCCTTTTTCATCAGAAATATGGTTTCAGGATGCTACACTTTACTTTGTCAGATTTATAACAGCATGGACAGAAATAACAAACAAAAACTAAACAGCAATTTTAGCAGAGTACGTCTGTTTCTGGGAGATATCTTGTACATATGTATGCAATTAATTTCATTCAGCACAGTTGGAAAACAAAAGATGCCTGTATCCAGTATCCGTTAAATAAGCACTTTATTTACAAAAGATGTGTAACACACTAAAATATAACATTTCATTATCATTAGTGTTAAATTCAATTTATGCATGGATGGTCTAACTGAGAAAGTAACAAATTAATCTGAGGTACTCAAAGACGCGGAAATGACATGCTGGTGTACGGCATACTCACAACAAAAATCAACCTGTTTCAAGAAATATGTTAAATTTCATTTTTTTTAAATTAGATTTAGACATTTCATTAAAAAAAGAAATGTTCCTATTGTGTAATGTCACATTTTAGATTAGATTTACAGTTTGTCAGAATAATTCCTTACAAAAACTACAAACACCAGCCACCTTTACAACTGCTTCAAACTATTTTAATCTAATTTGAACCAATTTCACTGAAAGAGGGCAATAACGGCAAACAACAACGGTAAGTCTGCCCATGGGGTGTTGCTTAAATTCTATAAATGTCCACATAAATAGCCGACAATGAGGCATGGATAAATAATAAATGGTATAATCGCTCTTTAAATAATAAATATCATAATCAAGATAAATGCCAATATATTCTTGGGAAAAATAATAAATTAGGTTCTCCAAACTAAGACCAAAAGCAGACAAAAACATCACAGATTTTTTTCTTATTTAATCTTTTTTTTTCTTTTTTCTAAGCTTTTTTCCCTTATTTTGTACAAAAGCCACGATGGGTCGCTAATCGATCTACAGGACTTACCTTCAAGTAAAACGTTATGAAATGTTCTGTCCTTTGTTACACATTGCACTTCAGAAAACAAGAACAGCTGACAATAAACAAATCCTTGATCCCTTAAACGTCATCAGTCTAGCTGTTTTGTTCGTCATGATAATCGCAGAAATGTCAATAACAGTAATAATATACGGGCTAATACAGGAGCTCTTCTCGGAGCGCAATATAAAGTACTTTAGACTAGTGAGGTATTAAAAAAAAGCGAGATCATCGCTTCGGCACACAGACGGAATCCACTACAGATGCGTTAATTTAGGCGCCTCCTGAATCCTTCCCTGAGATGCGTGGTGAGAAGTGAGGTCTGTGTACGTGGGATGTGGGTCACAGGGTCCATGGTGATGGTTGCCCGGGATCTGCGCCGCGCAGCTGTAGTCCACGCTGGCGGATGAGGGATGGGGGAGATGGCCGAGGTTGAACATGGGGCCCGAGGCTGGCATGGAATCAACGAAATTCCCTCCGACGTACACGGGGCTGCCTTGTAAATTAGCGTTGGCAAAGCCGCCGTTGCCTTGCATGCTGTGGTGCTCGTACTCGGAGCCCGGATACCTTTTCTGCTGCGGTATGCAGCCACCTAATGGTGCCGTGTAGGCAGCCAAGCCGTACACGTTTTGTTGTGGCTTGGCGAATGATGGAGGCGAGGGTGCGTCGTAGCTCAGGCTGTTGACGTTCGGGAGCTGACCGGAATAGCCAATGTGATTGGGGCCACTCAACGGCGGACTCCTGTCGGGAGAGTGTCCGATGGGAGAGTGCATTATCCCCTTGGCTTTTTGATCCTTTTTGTACTTCATCCTCCTGTTTTGAAACCAGATCTTTATTTGGCGCTCTGTGAGGTTCAACAGATTAGCCATTTCCACTCTGCGAGGACGACAAAGATAGCGGTTGAAATGAAACTCCTTTTCAAGTTCAACAAGTTGGGCGCTGGTGTAGGCAGTGCGAACGCGTTTAGAAGCAGGTCCAGGTGGGCTTTTGTCGTCACAGGTTTCACCTGAAATGAGAAGCAGGGGGAATCTTAGATGAGGCTGACCGTCGCTCGATACCCCAATGTAATGTAATGAGCCAGACTCTAATGATTATTACTTCGATACTGGAAAACGTTGTGTTGTCACTCCATTCTGAAGAGCAAATAACATCTCCGATTTCAAGAAAAGTTCTACAATAGCACCCCCAAAACGCACAAAGGATGAAGATCAAACATGTCACAGCAACAAGACATAAAGGGTCTGGTATGCAGGTGCTTAAATAAAACTCGTCTGTGGTTCGTACGAACATGGAAAGCATATTTAATCTAATCAGAAAGTACTGGAAAGTTCAATTTCAGGAAAGCGCTCAAAATCCGTCGTTATATTATACTGTTTGGCCTTATCCTTCAATAAACAATTTGCTCAATTTAAGATATCCAGAAAACACATGTCGTTTATTTTCTTAAGGAAATGACCTGAAAATATTGTAGAATATTTGTCAACAAGTGACACTGCTTTAAACTTTGTAGTAAACACCTAACCACTTTGCGGTTGAATTGAATCACCCTTTTGTAGGCTGTTTCATAGCTACTGATTCTTGTTTGATTTTAGCAACATGCTATGGACATTTCTGTATTGTCGCCGTCCAATAATGTCAACTGTTAAAAGCAGAGGAGTATTTTTTCTAATGTCAAGAATTTATGAATTTAACATGAAGTAAGTGAGTGCTGGGGTTACACAAACCATTTGAATCCCTTGACAGTGCATTTAATGCATACATAATACATCTAAGCTTATGTCTTTGAGAGTCCTTCAATCTCAACTGAATTGCTAGAGAAAATGTTTTGAAGTCTGCATGACACGTTTTAGGCCTGTTGACACCCCAGTCCCATCCGACCACACCGAAGCCACCCTTGGTCAAAATACCTGTAGCTGTGCAGCTGTTGTTTTTCTGTTTCGAGTTCTGTCGGGACTCCTTCATCCACGGAAATATTTGCTTTGTAATGACTGGTGTGGTGCTACTGGAGGAGCTGTTAGAGGGAGGCTTCTTTTTCTGTGCGGAAGTGCTGCTGGAGTTTGGTGAAGAGGCTGGCAAAGGAGGCGCTTGCTGCTGCTCGCCGATGCTCGCCGCTTGGCTGTTACCCTGACTGTTACTCGTTCGCATGCAGCTGCCATTTAAGTCAGTGGTTTTATGCGTTGCGGGTCGGATCGTTGAAGTCTGTATCGGGCAGACCGGACCCTGGAAATCATTCTCAATGTTAGAGGCGGAGTAAGGTTGGTGAGTGGAACTGTAACTGTAAGAGTCGGATTTGGGGTACGAGTAGCCTCCGAACAGTCCGGAATTATCATAGTAAGTGGTTTTCTGCATTGTGGAGATTCAAACTAAGAAGGCCCGTGTTTCCTTATCCAATGGCATGGATTTTCTGATGTCACGTGATTGGAGTCTCCCACTCTTTGCTTACTTCCAGACCTGCGAAGACAAGAGAACATATTAGGCATAAACCTTACGGTACTGCGGCAAAACATGCAGGGGCGCTGGCCAAAGGATTTTACGGTTTTCCTGGACTGAATTAAGACGCGTAAATCTGTTACACATGTGTTCCAATAATCAGAATATCTGTACTCCCCATTAAACAAGTTACCATGCCCTGTTTGTGGGAAAATTATGTCCCAGGGAGTTCCTGCTCAGTCACATGGTCTCCGTCCATAGGCAATGTATTAGTCTTATGAAAGTTGAGTGGTAGGGGCACACCTGTTAGCAACATCTTTGTTTTTCGGTTTTGCCAGTATCCCGCCTTTTTGGTTGAATATGAGCACAGTGCTTTTTATAATACACACAGTAGAATTCAAAATATGATCAACTGCGTGAGAGTCTAGTCATTCGTACAAAGTAATGTCAAGGCATTCATTTCACGAGTGAAGTTGAGAAGTCTTGTTTTACGTAGTTCCGTATCCTATTTTAAATGTTGGATAGGTTGTGATAAACCGAGCCTGCTCCAAATGTCTCAATTACTTTTAAATTATAGTCTTATAGTGTTCCAAATATCAATATGTGGGATTATATTTTGCATTCATTATAGCTGCTGAAGCACTGTCCCCGATGGTCACCATCGAGATGTGTTACGGAAACGAACCCTCAATCAAAGTGGCAAGGCTGCAGTTAATAGTAATGAATTCAAGGTAATTGGGCTTTTAACATCATTTATACAACCTCTCTAGCCACCATAAAGCTTCGCAACCTTACTGTAGCACCGTAGCAATATTATCCCTTCGTCATGACATCGGAATAGGATGGCTGAGAGGGTCTTACGTTTTACAGTGCATTTAAACATTTTATTTCCAAAAAGTGGAATGATGAGCAGTTCGTTGAACCTAAAACCTATTGTCAATGGCGTAAATTAAAATCAATTGTATATTGACGGCATTATTTCTTGTGGCGTGGCTTACATAACATTATATGAGAAAAATGTTGTTTTTTTTACTTATGGTGAAAAGCATAACAGCTGGTCGTTTTCTTATAGCTTTAACTTGGGCTTTAGTGCCTCCATTGAACTGACCCTCTGTTCACCGCCGAGAATCTGGTCCTCCTCGGGTTAGGTTTAGATTTCGGTATTGTGTATTGTGTAATGAGCCCTTTCGCTTGCGTCCTACCACTCTGACCAAAACTGGCAATTTAGAAACATAGTCAGGACGAACGGTTCCAAATTCATATTCCTTTCATAACAAAGTCGCATGTTTGAAAGCCTATTTGCATGCCTGTGATGTTGTGTGCCCCTGGCTGTATAAGATTTATTTTCTCACAACCTTTCCCTTTTAGCACCTCAGAGAAAGCACTAGGAGCGTGGTTAAAGTATAACTTGTGCCTAAAAGATTCCCTTTGTGTAAAATCACTCAAAGAAAAATGGCCGCATCAGCAATTGCGGCCCACTCATCATCCCTTTCACTTCCACTCGCTACACATGCAGTTCAAAACACTGGAGCAGACCTAAGCGAGCACAGGGTCTAAAATCCTTATATCTTACGCAAGCTTGCTTACACGTCAAAAACATAGTAAAAGTAAGTATGAATCAATTATCTGAGCCAATTTGCTCCACGATTCCCAATGCTTCGTCACACAAAACCTTGATCATCTGTGAAACAGAAAAATGTTTTCATATCAAGTTTAGCAGCCTCTGACACAACCCACGCCATCAAGTTGGTGTTTAGTAAAATGCTGGCGGGGAAGCGTGCTCATTTATTTGATTTATTGATATCAGCAGTTTCACTTTATTGTGATATTGTATATGTTGTATATATTACATATATCATTGTTGTGTATCATTCCCCGGCACAATCCATAATATCTCTACAGATGTCAAATTAATTCTCGGAAAATTTCAACATTAACTACAAAAGCCTTTCAGTTATTCGCTCGCAGTGTTTCTTTTTTCTCACTCAGAAACATTTGCCCATCTGCCCGTAGCTGAACTTTGCTTGAACCTTAAAATGCCGGGGTTATAAATCATGTCGACAATGGTCAACTAATGCGTGATCTGACTTTTCCATCTTTATCCCTTATTTAATTTTCCAATGCTAAAATCATTTTCACGACAGATTTAAGTCCGTGTCAGCGGAAGGTGACGTAGGCGACTGTAGTATTCGCCATATAACGGGGTATTAACATTGCTATGGTGCTGAAATCGGTACGCTGACCACTCTCTTATTCCCTCCATTGTGACCTCCTCGAGATGGGAGGGCCATTCTAATATGCTAATTGAAACGCATATTTACGTGTAAAGCAAATGTGAAGGTGAGAATTATGACTCCCGTAGTATTACACGGAAATTTTTTGAAGTAACATGTAGTCTTTATTTATTAAACTGCATGCAAATCATGCCATTTTCGGTTTTGAAAAACAACAATATTTAGAAAAGAATGAGACTTGTGGGACGGTAGCCCAATAGGCCTACAGTAGTTATTAAGAAGCCTTAAAGTCCGCGCAGTGAATATCAATGCACCTGTCATTGTGGACCGCAGTAAAATTTATGACCGCTCCTGGTATGGCAGTAAACGCCTCACTAAGGAATGAAAAGAAAAACACTTCTCCGGACTTGCTACCTTCAGATGTGCAAAACAGTCTGAGCGTAGGAGGA
Source organism: Megalops cyprinoides (assembly GCF_013368585.1). Classification (NCBI taxonomy): domain Eukaryota; kingdom Metazoa; phylum Chordata; class Actinopteri; order Elopiformes; family Megalopidae; genus Megalops; species Megalops cyprinoides. The sequence continues at coordinate 29,515,120 of NC_050596.1, read as the reverse complement.
AAGCCGGCAAAAAGAATTCCCTACTCGGCAAGTTCTCCCCTTCAAAATAATAGAAGAGCCGTTTATATAAATTGCGCTAAACATCTCTCACAAACCATTTCTGAGACGGTGTTCCTGCAAACATCGCCCAGCGACCTCGCCAACCGCAGAGAAAAATGGGATAAAATACAACTAAAAGGATTATTGGTCTCGGCGCACGAATGGAAATTATTATTTGATATTTCTGTCGAAATAGCCGGCGTTTTCCGTGTTGGTTTTTAAATTTTATTGGGAATGTTCAATCTCGGTTTCATGCGTAAAAATGTGTTCTTGGCATTTCCAAAAGAATGTGGGGAAATTTGGTTTGCTGTGTGTCGTTTCTGATATTCTGTCCTGGATTCTGGAAGGCCTACCTGTGCAAATAATATAAGCATGCATTTTGAAAAAGAAAAAAAGATAATCGTGCTGATGTAGTTGGGAAATTAAACAAGCTGGTGTGGATAACTTAATGTCGAGACTCTTGAACATATATGGGCCTGCGCATGAACTTACTTAGGATATTCAGTGTACTATAACAAGTACAGAGCTTTTGGATGCTTATAAACATTTCGTTAGAATGAAACGGACATACATTTAGAAATGGGAGCAATGGAAAAATAGCAGCAATTGTTGTACTGTTCCATGTTTTTACAATTCATACGTGTGCAAAGCTGAACTCGACTTGTTTCTATGCAGCTGGATTTCTCAATACATTAAAAAATAAACTTACCTTTTTTCACGTGGATTTGTTTTTCTGTTCGTTCCTTCAAGCCTTGTTTATTATGTACATCACGGCCTAAGAAATAAAGAACAATCCATTCATTACGCTTGGCCTCTTGTGATGTAATGTCATAAGAATGATATATATTTAACTATACACATAAACACACACAGAGTCACACACACAAGTATTCTTCTATGTTTACATGTAGAAAATAAACAGCGAGAAACATTGCCACTAATTATAGTCACAACCGGTTACTGCATTGATGATAGTAAAAACACAAAAAAATCACACAAAAATCATAAATTTATCTATATTCATTACTGATTTGCTTCACTAGAAATGGTGAAATACTAAAGTATTCGTGTGGCAAATACTCCCTATAATAGGAATTTTAGATGTTTTATAATTTATGCCACTCCTGCTTAAAACCTGAGCAATGGCAAGACAGCGTTTTCTTTGTCGACCTAATTTATAGCTTACCCCATAGAGAAATGCAATGGAATTGATATTTTGCAATACCACAGATATTTTAATTGCATATTTGAATATACGCATATATGTGCACTAACGTACACGTAGTGATATTCAGTTACTATCTGTCTGTTCTATATTTTCTTTTGAAAAGTTTATCACTGTGAGCACCAGAGATGTAATTCAGGAAATATAGCCTACTAAAGGGACGGAATGTATTATTGCCACAGATTTAACTTCAACAGTTAAGTTTGCGGCGAGAACAGCACTGACACAAGTGAATCCGCACAAAGGATAGCTGGCAAAAATATTTAGCAGTCATAAGCCTTTTGGGTGACCTTTGGCTCGTTCAGCAATAACTCATAGATTAATGAACAACGAACGGAAGCGCTTCGAGTAAGTCACAATGCAACCCATCGCACAACTTTTCACCAGTCGTTTTTTATTCCAAAACAGAGCCCGAAGGGCCGACATTTTAAAAAACCACTGATCAGGAGAGAGGCTTACTTCAGAAGTAAGCGCGAGAATCTAGGTTTAAGCCGGAAGGTTTGTGGTCGTTTGTCTGATTCATTTATTTTGCGCAAATTAATTCTGTGGTCTTACATTATTGTGGTGCATTTACTAGTATTTATCACTGCATAAAGGAAAAGTTAACTGCGTAAGAAGTGAAGAGACGCTGGTCCAGAGAAAATTACAACATGTTCAGTGTGTATTTGATGGGATTAATTGTTGCAAATCGTATTGCTTGGCGTGGTACTCTTTTCTGAGACGACAATGTTTCTCGCCCACGCATTTTTACGGTAAGTTGGTACGTATAATAGGACTATTGCCTTTTACTAGCATAAAGTCAAACCCCAGTTTTCGAAATGCGTCTGATGATTTGATATTGCTTTCCCGGTATCTTTATATCTCGATTTTTGCCTCTGTGTGGTCATGTTGCTTTCGCTGGTGGAATAAGATGCTATTGTTTCAGACTTTGGAAATACCACAGAGACAATGCTCATCTCCGCATCCGTACGCTTTGAATTAGCTCACAAATCGACAGACCTGAGACCAAATAATGGTTGATTGCTTGCAATCTTAACATTTATTCACAATAGACCTTATTTACGCACGATATCCAGGAAATTAGCCGATTTTTTGTGAATTTCTAAGTAACTGCATCCATCCAGTTAAATGAAGTGGTGGTCTCAGTAATTGGATTCCGCCCGCTAACTTGGCAGGCCCATAGCTTCCGGGCAAATTTCTATGAAAAATGTCGAAGCCATTCGATTTTCAGCCGAAACGAGGGTCATAGCCCACTTTTTCTGCTTTAGTTATTTTTTTATACTATTGTCCATATCTGTCAAAATATGAAATAGGTATCAAGTACGGTCAGTCAATATTTTATTTATCCATACAGAGAGCGAAAGAATTCCGATAATAAAAACCACTTCCATCGCTGTACAGATAATTTCAGAGGCTCCTTTTCGGTGAATACAACATTGCAATGGCTTTCCTTTCCCAACAAATTTATACAAATTGGGAATTAAAGCCTCCTTCAAAAAGATGCATGAAAACCTGAATCAGATCATAAGTTAATTCCATTTTATTTAACCTGGGTAGATTCAATTTTATAAAAATCCAGAAGAATGAAAGGGAAAATACAAAAGCAACAAAAAAAAAAAAAAAAAACAAGAAACTTGAAAATTACATATAGTTTGGAGAATTTCAAACGTCTTCATTTTCGGGTTCAGGCTCAGAATTGATCATCTTGTCTTCTCATTCTCCGGGAGTGGAAATTGCATAAATATTAGTAAAACCGAATATCTCATTTGGCTAAATATTTCATGAAAGTGTCCGAAAACAAAGAAAACTAGAAAACACGGGGTAGATGTCGATAAATACATATTTTTTTGCTAGTAATCATTGTCATCGATTATTACAAAACTTAAAGAAACCAATGAAATCAATTTAAGAGCCTACATCGTAATACTGTAAGTTTAAATCACATAAATCAACTCCGGCTATACTCTGGACTGTAACGCTGTAAATTAATGTGATTTACGATCTAACTTTCTATATGACACCATAAAAGGTTCTTGCCCCTGCCATTTCCTCCTCTTTTCATAAAACCGCAAAATCAGCTAAAAACCGTAGTCAAAATGTATACATCTGACACGCGTCCAGTCTAACCTTTCGAAAGTGCCCATGGTTGCTAAAAACTGTAAACCAGGACCAGAAATTACATTTCGCGGCAACAAAACGCACTTGTGTAGTTACTGGCAAGAGCGACATTAATAAAGATCACCCCCTTTGAATGGAATAAATCATATTTATACTCTCGCATTATGTAAACCCATGGTTAAAGGTTGCGTTTTGCCATGCAATTGCTTACCTGTGAATCAATTTATCATAAACCCGTACTTCTCAGTCTCAATTTCTTCGCCTGCAGTCTCTAGAATATATCCTTCACCCTTTGTGTGCAGACAACACTGTCCTAAACCTGATCTTGCGGTTTTTCAGACATTTCCGTGTACCAATGCAGACAGTATTCCCGATAGAATGGAACCAGACTCACACTCAACTACCAATAAAAAACGAATATACTGTTGGTACCGTTATCCTAAAATATTGCTCGCAATGAACCATCCTTTGATAAATAACGCGTTTACAATACCCTGTACAATTTTTTAAGTAACATTGCGATTTAGATAGTGTTTCGGAAACCTTTTATAATGACAAATAAAGGCGCTGCCTTAAAATACAAGCATATTTGTTCACGTGATCTGGGTACCAGATTGTTCTGATTGAGGCTGGGACTTCAACAAAGCCTTACCTCACAAATCCATTTTTATAAGGAAGAGCGTTTACTCAGATTCCCCCGTATAACGTTTTTCTTTCGGTCTGCACATTTTCAACTACCCCATCAAATACATGGAAGACACATTGTAAATTCCCCGGGCCCATTCAAAACCAATACATACGTGAACCTTTCCACATACAACCGAACTTCTTTTGAAGCTTATTGTTCGATCTCCAGTATTGCGATTTATGATTCAAAACGGATACTTTGTTTTTGGTTAACGCTGAGGTCACCATCCACATTTTTTACCCAAGTATCTGGCTGACAGTAAGTTAGACATTTGGACGTATTCATGTATTTATTATATGCAACATTACTATAATGGCCTTTTAAAATATCGTTTTGTTTAGCAATATCATCTGATGCATCGTCATGGCATCAATCATAAGGAATAAAAATCATTTTACTAAAGCCTGCCATGTTGCTCTTTTTTAACGTTCAGTTCTTTTTATTGCAGTAAATGAAGATCACCATTGCTGTTTTTCTTTTAATAAAATATTGCTTGTGACCCTCATTACGATACGTCTCGTGCTTGTTATAGTGAACTTGTGAAATTATTCGACAAGACCTCTTGAACCGGTATGTATTTATGTTATGTAATGATTACTTATAAAATGCTTTAAGAAATCATAAAAATATTAGCCCGGACACTGGACTTTGACAGGAATGTATGACTCCTTCAATGAGAGGGATTTGTCAAAATCATTCCAAATGCTGCTTTGTTTCTTTCATACCTTCATGAACAATGTACATGATCGATTTAAAACTGGGTGTCATCACAAAGATAACAATTGCAACGTTAATACGTTGGACGTACAAAAAAAATCTTCCATTGTTGCCAGCAAGATATAAGTGTTCTACCAGAACAGTGAATTACAAGTGCTAGTGTGGACATCGCGCCTCAATATTTATTCATACCGGCGTCGAGTGCAAGAAAACAAAGAAGCGAGCAACGCGACATATTTTTGGTATTTCGTTACTGCTTCCGTGAGAAGTAACATAGAAATATCTTCGAAACGGGCGACCAGCCACAGCCTGAAACCCACAGGAAAACGAAGACCGAAAACCTAGAAAGACAACGACAATCTTCGCCGATGGTGGGAACATGGTCGAGGGGGAACTTATCCTGAGGAAAGGAGGCAAGACTTCTACCATCACAGCATATGTTCACGGGGCAATAAAACTGAAAGATTTACAGTGCGCGCCCGGCCCCCCAACAGCCTCGCGCCCTTTTAGGAATTACCAGGAATGATTTACAATGAGCCAGACAATTGTCAACCTGCTCAAAGAATTCCCACTTTTTCTGAGACAGAAAACTCTTATTATTATCTACTTTTAACATTTCCGTGTGCAGACTGACGTCAGACTAAAATGCAAGACTTGTATGTGATTTCTTGATCCAGTAAACCATCCAATTTTTTTTCGAAACGTTTCATTCCATTCACTGGTCTACACGAGCCTCGCTTTGTTAGAGTCACAGTCATGAAATCACGAAAAAAGACAAAATAAAACGACTGTGTTTGTTGAGCATGCCTAGGTGTGTTGTTCTTCTACTGCCTACAGACTACCACAGACATCCACACGTACACAAAGGTTTCCCAGCAATTCCTCAGTTTCAGCATTTTCTCAGAATATGACATCAAACAAAAAGATAAATGTCTGGCTCTAAACGCATGACCGTGAGAAACCTTTAACGAATTTTTTCATGAATCAAACGGAGGCCCTCGCAATTGAAGCAACGAACAAGCAATAACTGACCAATAATATCACATTGCTTCTCAGAACACAATTTAAGATACACAAAACCATAATTCAACGAAATTAAACAGTCATACAACTATACCATGTATTCTTAAAAATTGAATACGACAATTACACCGTTAGATATGCGAAACACTGCCAGTTAATTTACCTTTAGGTTTGATTCTAAAAAGATGGTTTCGGCAGAAAAAGGTCACTGTATAACAGCCCATTACAACTTCAGAGTGTCTAATGGAAGCCCCAGCGCACGTATCAAAGGGTGCTATTTATCAAATAAGTGACAGATAAGTTTATTTACCATCTTAGTCAAAATGTAACTTAAATGTTTACCTACCAAGCTCCCATTTGTTCAGATGCTATACAAAAGTGCTGGCTTACAGTAGCGTAGGATACCGGACCGTTTGTATATTATTTTCTTGGGATCTCTTCAGTTTTCAAGTCTGATAGAGTCCTTGCGATTAATGACGACGCCGTGTTTCTAGGGGACGTGCTGCATTAATTATTTAGACAATCACGTGGTCAAATAAAAAAATAGAAATAGAAAGGAACCGTATAGTCCCAGAGTTTTATCTCCGAATACAGGCAGCGCAGTTTAATATATCTTAAGGAGCTGTCTTGCAAGGCGAAGACAGTTTCTACGAACAGCTGGATATCAAATATGGCCGTTTGTGAACCATTGTGAGAGTGGCGGCGGTGTATTCGCTGCAGTGTCATTGCAAGCGGCGCTGCCTATGGCTTTCGGTTATTACATTCAGGCCATTACGTTCAGTCAGGGCACATTGTGAAGCAAGCTCATACAACAGACTGCTCCTCGCACCTTTCTGTTATACAGAGCAAGCCACGGTTACGCCTTTGACAACGTTATTGTAATTTTATGATGGACATACCTTGCAGTTCAATTCCTACTCTCTCAATACGAAAACACAGCAATTTAAAGGTGGAAGGGACTCAGTCTAATAAACGCATATCAAAACCACACCAGGAACATCTGATGTCTGAGTGAAAGTTTGTGCTAAGGGCCGTAGTTTATCCCTATTGTTTTTCCCCACAACTACTGCCTGACAAAATTAGACAAGACAGATTTTTGGGTGCGAAGAAATTACAGACACTCCAGCATTACAATTAACACAGTCATTCAATTTACGGGTGTGTATCACATATAAAGCAACCAGGTGCACAGATCAATAAAGTGTCATACCTATATGGCGTGACAAGATTGACAGAATAGTTCAAATGAATCTGTAAGGGCGCGTGACACTTTTACGCGCGCGCGCGCGCGCACGCACGCCCTCGAACGCGCCTACATACGCACACATACACCCACAAACACACAAACACACACACACACAACCCATTTTTTTCAAACTCGTGTAATCAAACGTGATGAGGGGAAAGAGTCCACGCCCATCCAGCACTGATTTTAGGATAATTATTCAAATAGTGCCCGTGGAAAGACAATCCAAATTTTCCCTGGTATTTTGTAATGTGAAGTAAGTTGTATTATGTCATAAGGGCCAGGAAGTTTGTGTGGCGACTTGATTTTTACAAACCAGCCGGGGGGGGGTGGGCATGGTAGTGCAAAATTGAGCTAAATTGTCAATGTAATAAATCTAAGGACTGTGACCTCTACTGAATCTATTCACAATGCGCTGTCTCCTTAACTTTGGATAGCGTTTTTCAGTGTCACAATATTCCGTTGCTTGCACACTTTTTGTTAGTCCCAGCCAGTGACTACCTAACTACACATGCTGTTCAGTATCAGCTGAGTATGGAGGCAAAATAGACACGATTATGATATTTATGCGTAATTTATTTCAGTTTCAGAATAGTTTGTGACATACAATACGTACTGCCTCATAATGTATTTGCCATTTGGCTCGTGACCCTGAATCCACTGGTCAGAACCTAAGATGAATTCATGCATGTTCGCAAGAATAGGGTCTACTTACGAACCGTTTCCCGCATGCACCCAGACTTAATATCAAACTTCGTGCATAACATGCAAAGTTCATACAGTATTGGAATATTTTTCCATAACGACGCCAATTATCCTGGAAAGCAACAATTCAGCTCGAAATCAACTTAAATGCCTGATGACCAGATCGCCTGGAATACCTCTTAGAAACTACTGGGCATCTATCTGGATTTTTGATGGCGAACAATGATAAAGGTCCTGGAGTCCACATTGCTGCTAACAGAAAAGATCTTTTAAAGATGAAAGTTTGAGGGAAGATGTTGGTATTGCCCGTATCTCACTTGCCTGCATTGACATAAAATATTCATGAATTAGGCCATAGAAATCCAGTCGAAGTTTCCATAGGATTTTGGACAAATTGTGTTTACACAAAGAGCACCCTCGTGACGTACGTTTTCTGGGGGGCATGTGCGCATCTCACATTGCCAGAGAGTGTGTCAATTACAGTATTCGATCGCACAATACTATGTGCTGAAAACCCATTTACCAAAACTTGAATGCGAATCTTGTCTACGTTATAGAACACTGCAGGTCTGGCGGGTCAAGGGTTTAGAGGTCACTCCTCGCGGCTGAAATACGCCTAATCCAATAGAAAATGTGTCCTCTCGATGAACCTGCCTCCACAGCTTTGTCGAACTTCAGTAAAAAAAATACCTTTTCAACTTCTCAACGTGAAGGCGTCAGAGAGAAGACATCTTCGCTATGCGTGAACTCTTCGCTTTTTGTCCTGGGAACAATGATGAGAAGAATACTAGAATGCCTATCTTTAATATCACGAACCGAATTCCCTTTTCTTTAATTACGCCACTGGCCCAAATCTTAAATAAAATAAAGATGTATTAATGTTCTTTAAGGACCTGAATTTCATTTGGGAGGATTTCATTTCAATTTACTTTATATTCTCGACTGATATTTCGACATTTTTCTTGGTGTTTATTTGTTATATTTATGTTTTCTTTATCAATAAAACGTGACACGCACACACTGATAAAGAAAAAGTGAACCAGAGCGGCGAAAATACCTATTTCATGCATTCTAATAAAATTATATTAACTATAAGAAAGAGAGAGAAGTGACCCATGCAAACATAGCTAGGTCTTTGAGGCTGGATCGACTTCACCACAACACTTTAATACGACTTAATAATAATATCAAATTAAAAATGTATAATGCAAGCACCAAAATATCGGTATACAAAAATATGATGGTCGAGAGAGGACTAGAATCTGAAACATTTAAATGGCATATGGAAAACACAAAAAGACTCTTTAAATGTACACTGTTTACAAACATGTCAAGAAAAGATTTATAGCTGAACTGAGCAATGAATATTCTGGCCAACACAGGAGCTCCTTACTTCTAAATAAAATCCAACAGCCTCCAAGAAAGTATTATGTAAAATTACTTGAAGAAATTAAATTCAATGTACTTTAGAGGGAAAACTGAAAGGAATGAAAAGCGAAAGGTTCATACGCCCTTAGAGACACATTTATTTTCGGAACTTTTCAAAATTAAAATGCCAAAAGTTGAGAAATACCCATTTAAAACAACACTACAGGAAACTGGTTATCTGTATGCAATAACTGATTTTATTATTTAAAATTATATGCATCCAATCTTCCTTTGTTAAAAAAAAATGCTCGATTTGATCACATAACATTAGCATTTTCATATGCACAAAAGCTTCACATATATTTCTCACCTTTAAATAGAAAAAAAAATCACAGGCCGTATTCCTAAACCTGTAGAAATGCACGTGGAGAAGGAGTTGACTAAAATATACACAGAATATTAGATTGAACAATATTACCACAATAATGACCAGTCCTTTAATTAGCTTAAAGACAAAATGTCCAATTTTTGTACATTTTTTTTCTAGTGATCTACTGTACCTTGTTGAAGCAAGTGACGATGTACTCATATCTTCTGTGCCACCTAACAGTTACAATGGTCGACGTGATAGTCATTCGGTATAGAGTCCTCGTACGGCAGCTCCTCGACACTGTATGGTTTGTAACGTTTGTCTGTTTGCGTTCTACATTAAATGGCAACGACCAAAAATGTCATGTTTGGTAACCATGCAGCGTCTGATGACACGTAGTCTTTTATGTACAATTCACTGTACATTTGAAGAGAGAAGGAAATCGGTCTCCCTCCATTTTTTATAAAGTTGTGATATCAGTCTGGTTGTCCTTCTGAATAGTTTGTAAATGCTGGCTGGAGGCCGTTGAGGATCTGCCTTTTGTGTTTGGCAGTTTGTGATCTTTCTTCCACTTCATTCTTCTGTTCTGAAACCAGATTTTGATCTGGCGCTCGGAGAGGCAGAGGGTATGGGCGATCTCAATACGCCGCCTTCTAGTAAGATACCTGTTAAAATGGAATTCCTTTTCCAGTTCCAAAACCTGCTGTCTTGTATACGCTGTCCGTGACCGTTTGGGCTCTGGTCCTGTGTAATCCGGGTTCACTGGGAGAGACAGAGACACTCAAGTCAGCAAATTGAGCGACACAGTTAGAAAAACACCCTCCTCTCTGTGGGGACAAATTTCACACTCGTCACATTTTCTGGGATGGAAGATTCATTTTGGCATTAAATTCAATCACATGTACATGCACACTTGAAAGGCTGCTAAAACGTGCTCACTTTCATAAAAAATATACTAATCTTGTGCAAATAATAAAATGGGCTACAGAACAGTCGTGAAGCAGTTGAGTTTTCAATGGTTCTAAGAGCCGGCCACATAGCTAGCGGCCTATTTCCCAAGCAATAAAAATTTATGACTAGTGTAATTGGCGGCCCCTTCAAAAGAGACCATAAATATTTCACGGAATGATTCTTAGAGCGGAAGAAACACTCGAGCACAACTGGCCCAAAAGGAACTGGAGAGAGACGGCAGAAAGTCAGTCTTACCCGTTGTAACGTGGACTTTCTTCATCCAGGGATAGACTATTGCTGGCTGCTTGGCTTGTATCCCGTTTTGGTTCTTTGTGTTTTGTTGTTGTCCGCCTGTCCGAGGGCCGGGAATTTGGACCGGCGGGCACGGCTCGGTCTGAGCGGTGAATGGGCTAAGTTGGCCGGCGTGCTCCTGCACATGACCCCGCGGCTGCACCGTGGAGCCCTGCACCGTGTTACAGCTGAAGGACTGCTCGGTGTAGTTTGACCGTGAATAGATTCCTGGATGCTGGAAATCTGTGTCCTGCGATGGACTGTAATACCCTGTGCCCTGGTCAGGGATATAGTTGTTTTGCGAATATTCCTCGCAAGGAGGAAATTTGGGATCCACATACTTGGAGTTCACCATATACGAACTCATGGCCATTAATTTCTGAAGGTAGAAAATACTAATTTTTCTCGAGTTGTCTTTTTTTCTCCCTCCATAAAGCCCTCCTACTTGCTGTCAACTGAATAAAGTTAGGCACCCATGTGACCAGATTGGCCAATCGAGGTAAAGGCAGTCTATTAACGGGTAAGTATACACCTAGCAGCAATTTTCACAAACTTCGCAAAATATTTAAATTGTGTAAAATAAAACGGTACATTAAACCAAGACTTTAATGGTGATTTGACGTGTAGAATGATAAACAAACGATAATGACAATGTCGTCAAGTCTGTGGCAAAGCGGTGTATTAGCCGTTGTCGCTCTCCCTTTTTAATAAAATAATAAGATAAAAAATATATTATGGATTTGGGGTTTACTTAGTTTGGCTTCTTTGTTTAATGGCGATTTATTTGAAAAATCGAATTAAAGCCGCGGAGGTTTGACAGAAAAATAAACAAAAGATACAAACCGTCCCATGACACAAAAAGGGGCGAATAAAGCCCCGGGACAATTGATGGGGACCGTCTTTGTCAGGAAGGGGTCATCCAAAAGTTACAAGAATCTCATCATTTCATCTCTTCTGTTCCTTTGAAGGCGGTCTAAAGATCTTGGTGACCGACAAAGACCATCTATGAACACACACTAAACAGAATAATGATAGCGAAAATGTGTGAGATACAATAACGGGACAATAATGCAATAATACAGGGTACAGGGCGGTGAAGTATTTAGATCTTTTTATCTAAAGGCCTACCGTCATTCATTTCATATTTCATAATAACATATATATATAGGCTAGGCTGGGTGTATATCTAGGACTACATATACCTCCTGCTCCTACGGGCGAATTAAATATTAATGTAGTTGTTAGTATATGACCTAGTAGACTAGCATAGCCTAGCTAGTGTGTGTGTGTGTGTGTGTGTGTGTTTAGTCATTGTGTATGTATTTGTATTTGTTTACAAACATATACATCAATATCCATATACAGAGAGAGAGAGTGAAGGAGAGAGAACTATAAGGCTGGACCCTTTCAAATAACAACGCTTATGGGAACCTTTTGATATCTATTTTTTACATGTTGTGATATAGAAATGTTACCTTGTAGAGCGGGGAAGTATTGGAGGTCACAACTGCAACTGCTTTTATTCACATTTTAAAAAGATATGACATCTGCATTTGCACTTTGACATAAACTAACATCACGAAAATGGAGGAGTTCCTGCAGTAATGAACTAGAAATGAGAGCCTGCTTAAAAACGAATACATCAATTCACATATAATGATATGAATTCGAAAAATTGTCTTGGAAAAATACAACAACGAAATATTTACAGGTAGCGACTACATCGATGTTTTTGCATCGACCATATACTCCCCTAGAATCGAATCTGTGACCGATGTTACCACACAGATTCGGTTCTACAGGGTATATATAGACGACGGAATATGACACTCCGGTTACAGTATGGAGAGAAACACTGTGTCCATTCTATGTGACTTTAACCCACAATACATCAAGGTATATAATCTTCTCATGCTGTTCTGCTATGGAGGTATTAGGTTTAATCCATGCGAACTTGTCAGAAGATTCCCAGTATGTTTCCTGCAGCCCAGAGGATAACCAGTTATGTGGAAAAGGGTTATTTATGTACATTGCAATCACACTAATCTACTAATAATAATATTACCAATCTACTATAATATTTATATTGAGATATACACAACCATTCGTATTATATTGTAATATGTACCCTGCAAGGTTCTCATACTCTAGATAAACTTATGAACTATTTTGAAATGATTAAAACTGACAGCCAGCTCCTTAACAAAACTATATTGTTAAGTGTCAGCTTGTCAACACCTGTATGTAAACATTTAGCCCATAATGCAGGAATTAAGAGATACTCACGCCGAGATGATTCCTTCAAAAATAAAGTTAACCGGTCACGCGCTCGACCCACTGTCCTAAGCTTGAATATAGAATGGATGTATATAAGGCAAAGGCTAAGGGGCACGGGGTCAAACTGAATCATTTACAAACATATCACAAAGTTTCATTATTTTTGCGCAGTCGACAGCCTAGCGCTGGGAGTACAAAAGTTCATGAATTCTGCGTGACCCATCCGGTAACCAGGTCCACTGGTCAGACCTGTGCATCCGAAGCCTTGGAATGAGGACCTGGGGGAACCTTTCTTGGTAAATGAATAAGAGTGAGTTTCGCATTAGAATTAAATTCAGTTGTATTAAATTCAGTACCTAAAAGGTAAAATTATTCGTTTTCTCTTTGTATGACTTTATTGGCTGCAGTGATTTAAAATACACGGACCAGCGGCAAATCAGATTAACAAAAAAAAAAGATACAGGTTAATAGGGTGGGCCAATTCATGGGGGTATTTTGTGAATAAATGGCTAGAATTGAACGATGTTGTTTTTAAAATAGGTATTTCATTGAAAACATTTTTTTCTGCGATTTACTATAAGTGAGGGATTTGTAAAGCGAAAATGAATGCATGCACAGGCGACGAGGCTGTATAATTTCACACATTTCATTTTCACGATAGGAAATGAAAATAATTCAATTTCAAACTGAGGAAAAAAACGATTTAAGTTCATTCAAATTGTCCCAGTTGGATAGGTGGCATTTTCATATTTGTTAGACGCTGTGACCTGCGTTTCACCTTACCGCGCGACTTGTTCAGACGGGTCAAAGCCGAGTTACTGATGAACCAAACAGTTAAAAAGTCACCTCCCGTTTTGAGTCTTTTTCTAAACATTAAACTAACAAATTTTGTTTTGTAACAGGTCATATTAGAAAAGGAGGTTATGGGCACTTTTGCCAATGTTACTTTGAATGGTATACTTATTTTTTATGATGTAAGGTGGGGAAAACATTTCTCCTTTTCAATAAAAATGAGCCATGTTTACATAAATCATTACATATTCTGTGACATCACCACTTAAAGTTGTATAAATGAAATTAAAATATTCTGAAATCTAGTCATTGCAAAATCGTACTTATTTCAGAACTTGAAAAAGTTGTGCCTAGGATCTGTTGATTACCTTAATCATGACAGTATTCTCAAATACAACAGAACAATATACAACATACGACAGAATTCACAAAAACGTAAAACAGGGCGCGAAAAATGGGCGCACTTCAGATTTTTTAATAATCATGGATAGCTACCAGAAAATTAAAGTAAATTCCCTTTCAATTTTAGTAGCATAATAACATTGCAAACGAAAAATGAATTCAAAATGAGCTGGGCAAAGGTTAAAATCTAAAACAGTACAGGTAAGAAAATGCTTTCTATTTTCCATTTATCTGTGGGTGCTGTCGTGCAGTATTTGGATTGTTCGCTTACGTACTCACGTGCATGCACACTGTCCTCACGTATTTACTACTTCAAAATAGTCTATTTGGCCTTTCCATAATTAATATTCGAAATTGAAAAGACCTTGCAATGCAAAATACTATAATCGAATTCAAAGTAAAAGCATTTTAGCCCTTTTAAACACAATTGTGGTCAAACAATTACCACACTCTGCCCTGGGGGGCGCTATACAGTCCGTTCTCTCTTAACCCAGAAATGTTCAGGGGGCCACAGAAGGCCTATAATGCATATATTGTTCATAAAACACATATCATTTTTCAGTGCACAGAAAGGAAAGCAACAATTCCAGATAGCCAGCATTGTGTCTGCAGAAATATAAAACACCCAGGAGTCCACAGCTCAGTTTCAGGAGAGGATTGAAAAACGTGCTGCTTTCACTCACAGTTCAGCAACTAAATATTCGTGTTCGTAATGTTCGTAATCCAAAAAGTAACATAGTTAAATACTGTTGTTGAAACTAAAATAAAAAGAACTGAAGAAGCCAGCATACAAAACTAAAAAACAGTCTCAGTTTAAATTATGAATACAACAACGCAATCAGTAGAGAAAATCCCTTCGTCATTAATGTATTATTTCGTATATTATTTAGTCCATGTGAGTCAAATCACTTTGTGTATACGTATACACATAGACATACTGTATATCCTTTATACATAATAAAACAGGTACAAACATATTTTGTTCACATGTATATCAGCACGGCCCACAGAGATACTGAATACTGTAAAAGTTCTAAATTAAGGTAATTTCACACACTAGTACATTTTCACGATATAGCTATCTGTCACAGCCTGAAACCGCAGAAACGCATGTTCATGCATCTAAAGTACGGGCAGCAAAAAAGTACGGTCTGGCTTCAACAAGTACATGCGCTTTAAAGAGCTGACGACATCAAAATGCACCCTCGCTACAAGTTCAGTTATACAGACAAATAGAAAGCTTACTCTGAGGACCGGTGCGGTGCAGAGGGTGCCGCCGGACACACACGGCCATGGGGCGAGAGAAACAGAGGTTAATCCGTGCTTCCACCTATTCAAAGATCGCTCTGCAATTCCAACCCATCTGCACTTCCGTGCTATTATACAATGTGAATTATATTTTGGCTTGTCAACTCGCGGGCCATAAAACAAAGTTTAATGGAATCACGTGCTCGCCCATAGCCATTCATGACACCGCTCTGGTGCCATAAATAACCCTCAGAGTTGCACTTATTCAATAACGGCGGTTACACTGATGTCTCTAAAATGCAAACGGCGCGTAGTTGCTCCATATTCTTTCTGCTCGAATTAAAGACGAGAAATCAATGCAATCGCGTTCATACGTGTGTTCTTTCTTATTTAATTTTCTTTTGCGAAGAGAAACCGGATCTGTCACCTGAGTGCAAACTTTGGCCTATTCAGACATTATATCTGCTGTTATGGAGAATATACACACTCCTCCCACGTATAAGAGAGAGGAATTAAGGAGGTGTTGAGATTGTTCGAATTTTAAACAGGATTTTTTTTTTGTTAATTGCAGCGACCACCCAATTTTTAGCTGGGGTGTATGTGGAAAGCACATGCTTTCTTAAATTCAGTACTCACAGCTAATGACTAAGCGCATTGTGGTTTAGTGGAATCTGGTTATTTGATTATCCGGAGAGCCTGCGGTATTTTAATTCTTTATTATATAACAACGAAATGGTGGCAAAACTCCTCTTGGGAACAGATGAGGACCTTTTGTGTTGCCTTATGTGCAAACGGATGGCAGAGTGTTTCTGCCTAGCCTTTGCTTCCTGTAAAGCTGAGGTAATAAAGCGATAAAAACGCCCCTGGTGGGACACCGTGGGTCCAAATCAGACGCTGCTACGTGAGAACTTCAGACTTTTCAGCCAATTCTTGCAGTCAAATGTCTATGTTTAGTCACCCGTCTTGATCACTGTTCCGTCACTTCTGCGGACTTCAAAACAAAATAAAAAAAAGCTATCCAGCGACTCAAAGCAGACTTCTCCCGTAAAATCCACAATATTAATTAAGTTATTTGCTTGCTGTACACACATAATTTTGGCGGACAAAATGCGTCAACAGGCTATAATAGCTGCCACAGTCAAAGTTATTTTGCGGGCAAATTCAATTATTGTATATTTGTCAGTAAAATATCCGTAATAAATCCTATTTGTTATATTTATTTTTCTTCCAAAAGAATAATCTGGTATTTTTCATTTCTGGAGTTTATTTTCATTCAAATCAGCTTTCATTATAGAGGAAACTGTTGTTTATTGGTTGACAAGTGTAAAAGTTTTGAAATTAAGATTGAAAAGATAATGAATATTTGATATCTTCTGTACATGTACATATACTAATCTGACAACAGCATTTGTAAATAATTATGATACCGCAAGGACAGGATTTTTTACGACGAATATGATAAATAACTGAATAATTAGCCTACGCAGTTGTACGCAAGCGAGCGTGCATTACCACACCTAAAGGCACACAAACGTATAAACGTATGTGCGTGTGTTGTGTGTAGGTTCAATGTGCTGCAGCGTCGTGCAGAAACAATATCATGAAAAATTCACTCATTAATGCTGCGCCCAGTCAGAACCCTTTCCTCAATTGCTTCCCAAGCTCAGTATTTATTGCCTATTGAAACAATTTGGTGCGATTAAAAACATACCTGCCTTTTTACCCTACATAATTTCCACAATACATTCAATTTGTTTTTGTATCTCGATTCTGGTTTTTGTTAATAAAATATAGGAAATTACAATTTCCTTGATACCGACAGAAACGTGCACTGTCACGTGCTTCAGCGGGCCAATCAGACCTCCACTGTGTTGACCTCTAAGGTTAATGATGCGGAAAGAAGACAAAGAAAGAAGTGCCTGACTGTTGTGCAACAGCGCCTTCTGCCGGATGACAGTGGCACTTGCGTTTAAGTGTTATGTTGCAGTGCTGATGGTTGGTTTTATCTATCTATCTATCTATCTATCTATCGGTCATATCATATCATATCATATCATATCATATCATATCAGTTCGTTTTTTACCAGTTGGTGAAGAGGAGGTTTTGTGCTCATGTCAGATTTTCTCTTTGTTTGATTCTCTGATCAGGATAACTGAAAATGAAACGTACATATTGCGACGAAACCTGCTGATGGCCTGTGAGACAAGGAAGAAGCAATGATGCTACTAAACCTTGTTAACGTTGACGGAGGTCAGCACTACACCGAGTGATACTCGATTCTTCTTCATAACTGTTATCGCGAGCCGCGCTGCCTTAATTATTTTCACGTTTTCAAGTTCTAGGAGAACTTAGTTTAATGTTTTGACCTCCAAAACCTCCACTGTTTTCATGGAACATGCCCTATGCACACGCGCATGCACGCACGCGTTTATGCTTTCAGTCATCTTCGCCTTGCCACATGCTGAGTGGTGATCTTCCAATAAATCAGATCATCAGAACGTAGGAATTTAAATGAATCCTTATGAGGTATATTTGGCTCTAAAGCTTGTTCTGATGGTGACCTTATGTATTTTCACATGCGCATGTTTCTTCTCCAAGTACATACAGTTAACTGTCTTCATATGCTTGGCCACATGAACGCATTAATGTCCAGTTATTTTATTGTCTGGAGATAATTAAGTAGTCACTGGCGGAAACTGAATACAGTTTTTGATAGCGATTTACGTAACGAACGAGTCACGTAATTATTGCGTAAAGTAGTGATTTTAAAAGGCCTTCTCAGGAGCAGAGGATGCAGTAAAAAAAAAACCCCACACTGGAGGTCCCAACAACTAATAACGGATTTCCAGCAGTGTAGAGTTACTAAATAGCTTCTTGAACATCATTTTTCTTTCCCAAGGAGGAATAAATGCATTAAGCTGTGCTTTTTTCGAATAACATTGTAAGTCTGGATGGGACTTGACATTTAAGCAGACGCAACGTGAGAAATATATCTTGCAAATGAGCGAGTTTATATTTGGCTCATGTTCAAACACAACGGAATGTGTATCATGTGACCATGACGTATCAGATGGTTTTTAGGTGTTCTAGTGATCTTAGGAAGAATAAAAATCGTAGTGCTAATTTCTCTACTGTGAAATTGCAACTAATTCAAGTCTAAACCATAAAGAGACATTGTGAAAGTGTTTTAACTCAAAGGAATACCTATTATAGCCTGATCTACTATTAAAATGCAGTCTCTCTGGGGAAAAAAGTGTTTTGTTTTAAACAATATGCTTTATGTTACAAATGTGCAGCAAAAATGTTTGACAAGTGTATATAATTTATCAACCAAAATGCTTTACACAGATTAGTGACCACTGTGTGGGTCACTGCTAATATCTTGGACTCCCGTAATTTAGCATTAAAAATGTGTTCTGGGGGGTCAACTACACGTTCCAGCGCATTACAAATATTGCAAGCAAATATTATGACAGTCCCCGCTTAAAAATACCACGGTGAAAGGAAAATGCAACGAAACAAGGTCTGGGGTTCCTTCTGCTCCGAATGGTAGGCCTCACTTTCAGTTTCGCCTGTGAAACCATTCTCTCGTGCCGCATTGCAGTCCGGCTGTAAATACTTTCGCAGCTGCCTGCCAAGCATCAGTGAAATACTGTCTTTGTTCTGAGGCTCTCATCTCCAGGCAGCTGAAAACAACTCTCACAAGTGTAGCTCTCCCTTCAAACCGAGAACAGTTGCGACCATAAAGATACGTATACTAAAATAATAAATTATCGAATTGGTGTAGGTATGTAAGATGTGTTTATGTGAATGTGAACTCGTTTAGCGTAGTGTCAAAATAATCATTTAAAAATATCTTCATAACAAATGCGGCCAAATCTGCAATCCAACGGCAAAAGGTGAGGCGATCAAGTGTTCCGATTTAGAACATTATATTAAGGACATTACTCCTATGTCTGATCAAATGGAATACGAACATTTTGAATAACCATAATCAAGAACTAAATCGTAATTTGCATCAGCATGATCACACTTTAAATGCAAGTCTATCTGATTAGGATGGAATTTAAATGAACTCATGGATACATTTTATTAACCCTAACCGGTATGACCAAACGAATGACAGGGACTGCTTTGGTCAGCTACATAACATAACAATTTACATTTGCATTTAAAATGTGAAATGACATTTTTTATTTAAAAAAAAGCTGAGCGACAATGACTTTCCAACTATGGTACAATGTATGGTACACTTCAACAACCTCATATACTCTTAGAGACACACTCTTACAAAAGTCCTGGAAGAACCGCAGTCATATATCACTTATCGTTTCAAGGCGTTTTGCTCCTTATTAAGCGAAAAACATTTCCCGGCAACCACACGAAACGCACAGAGACCAACACTCAGTGAGTTCCCTTAACTTCTGGGAAAATGCATACAGATTAACAAGAAGTGCGATGTTCAATTAAAAAAAAAAAACTAAAATCACAATCCATTCCATTTCTATTTCTGAAAAAAAAAATACCTCATGAATATCTCCGAATCCAGTTTATATTTCTATTACAGTATTTCAAGCAGAATAACAAATAATAACACCAACAGTAATAATAATAAATGAGCTGCTGTCACCGTATGTGGCATATCTTTGCTTCAGTAATAGTCAACAATTTTGTTTCCTGTGTGTTGAAGCAGATAACCCTCACACACATTGAAAGCATAAATGTTTTTTTTAAAGTACACTGTTACGAAAGGAGGTGACTGTTACCTTGTTCAATCCTAAGGACCACATTTTAACAAAACATTTTCAAAACTTGGACAGGAAATAACTGCAATAAACATGTGCCGTAATGTATAATTTCTCGAATAGATAAAACCCAAGTACACATTTTAAATACATTTCTGCAATCAACCCCTGTCAAAAGAGATTAAACCTTAATTTCACTCTGGTGTTGTCATGAAATGTGCTAAATAAGTGATTACATGTCAGTCAGATTCAAGCAAACACAATCAATGTAAAAATTTTCAATAAACTGATACAACGATTGCTGGAGAAATGTGGTACCAGTGCTGGCAATCGGAAACCTAACTAGTCGCTAAGTGAACCAAACATGAAGTCCAGAAGATAAAGGCGGACAGGTGACAAATAATAATGTGAAAAACGTTCACTTACCGGTCTGTTTTGATTGAGGTGGGTAATCCATTTTGCGTTTCTGCGCTTTAACGTATAATGCAAACACAAGTGTTTCTAGTTTACAGTAAGGGAGCACAGACTACCAGAGTCGTACTGCTATGCATTATAGTGAAGAATACAAAATGTTCAGCGCTCAGTCTAGCGTCTGACAATAAGGGGAGACAACATCAAAGCTATCGAAACCCTGCACTCGTCTTCCGACCTCACACTTCCTTGTCACCAATATTAAAATACTAATATTGAGAGAGGAGACAGAGCGCACGGGCTTGAGACGCATTAACAGCAGAATGCGGTGAAAAAATCGCTTGGGAAATCAGGAAAAGGGCCATGAAGACGTTAGCTTCTTGCACATGACCAGTGGCATCCAATGACAGGCGATAGTGGCTCATAAAAAGGTCTATTACGAAGTTGTAAATTGTCTTCTAACAAAAAGGAATTTGGGCTGCTGCAATTTCTCTCGGGTTTTTACGCATAATGGTCGAAGCCGTTCCCTATTCCCAGAGAGAGAGAATTAAGGTCTAAAATCTGTGAAAAGCCCTTCGACAATGAGGCAGTTGCTCTAAACACCAAACCTCAAAACGTGCAGAAGATTATAACGACAAACAAACAAATGAAACTCTAAGTCTGGTGCTTCGTGTTTTTTTATTCAAAATAACATTATAATAAACAATTAAAATAATTTCCTTTTGTCACTCAGTGCTAACATTTAAAGCACGCAGCAAGGACTATATTCGTGTGTAAAAACAAATCAGATTAATTTGGTTCATAAGATATTTATTCAAAACACGACCACTATGCACAGTATGTACATCTGGTTTTAAATTTTCGTATGTTGAGCTATAAGTTGTAACAGATTTGTCTGTTCTATGGAGATTTGAGAAAAATATTTCGGTGCTTGTGAGACGTGCAACATTGAAATATATACAGCGAATCCATGGGGAATGATCCGTTGTTGTCATTTTACGAAAAACATTCCAGATACATGGAACTACAAACATCAGGGGAACGAAAACACATTTATGAAAAGCAGGAAATATCTGACTGCATGCGGTGACTTGGCCAACCCGATTACGAAACAACACGGGAATAGTCGCAAGCATAAATAATTCATTGTATGTTAATAATTTAAAAGTCCTTACAATTTCCAATAAATAAAGTAAATAAATATTTTCTTATATATATTTTTGGAAGGACAGACCTGGAAAAGAGAAAAGTATTAAAGACTAACAGAAATAATGATGCTAAATATAGGTTTGTACAGGAAATGAATGACGTAAGGGTTTTGATGCAGTTGTATCCTCAGTTATGTTTTGTATTTAAAGCTATATTTAAGATTACCCACATGTGAAATTTCAAATGGGAATCAATGGGCCTCGGTGTCATGCAGTACTTAGCCGTTGTAGATTTTTGTCACGCGTATAACTTTGATTCTAATTTACAATTTCTGTTGTAGGAATTACATTTAAAAAAGCGCGCCTGAGTGTGGAAAATTATACATATGTGTAAACCGCTGAAAGATGTTTCGCAAATGACATTCTAATTGGCAACTTATACCTCCCATTCCATTTTACAATTCAATAGATGCTTAAAAAACATTGCGAGGAAATAGAACTTTTCTTACAGTTTCAAGGGAAAAATAAAGAGAAAGCACAGCGACGAAGTGCATTTTTGTTGACATATTGATGAGATGCGTCAAGAAAACGAATCTGTCTATGTTTAAGCATAATATATAAAGCAAACCGAACATACTTAAATAATACACATATCCATTGTAATTGTTGAAAATCATTTTATTTTTATCATCTTATGACAGACAATATTAACGTAATCAAACACATACAACCATTTAAAATACATTATTACTTTCGTTGAATCATCATATGTCTTAGACATGTTTCAATTGCGTATAATAGACCAATATATAAAATATATTTTTATTTGTAGTTTGGCGAAAAAAAAACTATATTTCTTTATCTAAAACACAACGAAAATTCGAGTAAAAGACGTGCACACAGAGTAGGAAAAATATCCGTTATTTGCTAGCCTTCACAAGGACGAGGATAGTTTTTCCCACCAAACAATTGCACGCAAATTAAAATATAACAATTAATTAGGTAAATATTTATTTATTTGTCTTTGAGATTAAATCAAAGTATATTTTATCTGACGGATTGGTAGATGATGCTGTTTTTTACATGTTAATCTGAGTCTTCGACACCTTTCTCTGGTTCGAAGTTATCCGCTTCGATTTTAAGGTGTGCGTCTGGGCGCGAGGACGGAAATTTGTCTTTGTTGTTCTCTTTTTTCCACTTCATCCTCCTGTTCTGGAACCATATTTTCACCTGCCTCTCAGTCAAAGCGAGTGCGTGGGAAACCTCAATTCTTCGCTTTCTGGTCAGATAAGGGTTAAAGAGAAATTCTTTCTCGAGTTCCAGGGTTTGGAATCGACTATATGTCTGCCGGCCTCTTCTTCTCCCGGGAGCTGGGGGAAAAACAATGACACAGTGCATTATTAAAAACCCAGCGTTTCTGATTACCACTACTACTGATAAATCACTCCAGATTCATTCCGCCATTACTCTAATATAAATAGAAGAAGGGAGAGAGAGACAGAGAGAGAGAGAGTCATCTTTGCGACAGCTATCCAAACTTTGCAATTGAGAAGACCATAGGCTACAGCATTAGGATTCGAGTATACAGCCATACGTGATTTGGAAGCAAATTTTTGTTGCAGCCAACCTTGAGGTCTCATCCAGGGAAACATCTGAGAAGGAGACGAGTTCTGATTTAAGCGTTCTGGTTGCTCGCCAGTATTACTACCGGACGATTTACAGTTAGGGTATTGTAGCAGCTCGGCCTCTTGCTGGGTCGTAAAGAGCTGCTGTCTCTGTAAGTTATCGTATCCGTAAAATTTAGAGCGGTCGCTATGACACGTAATTCCACAAGGATTCGGTTGATAACTTGCGTTCGGTATTGCCGCGGTCCCGTGATGGTAAAAATCTTGGACTTGTGCGGAATGTTGGAAACTTGCATTGTTGCCATACACCATCGCATGCCCACTGTTGACATCTTGTGAAAAAGGAGAATCGTAGTAGGCTGGAACTATTGCCTCACCCGGTTTGTACTTTGAATAGAAGGGGTTGACAAAATAAGAGCTCATTTGTGCTGATAGATTTATTCGAAATTTTGATCGAAGAACTCTGTTATCCAGCGACCTATTTTGTACACATAGTGCTCTCTCAAATCCAGTGGTCAGTGAGCACTTGCGTGGAACAGAATAGACCCAAAGGCTTCTGCTGTTTCCTTTTGATCACAGTTCAGAATGAAAGTAATGCCTGACTGGAAATGTTTTGCTTCGTTTTACATTTACCGGTCCCGAGGCAAACAAACAGCCTCTGTGATCTGAATATATTTTTCCTTCAGAAAACCTCTGACCATTGAGATTGGGTTAAGATAATTGGCGGATTAATATATCCCATGCAGCGCTTGCACTTCAGTGCAAGTAACCGAACTACGCATTCGTGAAATGCTTACGCCTCCCCATGTACAGAAACATCATAGAGAAAAAAAAGACAGAAATTTGAATCAAGGTGAAACAGGTTTGGGAATGAAAAAGTCAACTATTCTCTGCCCGAGGGAAATGAGTTAGTTAAAGATTTCAACGGGGTAAAATACATGA
This sequence comes from Megalops cyprinoides, assembly GCF_013368585.1. NCBI lineage: Eukaryota > Metazoa > Chordata > Actinopteri > Elopiformes > Megalopidae > Megalops > Megalops cyprinoides. The sequence goes on along the minus strand of NC_050596.1, from coordinate 29,490,788 downwards.
ATAAATACACTGCAGTAAAGCTAAAATCCAATGTGGTGCACACACACACACACTAGCATGTTCTCTGTAATGGGCGCACATAAAAAATGCACATTAATAAATATACACCTAAAACAAATGGATATTTATAGAAAATGCAAAATAGCTATGTATTCCAAGCCAGTGCGCTCTCGGGTATTATTCACTTTCAATGGCGTCTAACCAAAAACGAAACGAGTAATCAGACTCATTGGGAAGTTATTTCAAATTCTTTAGAAAGTGAACAGCAGAAACGGGGTTAGTATTTAATTTGCAAATTTAGTATATGTAGGAAAACACTGAAAATGAAAAAAAAACTCTACCTCTTCAGGTGCACAAAGTGTGGTCATCAGAATTCCAAGGTTAACTGCTTCTTAATGAAAAGCATGAGCACGAATACGTTTCCTATTATTTCCCCCTTTAGAAAGGTCGTTAGTGAGGCGAATATTCTGCACACTCAAGTGAGCATGAAGTTTGACCTTAACCTGGAATTCTAACAGAAGCTCTGAAATGAAATAGCTTTAAAGGCCTTAGACACTGACCAACTGTTATTATTATTACTATTAGTAGTAGTCGTCGTCGTAGCATTGGTGGTAGTGGTAGTAATGTTAGTCGTAGCAACAGCAGTAGAAGCATGAGTGTTGCTATTGTTGTTGTTTTCGAACAAGCGCTGACCTTATCTAAAAGGTATCAGAAAATAATGTTTCCCCTTTCCTCGCATTGTATAGTTCCTGCGGCGCTGAAATATGCCCAAGAACGCAGAATAACATACTTTGTGTTACTCTTAAAATGTCATCGGAGGCTACAAGATGTAACAATAAGTTTAACTCTAGATGCTGACGCGTATTTTGTTTAGCTAATATTTTATTTATGCCCATGAATGCACCCGTTTTATTCAGTTAGATTTATTTGACTTTGGGGTTGATGAAGTACCGTGATATTAGCATAGAACACTTTTGTTTAAAGACAGTGAAAAAAAAAAACCGACTGGTCTAAACATATAATATAAAAACACATTCAATGAAAGGATCAGGAAGCCATCCAATTACTGTGACAGCAAATTTGTTCACTCGTTAAAGAAAAACATTCACATTTGATGCCCACGTATGACTATTATTTTTTCATCACAAAATTAAATAAAACTGTACACTGTATGCGTGTATCCGTAAATATATGTTTTAGAAAGACTGGTAGCTATGAGCAGTTTATTTCATAAACTGTCAAATCTCTCCCACGGATTGAGAAAATTCAGGCAAACTAAGCAAGAAATAACAAATAAAATGGCCTGACGTTATTTTTAATTATTAGTTATTTTAAAATTCCTGCATCATCACTACATTGTTGTAAATACGTGTATAAATTTGGAAAAAAAAATCTATTATCGAAAGTAATTGTACAGAAAATTCCCTACAATAAACGTCACATGGACATATAATGGGTTACATTGAAGGCAAACCTCAGGTAAGTGGAGTTTTGCATGGGAGCGCATACACAACAATATTTCTAAAATAAATTCAGCGACTTGAATTCAGTTATTACGGGCAGCTCGTCTGCACACCTATCTTAAGAAAATAAACATTGAAACTGGGATCAATGACTTCAGTCCAGCGTCTCCCTCCATTTCCCAGGCCTTTTCTGCGGGTCAACAGCGTCCTCAAGTGGCCACATCACTTTTACTCCCGTTCAAAGAAACCACAATCTCAACTCTGAGTAAACCTGTCTTCCAGGATACCACAGTTTTACTGTCATCATTAAAGTTAACCCGGACTACGCTCTTACTGACGTGAACTTTGTTTGATTCCAATACGTGGACTTCCGCAACTTCTTTATTAATTTATTTATGCCCGCATAATAAAACATAAATACTGTATTCTAGTGGGGGACATGCTGAAAGTAAACAATTCTTTTTTAAAAAGATATTGTATTAAAGACCCATTTCTAATTACATTGCGCATGATTAGCAGAGAGCATTTTCAAAAGGATTCCCGCCACGGCTGCTTTATCGACTTGGAGAGACCAGACCATTAAACCAGGCAATTTCAAACGACGGTCACAGCTACCTTGCTCCCAGCTCGAAAGGAAATGCAGTTGGTGAATAAACGTGACTTTCTGCGCATCTGGGGGTTGATATCCTCTCGGTCTCAAGGACAAATAATTTATCGACCAGACACCCCGAAGGAAAGGCGTCTACATTTTTGTTTGTCAGCAATAGACACAAACACCCAAATAGGACGGTTTCAAAGCAGAGTACAATTACAGCCCTCGCCCATAAACTCATTTAGACCAGACGTCTAGCCATCTCTATGACTTTATTGGACCACGTTTCTTCCTGCTTTAAAGTAATTATAGGTAAAGGTTCCACGATCAATTGCGTATCCATGCAACACCTTTCCCAATAATACACAGTTTATTAGTAGGATATCCTCCAACAAAGGATTCCTAAACTGAGTCAAGCGAAAAATAAGGGTCCGTGCAAAACCGATTGCAAAATTAAAACCTACATTTACGAAGACGTGGTAGAAGTACATATAATAATACATTCATTTCACAGGCTAAGCAGCAGTTGGACTAATTACTAAAATTTTCTTTATATCTTTCAATTCTCAATGTAGGCCCTAAACAAACCCTACTTGCAAAGAATTATTTTTGCAGCGTAGATTGATTTGAAACCAGTTCAAGTAAAACGACAGAGTATACCGCCACGTAGGTCTAACAGTGCAAACACGTTTTCATGTATTTAATTCTCACAAAATTACATACTATGAAATGTAAACCCATCGATATGAAACATTCCCTAACAATTCATATCGTATCTTCGTAAATTCTACTGCGCCGTCGGTATAATAGAGGTTCATAACATCAAAATATCCAGCAAGAGGAAATGAGCATTAAGGAAAGCGAAACGACATTAAAGCATTCAAAGTAATGGTTTCCCAAGTGAAGCTAAATTAGTAAGGGTTACAATGTTGTGCGAGTAATGGCGCACGTGTTTTTCATTTACTTGATAAACTGCAGATCCATTTGGTTTAAACAAAAGTAATACATTTTGGCTTCTGGATGCAAATGATTTTTTTCGATAATTACAGACTTAAAATATATACGAATTAAACAATAAAAATAAAAGACGGCATCCTAAAGCAACACATTTTTTTCTAATCGTTCAAAACATTTTTGGGGATTTGAAACCGTTGACTTGTTTCTATTTGTTTCGTCGGTGGGCCTTTATGTACTTATTTTATGCGTACACGTCGTGTAAAATGTAAATATTCTGAAACAAACATTGCGAGATATTTCAACGAAGTAGAAAATTAACATTTTCATTGTTAAGGCTACCCAAACACGTTTTAAGTGACTAGGCATAAATGTAAAACTCCAACAATCAATTTCTCTTCAGCTACATGTAAGCTACATCAATTTACAGGAGCTATTTTTGAAAACATGACAATATAAAACTACATATATACAGAGAACACTGTGGAAAGACTTCAACATTCATCCTTTAAGTTATCAATTTACACATTTAATTCGAAGATACAATTCGTAAAACGTTTAAGACTCAACATTTATTTTGTTAAAAAGCAAGAAAGCACATGTGCAGACATTTTAACCTTTCCATAAAATGTATGGACACGTTAACAAAGAAACTAAACAATACTGTTTGATACACAGGCTCCTATCAAAGGTTTATTCTAGCACATTACTTGATACCACATAAACATCAAAGAGGGAGGGTTAAACGGTTCAGTTCTTGCTCTGTGAGACGGACGTTAGTCACTGTTGATCCTTAGTACTCCTTTCCCTGTTCATCTTTTTCATTTTCATTCTTCTGTTTTGGAACCAGATTTTTACCTGCCTTTCGGTTAAATTAAGAATTCTGGCAACTTCGTAACGGCGATCTCGCGTAAGGTACATGTTATACAGGAATTCTTTTTCCAGTTCAAGGGTCTGATACTTAGTGTAAGGACATCGCTTCTTCCTCGTTGATCGTGCATGAATCCAATTCGCAGCCGGGTTGCCTGGAGAGCAAGAAACAGCAAATAAATAACTATCAGAAAAAACACAAGAATGTGCACAGCCACTGAAAAAACAACAATAAATGACTTTGACTTACAATCTAGTAACTATACGGAGTAATTCTGTACCTTATTTTGTAAGTTATTTACAAGTTGAATTGATAGACACACTTATTATCAGTTTTGTACTTAATACCCAATTCGCAGCCGTGAACATAGTTTTTTCGGACCATGGTAAGAGTCTAGACACTTTTATAGGTTAGTAAAAGCCCCAGTTTTACACACCCTGCTCGTACAGTTTCTAAGGTTGTAAATCAAGGGGCAATTTCTTTTACTTACTTGGGTCAAGTTGCTGTTGCTTCTCTTCTTTGGGCTCGCTGTGACTCGAAATATCGCTGCCAATAGGGTCTTTGGTAGGTTTTTCCTTGCTGTCTGATACCGCTCCGCAAATGTAGTCCGGGGCGACCGGGGTTTGCGCCTCGAAGGTGGCGCACTCAGTCCTTTTCGACGGTAAACTTTCGGGCTTTGTCCCGTAATGCCGACTGGTCGGATGGAAGCCGGAAAAAGAAACGGAGTTGGAGATTGGGTCTATCCAGGAGCGGACGTATCTGTTGTCTGCGCCTGCGAGTTGGGACTGGTGCACGTAGGGATGGTAAATCCCTGAGACTGCGGCGGTGGACTGTGGGTGAACCGAGGACCAAGACGTGGGGAAGACGGCGGACTTGGGTGCAAAGCTACAGGACGAAAAATCAGCGTTATCTCCGACACCTGGTGGCCTTGAGGTCGCCGTGTGCGAGCCCTGGACAAAGCGAGCCCCATACACGTCCTCAGCTTCATGCCCTATTATAGAGTCTACATAATAGTTACTAAGTGTACTACTAGTCGACATTTTTGGATCTCTTCGTAGTCATATAAAAGGCTACACTGTTACAGATACCTTCCCTCTGAACAATCATAGTATTTTTGCTGGCTTCATCTTCAGTGATTGGTTACATGAATCACGTGATCATATTTACCAATACAGTGAGTAAATCAATCCGCAGATAACGGTATGTTTAATTTCGACATTTTATTTAACTAACATCGAAGTATAGTATTAAGAAGGAAATGAAACGTTAAAGTTTAAGCGATTATCCAGGTCTGGGTGTTTTAAATACGTGTTACAGCAGAGGGCGGTCCGGGACTATTTCTTTACGTCGACAGATTAGTACACCATTTATTTCATAACCACCACTCAGCATTGATGCTTTAGCAAATAATTTGAAATGTGTGTAAAATCTTACAAGAAATCGTCATAAGGTATGTTGTTCACTCAACGCTTGTAAAATATTTTATAGACTACTGAGTTGTAACTCCTCGTAAAATAAACGTAATAACATGCCATAAAATAAAGAATAACGTTGCTTTACGGATTTCTGTGTTTTATATTCTTCTAGTGTTACTACAATGAGGAGTAGTTCACGTTTGTTCAGGAACTGTTGTATATTTGGCACAGAGCGTAATCTTTGTGTACTGATTGTATTTATTAAGAAGAGCGCCATAATGTTTTTATGTCTATCAATAAAATTTTTATGAGGTGCATTTGATTATACATTAATGTGGCCTTAATAAAACAGACTCTTGGCGTAACAAAGTGAATCTGCTCTGAGTGATGTATGTCCGAGTTTATTCGGGAGAATCTTTTTTCCATCTTTTTGAACTTTCGACTGTTCGTATCTGGAATGCAAGCTGACCACGCGACTCAAAGTACAAGTGCAAAGCACCACTTGGAGGTTTTTTTTTTTGCTTTAATTTCTGCCTTTTTCATTGAAGGGATTTTGCCACATCGAAGTCAGATGGACGGCTGTTAGATGGAAGTATTTTACTATGTATGATCACAAAACCGAGGGCCAAGACTGTAAACAAGGTTTGTAAATAAACTATTGCGAGAGATATATCCAGCTGTTTATTTATCGCTGATTTTCTTCTTAAAGCAGAAACCACAAATATGTATAAGGGAGACAGAAAGAAAGACAGATAGGAATAAAGAGAGTAAGAAAAAGAAAAAGACTCGGACTAAGTACCCATGCTCCATGCATGTGAACTGCAATCTTACAATGACGCTTCACTGTCACAGTATCTTGACTTGGTCATTGGCAAAAATGTTGTGAAAGACATTGAAAGAAAAACAAAAAAACGGAGTATTCTGAAGGATATATTGACAGCCAACAACGAAAGCTTTAGCACGGATCAGCCGATAAACTTGTGCTTGGCTTTGTACAGCCTGCTCCATTATGCAAAGCACACTAATATAGGCTTCTGTTTTCTTAGAGAACTGCTGTCGACGACACTGTGGTAGTTTGGGTTGATTTTCTACGTTTCCTTTGAAAACTAGTAGAGAAGGGTATGTGTGCATACTATATATCATATACACGTAATATGAGAATTCTATTATGTAGTTATACAATGTATACACAACGTATACACATAAACACTCTATACGTGTGTGTGTGTGTGTGAGAGAGAGAGAGAGAGAGAGAGAGGTACAGCGTGTATGTGTATACATTGTATACATATAACATAATAGAATTTTCATATTACATATATATGGTGCATACAGGATCATAACAATATTCACACATGCGTATGTAAGTGTGTCTCCCTATTTGTTCATACACCAGTTAAATATGGTCGTTTATGAATACAAAATATACATTAACAATTCAAATTTTTTTTCAGGAATAAATGTAATGCATACATGCTTTCAGTTATTTGAGTTACTTAAATGATATCCCATGAGCGAAATATTATTTTAACTTATTTCCTTTATATTTTGCTTCAGAGATTACGTCCATTCATATTTAAATGCTTACATAAGTGAATACTTTCTTCGCCATTAATTTTGTTCAATTAAAATAATGCACCTTCAAATGTTGTAATTTGGATTCACGCTTTTGACGGTTATTTCTAAGTCCATGGAAAAGGTTAATTTCAAAATAAGTTAAACTAAATATGTATGTGAGCAACTTTACAAAAGGAAATTAAAGAAAATGTTTTCAGATACTCTTTCTATTCATGAGGTACTGAGAACATTATCTGCTGATATATATATATATATATATATATATATATATATATATATATATATATATATATATTGTGTGTGTGTGGTTAATTAGACATGCATTGGATATGGGCTTTGCACACGCGAAATAAACATGAAGCTGTATAACTAAAACATGTTCTATATTATTTTTTAAAAAATGAATATTTAAAGTCCATCGTGCAGTAAAGGGTTTAAGAGACAAATGCTTAATAGATCAATCACAGTATTTGTAGATTTTTTTTATTAAATGAACTGATTACGTACTGAAAATTGATTCGCGGGAAACGGCGCATTTTGTTTTGATTTTTAGAAAGAGTTTTTTCTGTTGAGAACCTCTAGATTCACATATCTCACACATAAAGTCATATTTTTTAAAAACAGCCGAGATAACACAATATTTCCTGAATACTACGACGTTCTTTCATTTCAGTTTTTAACGGGTTTAAATGCATTCCCCAAACGACCTTACATATTTGCTTACCATCTTAGCATTCTAATACTTTTCCATTTGTTCCCTTATTTCTGACATGTTCAGAAATCTAACCTTTGCATCCTGCATTGATATCGTGCGTTCATATATATGTGCAAACAGTTGCGTTACATTTCAACACTCACAAGGCTTGCGGGTTCAAGTTAGAAGGCGGAAGAGACAACAATTGGTTCTAGAGTAAATGACAAATATTTGGACAGATTTAATTTATTGCAGAGTACATGCCACAAAACATGCATTTAACTTACACCCATATGTTAACAATACTTATCACATTTATAGTAGGGAAACTTTTAAATGTTTCAGAATGCACTAAATGGAAGAATTCTACTCCTACGGACGAATGTTTCGCTAATTAATAACTAACAGGAAATGTGCTTTCATGGTCTCCAGCGAATTTCAAATCAAGTCTCTCGTACGGTGATTTCTTTACTATGAACCAAACAAATTAAAAAACAGTCCAACCATGGGTGTCTGCAAGACGTCAATAATTTAAGACCTATATGTAAACGAGTCCATCGTTACCCTGTGATGAAAACATTTTAAATTACACTATGCATCACTTTCAGAATACCATCAAGTAAATACAATAAAAAGCATAACAGAAAATAGCAAATACGAGTCACAGTTTCCAAATGTGGGAAAAAAAACAAACAGAAAAACAAAACAAGGATTTCCAACGTCCCCAGTGCATCGTTCTGACGAGAGAAGGGAGAGGGGTGAGGGGGAGATCAAAAACACACACCCCGTGGTCGCGTTCACGAAAAAGTGAGGTTTGAGGTAAGTTCCCGAATACGATTTTCCCTGCTCATCTTCTTCAATTTCATCCTGCGATTCTGAAACCATATCTTTACTTGTCGGTCGGTGAGGTTAACGCTTTTACTGATCTCCAGGCGGCGCTCACGAGTCAGGTACATGTTGAACAAAAACTCCTTCTCTAATTCCAGGGTTTGGTGCTTTGTGTAAGGGCATCTTTTCTTCCGTCCACTTTTTGCAGTCAACCAATTGCTCGTCGGAGGATCGTTTTTACATTCTGAAAGAAGATGCAGGAAACGGAACGGAGATGAGAAACTGCACAGAAATCATGGTGCAAAACATTTACGCATTATTCAGCATTGTAATAATCTAAGCGTTTTGGAAAACGAAATTATCTCTGAACCTCTTTTTTTCAAAGGAATACTTCCAAATGTTTGCGATTGTCAAAATGAAATAAATGCATAGTACACTTCTGTCAAATTCTCTTCTAAAAAACTTGTGGCTCAATGACAAAGCCGGTCATATATGTACACAGGGAAGCACACCCGGACACACATATACATACAGGTAATATGAGGTATTACTGAAATGAGCAATATTATTTGGAGCATCAGACCAAAGTTAATATGCTGATACCCCTACCACCAACACGAATTACAGAACAAGTAAAGTATAATATGTAGTGTGGTATGTTGCCTCTAATATCATTGATTTTGTCACATATTTGCTTTTCCTGCATTACGCCTGCTTTGGTGTTCCGTAGTAAATAAAATAACTCTCCAGAAAAACAAAAAATGAAAGGATTTCATGGATGGGAACGTGTAAAAATAGACTATGATGTTGAAGTATGGTTGCATACAATAAAGAATAAACAACTAAAAAGTATTTTATGTGGTGCTGACTGTGTGCGTGCCTATATATATATATATATATATATATATATATATATATATATATATATATATATATATATATATATATAATCAGACTAGTCATTTTGAAATATAAAACAGTAAACACCACATTTAGAAAAATGAAAAATCTAAATTAAATACATCGAGGCAAACATGTATGTTGTGTAGCATACAATGACGCGATAGAACAGTGTCTATTCGCTGTAAAAAGCATTTTACTGCAAGTTGAGTACGGCTCTCATTAAACATTACGACTTTAGGGTTGTTTGTGTTTTATACTGGGCTTTTATGATGCTGGAGCGTTCGTATTACAGCGCGACGCTTTCTATGCTTTTATTATACCCACCTTTCGTCTCCTTCTGTGGCAATTCTGGGCTGGAGGCAGACGCTTCAGTTGAGCAATTCTTTTCCTCCTGCGAACTCGACTTTGGATTCGGGCTTTCCACGGGGGTCGGTGCCTTGGTCGTGTCTTGGCTGCTCGGTAGTTCGATTATTTTCTTTTCCACCTCAGCAAGAGAAGATAGCTGCGATTTTTGAGTTACTCTGTTCAGCGGCAGGATTGTGTTTGGGCTCGTCTCGTGGCTATAGTCCTGATTTTTTCCAGACGCATAAGTTTGGCTCAGTCTGAAATAGCCCGGAACGGGAATCTCCGGACCCTCAACAGAACAAGATTCGGGAATCAAATTAGCGTACGCGGGGATATCTGACGAGCTGACCTTTGCTCTCTTGTCGGAATACATGCAGCAAGTGCTTTCTTCTTTTATGTTTTGTGAAAACGTGCACGTGGGCATCTGGGCGGAAGGCTGCTCTATTCTGCACGGTCTGTTCGGATCTGCCCAGCCGTCAATTTGAGGTATATAGGAGTGGACATTCATGCCCATATTTTGGTGACTAACTTCTCCCCTTTTGCCGAGAGACGGCAGAAGTCCACAAGTCTGCATTCCATAAGTTCCCATTTCTGTACTAGATGGCATGTACATATTGCCGGCGGAGTAAAAGCTGTCGGTTCTGCACGCACTGATCAAAGAATCTACTAAAAAAGTATTTGCTGCAGGAGAGCTGTTGGGAAAAGACATTTTGCAGATGTTTTAAAGAAGAGAGAGATGTCCTTTGTAGGCTGACATATCTAGCAAAACAATCGCCGTGTTACTCGGGATGCCTCTCCGCGACCACATGACAACCACACCAATGAAATTTGAAAATGGCCTTGAGACGCAGCCTCCTCCGGCGTCACGTGGTCGCTTTGGCACTTGATTGGGATCTCAGATGTGGTCAACAGCGACACCTAGAACGCGGACTTGAAATTGATTCTATGCCTGACAAAAGGAAACTTGGGTATTAAATACCCCTTTTTACTTGACACATGAAATGAAAATAAATGTAAGCATGAAATGTTAGACGGCTTGTTGAACTTTATAATACGAAATGCGACGCTTTGGCACACTTGTAATTGTGCATTTTTATTGTGTATAAAACTACATTCAACTCCAAGTAGTATTTTCCTCATTATTTCCTAAGTAATTCAACCAAATGAATTCAGAGTGACACCATACTTTCTTTATGTAAAACTACGGTGGGAATGAAACCAAAGAACCTAATTTGATTTTGTCAAACCGCCAAAATAGGCGAAGACAGATAACAGCGCTTACTACGATATGATCCTCCATCACGTCCATGCAGAAACAAAACGCTGTGTTGTATAAATACCTTTGGACTAAACCTGTTTGGAATATAAGTGCGATCATTACATTTCCGTGAACTCCGCCATGTCGGTTATAATTCTGGGATGAATATATGCTTTCTTTTATAGACTAAGTAAAAGCATTTGTGCTTGACACCACAGGAGCATCAAAGGTTGCTGTGAATTTATTAATACATATTAAGGAGAATCAGGGCGATCAATATATTTCTCATCTGCATTCGAGGGCTTCCAGGTAATTTTCTTGCTCGTGAAGCTTTTCGGAGAATTATACCCCTAGTTAAAGCAGATATTCAGCTATTTTATTAAGAAATCAATTGTGACTTTGTAAAGGATAAGATTAATAGATTTCAATGTGTTAGATAGTGTTAACATTATGAATGATTTGAATTTATCATATATATTTCTACACAATATATACAGGTTGGCTCTGGTTTTATTAAAAATTTTCAGAAATGGAAAGTGCCAATAATTAAAAAAATATATTTATATGTAGCATGCAAAACAGGCTACAATTTATTAAAAACAACGAAAATCATATCCACGTACAAAACACAAACACCCATACACGGGCACACACACATTCACACACACACATACAATCTCTCACACATACACACCTATGCACGCGCGCGCCCGCACACACACACACACACACACACACAAACACACGCACACACATACAATCTCTCACACACATACACACGCATGCACTCACACATACATATACACATACACATACACATGCACACACATACACACACACACACACACACACACACACACACACACACACACACACACACATGCACCGCAGTACAGAGTACAGAGTGCAGAGTTTTAAATATTTGTAAACAAAATATTTTGAAATATGGAATGCCGGAGAAATAATATAGACACTGTACTATAACCAGAAAATGACCTGTGAAAATTTAAGTCCAACGCTTTTGAATGTGCACAAATAATGTGTCTACAAAATCCGACAAAGAGCAGAATGTGCATTCGGCAAGGAAGATTCGGACTGTGAATTGTATTTAATTAAACCTGCAACTGAGTACATGCATGTCCAAGGTTAACACGGCCTGCCACTCCAACAAGTAAATGCTCTGTATTGAATTGAATTGTCCTATGTACTATTTTATTTGCACGGCACACTCAATATTCTTAAATATTCACACATAATATATGTTGTTGAAGTTGCACGTTACCGTACAGGCTCCTTTTAAAGACAGAATACAAGGGAGCAACGCAAGGAGTACAGATGCGAGCAACTCACGGAGACGTCGCACGGAAATCATTTTGTTTTCAACTTGGAGAACAGCTACTGGTCCCCATGTGTCCCTCCGTACAGCGAGACGGTCTACTGGTGCTCTAAAATCCCTCTGAACTGAAGCCAAGATGGGGTATTTTTATTGCTTGACGCCTACTCAAATCATAAACTGCAAAACCTTACACGGCCAACAATATAACACAAACTGCAGAATCTGGCTTAAAGTAGACCTCAGGAACAAAACTTATGATCCAGGAAATACGTTCATAACAAACAATGCTGGACAGCTGGTAGTTTTCTTCTTTTAAACAGCAAATGCACACTTCCCAAACACGGCTGCACGCGGGGGAGGGCAGGAAGAACACTTGAGTGAATAACATAGGTGGCCATGATATATTTATGGAAATAAAATCTAATCGCTACGAGATGAAACCGCTGTGGTAATCAAGGAAAAATGAGGCAAAGATAAATTTGATAGTTAGCCTACACACTTCATTTTATCCAGATACCACAGAACAATGGAACACATTGATAACTACTTTTTAAAAAATCACCAAGCAACAAGTATACTTTACTGAGTAAAATGAATTATATACATACTTATTCTTACACTTTCATACAAACAACCTAATGCCAGCAATGTTTCACAAGTTTGCTTTGACGCGTATTTATTATGCGTTTTATTTTACCCTTATCTAACATTTTTTGGTAACAGAACAACAAAACTAATTGTGAATTAATACAAAAACAGTCATTCTGCTTTCTTCTTTCAAAAGATTTTAAAGCAGTAATATGCGTCATTTAATTAGATATCTTCCTATGTTAATCACATATTGTTCTGTCTATAATAATCTGAGCATTAAACTATGACAGATTTTATTTTTAAAAGCATGCGTGTTATATCCGCGCTTATTTTAATTAGCCATTCAGTTTAGCGACGTAAACAAGTATAATTCTGTTTTCTGTGCAAGTTCTGAAAGGCTTAATAAGATATACAATTTAAAAAAAACTCATGTAATAATTTGGGGAAACCATAGACTGCAGATAATACAAGATTCGATACCAAAGTCTCTTCGGTCTATTCCATTTCCATTTTGTCCTTATTATCTATGGAAAAAAAGACAAGGAACAATATAAAATCTGACAAAATCAGACTACCATCTTTGAGTTTATATAGCCAAATTTTCGTCTTGCATATACTTGACTTGAATGTTAGTGTTCCAAAAACAGAAAATAAATAACAGGGGCTATGGAAAACCTAGCTGCGGAAAACGCACGCACAATACGACTTGCTTCCATTTTTGCACAGCTGTATTTGCATGTAAACCTTTCCATAACATCAATGAGTTTACTCTGGCATAATATTTTACTCTATTTGCTGAGATAACCTAATATGGGTTTGCTTCGTTTTGGCAAGGTCGGTCATCTTAATAAAGACACAATTACATTGTTCCATACACATACGTAGGAATAGAATTTTATAATTAAAATTACGATTTAAACAAAAGCTACAAACTATTGAAGTTAAAAAGCTTCCGAAAAGAAATTCTCACCACAAATGAAAGCCTAACATCAACAAACGCATCAAAAAAAATAATAATAAAGCTGAAACACAAAAATTATATCATTTAAATCAGTTCAATGATACCAGAGAGGTAATATTATACCAACAGTTTGCATTCTTCGAAATACAAACAATATCAGAAATCAACAGTTATAGCAGATGTTTATTTCACTGTGTAAGGCATTTGTAGGAAACGCGACCTCAGGTGGTCACAAACAGAACTGACACTTAGGAAGGAAGTTGAAATACTCAATAGACGGAGCTCCTATGTCCCATCTACAGGATAAAAAGATAGAATTCAGATTTAGCTGAAAACACTTTCATAAAATTAGCGTAGACATTGTGGCGTATTAATTGAAATATGCAAACAAAATGAATGTGTCAAATTCGTATGGCTTTTAATAGCGTTAGCATTTAATACTGTTTTCCATTAAAATCATTTTTATATGGTATTATCATTTCGAATCCCATCGTATATCTAAAGACTTTGGCGCTAAATGCTAAATATTTATTACTACTACTGCTACTACTGTAAAAGTAATAATAATACGTCATTTCTGGTGTGGTTATGAAGCACTAAGGCAATCGGAAATCACACAGGAAAGGAAGATTCAAACACGTTTCCTTTGCATTTCCTACAAGATTACTGGGTTCCATAATTTAGAATGTCTTACAACTGGTTTAGTTACATGTACAACAGACAGTAACCAGTGAAAATACTGAGGCAAGTACAACGAATTGCCTGTCTCAGACCTTCTTGGTTTAACGACATATTAGTAGAAGAGGATTCTGCATGAGGGTATCTCAAGGTTACGATCAATTCACACTTAATAATAATGCACGTGAATCATTGCGCAATACGGATTAAAAAGAGAATCTGATAGCTGGTGTTTGTTTCTTTTTAGGATTAGGTTGGGCTAAAACTGGGAAAAAAGTAAAGAAGGGAGTATAAAAAAACAAAACTCACTATATCCTGCCCCAGAGAGATGGAGATTAGACTAATGCTTTCAACTGCGGTCCCCGGTGTTAAGGTATGAGGTTGTTTTCAGTCTTAGGAAACGCACTGTGCAGCGGCCATGTTGGAACCCCGCTGCTGCAGTGCAGATATCGTTGAGAGGGCGTCGTTCTACTATGAGAATAGCCAAACTGCACCTATACTTATTCAAAAAGGTTAAAGGTGACGGCCTTGACATTACGGAAGGTCAACGTCGAAATCTAAAATAGTTTGGCATCAAAACACGTAAAAGAAAATTTAAAAGTTGATATTCAAAAATACTTTACCATTATACCTTTGTATTGGTTGCTGTTAATGACACCAATGTAGATATATGTATTCAACAGTCCATGGGAATCCTTCTACATATTTAATTTCGCCTATGAATAATTACTGATTTTTACATTTATTTATTTATTTTGGTGAAATGCTCGCTTTATGTTTCGTAAATGAATGTGAGAACTCAGAACACCCCCGCACCATCCAAGCATTTTGCGCGCAAAGTTGCTTTTAGGATAACCAGGAGGTCCAATAGCCCCCAATTTAGACATTTACAACTACTTTTTATTGTGTTGTCTAGACGGTTCAAGGTTTAGTAAACAGCCTTACTGTCGTGCAAAAGAAGGGAAAAATAGGCGAACATCCTTAGGTCCGCGCGCTAGGAATTGTTCATTCCATTCCGTGTTATCACTGTTCTCCGAAACAGATAATAATCGGATGCTCTAAGCTACAGTGTAGATCTATGCACATTCCAAGACATTCGGTTGTTGCCGTTTAAGCATAATCTGTATTTTTTGACAACTAGAAATCGCAATAAGTCTGAGACAATGGTTTTCCTTTGACACAGTGCTGCAACAAACTTGACGAATACCTGACCAAAAGATTAAAATTAATAAAATGAATGCAGTAGAATTAATAACATTATAATTGTTGTTGTTATCTCCTCACCCTCTCTCGTACACAGACATATGCGCGCACGCACACACACACACACACACACACACACACACACAAACAAACAAACACACACACACACACCATAATATAGACTACAATTAGGTGTCGAGTTTGAAGTAATACCGATTAAAGTAAACCATTAAGAAAAAGAAAAACAGTTTGTTATCCTTTAGTTTTATTTAGTTCCATACATCACATGCGTCTATGAAATAAATGCATACATAGGCCTATTGTTATAAAATGTCATATTGATTACTGTAATCAAATATTTGTGGCTTACTGCAAATTGTTTATGAGTCAAATTAACTCAATAAATGAAATAAATAAAAAATAATGGATACAGAGCAAATACGTTTACAAAACATGTATCATTTAAACACTGTCAGAGCGAAAACAAAAAGATTGTCATGGTTTCCTTGATTTTTCCAATTGAACAATTCACTAAATACTGGCTTTAAATAAACGGGACTTCAAACAAGTGTTTCTTGCAGTAGAAGTGTCAGTTTCTAAAACCACAGACTTTGCATAGTTGAGAGTATCACAGTCTGTTTCTGTTTCTGTCCAAGTGGTCAGGGTCGCATGACCGCATGACTCCGTGTATGTGTCCCAATACCTAACCATTCATAGCTGACATCACCGGCACGATCTGCGCTTTCTAAACGCAAAATGTCAAAATAAAGGATTCCCGGTGAAATACTGAAGCCGGTCTCTGTTTAGTTTTTTCTCTTTCATCCTTCGATTCTGGAACCAAATTTTTACTTGTCTGTCTGTCAGATTTAACATTCTTGACAACTGCAGTCGCTTCTCCTTGTTTATGTACACATTGAAAAAGAATTCTCGTTCAAGTTCTCGGATCTGGTATTTGGTGTAGGGGCACCTCTTTTTTCTTGATTTTGAAGAGCCTACAAAGATAGAGAGGTCAGTGAATTTCATTTACCAAGAATACCAGGAGAAGGGAAAAACGTTCACCTTTATACTATATTTAGAAATAGTTTATAATATGAATGTGTATACAATCTTACATATGTGTAAACAGAGCCCCAACACCCGCCCACCTCTACACAGGCAGACATAAACACACACACACACACACACACACACACACACACACACACACACACGAAATGCAATAAGCTTCAATTTATTTTACCTTCTTACCGCATAACAGATGATAATTTCGGGCTTTATGCAATGTTTTTGTTATTACTTATTTGCCTTCTAAATCCCCAAGGTCAGAATTTTGCTTCACATACGAATGTAAACTGTTCCCTCCAAATGCAACTTCTCTACCCTCCTGGTCAAAATAAGCACATTTTAAATAAACATCTCGACAGTTTCCGAAAACAAAGAAAAAAGATATACCTAGTAAAATCAATCACAGCATAAAACTATGTGTGATTCACTACTAGTATTCACGAATCCAAAGTATTATTCATTTAATATCATAGAAATCAGATTGATCTCTAAAAGACAATTAGACAGGTATTACGCATCAACAATATTGCTGAAGCCCACCTAAACTGTTTTCCCATCGTAAATATTTTTACAACAGCAAAGAAAATCTTATAGGGTATATAAAAACCTTTGCATGCTTATAAAGCTGCACATAAAATCAGACCGACAAAGTAGTGGACTTGTACTCTAACCCCCTACTTAAAGAGTATACCTACTTGGACCGTTGTTCTTCTCCTCCGCACAGTTTGATAAAGTGGATTCTTCGTCTATGTTTTCAGCTGGGTCTCGTTTCTCCTGCTCTGAACCGTCTGCCGACAGTTTATTGCACACAGCATCTCCGGGGATACCGGACTCCGTCCTTACTTTCGAGGGGTCGGGGCTGAGCTTCTCGGTGCTGGTATTAACAGTCTCAAAAAACTGGTCGAACCCTTGCGGAAGAACCCCGTTTCTGCCGACGTTGGAGAAGAAATTGCATGATGGATTTGAGCCGCCGTGGTGACTGTACACCGAGTCGTTTTTAAATATCATATCCGTTCTGCTTGATGGTTGGATTAGATCTCGGTGCATTATCTCGTCCGTTGGATAGTAGGAAGCGTAATTACCCCTGTAATGCCATTTGCTCGGGTGATCGAGTCCATAGTCTCTGAAAGCAACTTCTCGAACAGGTTGGACTTGAGCTATACTGGAAGAATAAGGAAAATTGACCTGACACGAAGTAGTCTGAGGTAAAAACGAAGAGACCGACGAAAAATCCGGCGCCGATACATAGTATGTGCAACTCGGTAAATACATATTTGACGCACAGTTGCTGCGGTCGTCATACTCCGTCATGTCTTCTTTTTGCGTTTGCGAGTAGGAATAGGAAGCGTGAGTGTGTTAAACTTTGTCCATCTATTGCACTACAGGCGCGTGGACGGGATCCGTGAGGGAGAAAACATAGGAAACGTAGGCTGACGTGCAATTCATCTTGATCGATTCTTGAGGTAATTGTGTCATGTGATCCGGTAAAGAAATTACCATATATCAATATCAGTCATTAAGAACTATCTTGAGCAACTCGTAGGTGCACGTACAAGTCAGTTCATTGGTTGTCTGGATCTTGAAGAAACCCCAATGTAAATCTTACTTTTCCCCCCACGAATTAGACATTAGTAAACAATCGCTGAAATATTAAATCAAAGCGTTCTCTTCGCAAATCTGGGTGGATTACAACAACAAACCCTACGTTTTCACCGTCTATTTGGAATATTTAAGATACGCATTTGACAAATTACGGTAGATAGAGGCTTTTATTAAGATTTCGGATAGTTTTCATCCATTGTTCGTCCGACAATCAATTTATATGCCTTTTGCATATCGGCTGCATTCAGGGGCTTTCTTGCAACATTCTATCCTTACATTCACCCATATATAACATTACAACTCATGACATTTTGTCTAATTTGCACGCTCTAATCCTGAATTACAGTCACAGGTAACTTGAAATAGGCGGCTTTACTGTCTGCATTTTCAATAAAATTAACCAGCATTGCTAAATAGTCAAATGCAGCAATGCCCTCTCAAACTTACAAAAACAATACAGTCAGTCTGCATGACTCCTAGTCGACACACACAACACAACCCCACGGAAGATGTCCGACACGAACAAAATATCTTAACTTCATTTTAAATTGTCAGAAATTATTTCCAGTTTTACTCACACAACCAAACGAGATTATTTATTAAAACCATACTCCGCTGGCGTTTTTCTAAACTGTGCCAAACTGTGATAAATATTCACTAATTTCAGTTACTTCATGATAATAATAATAATAACTTCATGAATAAATACCTATATATATTCCACACGAATAGGCAGAATACTGCAGAACTACTACAATGGATTTAGCTATTAGCCGTAATATATAATGATTTTCTTATATTATTTGGACTTCTTCTTCTAGTCAAGTCTATCATTATAAAATATTCGATTGAAGGCTAATTAAACATTTGGGTTAAGCACTCACACGTATTCCACAATATGATCATGTATATTTGCTATTATGTAGGTATCAATTAAAAGCAAGAATACAAGCAGTAGTCGGATAAAATCCGATAACAACAAAAAAAGAAATTGAGAAACGAAAGTAAAGAACAAAGAAAGGAAGAGAAAGGAAAGTCGGAAAAGAGAGATAGATACGATGTCAGAATGAGCTTGCCATCAAAAACCAAAAAAGAAAATGAATGTTTATATTTTAATGCTGAGAATATTCATTTGTATTCTAGTGGAAGGTGTCGATCTTAGCCCTTGGATTTAAACTCTGAGCCAAACCGACCCAACCAAAAGACATTTTGTTTTTCTAATGGACTCTAAAATAGACCTAAAAACAACACAGGAAGCAGAAAATGCTACTTTACCCGGGCATGTTATTCATTTTAGTGTCCAAATGCAACCAGCTTGGCCACAGCCGTGTGACTCTTCTCCAAATCCAGAGCAGCAATTAAAAGCCAGATTACGTCCAGAATGAATGGCTGAGGTTAGGATTCACACTGCCAAGTCCAAAACAACTCTTCTGGCTTTGAACGTCTGTGGTCTGAGACGCTATGCACCCGGCAATCACCAATAACCGTCAGCAGCCAAATCATTTTATTGCACGGACGAAAGGAAGCGTTCTATCTGAAATATATAGTGTGTAATTTGGGTGAATAAGAAAATCAGCTCCCAGCATTAGTAGATTCAAGCAAGGCTTTTCAAAGCAAAAAATCCGAATAAAACATTTCAATGGAAAGTTTGATGACTAAAACAGAAATGGCTATTTTATTTTCCTTTATGCGCACACGTGGAAATCCAGAACGTCAAAAGGACTTTGAAATGATTTCTGGCTGGTTCGTCGCTCTAAAACTTGTGTCTGTGTTGATTTTTGCAGGAAATTGCTCATGTTTTGAATAGAATATCCCTCACAATTAATTTCACATAGGGCGTTGTTAAACATTTTCTCTTGTCATTTGTATCAATGTAATTATCATGACAAACTTTTTATTTGCAGAATTACAATCTGCAAAAGGTATTAATAATTGCTGTAAAACAACTCACATATTAAACTGACACAAATATAGTGAAGAAAATGCATTTCGAAGCCAAACGTGCCTCATGAATTTTACACCTGTAAACGAATCCACGATTGTCGAGCCAAATTGCGCTTCGCCAGGTCAGGCATTTGTTTGATCTTCAAGCTTCGGCCATAGAAACCAACACCGACTTCTATATTATTTGCCGCCATGGGTAACCATATTGTGAGGTCATATAATCAATCCATTCAGAATGCTTAAAACAAAAAAAAGATAGTTTACATTCAATAGCCGTGATAACTGCCTGGTCAGAGATGAAAGATAACACGCTTCCTCTAATTTATCTGATTGTCCTTCCAAATAAATATTTAATATTCCACTTCTTTCTACTTCGAAAGTAGGATCATGTATCTCCAGATCAACAAAATGCACGTGCTAGGCCTTGTTTGTTCACCAAACCAGTGGACAGCTGGAGGCCAGTCTTAAGTTGCAGTGTTGGACAATTCACATCTTCGGGAAACAAGCAATCTTACATTTTGTTTAAAATGAAGTAAGTAACAGTATTTTAAATGTGGGCAAAGTCTCTCTTCAAATTTTGCAATGCAGTATAAGCCACTAACTTGACCTTAACTTTGTTATGGCGCCCCCCGTCCCAGGCGATCAGGATCAGACAATGTCTGGCTGACTTCTCGCATTGTGGGCGCAGCGGACGCATAAACAAAATCGTTCCCCCGGTCTCCGATTTCAAAGCAACGCCATCGAAACTATCTAAATTTCAACATTAGCCCTGTACAAAACTGCTTAGGTGCCAAAACCATGAATTTTGTTTTCAGATTTTTCAACCACTGAACTTGCAAGATATTTTACTTGGAACGTGTGTTAGGGTATTTGGTCGTAAACTGGCAGTTTACTGTAGTTAGCCGAAGTTGACCATTTCTCTTCGTGTTCTGACACATAAGGAGAGGGACGTGGTCAGTCGTGTTTCTGTTGCATTAAATCAGCTTTGATATCTTGGCGGTACATTTATCACGAATAAATTATTGTAATCAAGATTAATGTGTACATGCAACTATAGTGTACAATTCTTGTGAAATAGTTTGTGAAATTGGGATTATATGTATGCATGTAGTATAAACATATGTACATATGTATAACGTGTGTGTGTGTGTATGTCTGTGTTTGTGACTGTGTGTGTGTTGGGGGGTATGTATGTGTCTGTGTTTATGACTTTACTGTTTTTCTGGTGAAGGTTGTCTGTTTTGGTTTTTAAGTGTTTTGGAGGACTGTTTTTCTGTGATATGTAACGTGACTGGCGCTGTTGAATTGAGTCTGTAACAGATAAAGTCGACGAGCAAAGGAAACTGTCTTATGTAACTGTCTTATGACGACGAAATACTTAATTTCATTGAATGTAATTTTGCTTTTACTTCTCTATAGGGTGTCAGCTCACATAACGCAAATCACCATTTGGGAAATGTTGTACTTTGAAGGGTTTATTAAGTATACAGTCGAAATCTTGCTGAATGATATTTTGCATATGGCATGTGAATTAGTGGTTTTACATTGGTCAACACTGAATATATAGTGTTGTATAACCATTACCGAACAGACGCATAATTACAGACAATTCTGACATTTCAAACACACACACACACACACACACACACACACACACACAAGAAATACAGGTTTAGTTTGTTACGCACACACATACCTTGTCAATGTATAAATTTATACACCTTTTCGGTTATGTCTTTTATCTGTCAAACAAGCAATACCATATAGGCCTATCGTATTGGGCATGCATGATGCTTATTCTTTTACAATATAACTATACGCCGACATGTCTCACAGTAATGTTAACATATGAGCACAGAATCCGTAGTCAAGTACACTTAACTGGAGTCGAAAATAAAAACATTTTGTGAGACGAATCACACTGTCTTGGCATTTCTGACCTTTACACAAAATAGAAATAGTATGTCTTCCTTTGCCCGGTTTGATTTGATCGAATATATTTTACCGACTGACTTTGTACGCAGAAGAGGTCTTAGATGGGTAGCTTCAGACTAATCTATATGGATCTAATCAAAATCCTAATATAATTCTATTTGTATAATCAGAGAATTTGAATATATTTAATCAAATGTCTTTCGTTATTGTGGGCTGTTTTACTGATTAGATATTAAGCACTGTTTTGCTCATAAACTTTATAGCTTGCTGGTGCTGTTCATTTTGAAGAATTAAAAGTTACCCATCAAAGAAATACAAATTGCACATAATCAGCTCTTCCAAATCTGGCGCACCTCATATTTTAAAATGGTCCTTCGCTTTGCAAAATAAAACTGACAAAATAAATCTGAGAAGTGGAATATACACGTATTAATATCACCAAGACAAACAATACAATAAAGCAAATGATTAATGCTGATGTTACAGTATTCGAAATTCTCGGTGTGCCTTGATTTAAATAATGTCTATGCAGGCAGAAAATGTTTCTTCAAATAAAACTTTTTTAAAATGATCCGGCACATGATAAACCAACCAGACAAATATAAACATCTTATGTTGTTTACCAAGTATACATTGACAATTTAAAAAACATATTCGCCAAACAATTTTAAGGTGGTATGGAATACCAAAGCTGTGTGTGATAAATGTTATGACGGTTATTGCTGCGACTCAATACCAAAAAAAAACATCAACACATGCTTAAAATAACAGCGAAAATAAATTTATTTGAATGTATGTTGGCTACATTTTATCATGCAAAGGTTATTTTCGCCTTTAATATTTTCGCCTCCATTGTCTCGCTTCCCAAACAACGTTTTCACGAACTTGAGCTTGGACTCAAGGCCGGAGTTAACCTTTGGTATCGGAGATCTACAAGGACGCTCAGTGCCAGATATTACTCTGATACAAGCATACACAAAGATCTCACATATGCAGAACCATAACGATAAATACAATACATAGAAGTACAATAATCCGTTTATAAATAATAGTAAGACTGATAACGCTACAATAAAAATGCAACATACAGTACACATTCCATAATATTCACCAGAGAGACGTGTTTATTAATACTGGGATGAAAGTTCCCTGTTTTTGCCAGGACTTCTCTGATTAGTGTTTTAATTAGACACAGAAAATACACAATGACAAGTGTCTTTTAGAGAATATGGGTATCCGTCGCCGGTTGCATTGTGGGAACACATTTCACCTTCAGTGCAGGATCACAGAAAGCTTGGAAAAAAACACTGACCCTTTCGGGACATTATGTCCTTGCTTTATCTGGATGGTTATATTCCGTTTCTAGGGTCATAAACCATATTGCTTGCCATAATAGCCTTAATATTTAGGGTCTGGATGCAAAGATCACAAATCTTGTTTCCATCTCTCCAGGTGCCTTTGCACAGACGAGTCACGCTCAAAGAGCAGTCAACCCCTTCTATAATGCTATACCACTCCGGCAACCACGTATCACTGACGGGACTACTGTAAAAGTCCTAAAATGTATAAAGGAGAGTAATTCTAGAGGGTATTCCCTATATGTTTTCATCTTTTAACAACTATTCATAAGTGAAAATGAAATATGTTTCCATTTAACGCCGACGATTTAAATACAAATTGCATGCTTGACTAAATGCTAGTTCTTCAAGGTTCACTTGCATTTCTTGGCATTCTCTAATTAAACCATCGTGTTCTACAGTACTTCATAAATAATCCCTACAAGGGGATTTGTCGGAACGGAATTAAACACATACTGACACAATAAACCTTTTCTCACTGAGTATCCAGCGAAGATTTAGCAGCGCCTCTGCGGTTATGTGTCTGTGTGTGTATTATAATTCAGAGATCGCTCTGGCACTTTCGCAGAGCTCGCGGATGACAAAATTCCCCTTGGCAAGTTGAGGCTGGACTGAATTATGCTGACTTCTGAGGAAAGGTCGTCCTTATCTCCGCGCACGGCGGAGGTCAAATCAGCCGAACCGCTCAATACATTCCGAAAGCATGCTCGCGCATCATCAGCCTCTTCTTCTTCATCCTTCGGTTCTGAAACCAAATTTTCACTTGTTGATCGCTCAGGTCCAGCCTGTCCGAGAGCTCCTTTCTTTTTTGTCTGTTTATGAACTCGTTCGTCAGAAATTCGTTTTCGAGCTCCGCCAGCTGCGGCTTTGTGTATGGTTTTCGTTTCTTCCTGGATTTCACAGGCGAGGGGCACCACGGTACAACTAGGGGGAAAAGGTTAGATTGATCGTGAAAAACAATATATTTCACTCACGAATATTTATGCCATGCATAATGTCAGTCAGCTGGCCAACACATTCAAGGCCTGTGTCTGGCCTTTGCACGAAAGGTCAAATAAAGCCAAAATACGCGTTCAAAAGTGAGCAACTTTACATATCAGTGTATATAAGTATATAAGTATTTCTTTACAATTAACTCTTTAATGTAATAGCACACCAATGCACAATTCAAACATTTATGGGTCGTCAACAACATCATGAGAAAATATTGAGGCGAAGTTCGTACCATCAGACTGAGTTGCTCTGGTACAGGGGTTACTTGAAGATGGTGGCATTGTGACATTTGAACTGACCGACTGCTTGGTGCCTTCGGCAACCGCTTGGCTATTGGAATTGAGTTCAACACGAGCAGCGCTTTGCGACTGTCTTTCCAAGCGTGAAAATTCGTATTTGGTAGTGCTAGCAGAACTGACTATTCCAAGCTCGCCGGTGAAAGATGGCGCTGGTCTACCTGGATCCTCTGATCTGGGGTTTGCATCCTGAAAGTAGTATTTACTGGATTCCTCCAGTGGTCCCTTGTTGTGGTTGTTGGGGTTGGCACTTTGCGGCACTGAATTGGTCAGAAATGGCTGAGAGCAGCCACTGAAAGCGCGGCTCTGTGGCGGAGATGCGCACGAACTTGGGGAAGTCCACGGGAGCGAGCACACCTCTCTCCTTCCATACGAAATTGTGGGAAGTCCTGGAAGCTGAGTTCCATTGCCCCGCAAATTGTGAAAGTAAAAAGAGTCCGGTGATGGAAAATTCAGCAAAGAACCAACATAGCCAGAACTGAGAAGATTGCGCTCACACATTTCCAGGAGCTTACACAAATGCCTCTTACACTCCTTTTTTAGGTTCACCTCGAGAATAAAAGGAAGGTAATTGTTGATTTGTTAAAACTTCGTCACATGATATGCAAACATGTTGTTCGGCCCCGCCCTCGCCCAGAGCACAGCTACTGGATGTGGCTAGTATATTCCTCAAAATATGTCTATGGCCAAAACGAAACTGAAAAGTATACAATTTAACGACCCACATGGTCACAAAATACAAACATTATAATAGATGTCATTTAAAACTGCAGAAAACCCACGGAAAAACCACATGCACATATTTCTTTCAATAGCTTTAGCAAGTAACGAGTTAGCCTAACATTGTTTCTAATTATTTTTCGTAAGTATTTAATAAAAGCTTTTTGAAAAATATCGTTTAGCGTTTGATTGGATCCAGGGAACAATTTTAACTAGGAAACTTTTAAAATATTAATAGAATATTTAAAAATATTCTAAAATATTATTTAGACTATTTTACATGAATCCCATAAAACAAAACCGTGTCACTTGCTGAAATGGCAAAGGAGCTTGTTATAACAACACAGAGCACGATTTCATAATAACCTAAATATTATCATCTAAAGCAAACAATACAGTAGCAAGGAGGGTGATTCTCCAAATGGGGTTTTCCATGACTAGAATATATTGTATAAATATATTAGACTTTAATGATAATGCATATTCAATATCTAATGTGCTGAAGCCCCTGTCGTGAGGAACCTATAATGCGAATATTTTATTCTGATAATTTTGTTTCTGATTAAAAAAGACAAAAAACTGTGATGAAATAAAATAGTGTTGTCCCAGCATTGCCTCAGCATGAAATCTGTGAAGTTCATACAATTTTGCATGAAACAGTATCAATGTGTATCAATAACGCTTTGAAGTCAAGACACTCACATCGTAGCCTATCAGCCGCAAAATATTCGAGCTGTTATGATAACCACAGACAATGGACGGAAAATTTTAATAAGGTAAAACATCTGATCTATTATATTTCAGTTCAGCAAACAGGCCCACATATTAAACGTCGGCCTTGTCAAATGCCCGTAATAGCTGGGTCATTTCCTCTCGCTTTTAAACAAATACAGACCTACTGTAGCCTATTTAGTAGACGAATTGCATAAAAAGTACAAACGATATATATGTATAAGCGTATAGAACTATTTAATTTTAATTTTTAACACAATTATTCAAGAAATACGTGATTTTAAGGACAAATACACAAATGTAACACAAACGCATTTTTTCAAATAAGTATACAGTTTTAGAATTTTTACGCAGAACTAGCAGAACGACCATCACAACAGCAACAACAACGACAATCACAATAGCATCAGTTGTAGTAATAGTAGTTGTAGTAATACTACTACTACTACTACTACTACTACTACTACTACTACTAATAATAATAATAATAATAATAATAACAATGGTTCACTGAATTAAGAGGGAAATTGACAGTTGCAGCCAGTACAACAAATTTGTAATCAAGGCCAAATAACCTCTAGTTCAATCGAATCACACTATGTTTATCTGAGACATTTTGCTTTTGTTTTACCTGGGAACCAAACTAAGTGCCGTTTACCAAAATCTCACTGTCTTTCAGAATGTATTTCCTACCTTAAAAGGACTGTCCGGACAGTTTCACCTGCAGACGTGGAGAGACATGGTCCTTCGGCATAACTTTACAAAATGCACATTGTAAACCCATCATCTCCGGAAAGAAGTGCGACAGTTCGGCCTCCTCCATTTTACGAGTCTAGTAAAATCAAGAATTCTTTAGAGCCAGAATTCCTTTAAGTCCACGGCGCGCGCAAACATTGGTAAGGAGTATTTATTTTTCTGGTCATTCGCTGTTTGTGAGGGAAGTTGCTTGTGTGTAGGTAAAATCGGTATAGTTCAAGGTCAAATTCCAGAGACTCAGCATGACTAAAACAAGTCCAAGTGCACATTTATTTGTAGTATTACTTCGTAAAACCACCATTTCTTTTTCTTTTTTTTTTTTTGCTTCTACTGTTTGAGTTGGAAAAACACTCCGTCATTTCAGATTCGAAACACAATATCGTGGAATGCAGAAGAAGGGGTTTCCCTTCTTATTATTGACATATTTAGGAAAAATTAACAATATCGACGGAAACACCAAATTTTATGTGCAGTCTGTCAATGTGTGTGAGAGCTTGTGTGGTCGATACTGAAGGAAGTGCACTTTCATATTTTCATTCCAAAATACCGGTATTAAATGCATCTAAGATACGTGGAAAAATATTCTAAAAGTTCGATTTATAAAAGATTACACTGTGTTGCATATGTATGTCATTATATATTGAAAAAAACGAAATACTTTCCTATTTTATTGGTAATGA
The DNA here is from genome assembly GCF_013368585.1 of Megalops cyprinoides. NCBI lineage: Eukaryota > Metazoa > Chordata > Actinopteri > Elopiformes > Megalopidae > Megalops > Megalops cyprinoides. The sequence continues at coordinate 29,463,037 of NC_050596.1, read as the reverse complement.
ACAATACATGCAGTGACAAAATTTAACCAGTAGATGGCGAAAAAGCCCCATGGATGACAACTGTTCAATATTCATGAGCTTCATTAAAGTCAAGGTCAAAGACTATAAATGCATGTCAAGGTCAATGGTAAAACTGAAATGACGTCAAGATGAACAATAATCAAGATAATTTTGATAGTTATACATTAACGATTTTACAGACTCGGGCTTGGTTTTTCATTTTGTTGTATAACAAGATGTCTACAGTACACGAGGTCAGGCTTGAACAATACAATGGCGCGGGGCCCATATTTTGAAAAAAGATTGTCCCATTTCAATTTGCATAGGATGCAGCTCATTATGGAAAACTACCTAACTGGTAAACTTTAATCAGACATTTATTCATAATAAACAGAATCTAAGATCAGATGATGTCGCTTGCATGTTGCGCAGCTGAAGATTGACGTAATGCCTCCATGTTGTGTTGTACTTGGGTTGTACTCTGCCTCACTTGAAATGTAAATGTAATGTAAATGAATGTATTATTAGTGGACCCAGCTACCTATAATGTAATTATTTTGTACGAAATGTGATCTATATTTCTTCAGAGTGCATAGACAAGAATGTTATGAAGAAGTCAAACGCTAAAGTGCTTATGTGCTCTATCTATCTATCTATCTATCTATCTATCTATCTAATCTGGCTAGCTAGCTACGTGTGATGTGTGTGTGATCGCTCTGAGTTGCATAAAATAAATGAATGCAACCTGTGCCGAGCTGATGGATACTTCTTTATTGCATTATATCAGTTTTGTGGGGCCTCAGTAATCGGTTTAAGTTATACGTTATGTACAAAATGTATGCCCGGGTCCACTCATTCAGGTCACCCTAAAATGTTGGATGTGGTGACGTGAAGATGAATGAAAAGTGATCAATTTAAATATAATAATAAGACGAAACGGGGATAACAATTTTAAATTACAACAATATTAAATTACTGAGTTTTGCATAAAAATATCAAATTTTGGAGCACAAAAACGGTTTTAAAATGGGATTAAATGAAATATACTCATAAAATGTGCAGCTATAGCTTTTCTACACAGGGACAAACATCAGTATTTTGTGCCGTCAGTGAGATAAAATTGAACAGACTCGTCTTGTAAAAATGGGTCGCCTAACAAGTTAGACGAGTCCTTTCAGTATGTATCTATTATATAGATACATATCTGACACAATTTATCAATATTATATCTCATGTATTATTTATCAATATTATGACAGAACACATTTTTGTATGAAGCATGTGATTCGAACACGTCTGTGTTTCTGGTCGCACGTCTCATTTCTTCTTATGTTTCATGTTCTTTTATGTTGTCTCCTTGCGGAGGAAACGAAATAAGCCGAGGGAAATATGAAATAATTTATTTTAAATGTCTTTTGCAAAGAAAACCAAACATTTCAGTACAAACATTTCAAAACAAACATTCAAACACATTACAGTGGACGGTGGCTCAGCGGGAAAGAGGTCTACAAAACTGTAAAAATACGAAAAGGCAAATCATTCACTCACACATCAAAACAGATTTTAAAGGCTGTTCGACTGAATACCTGAGAGCAGTTTACATGGCCTTGCCTGACGCTTTCAATGACTTTAAGAATAAGTTTCAAAGTCTTGCAGTTTAGATATCATCTTCTTGTCTTTGACTCTGCGATTCTGAAACCAAATCGTGACTTGCCTCTCCGACAGGCTCGTCGAAGAAGCTATCCGCCGCCTTTTATCCTTAGTAATAAATTTGTTAACGGTGTACTCTCGTTCAAGTTCTTTCAGCTGAAGTTTGGTATACGGCACCCGCTTCTTCCTCCCACGTCGGTATAAAGTGCTGACATCTGGTTGGTTCAATCCTGGCTCGCCTGCAGATGTACATAAGAGGAGAAAACAGTGCAGACCTATTAAATATATTTATGGATAAAAAACGTCTTCTGAAACTGCTATAATTAATTCCAATAATTGTTGTTACTGATGGCAACAATTATTGTTGTTATTGTTGTTACTGATTCCATCATACGTCCTTGTTACGTTTTATACGAATTTATACTGAAAGACAAGTTTAAGTTAAGGTAAGCAGTTTTGTTTAATTCAGGCAGAATAAAACAGCTCATTCTGAAAAGCTACAAAATAGGAATTTAACTACTCGCGTACCACCACTATGGTATCAGAACGCATAAATATTTTCTAGCACTCTCAATAATTCTATGTGGAAACTGTATGGCAAACTGTATGGAAAAGTATTCATAAGACAATTTCGAAAACAAAAAACGGTATTTCCTTTAAAATGGCTTCTTCATTAACCACTGAATCAGCTTCTACACGTGAACCTAACCACCTGAAGAGGTGAATCATTTAACAGTTTTTTCTTCATCCATTCTTACTTTGGGTAAAAGCGTCTGCTAAATGAATAAATATAAATGTAAATGTAACACGGTCACGGACACTCATCGCTGGTGGGCAAACGTAGAAAGAACAACCATACGAACGCTGAGTGCCAGAGAGGAAATACCATACCCACGAGAGATGACTTCCAGATATTCGAGCTCGGAGTCTGTTCTTTCGCGCAATAAAGTTGACTGTTCCAGCTATTTGACCAGTTCCACGGTTGGTAACTCTCCATGGGCAAAACAGCCTCGCGTCTCGGGTCGCCAGAACCAGCTCTGGGTACAACAGGTACATCAATATATCCGGGAATCCGTGAGTAGGAACCTGTATAGCCTTGGTAAACACCAAACTCTTTGGCCCTTCCTGCCATTTCGTTACAGTGCATGTTGGCGCTGGCATAGCCTGATATGTCCATAAGTTTGTCCACTGAATGTCCACCTAGAGATGCATGAGGCGATTGTTTCGTCGCGTTCTGCTGGAAGCCGGCACTGTGCGGAATTTTGCAACCATAGTAAGTGTTCCCAAAATGACAGCCGAAGCCGATGGAAGGATTTGCGGCGGCCGTGGAGCCCGGAATTGGGGCATACGTTTTAATAGACTCAGGACTGAGAGAGGCAGATCTATCCGCAATTGAGTACACCGTCGACCCTGTTGCAGATCGGCTTGAATGAGCCCCAAACGCAGACGGATAAAAACTCCTGTTTTGAACTGAAGCGATATCCCCTCCCAATCCGTCCAATTCCATTTTACGGATATACTCTCCGTAACTTTTCTGCCGTGAAAACCTCACATACGTCCACAAACTGCAACCCAAAGTTACCTCATTGCATTACAGCACATAAATCCAAACCACGTATGAAGACAGATAAGCTTTTATATTTTTTCTTGACTAATTACAGAACTGTGACCATAGGGTACGTGATTGGTTGGCGGGGATCACGTGAAATGCAAATAGATTGGCGCTCGATAACTAATACTTACGTCTTTACCATCTTGTTTCCAGGAAAAAAACATTTGTGCGTTGGAAAAGCACACCTATTTATAAAAAATCAAAATGGCAAATTATCCATGTAAGATTGCATTCAGCAGTAAAATTTTCAAACTATTACAAAGGAATTTAAAGCTACAAATCGATAGAGTAGCCTATTAGAATCTTTTGCCCTGGACGTTAAAAATTAAATACATTGGTTAAAGTATTTCATTTTAAACTTCTCAATTCCCGTTGCTCCATTTCAAAATCTTTTTTAAAAAAATCTAACAGAGAAGCTGTTGCATCGTATGCGATCTTAACGCCGTTTCTCAAATGTTTAGTAACCTAGCGAAGATATTACCCAAGAGATCAGAACAGGTTTTTATAACAATATTACTGACTAAACACTAATCTAAAGATTAGCGTTAAGGAGAACATTTATACATTATATTTAGTGCTAACCTTAATTGGTAACCTCACATTCTATAGAGTCATGTACAACAACGTCAAATCACCGGTATTGTGACGAAGAATCAGACATCGTGTATTGTCGCACCATTTCTCAGAAAAAATGAATGTGCAAGGTAAAATATCAAATTTATCTGTCACATAGAAATGCATTGCGGCTGAATGTTTTCAATAATAAACAAAAGAATGCAATGCTGTGATTGGAAAACTTGATCCGAGTTAAATCTCAAAATATTGACACTTAGCTAAAACGGTCATGAATGAACAAACCGGCGTTATTATAGTAAACACATTTCAAATTCACATCCACATACACAGGCACACACGTAGGCCTACGGTTAAAAATCCAAACATCTTACATTTCCTTTAGATTATGAGTGCAACCTCTTTTGACTCAAAATGCCATTGGAACAATGCGCAAGTTTATAAAACATTTTATATTTTTCCCATCGAGATAGCTATAGCAATATAATAAATAATGAAAAGTTGTAATTTCTTTATAGTAAAGGCATTCAGTGCAACATTAGCTATTGTATTGAAATACTGCCTAAAAGCTGAGCACGTATCTGAGGACCTTGGTTTTATACCATGACAGGATGAATTGATTTTATTCTATTCACCCTCACACATATTTTTTTCTGCACATTTCAGATTAACAAGTACTCCTCAACCGTGATAACTATATTTCCATATGAAGATTTCTGTTTTCTCTTGAGAAAGTAAGCAGATATACTAATACTTACTGAAATCAAAGACCATGGCACACGGTGCACTAAATGTGTACTCCTTTAACAAACTTCCCCAGAAATTCTCCTAAAATGTTCTCATGCTGAAGCAGACAGCGCAAACTCTCCTCAAACAGACTGCTGTTAAAGTTACTGATCTGTGGCGACATTTTGGTTAAACTTCACTTTTAGCGACTTCATTTTTTAGCGCAGACGGAAAAACATTAAACACAAGGAACATTATTTACGGCCTTAAAACAGTAATACGTCTAAAAACTCTACTTTGCCAGTAGTTCAGCAGGTCGTGTTGTGCGCACTAGCAGTTGATAGAATTCGTTGTCTCAAGAGACATCCGCTGTTGCGCTGTAATATCTTGAAAGTAAAAAAAAGTGACTAATGGGATCGGCACAGCAGTTAGCTGCTACTATTGTAAAGAAGGAAATCAGAGTATTAGATTTTCTCTGTTGTAATATCGACACGTGGATTGGGTACGGCTAATTCTGCAGACGCAATCAAATTTTCCGAGTGACACGAAAAGCTAGCCATTTGATTGAGGAGGCTCGTTTTAATAGCTTCTCAGAGTGAACTTGGACTTGCTCGTTGCTACACTCGAAAAAGCCTTTTCGTCCTCTGGCTCTGTCCGTTTCCACAGAACAAGGGGAAAAGTTTTAAAGGCCAGCAATATGTCGCTCTTTTTTTTTTTAAACTAGCGCTACTGTGAGTCAGCTTCGCTTCTTTCTCCCATCTTGAAAAGTACGCACTTGCCGAGCCTTGTTTTCAAGTCAGAAAACCATTCATTTCGAGAAGTTTTCCGGTTCAGCGGTCTCAAGCTTCCTCTTTTGTCTTTTTTTCGCAGATGTGCTCAGAAAATGCGCATTGTAACCTTAATAATGTGGGTAAATAAAGGGGTTGTCCAGAAAAATATGTCATTTTATAATACTGACATTGAAATGTCCACAAACAGGCCCAATTTACGCATCTGAAAAACACGAGAAAAGCCGAGAGGTATACTCAGCAGATCCATGAATTACAATACACTCAAAACAGGCCATGAAAAACAGATTGATGTTTTTGTAAATGTAAATGTGTTATTGGAACACAGTTTTGTTACTTAATGTACACAAACTGGGTATGTTTAATACTTAGGAAATATTATATCGCACGCATATCCGTGTTGACAATACAACTGCAAAATGGTGAACACTCGGGTGTGGGGAAAAACATATAATTTAAACGCATAGCAATATCATTTGGATTTAGCAAACCCAGCATTCTCGGACAGCACCACGTACAAAGGCACCGCCTTGGCGCTGACTGGGCTCCAGGATAATCCGCAGGCCCCTCAGTGGTAATCGTTGGAAGACCACCATACACGCTGCTGAAAAATATAAGTAAAATATATGTGATCGTGTGCAGTTTGTATTTGACTGGAGGTGTATACAAAAGTCATGGTTAGTACTCCTGACCCCCTTACAACTCACTTTAACTGACTGAAATATCACCCACCCCCTCCAATCTGGCGTTAGTTTCGCACTGAAAGGTGATGAACCCTGTGAATGAGTCCCGCGACTTCCACAAATCCTCCTCCCGCTATAAACGCCTCCCTGCAATATTGCCCTGCTATCACTAGATGGCTCTATCAGTTTATTTTGTAGCGAAATGGGATCCCCAAGTCGCTGAACAGTAGGCCTAAAGACAGAAATATCTGCCCAATTCGCCGACAAGACCCGACATGCAACACCTGTGGGCTCCAGAGGGGAAAAATTGACACGAATCTCCCAATCACCGAGAGAGTCGGAAACTAAACCAGACGATCCTCCCGAACTACAACATGCTGTTCTGTCATTTACCTCTACTCAACCCGGTGTGCCTTTATGGATTGTTGACAGACCACACAATGCAATAAAACTGGTTAGAGAGACAGGAGATTTAGCTTTATTGCACTTAAGTCAAGGACAACGTGACAAATGACAGCCAAGGGTACATACGGACTAACTGAGTCACTGACAAAAGGTCAATACTATTCTGACTTGCTATGGCGTTTAAACTTTGTATTAACTCATTTGCTAAACAATTACCTTGGATTGCAGCAGAAGGAGATTCTGCGTGGAAATCTTTTCTAAAATCAATAAATATGTTAAAATCAGCGTTCAAATCGCATATTAAGCATTTGAAAGTATCACTCCTTATCATAAATGTTTTTCATTCAAGAAGATATCCTTCTGACAACGATCACACTTGTACAAATATGATAAGAGCAACAGCGGGAAGTGACCTGTATGATCGTCCCTATTTTACTACCCTGTGTACACATAGGCTACATACAGTTCCGTATTCAAAATAACTATAGCTACCATTGTAAACAACAAATGCACTTACTTATACAGCAAATGTCCTTTCGTGGGATGGCATATTTTTCACACTCATACTCTTACCTATTGATATAATTCATACAGAAGAGGTTGAAAGTGTATCAATATAACGTCAACAATTTTGTCGACCACAATTCATGTAGCAATATAGCCACAAAGCAATATTTAAACATTAGTCGTTTTCATGACAATAGTCTTCAGTAATGTATCCTGGTTTCAAATGGACAGGTTCCTCTATGTCTCGGGTGTCGAAAATTACATGTAATCAAACAGGCAAATATTCACCTTTAGCCTCTCCGCTGCTTGCATCTTAAGTCGTCCTCGGATAACTGCCCGTCAGAACAAGTGCTTTCCGAAATCAAAACACTCCCAGGTTCGCATGCATTGTAATGTTAAGGCAATATTGTGATATTTATAAGACAATATTTTGATTTTTAGTACAAGCATAGCGTTATAAATTTACAGTTATAATGTGTTTTGGCCATAATGTTATGTTATTGTGTGGTTGCATTTATATTTTTAGTGTATATGCGCATTTTTTATGTTATATGTGTGTATAAATGTGGATAAATATGTGTTGCTGTGTACATGTAATTTAGAAAAACACCCCCAATAACGCTGCATCGGCGTCTGCTGCATCACAATAAAGTTTGATTGTTACATCAGGTCTTCCTTCCTCCGGTACTTACAGAACAAGTTTCAGTGTTTTAACTTGAAATAAAATAAATGCTGTGTACCTTGCCCACGAGTGCGGTAGCGGGGTGTAACGCATCTCAAACTTAATCCGATTTCTTTTAACCGGATTCCTTAGATGTTCAAATAAAAACTGTTTTCGTTTACCAGTCAATACTTTTTTTACACCAGCCCACTGCAGATTTCTGTTAATTAAGAAAAGCTGTTGGGGGCGCCAAAGGACGTGCAAGACGATTTTCGTTTACCTGCTCGCTGCCTTCCCGTGGCGCACACGCGCTCGCGTTCCGTGCGTCCTAACCTCGCCAAGGCAGACCCGTCTTCCTCTCTCTCCTGCACTTGGTCGGAAAGCAGACTTCTCGTTCGTTTCACCCCCGTATTGTGTGACATGCCGACTGCTTCTTAAACACATAGTTTGAATAAAATTACTTGAAAAAAAATTAAGAATGAAGCCAAGAAGAAAAGGAATTAATTTTAACTGGACTGAGTATTAAAATACCGGTTATAACCAAACTCGCAGACAATATTGACTTTTGTGCTGAAGCTACATATATATTTTTGAGCAGTTAAATGATGAGAACACGTATGTACACTAGCATGCATGGCATGTGTAATAGGTTGCGCAATATTTGATTACGCCATCGTTGCGACCTGTGAGGATTTTTTTTCGTATTGTTTCTTATGTGTTTTATTATTATTACTAAAAGAAATAGTTTTAAACAAATGTGATCAGGAGCGAGGCATGGGGAGAAGTTCCTTTAACAGTTGTGTTAATGTATCAATTTTATATTAGTTTTATCAGCGTCACCTGTTATTCTGTATTATTACTTCCTTACTATTAAGGGAGACATTAGGAAACAATGTGAAACATTATCAAGAAAATTAGCAAAATATTGCAAAGCTAACATTTATTCTACAGTATTCTAAAATTGCACATTTATTCCGACGCAAAACGCCATTTTTTTAACCTGAAAAACATATTATAAATATAATGAAAACAGTTGTATTCAGATTTCCCTTATTCAGGATTAATTTCAATAGTGACCTTTATATTTCCATGTGTGGCATCATAGGATTTATGTAGATGGAATTATGTTTCTTGTTGCTATGTTTGTTTCACATATAACAAAATGTCTTTTGTTATAAGTAAAAATATCACTTAGCAGTGCCACTCCACTCTTCACCGACAGATAGGTAAATATCATGACAATAACATCAAATTCGAAAAGCATTGATAAGGCAAATATCACAGCGTTTTGCCATACATCCACAATGAAAGGGGAAAAAAAGAAAAACATTTCGTCTTAACCGAAATTATGTGTCGTGGTTAATTCATCCTCGCGCGGGATTAAAACGAATAAATTCTTAAGTAACGGCTAACCCCGGAGCCTCGCGGTGAAATTATCGATAGAGGAAGAAAAGGGGAAAAAGAGAGAGAGAGAGAGAGAAAGATAGAGAGAGTGAACAGGAGGGAGGAACAATGGAGAATCAAAGCATAATGATATTCCTAAATGAAGAGGGAAATGTTGCAGTGCTCATTTTATTAATCAGACTGTCAATTTCACCCCAGAGGCCAAACCCAAGAGCAATCTAAAGCGGGCTCTGATCAACCAAGGGACAGCAGCGCGAATCTTCACTTCTGCTCTGTCTCTCCACCTGGATATATTCGTCTGACCGCAGGCCGCCTCTATCATCCACTGACAGCCCTCTTGTATTTATTTGCTTATAAACCTGTTACAATAAATGATTATTCGAGCAGCGTCACTCGCACCTTAATGACGAGCAACCACTTTTTGATGAATGACATTTCGGACTAGAAAGGATGCACGGGTCATTTTGAGCAGTCATTCGTTGCTCGCGCTGGCAGTCTATTTTTTGCGTCCAGCTCATAAAAGGTGTAGTATTATTTAGAGATAGTTCCAGAGCTGAATGCGAATTAGCCCCCAGCGCAACTCATCAGAGGACGAGCCCTGGAACTTTGGCTTTTCCTATAAAGCTTGATGATGGAGAGGATAAGAAAGGAGATGATTCTGATGGAACGGGGGCTGCACAGTCCCGCTGCTGGAAAAAGGCTTGCGAATTTGTCAGACTCAGCTGGAAACGCTGTGTTGGAGGCCCTCGAAAATTCTCAGCACGGTGGTCGCCTCAGCCCGAGACTGACTTCCGCCTCTCTACATGGCAACCTGGAGGATATCCCCACCAAAGGCAAGTTCGAAATAGACAGTTTGTTCAGTCCGCACCACCACGCGGGCGACAATACCTCCTCCGCCGAGATCTCGTCTTCGGAAAACCGGAAGAAAATCAGCTTGTATCCAGACGCTTCTCAAGACTCAGACATGAACAGTGATGTGGAGGTGGGGTGCCCTGCGCATCGCTCTCCCAGCAGCCTCGGTGCCAGCCAGCACAAGGAGAACAACAACAAAGGTAAATCACATTCCTCACCCGCCAGTTTTAATCCTGGCTGCACTACTGTATTTTTATTATGCGAATCAAAATGCGAGTCATTTTTTTTCTGCACGTGAAATGTGCGAAATAATAACGTTCATAATTGCGATTGCTCTCGAATTTAGCACTCAGTGATTTTTTTTATACCTTTACCTTTGCTGTTTCGTTTTTAACATTATAATTTATGTCAGTAAATGTTTGCTACTGCTCTTGTTTTTTGTGACCGCCTGTTATACTAGTGGTTTTCTAAGAGATAGGTATCAACTAATAATAATAAAAATGAATAGAAATGATACCAATATCTTCGGAGCCATATATTACATGATTCTGTAAAAAAAAATCACAGTAGGCAAAATGTAATTGTGGTAAAATTCAGTCATACAGTATGGTTATTTTTCTTTCTTTGTTTTTTTTTTGTTCACAGGTTTTTCTGACAGTAATTCTGGAACCTCAAACACAAGTTCTTCGTCCCTATCCAACCTAAACGTCAACGGTAATTCAATAGGCAGCTCGAGCAGTTCGAACTCGGATCAGGTGAGGAGGTACCGGACTGCTTTCACCAGGGAACAGATAGGAAGACTGGAGAAGGAGTTTTACAGGGAAAATTACGTCTCAAGACCAAGGAGATGTGAATTGGCCGCAGCTTTAAATCTACCTGAAACTACAATAAAGGTGCGTCTTGTTCGATCTGCATTTGCTACATTGTAAAATACACACGGGTGTCACACATTTACTCATATCCACCGCCTTTTGTGAAATGTATAACATTTTTAATTCAAGTGGGAATTTGTACCATTTTAAACAGCGCGGCAAAATATTACTGTTAATTTAATCTAAACTAATCGCTTGAAAAAACGAGACTCAAGTGCACAAATGTCATTTTCGACCAAGAATTATTTTAATTTTATTAACAGGGATCATATAATAAATTTTCTGAATAGATGCATAAATAATAAACAGATATATAAATGAAAATTTCAATCATGTTGGAAACTGCAACACGCTCCGTATACTTAAAATCAGTTTGCGATATCTTCATATCCAAAATATGCTGGAAGAAAATTAATTTCTTGTTTTTAATGTAAACATGACAATTTTATATAATGCCTCAAAGAAGCATAAAGAATTTTTTTAATGTAACACATCACACGTATGCATGAAATATAATGTACATTGCACATGTGCGTTAAATTGTCACATTTTGATGCTATGCCATTTAAATAGAATTATGCAGACGAAGTACAATTGATGAAAATGACTTTATATTAAAACCAAGGTCTGGTTGAGGTTGTGTATTTTCGTGCGTGTTAAAAGGAGCAGATATATTTGACACCCAGATAACATCTAAACAAAATCCGAAAACGTCTATAAGATAGGTGACTTCATTTTTGTTTACATCATATAACACAAGAGCCACGTTAAGGTATTGATACTTTATATTACAACCAAGCTGTGCCGTCTGTTGCGTAGTTCTCCCACAGGATAAATTGACATACTTTTTTTCTAATTATGCTGCTGTTGTCTAGATCACAAAATTTAATTTAAATTCGTCATTATTCTCTTTTGTTACGTGGCCATATATATATATTTTTTTACTTGTAAATGCTGAAATCAGACGAACTGTTAAACTCTATTGATATTTTCTGCTTTCTCAAGGTGTGGTTCCAGAACAGGAGGATGAAGGACAAGAGACAGCGACTGGCGATGTCTTGGCCACATCCAGCCGATCCAAGCTTTTACACCTACATGATGACGCACGCTGCTGCCACCGGAAGTCTACCATACCCTTTCCATTCCCACATGCCTCTGCACTATTACCCTCACGTGGGTGTCACGGCGGCAGCTGCTGCCGCGGCCGCGTCAGGTGCTGCTGCATCACCTTTTGCTACCTCCATCCGCCCTCTCGATACTTTCCGCGCACTCTCGCATCCCTACTCACGGCCGGAGCTGCTCTGCAGCTTCCGGCACC